>NC_140987.1:120100303-120809940 GCF_052327205.1 Somniosus microcephalus | reverse complement strand
GTCTGTCTGTCTGGGCATCACTCAAAAGTTATAGAGCGTACCTACACATATGTTATATCAAAAGAAAGGTTATGATTTGGAGGGTGTCCTAGGCATATTTACTTTTTGGTCAGACAAAATTGTTTGGACAGTAGACAAAAAAGTTCAAAATTCCGCTCATTAGCGGTTAGCCAATCATACGGGGGAAATCCGCTCATTAGCATTGAGTGATGTGAAGGTTGACCAATCCTACGGGGGGGGGAGCGCGCTGCGTCACGGGGGGCATTTCATGGCGTGTGTGGGCGGGGCCTCATCTTTCAAACTGCCGTTAATTCGGCCATCTTTACCTCAGCTTTTACTTTTATTCACATTTTAACAGCTGCCACCTTCCTGTTCTATATGGCTTAATGCCAGATCATGTAGTGCAGTTGTCTTCTTAGCTATGGGGTGCTTAAAAACCTGAACTTTAATACAGGGAACTAAGGAAAAGAACAAATTAATTCAGTTTTAAATAGTCTTTAGGAACAGTTAGAAATGAAGTGATCCATTTCAAGTATGAAGGAACTCAGTTGTCTTCCAGGGAAGGTCTCCCCACCTTGTGGAGCTGGAGGCCCCAGCCGGGGACTTGGACTTTCCCCCCCCTCGGCCCGGTCCTCGGCTCTGTTTGCGGCCGGGGACTCGGGCTTTCCCCCCCCTTGGCCCGGTCCCGGGGCTCGGCTCCGTTTGCGGCCAGGGACTCGGGCTTTCCCCCGCTCGGGCCCGGTCCCGGGGCTCGGTTCCGTTTGCGCCGCGCGGCTGGGGACTCAGCCTTTCCCCCCCTCGGCCCGGTCCCGGGGCTCGGCTCAGTGTCCGGGCCTGAGGCGCTAGGGAGGGAGAGGGGAGGGAGGGAGAGGGGAGGGAGGGACAGAGAGGAAAGCAGGGAGAGACAGGGGGAGGGAGAGAGGGGGGCGGGAGGGAAGAGAGGCAGGGAGAGGAGAGGGGAGAGGGAGAAAGAGGGAGAGGGGAGGGAGGGAGAGAGAGGGAGGGAGAGAGCGGGGAGGGAGCGGGAGAGGGGGAGAGACAGGGGCAGGGAGAGAGAGAGGGGAGAGTAGAGAGGGGCAGGGAGAGAGAGGGGGGAGGGAGAGAGAGAGGGTGAGGGAGGGAAAGAGTGAGGGGGTGGGAGAGGGAGGGAGAGCTCGCCTTCTTCCTTCCTTCCTTCCTTCCTTCCTTCGCAGGGGTCCATCGGGCCAGGCCTGAGGCGCTCCTTCCCCCCCTCTTTCTCCAGGCTAATCCCGAACTAAATCCAGCAGTCTCCCTCTCTCTCTCTTCTCCCCCGTCTCTCTCTTCTCCCCTCCAGTCTCTCTCTCTCTTCCCCCGTCTCTCTCTTTTCCCCCCAGTCTCTCTCTCTCTCTCTCTCCCGTCTCTCTCTCTCTCTCCCCCCAGTCGCTCTCTCCCCCCCAGTCGCTCTCTCCCCTCCAGTCTCTCTCTCCCCCCCCGTCCTCTCTCTTCTCCCCCCAGTCCTCTCTCTCGATCCCCGAGCCTCTCTCCCCCGTCCCAGTCTCTCTCTCTCTCTTTCCCTCTCTCTCTCTCTCCTTCCCACACAGACAGACAAACTCATTTATATACATAAAAATGTTTTCTACTTTTTTCATAACAACATGCCCTCAAAAAATCCTCGGCACCGCCGGGCACTCCAGCTAGTGATGTATATAGATGACTTGGACTTGGGCATATGGAGTATGATACACAAATTTGTAGACGACACAAAAGTTGGCAAACAGTGAGGAGGATTGTAAAAGACTTCAGGAAGAAAGACAGGTTTGCAGAATGGGGAGACAGGTGGTAGACAATGTTCCCACTAATTTCTTTTTGGATGCGCGGCCCCCTTTAATGGGATGCGCAGCCCATTCAAATTTCCGCGCATGCGCGATTTTTCTATTTAAAAGCCTGCGTGGGGAGCACCAGACCGCTGCGCGGCAACATAACCCGCAGATTAACAAGTAAATTGCTGGCAGATGCAATTTAATGTAGGAATTGTGACATGATGCATTTTAGAAGGAAAAACAATAAATGGGCGTATAAAGTCAAGATGCTGAAGTGTGTAGATGAACAGAGAACAGATAGATAAAGCCCTATTTTATAAATAGAGAAATAGAGTACGAGAGCAAAGAGATTATGATAAATTTGTGCACGGCAATGGTTAGGCCACAGTTAGAGTACTGTGTGCAGCTTTGGGGTGCCCCATTATAATAAGGGCATTAAAACAATACAGAGCATACAGTGTAGATTCACAAAGATGATACCAGGGATGAGAAACTATAGTTATAAGTTGAAACTTGAGATACTGGAACTATGTTCACTGGAGCAGAGAAAATTAATGGATTTAATAGAGGGTTTTAATATTATGAAGGGTTTTGATAGGTGGAGGACGAAAGACTATTTCCTTTGGTTGGGATGACAAAGAGAGTGGTTAAGAGAACATTTTTAATGCAGAGTGTTGTTAGCGCATGGAATGTTTTGTCATAGACAATAGTTGAGGTAGAGACCATTACATCTTTTAAGGGGAAAATTAGATAAATACTTGAAGCAGAGGAAGATACAGGGCTGTGGGAAGAGAGCAGGCATTGGAATTACTTTTGGATTTCTCTAGCAAAGAGCCAGCACAGACATGCTGGGCCAAATGGCCTCATTCTGTACTGAAAACTTCTTTGGCTCTAAATCAAATTAGAGAGGCTACACAAACATATGAATTAATTTGGTCATTCTGATCATAGAACTTTAGGGCTGGATTTTACTTACCGAGACGAGTTGCCTTCCGGGTTCTAGTCCTGCCCCTAGCGACGTCTGATGAACTGACGCTATTTTGCCCTGATTGGCCTTGTTAAGCCTGCCCTGCGGGCTTGCCGGCCAATTAAGGGAAAGCCGGTGTCAGATGACGTTATTTGATGATGCTTCATCTGCCGGTTTTCTTAAAGGCTTATGTACCACACTTGTTTGACAGTGTTTGACAGCATTTAAGTGTTAACAGGCAGTTAAGTGGTTATACAGGTACACTATCCCTTATCCGAAAGCCTTGGGACCAGCTGAGTTTTGGTTTTCGGAATTTTTCGGATTTCAGAAGGTATTATTATAAGACTGGAAATTTGTATTTAATATAAATTTTAAAAGTTCAGGCTACCTCCTGCGACTGTTCCGTGTCCTCATTCCCCTTCCTGCTCCTCTGGAAAGCCGGATATCGGCTGACTCCTACTAAGCTGGCCCGCAAATCAGGTCGGGGGTCGGGTCGGGTCGGGTGGGGGGGGAGAAAAGAATATCGGATGGGCCGCGGTTCAGGTCGGGGGGGGTCGGGTCGGGGGGGGGGCGGGTCGGGGGTGGTGGAGAAAAGAATATTGGACGGGCCCGCGGTTCGGGTCGGGGGTCGGGTCGGGTCGGGTGGGGGGGGGAGAAAAGAATATCGGACGGGCCGCGGTTCGGGTCGGGTCGGGGGGTGGGAGACAAGAATATCGGACGGGCCGCTGCAGCTATTGGACGGGGCCGCTGTATTTTCGGGTTCACTCTCCCGGTACCTCCTTCACACTGCCCGGCTCGGCCTGCAATCTCCTACCCAGGAGGGAACTCTGTGACCCTCTGCCCTGCTCAGCGTAAGTCGTGTGCCACTCTGGTCATGTCGTGCGCACGACTTACGCTGAACGAAAAAACTTTCGGTTTTTAGAGGTTTTCGGGTTTTTCGGAAGTTCGGATAAAGGGTAGTCTACCTGTAATCCTCTTCCCACCGCTAGGAGTCGGGTCCCTGCACAAATCGGGGACCCGACTCCCGGGAAGATTGTATGGAGGCAGGTTGGGAGCGGGTTCGGGACACGCTCCCATTCTTTTTGACTTTTCCAGCAGTCCCTTCTCCAAACCCGCCTCCTCGGGGCTAGTAAAATCCAGCCCTTTAGTATCCTGATTGTTCTACTGTTAAGGTTTTATTAAGTTTAAGATAAACACAGAGTACTATTCCTGCTATCCCAATAAGGTCAGTATTATCAATGGAGATGAGTGCAGTGAGTTTCAGCATTATATCACTGCCCCACCTGCAAACTAGCCTGCTTCCTCTGGTACATCAGAAGCTGTTGCATTCGACACCCCTTCATCAGTCTGTCATTGTGCCTGACCCAACTAGAACAGAGAAGACTGGAATAGCTGTCCAGAGGGAGGGATGTCCTAAACATTTTTAAAATCAAACAATTTAATTTTGTAAGTATTTATGTTTCAACTTTTTAAAACTGGTAACTATACATTTCCCTTAATGTCTATCAAAAGGGGAGAGGTTAGGATAATTTTGTTTTATGCAGAGGGTTGTTTGCCCTACCAGAAACAGTGGTAGAAAGAAAGAAAGACTTGCATTTATATAGCGCCTTTCATGACCACTGGACGTCTCAAAGCACTTTACAGCCAATGAAGTACTTTTGGAGTGTAGTCACTGTATTAATGTGGGAATAAAAACATAAGAATTAGGAGTAGGAGTAGGCCATACAGCCCTTCGAGCTTGGTCCACCATTCAATAAGATCATGGCTGATCTTCAACCTCAACTCCACTTTCCCGCCCGATCCCCATATCCCTTGATTCCCCTAGAGTCCAAAAACCTATCTATCTCAGCCTTGAATATATTCAGCGGTGCAGCATCCACAGCCCTTTCAGGTAGAGAATTAATTCAAGGAGATATTTCACATCTTTCAAGATAAATATATTCCACTGAGGAAAAAGGGGAGTAAAACAAAAGACAGCCATCCATGAGGGCCTCTCTGTCAATCTGGGCGTAGTTACGCTCGGCTGAAGTTAACGAGCGTGACGCAAAAGCTATCGGCCTCTCTGAACCATCAAGGAATTTATGTGACAGTACCGCTCCAATGCCGTAGGGAGACACATCACACGCCAGTCTTATCGGTAGTGATGGGTTGTAGTGAGCCAATACTTCTCTTGAAGTGATTAGGTCTTTACTCTTCTGAAAGGCCCGCTTACATTCATCGTTCCATTTCCATGCTACTCCAGTTTGTAGTAGGGCGTTCAGTGAGTGCAGAATTGTCGACAAATTCGGCAAAAACTTATGGTAGTAATTCACCAATCCGAGGAATGACCTCAGTTGCGACACATTTTCAGGCACTGGAGCCTTAACCACCGCTTCAATTTTGTCAGGGGACTTATGTAACCCCTCTTCATCAATCACGTGGCCACAATACGATATCTGTTTCTTAAAAAACTCGCACTTGGGGCGATTGACTCGTAGCCCATGTTCTCTTAGTCTAGTGAGCACCCGCTCTAGGTTGGCAAGGTGTTCACTGTCATCTTCACCTGTCACTAGGATGTCGTCCAAGTAACACTGAGTCACCGGAATCCCTTGCAGGACTTGTTCCATCGCTCTTTGCCATATCGCCGGAGCTGATGCTACGCCAAATACCAGTCGATTATACTGGTAAAGGCCTTTGTGAGTGTTTATCGTGAGATACTTCCAAGAGGATTCTTCAAACTCCATCTGCAAATATGCTTGTGCTAGGTCAATTTTTGTAAAACGCTTCCCTCCAGATAGTGAGGCGAAAAAATCTTCTATCCTCGGGAGAGGATATTGTACTGTGTGAAGGATTGGGTTCACCGTCACCTTGAAGTCCCCACAGATGTGAACCTTCCTTGGCTCCTCAGACTTATTGTTTAACGTTTTCTTCATGACAGGAACGATGGGTGTCGCCCACTCGCTCCAGTCTACCTTAGATAACACGCCTGCATTCTCCAGATTCTCCAGCTCTGCCTCGACGGCTGGGCAAATTGCATACGGTACCGGTCTTGCTTTGTAAAACTTGGGAATTCCATTCTCTTCTATTTTTATCGAGGCGGTTACGCCTTTAAGAGTTCCCAGTTCTTGTTGAAATACCTCTTTGGCGTTAGCTAAGATTTTTGACAATCGTCCAGGTGTGACGTCGTCATCCTTTTTACCAGCCACCGTCAGTGCCTGAATGGGAGTGCCAGTCTAAACTTATCTTTCTGATCCATTCACGTCCCAATAACGGTGGTCCACCATCTTGCAGTATGTACAGATACAATTTCTGTATTTCCTTGCCGTTGTATTCGACAGGCACCCTTATTTTCCCTCTGGGGTATACTTTCTGCCCTGTATACGTCTTCAAGACAATGGATGTCTCTTTCAAGGGTATGTGTGAGAATAGCCGCTCGTAGTCTCATCGATTCATGACGGTCAGGGCTGACCCTGTATCCAATTCCATTTTGACTTGGGACCCTGCTATCGTGAGGGTGACCCACATGGTTCGGTGATCCTCGTTTGCGATTACGTTGTGAAGTTTGAGACAGATTAGTCTCTTGTTCCCGGATTCACTATCGCTCTTCTGGTCTTCGGAACTACTGTCCGTCATCTTTTGTACTTTCCTGTACTGTTCCTTAGTAGCCTTTTTGTTGTCGTTAGTCTTCTTCCCAGACCTGCAAACTCGTGCAATGTGTCCCATCTTTCCACATTGCCTGCATATTTTGTCCTTGGACCAGCAGTCATTCTGGTCATGGGTTGTTCTACCGCAGCGATAACATTTTTCAAATCCCCGTGTCATTTCGTGGGTGCCGTATTCCTGTGGCTTTTGCTCTATTTCCGCAGCTCCCCTTGCTGCTGCTTCGTACGATACTGCCACGCTGAAAACCTTATCGAGCGTCAGCTCTTTCTCTGAGAGTAACCTCTTCTGGGTTCCTTCACTCAGGAGTCCACAGACAAATTTGTCCCGTAGAGTATCTGTCAGTCCTGCTCCGAACTGGCAGTGCTTTGATAGCTTGCGTAGTTCCGTAAGGTAATCAGCATTGCTCTCATCTTTATGCTGATTCCTCCTGTGGAATTTAAATCTTTCTGCTATCAGCAGCGGTGTAGGATTTAGGTGTTCCTGTAGGATATCAACAATTTCGTTAAAACTCTTCGCCATCGGTTTGGCTGCAGTGATCAGGTTCCGCAATAGGCCGTACGTTCTTGTGCCCATTAAGTTTAGTGGTACTGATGCCTTTTTCTCATCGGCTACTTCGTTTGCCTTGCAATATACTTCGACTCTTTCCACATAGGTGGTCCAGTCTTCTGTTGCATTATCGAAGGCAGTGATATTGCCAGTCTTCGGCATCTTGGAAATCTAAGATGGTGCCTCCCGCGCTTTGCCTTCTTCCCCGATTTAACAAAATGGCGCCTCCCGCGCTTTGCCTTCTTCCCCGCTGGATTAAGATGGCGCCTCCCGCGCTTTCCATCTTCTCCGCTGCTGCTAGTGCTGTTGCTGGCGTTTTATGCCTTGAAGGCGACGCCCTATGGTCTTCGCGCACTTCCCCCCCCGCGCTGCTGCTAACACCGCTTTCCGCGGTTCCCGTGGCAAACTGCAGCTCCTCACGGCTCTCTGCGCTTCTAATTTATTTTATTTTCCCGTCGTCAGAGCAACCCTACGGGACACTTTCCTCCCTCTTCTCGGGTCTGTACACTGCCCGGCTTCGTAGCACCGGCCGCGCCCTGTGTGCTCCACCCTCTCTCTCTCTCTTCTCTTCCCGACAACGCTGCTCGGCCCCGATGAAAAGCCACCCGATCGAGCTCTAGCCCGCCGAAGCCCAGGAAGGATCAGTGTACGACCTGCCACCAGCCCGATTAGCTGGAACACCATAGACAGGATAACCAAGCCCCGCTCTCGACAGCCTCTCCTGCAAATCTTCAACTCCGATGAATCAAAGGTGGTTGCCCACGGTCAACGCCCGTTTCTTCTGTTTGTTTTTTTTTGTTTTTCTTTCTTCCTTCTGGCCTCAACCTCTAACAACTTCACTTCAGGGATGGATCCCCATGAGGTGGTGCAGAACTGTAGGTAAGTTCGGATCTGCTCGTCGCCAGTATTATGTCCGTGTGTAATTGAGACACGGACTGCAGGAGTGGGTTACAACAGGTCTTTACTGAGTGGAGACCAACTGGAACTACTATGCAAAAGTTACTACACAGGCTTATATACAGGGGTGATCACTACTGGCACCGCAGCACACAGGGGCTGCAGAACACAGTTCCTTCTGCAAAGTACATACACTACAAAGGCCATATAAAGTAGCCAAATCTATTGGGAGGATAGAAGATTGGGAAGCATTTAAAAGCCAGCAAACAATAACTAAAAGATTAATTAAGAAAGGAAAGATAGATTATGAAAGTAAACTAGCAAAAAATATAAAAACAGATAGCAAGAGTTTCTACAGCTATATAAAAAGAAAAAGGGTGGCTAAAGTGAACGTTGGTCCCTTAGAGGATGGGACCGGGAAACTAGTGGTGGGGATCATGGAGATGGCAAAGACGCTGAACAAATATTTTGTATCAGTCTTTACAGTAGAGGACACTAAAAATATCCCAACACTGGACAAACAGGGGGCAATGGGGGGGGGGCGGGAGGAGCTAAAAACGATTAAAATCACTAAGGAGATGGTACTCAGTTAAATAATGGGACTTAAGGCGGATAAATCCCCCGGACCTGATGGCCTACATCCTAGGGTCTTGAGAGAAGTGGTGGTAGGGATTGTGGATGCATTGGTGATCATTTTCCAGAACTCCCTGGACTCAGGAAAGGTCCCGGCAGATTGGAAAACTGCTAATGTAACACCCTTATTTAAGAAGGGAAGTAGACAAAAAGCTGGAAACTATAGACCAGTTAGCCTAACATCTGTGGTTGGCAAAATGTTGGAGTCCATTATTGTTAAGTCTGTGTGTTATAATGAGAATTATTACACAGACCACAAGAGTAAATTTTAACAGGTCTTTACTAGTCGAAGGTCAGGGCGGAACTGCCCAATAAATCCTTACACAGCACTTATATACCGGTGTGGTCACCACCGGTATTACAGTATACAGCAGCCAAGATAAAGTAGTGCAACCCTTAAAATAGTTCTCTTAAAGGTGGAACGGTTACATACACTACAATCCTCCCTTTTTAGCTTAACCGTATATATTCCCCATTAAACATAACATCAGCATAACATATATACACAACTTCATGTAAAAACAGTTCACAGATTCAGTCTCTGAGGAGGCGCCTCCTGCGCCTCCTGACTCGGTCCGGATAACGCCTCGGTGGTGTAGTAGTTCTCGGTGGTGTAGTAGGTTCTCGTTGCTGGGGTGACTCATCTAATAGTCCTTCACTGGACTTAACAGCTTGAACTTTCGTAACTTCAGAACCAGCATTGCTGACTTCTAGAGGCTCGAGTACCTTGGGAAGTTTTTCTACTTCCAGACTGATTTGGCTCAGTTCGGAGGGACCACGTGCGTGACCTGGTAGGGGTGATAATGGTTCAGATGAGTCATCATCTTCTGCTTCTTCTCTATTGTCTTCTATTTCCTCCATCACTTCAGCTTTTGCCTCTGCCACCAATTCCCTGAGTGGCTTATTACTGCTGACACTGCTCACAAAAGGGTGCTCTTTCTTTTCTTAGCTTTCAACTGATCGATGAATTTGACATATTCCCTTTCTTGCTCAGCTTTGATTCGTTTGGCCTCATCGCGCAGACGGTTTGTGTGTTCCTGCTCCATTTTCTCAATCAGCTGCTTCTGCTGTCTTCCCAGATTCTCCAACTCTGTGTCAAAGAACTTTTTCTTTGCATTCATCTCTTGCTCAAAACGGCAAATCATTTGTTCTAATTGCTGTTGTAGTTTGAGATTGAGTTGAGTTCGAGCCCGGTGTTCCTCAGAAATGTGCATGTCTGTAGACTGGACAGACTCAGAATTCTCTGTCAAACTATGTTGTTGTTGTTCAGTGGAATTCTGTTCTGATACTTTGTTCTCTTCTGAAGCATTTATGCACTCCTTCGTTTTTCCATCATTAGTCTGCAAGTCCATTTTAGACTTGTCTTTGGCACATGGGCTAGTCTTACCATCATCAGTACTAGAGTCTGAGCTGATTGTCTTCACCGAGTTCTCACTCTCTGCTTTGTCACTGTCACTGCTGCATATGCCCTCATCCAATATTCTGGACAATCGTGCAGGTTTGACATTTTTTTTCTTTCCGGAATCTACCGTTATTGCTTTTAGGGAGTGCCAGTCCATATTTATTTTCCTGATCCACTCCCGTCCCAGAAGTGGTGGACCTCCCTCAGGTAGTACATATATGTCCATTCCTTGGTGTTCTTTGCCCTTGTGTACCACCTTGACTTTTATCTTTCCGATGGGGTATACTCTTTGCCCCGTGTATGTCTTTAATACTATCTCCGTATCCCGTAGGGGAATATGTGTGAATAACCTTTTGTAATCTTGCTTATTCATGACCGTCAACGCCAATCCGGTGTCCAATTCCATCTTCACTTGGACTCCTGCTATCTGCAGTGTGGCCCAGATAGTTTGTCGGTCAGCTTCCTTACTCACATTGTGAATTCTCAGACTACCCAGTTCCTTGCTGTTGGAGTCTGAATCCGAATTCTGTTCATCCGAACTCTTCTCAGCCACCTTATGTACCTTTCTGCACTTTTCCTGCGGTGACTTTTTGTTGCTGGTCTTCTTTCCTGACCGGCATACTTTAGCTATGTGACCAAGCTTGCCACATTTTCTACATTCCTGGTTTTTAAACCAGCATTGGTTCTGATCGTGTGTTGTCTTTCCACAACGATAACATTTCGTTGTACCCAAAGCCATTTGATCTACGCTGAGTACCGCTGCCTTCAGCTGCATTTCCGCAGTGCCTCTCGCTGCGGCTTCGTGCGATGCTGCAATAGAGACAGCCTTATCAAGTGTAAGATCATTCTCTTCAAGCAGCCGCTTTTGTGTTCCTTCTTTCGACAATCCACACACGAATTTGTCTCTCAGTGCCTCTGTCAGACTTTCCCCAAACTGACAGTATTTCGCTAGCTTACGCAGTTCAATTAAATACTCCGCGTTGCTTTCCTCTTTCAGTTGCGTTCTCGCATAAAATTTAAATCGTTCCACTAACATCAGCGGTGTGGGGTTCAAATGATTTTTCAGGACAGCAACAATTTTAGCGAAAGTCTGATCCGTCGGTTTAGCTGGTGATAGAAGATGCTTCAATAGCCCGTATGTCTTCGCACCCATTGAGTTTAGTAAGGTTAGTGCTTTATCTTCATCTGATATTTTATTTGCCTTACAATATATCTCTATGCGTTCTACATACGTGGCCCAATCTTCAACATCGGGATCAAAATCGTTGATGTTACCACGCTTAGGCATCCTCGCAATCTTCTTGAGAGACAAAAAGAAATTTTTCTTTTATTTTTTTTTTCAAAATGGCGGTTTCCCGCGCTCGTCTTCTTCCCCCGCCTACGAAAATGGCGGCTTCCCGCGCTCGTCTTCTTCCCCCGCCTACGAAAATGGCGGCTTCCCGCGTTTGCCTTTCTCCCCCGCTGGCTGTAATGGCGATTGCCGTATTGCTGCGTTCGCCCTCCCCAGCGGTTTTCAAATCGTGCCTCCCAGCCCCTCTTGCAGTCCGGCCCTTTCCCCCCCGGCTGCGGCTGAGTTCTCCGCAGTTTTTTTAAATTTTCTCCCGCGCTTACGCTGTCCCGGTCGCTGCGCCTCGCGGCCTCGGTAGCTGCCCGGCCTTTTTCACCAGTCGCGGTCGAGCTCTCTCTCGACGCTGTTGCGTCTCCCAGCCCGCTATTTTCTCCCGCGCCTTATGCTGTCCCGGTCGCTGCGCCTCGCGGCCTCGGTAGCTGCCCGGCCTTTTTCACCGGTCGCGGTCAAGCTCTCTCTCGACGCTGTTGCGTCTCCCAGCCCGCTTGTAGCCCAGTCTCTCACACCGGCTGCGTTTGCATTCACCGCAGCTTCCGTGCCTTACGCTGCCCCAGTCTCAGCGCCTCTGGCCCCGACTTCTGTCCGGCTCTTTTCCCCGGCCGTGGTCGAGTTCTCCGCCCTTATATCCTCCGTTTTTCCCTCCCCTACTTCACAGCCAACGTGGCCGACTGGCTGCTCGTCGCTGATCGGCTTACCCACCACCGTGATAGAAGGGATGATCACTGCCTGTTGCTGATGGAAGGCTTCGTGTCAGAATTCTTCCTTTGCTCTGCAGACCCGAGTCTTTTCTCAGCAGAATGATGAGGGCAGATGCCTCTTCTCGACGCCCGTTAAACTGCCTTGGATGTATCTCTGCCGCAGGGTAAGATCGTACTCGTCGCCACTGTTAAGTCTGTGTGTTATAATGAGAATTACTACACAGACCACAAGAGTAAATTTTAACAGGTCTTTACTAGTCGAAGGTCAGGGCGGAACTGCCCAATAAATCCTTACACAGCACTTATATACCGGTGTGGTCACCATCGGTATTACAGTATACAGCAGCCAAGATAAAGTAGTGCAACCCTTAAAATAGTTCTCTTAAAGGTGGAACGGTTACATACACTACAATTATTAAGGAAACAGTAACAGAGCATTTGGATAAACATAATTTAATAGGACAGAGTCAGCATGGTTTTACGAAGGGGAAGTCATGTTTGACAAATTTGCTCAAATTCTTTGAGGATGTAACATACAGGGTGGATAAAGGGGAACCAGTGGATGTAGTGTATTTGGACTTCCAAAAGGCATTTGACAAGGTTCCACACAAAAGATTACTGATCAAGATAAAAAATCACGGGATTGGGGGTAATATACTGGCATGGGTGGAAGACTGGCTATCTAACAGAAAACAAAGAGTTGGGATAAATGGTTCGTTCTCGGGCTGGCAATCAGTAACTAGTGGTGTTCTGCAGGGGTCAGTGCTGGGACCCCAACTCTTTACAATCTATATTAACGAGTGCAACATATCCAAGTTTGCCGACGATACAAAGATGGGAGGGAAAGCAGTGAGTGAGGAGGACATAAAAAACCTGCAAAAGGACATAGACAGGCTAAGTGAGTGGGCAGAGATTTGGCAGATGCAATATAATGTTGGAAAGTGTGAGGTTATGCACTTTGGCAGAAAAAATCAAAGAGCAAGTCATTATCTAAATGGAGAGAAACTGCAAAGTGCTACAGTACAAAGGGATCTGGGGGTCCTGGTGCATGAAACACAAAAAGTTAGTATGCAGGTGCAGCAGGTGATCAGGAAGGCCAATTGAATCTTGGCTTTTATTGCAAGGGGGATGGAGTATAAAAACAGGGAAGTCTTGCTGCAGTTATACAGGGTATTGGTGAGGCCACACCTGGAATACTGCGTGCAGTTTTGGTTTCCATATTTAAGAAAAGATATACTTGCTCTCGAGGCAGTTCAGAGAAGGTTCACTCGGTTGATTCCAAAGATGAGGGGGTTGACGTATGAGGAAAGGTTGAGTAGGTTGGGACTCTACTCATTGGAGTTCAGAAGAATGAGAGGCGATCTTATCGAAACATATAAGATTGTGAGGGGGCTTGATCGGGTGGGTGCGGTGAGGATGTTTCCACTGATGGGTGAGACTAGAACTAGGGGGCATAATCTTAGAATAAGGGGCTGCCCTTTCAAAACTGAGATGAGGAGAAACTTCTTCACTCAGAGGGTAGTAAATCTATGGAATTTGCTACCCCAGAGAGCTGTGGAAGCTGCAACATTAAATAAATTTAAAATGGAGATAGACAGTTTCCTAGCAGATAAGGGAATTAGGGGTTACGGGGAGAGGTTACGGGGAGAGGGCAGGGAAGTGGACGTGAGTCTAGATTCAGATCAGCCATGATCCTATTGAATGGCAGAGCAGGCCCGAGGGGCCGTATGGCCTACTCCTGCTCCTACTTCTTATGTTCTTATGTTCCAAAGTTTCACAAACTTCTGAATGAATAAATTCCTCCTCATCTCAGTCTTAAATGGCTGGCCCCTTATCCTGAGATTATGCCCCCTAGTTCTAGACTCTCCAGCCAGGGGAAACAACCTCTCAGCATCTACCTTGTCAATACCCCTTGGAATCTTATATGTTTCAATGAGATTACCTCTGATTCTTCTAAACTCCAGAGTGTATAGGCCCAATCTGCTCAATCTCTCCTCATAGGAGAACCCTGTCATCCCAGGGATCAATCTAGTGAACATTTGTCGCACCACCTCTAAGGCAAGTATGTCCTTTCTCAGATAAGGAGATCAAAACTGTGCACAGCACTCCTGATGTGGTCTCACCAAAGCCCTGTACAATTGTAGTAAGACTTCCTTACTCTTGTACTCCAACCCCCTTGCAATAAAGGCCAACATACCATTTGCTTTCCTAATTGCTTGCTGTACCTGCATGCTAACTTTCTGTTTTTCCTGTACGAGGACACCAAAATCTCTCTGAACACCAACATTTAATAGTGTCTCACCATTTAAAAAATATTCTGTTTTTTTATTCTTCCTACCAAAGTGAATAACCTCACATTTCCCTACATTATACTCCATTTGCCACCTTACTGCCTATTATGTCCGTGAATGATTGAGACACGGACAGCAGGAGTTGAACAAAACAAGTCTTTACTGATTGAAGTCATTCGGGAAACTGAAACTACAGAGGCTCACTAGCGCCTTTTATACAGGGGTGGTCACTGCCGGTACTGCAGTCTGAGACCAGTTATTCTCTTAAAGGTACATACACAACAATTCCTCCCCTTTTAGATAAACAGTACATAACATTCATTTAACAACTAAATGATAACTAATTACAATCACAATTACGGTTGCTAGATACATTGGTTAAGTTTAAGCAATTATAAGTTCAGTCTTTGAGGAGGCTTCCTGATTCTGTCTGGATAACGCCTCTTTGGGGTATCAGGTTCTTCTGGCAAGGTTGAGTCGGGATCAATGTCGTTGTTTGGTTCATCTGCTTCCAATATCACCGATTCTGCGGTAGCTGCAATTGGTACGTCGATTTCATTGCCAGGTGTATCAGATCGTGGTGTGGAGTTGACGTTTTCCAGTGACTCTAGAATCTGGTCAGCATGGCATCTTACAATGCTCTCTCCAACGTCCACGATATACATGAGAGGTCCTTGCCGTGTACAAATCGTTCCTGGCTGCCATTTCTCAGTGCGGTAGTCCCGGGCCAAAACTGGTTGACCTATATTAAAACTCCTGGTCGGCCTTTCATTCATATTCTGAAACTGCCTGTTCTCCACATCTCTTCGGACGTTTGGCTTAACCAAATCCAAGCGGCATCGTAGTCTTCGATTGAAGAACATCATGGCTGGAGTTTGGTTGGTAACCGCATGTGTCGCATTCCGGTAGGCAAACAAGAAGTTGTCCACCTTGTGTTGTACGGGTATATCTTCATTACACATTGCCTTGATAGCCTTCTTGAATGTTTGAACAAACCTCTCGGCCAATCCATTAGTGGCTGGATGATATGGGGCAGATGTGCAATGCTTAACACCATTGTTCTTTAAGAACCTCCGGAACTCTTCAGACACAGACTGTGGTCCATTGTCAGAGCAAATCTGTTCAGGCAGCCCATTCCTGGCGAATATGGTTCGTAAAACTGTGATAGTTTTTTCCGTGGTGGTTGAGGACAATTTTATTACCTCTGGCCACTTTGAATGTGCATCCACCGCAATTAAAAACATCGAGTCCATGAAGGGACCAGCAAAATCAATGTGCACCCTTTGCCATGGAGATGAGGGCCACTCCCATGGATGCAGAGGAGCTTGTGGTGGGGCGTTTTGGACCTTCTGGCATCCTGCACAGCTCTTGGTCATCTCTTCGATTTCTCTATCGATTCCCGGCCACCACACAAACGCTCTGGCTAAGTTCTTCATTTTTACCCCACCCAGATGACCCTCATGAAGCTCATTGAGCACTCTATCCGTCAACTTAGGTGGAATTACTACTCTGGATCCACACATCAAGGTTCCTCTGCACACTGACAGCTGTTCTTTTCTCGGCGAGGATGCTGGCAGCAGTGGTTCGCCATGTGCTGGCCATCCCTTCACCGTTAAATCATAGACCCTTGATAGTGTCGGGTCATTCCGTGTTTCCTTTTCTATGTTTGCATTCATCACAGGGAGACATTCGACTATGGTCGAGTGGAATAACTCCACTGGATCCACTGCAAGGTCTTCTTCTTCCACCGTCGGCAACGGTAGGCGTGACAATCCATCAGCATTCCCATGCTGTTTAGTTCCTTTGTACTCGATGTCATATTGGTGTGCCCCTAGGGAAAGGGACCACCTCTGCAGCTGTTGTGCTGTCATTATCGGTACGCCCTTCTGAGGGTTGAAAATGGAGACAAGAGGTTGATGATCGGTTAGTAGAGTAAATTTTTGACCGTGCAGGTAGTGATTGAACTTCTTCACCCCCCACACTAGGCTGAGGGTCTCTCTGTCAATCTGGGCGTAGTTACGCTCGGCAGAAGTTAACGAGCGTGACGCAAAAGCTATCGGCCTCTCTAAACCATCAAGGAATTTATGTGACAGTACCGCCCCAATGCCGTAGGGAGACGCATCACATGCCAGTCTGATCGGCAGTGCTGGGTTGTAGTGAGCCAATACTTCTCTTGAGGTGATTAAGTCCTTACTCTTCTGAAAGGCCCGCTTACAGTCATTGCTCCATTTCCATGCTACTCCTGTTCGTAGCAGGGCATTCAGTGGGTGCAGAATTGTCGACAAATTCGGCAAAAACTTATGGTAGTAATTCACCAATCCGAGGAATGACCTCAGTTGTGACACATTTTCAGGCACTGGGGCCTTAACAACCGCTTCAATTTTGTCAGGGGACTTATGTAACCGCTCTTCATCAATCACGTGGTCACAATACGATATCTGTTTCTTAAAAAACTCGCACTTGGGGCGGTTGGCTCGTAGCCCATGTTCCCGTAGTCTAGTGAGCACCTGTTCTAGGTTGTTAAGGTGTTCACTGTCATCTTCACCTGTCACAAGGATGTCATCCAAGTAACACTGAGTCCCCGGAATCCCTTGCAGGACTTGTTCCATCGCTCTTTGCCATATCGCCGGAGCCGATGCTACTCCGAATACCAATCGATGATACTGGTAAAGACCTTTGTGAGTGTTTATCGTGAGATACTTCCTAGAGGATTCTTCAACCTCCATCTGCAAATATGCTTGTGCTAGGTCAATTTTTGTAAAATGCTTCCCTCCAGACAGTGCGGCGAAGATGTCTTCTATCCTTGGAAGAGGATATTGTACTGTGTGAAGGACTGGGTTCACCGTCACCTTGAAATCCCCACAGATGCTAACCTTCCTTGGCTCCTCAGACTTATTGCTTAACGTTTTCTTCATGACAGGAACGATGGCTGTCGCCCACTCGCTCCAGTCGACCTTAGACAACACGCCTGCCTTCTCCAGATTCTCCAGCTCTGCCTCGACGGCTGGGCGAATTGCATATGGTACCGGTCTTGCTTTGAAAAACTTGGGAATTGCATTCTCTTCTATTTTTATCGAGGCGGTTACGCCTTTAAGAGTGCCCAGTTCTTGTTGAAATACCTCTTTGGCGTTAGCTAAGATTGTTGACAATCGTCCAGGAGTGGCGTCGTCATCTTTTTTACCGTCCACCGTCATTGCATGAATGGAGTGCCAATCTAAGCTTATCTTCCTGATCCATTCACATCCCAATAACGGTGGTCCACCTTTTTGCAGTATGTAGAGATACAATTTCCGTATTTTCTTGCCGTTGTATTCGACAGGCACCCTTATTTTTCCTCTGGGGTATACTTTTTGCCCCGTATACGTCGTCAAGATGTTGGATGTCTCTCTCAAGGGTATGTGTGAGAATAGCCGCTCGTAGTCTCGTCGATTCATGATGGTTAGCGCTGATCCTGTATCCAATTCCATTTTAACTTGGGACCCTGCTATTGTGAGGGTGACCCAAATGGTTCGGTGATCCTCTTTTGCGATTACATTGTGAAGTTTGAGACAGCTTAGTCTCCTGTTCCCGGATTCACTATCGCTCATCTGGTCTTCGGAACTACTGTCCGTCATCTTTTGTACTTTCTTGTACGGTTCCTTAGCAGCCTTTTTGTTGTCACTGGTCTTCTTCCCAGACCTGCAAACTCGTGCAATGTGTCCCATCTTTCCGCATTGCCTGCATATTTTGTCTTTGGACCAGCAGTCCTTCTGGTCATGGTTAGTTCTGCCGCAGCGATAACATTTTGCAAATCCCCGTGTCATTTCGTGGGTGCCGTATTCCTGTGGCCTTTGTTGAATTTCCGCAGCTCCCCTGGCTGCTGCTTCGTACAATACTGCCACGCTGAAAGCCTTATCTAGCGTCAGCTCTTTCTCTGAGAGTAACCTCTTCTGGGTTCCTTCACTCAGGAGTCCACAGACAAATTTGTCCCGTAGGGTATCTGCCAGTCCTGCTCCGAACTGGCAGTGCTTTAATAGCTTGCGTAGTTCCGTAAGGTACTCAGCATTGCTCTCATCTTTATGCTGAGTTCTCCTGTGGAATTTAAACCTTTCTGCTATCAACAGCGGTGCAGGGTTTAGGTGTTCCTGTAGGACAGCAACAATTTCGTTAAAACTCTTCGCCTTCGGTTTGGCTGGAGTAATCAGGTCCCGCAATAGGCCGTACGTTCTAGCGCCCATTAAGTTTAGCAATACCGATGCATTTTTCTCATCAGCTATTTTGTTTGCCTCGCAATATACCTCGACTCTTTCCACATACGTGGTCCAGTCCTCTATTGTATTATCAAAGGCAGTGATACAGCCAGTCTTCGGCATCTTGAAAATCTAAAATGGCGCCTCCCGCGGTTTGCCTTATTCCCCGATTTAACAAAATGGCGCCTCCCGCGCTTTGCCTTCTTCCCCGCTGATTAAGATGGCACCTCCCGCGCTTTGCCTTCTTCCCCGCTGTTGCTAGCACTGCTTTCCGCGGTTCCCGTTGCAACCTGCAGCTCCTCGCGGTTTCTTGCGCGTTTAATATTTCTTTTTTTATTATTTTCCCATCGTGGAACAACCCTGTGGGACTCTTGCCTCCCCCTTCTCGGGTCTATATGCAGCCCGGCTTCGTAGCACCGGCCGCGCCCTGTGTGCTCCACCCTCTCTCTCTCCTCTTCCCGACAACGCTGCTCGGCCCCGTTGCAAACCACCCGCTCGAGTTCGCGAATGCCGCAGCCCAGGAAGGATCAGTGTACTACCTGTCATAGAGTCATAGAGTCATAGAGTTTTACAGCACAGAAAGAGGCCCTTCGGCCCATCGTGTCTGCGCCGCCCATCCATCCCTGTCCAGTCTAATCCCATTTTCCAGCATTTGGTCCATAGCCTTGTATGCAATGGCATTTCAAGTGCTCATCCAAATGCTTCTTGAATGTTGTGAGGGTTCCTGCCTCTACCACCCTTTCAGGCATTGTGTTCCACATTCCAACCACCCTCTGGGTGAAGAAATTCCTCCTCAAATCCCCTCTAAATCTCCTGCCCCTTACCCTGAATCTATGCCCCCTTGTTATTGACCCCCCTACTAAGGGGAAAAGTTCCTCTTTATCTACCCTATCTATGCCCCTCATCATTTTGTACACCTCAATCAGGTCCCCCCTCAGCCTTCTTTGCTCCAAGGAAAACAACCCCAGCCTGTCCAGCCTCTCTTCATAGCTGAGGCGCTCCATCCCAGGTAACATCCTGGTGAATCTTCTCTGCACCCTCTCCAAAGCAATCACATCCTTCCTATAGTGAGGCGACCAGAACTGCACACAGTACTCCAGCTGTGGCCTCACTAGCGTTTTGTACAGCTCCATCATAACCTCCCTGCTCTTATATTCTATGCCTCGGCTAATGAAGGCAAGTATCCCATATGCCTTTTTAACCACCTTATCTACCTGTTCTGCTGCCTTCAGGGATCTATGTACATGTACACCAAGGTCCCTCTGACCCTCTGTACTTCCCAGGGTCCTACCACTCATTGTGTATTCCCTTGCCTTATTTGTCCATCCAAAATGCATCACCTCGCACTTTTCAGGGTTAAATTCCATTTGCCACTTTTCCACCCATCTGACCAACCCGTTTATATCGTCCTGTAGCCTGAGGCATTCCTCCTCGCAATTTACCACCCCACCAATTTTCGTGTCATCTGCGAACTTACTGATCATACCTTTTACATTCTCATCCAAATCATTGCCACCAGCCCGATTAGCTGAAGCACCATCGACAGGAACCAGGCCCCGTTTTCGACAGCTTCTCCAGCAATCTTCAACTCCGCTAACACAGGGGCAGATGCCCATGGTCGACGCCCATTTCTACTGCTTCTTTCTTCCTTCTGGCCTTGACCTCTGCTCACTTCACTGCAGGAATGGATCCCAGGAGGTGGTGCAGACTGTAGGTAAGTTCGTATCTGCTCGTCGCCAGTATTATGTCCGTGAATGATTGAGACACGGACAGCAGGAGTTGAACAAAACAAGTCTTTACTGATTGAAGTCATTCGGGAAACTGAAACTACAGAGGCTCACTAGCGCCTTTTATACAGGGGTGGTCACTGCCGGTACTGCAGTCTGAGACCAGTTATTCTCTTAAAGGTACATACACAACACTGCCCACTCAGTGAACCTGTCTATATCCCTTTGTAGGCTCTTTGGGGGGAAAATTCAGTTGGTTTGCGTCTCCAGTTAACACCTGGCGGGGACACTAATCAGGCGCTGATGCAGTAGCGCCGAGGCGAGGCGAATCCTGCGACACAGACTAAATCCGGCCCCCCATAGCGCCGCATCTACAAGTTAGCACTGGAGACCTCAGCGCCAGGCAGATCGTGACATCAGTGAGTGTGCAACGCTCACTGGGCGCCCGACCTGCAAAATTAATTGTCATCCCCTGCCATAGCACCTCACCCTGACAGCGACAGGGAGAGGCGGCGTCAAGTAGGCAGATGTTGGCTCCAGGGGCGCCACTTAAAGTGATTATGAGTAATGAGTAGCAGCTGTCATGTTAGGGTTAGGGTTAGGGTCAGTTTGACATTGTGCAACAGTTTAATTCAGTCATTTAAAGGTTGTTCAGTATCAGGAGCATTCTGGCTACTAACAATTAGTTACATTTATTCTCACAAAATTTCAAAGTGCTACACATCGTTACATTAATGGGGGCTGTACTGGCAGTCGACCTTGCTCCCCAGGATCTACGGCGGAGGGAGCGGAAGCAATGAGAAAGATTGGAACATGTGGCCAGAGGGAGGAGAAGGGCCATGAGGGCTCTTAACAGGAGGTCTTACCCTCCGAGGGTATTCCGAGAGCACTCCTATCTCCAATTAAGTGAGGAGCTGTAGGAATTGACGAATTCCTACGAATAACTGAGATCGACACCGGAGAACAATGAAACAGGTCTTTACTCAACGGAGATGCCACGAGGACTGCCTGGGCAGTCACGTGGTTTGCGACGTGACATCATCGCGTTTGCCCTTGTTTTCCCACGCTCTTAAAGGGGCCACGCCCCGTACATGCAAACTCTATATACAAAACACAGTAATGCCTAATGCAATGTACAGGCTTAGGCTGGTGTTAGAACATCGTTAAAGAGAATTATGTAGTTAGCCAGAGACATTCAGTGGTTCTGCCACATGCGCCCCCCAGAATTCGCTTTAATGGACAAAGTCAAATGGTGAGGGGGTCTGACGAGTCTGTCAGAACGACTCCTGTACTCTCGAGGCGGAGGCTGCAGGGCGGCCGGCGGTCTGGCGGGCGGTGACACTTGGTCTGCCATAACGACGATGGGTGGCCGACCTCGTCTCAGCGGTTGTGCAGTCTCGACGGGGCGGTCGAGGTCCAAATGTGCTGGCTTTAAGCGATCAACCGAAATGTGGTCCTGTTTACCACCGACATCTACCGTGAAGGTTTTGTCCCCTGCTTCCAACACGCGGAAGGGACCGGTATATGGGGCCTTGAGCGGATCCCTATGTGCGTCATGGCGAATAAAAACGTACTCAGCCTTGTGAAACTCCGTGGGAACGTGTGACCTCTGCAGCCCATGGTGCGAAGTGGGCACCGGTGCGAAACATCTGGCCGCCTCCTGGTGACTAGCAAGCTGGGCAAACGCGGACCATGGCTCCATCGATATTGGTAGGAAGTCCCCTGGGACTCGCAGCGGCTGACCATACACGAGTTCCGCAGATGAAGAGTGAAGGTCTTCTTTGGGGGGCCGTGCGAAGGCCCAACAGGACCCACGGTAGCTTGTCTGTGTAGTGTCCGAGTATCAATAATGCACGGACTGCAGGAGAACAATAATAACAGGTATTTACTGACCAGAGGGTAACTTAAGACTGAAGTACAGAAGCCTGCTATGGCTTTATATACAGGGGTGGTCACTGCCGGTACTGCAGTATAGAATCAGTTCTTCTCTTAAAGGTACATACACAACAATTCCTCCCCTTTTAGATAAATAGTGTATAACATTCATTTAACAACTAAATAATAACTAATTACAATTACAATTTTCACTGTACTATATATATCAACTGAAATAATCATTTATAAGTTCAGTCTTTGAGGAGGCTTCCTAATCCTGACTGGATAGCGCCTTTCTCGAGTATCCTGTTCTTGCGGCGGAGTTGATTCTGGGTCATTGTCATTGGTTGGTTCATCAGCTTCCAATACCACTGCTTCTCAGGCAGACGCAATCTGTCCTTCGGGTTTATTATCAGGTGCACCTGCTCGTGGTATGGGTTTGGCTTGTTCCTGTGACTCTAGAATCTGGCCAGCATGGCCTCTCATGATGCTCTCTCCAACGTCCACTGTGGACATTAGTGGTCCCTGCTGTGTGCATATCGTTCCTGGCTGCCATTTTTCTGTTCGGTAGTCGCGGGCCAAGACTGGTTGCCCTATTTTGAAGCTCCTGGTTGGCTTCTCATTTATGTGCTGGAATTGCTTATCCTCAACATCTCGCCTTATGTTTGGTTTGAGCAAATCCAGGCGACATCTTAGCCTTCGGTTGAAGAACATTATGGCTGGAGCTTGGTTGGTGACTGCATGTGTCGCATTCCGGTAAGCAAACAAGAAATTATCCACCTTGTGTTGTAGTCGTATGTCGTCATTATACATCGCCTTTATTGCCTTTTTAAAGATCTGAACAAACCTCTCAGCCAATCCATTTGTGGCTGGATGATATGGGGCAGATGTGTAATGTTTCACCCCATTATTCCTCAGAAACCTCCAGAAATCCTCGGACACAAACTGTGGCCCATTGTCGGAGCAAATCTGTTCTGGCAAGCCATTCCTGGCGAAGATGGTCCGTAGGACTGCAATAGTTTTCTCCATGGTGGTGGAGGACATTTTGATGACTTCTGGCCATTTCGAATGGGCGTCCACGGCGATTAGGAACATTGAGTCCATAAATGGACCAGCAAAATCAATGTGTACCCGTTGCCATGGAGATGAGGGCCACTCCCATGGATGTAGCGGGGCCTGTGGTGGAGCGTTTTGGACCTTCTGGCATCCTGTGCATCTCTTGGTCATATCCTCGAATTCTTTATCGATTCCCAGCCACCACACAAACGCCCTGGCTAGGCTCTTAATTTTTACCCCTCCCAGATGACCCTCATGAAGCTCATTGAGCACTCTATCTCTCAACTTGGGTGGAATTACCACTCGGGATCCACACATCAAGGTCCCCCGGCACACTGACAGCTGTTCTCTCCTTGGCGAGAATGCTGGCAACAGTGAGTCGCCATGTGCTGGCCATCCCTTCACCGTCAAATCATAGACCCGAGAGAGTGTCAGGTCATTTCGGGTTTCCTTCTCTATACTTGAGTTTGTAACAGGTAGACATTCGACTATGGTCGCATGGAATATCTCAACAGGGTCCACTGCAGGTGCTTCCTCTACCGTAGGCAGCGGTAGGCGTGACAGCCCATCAGCGTTTCCATGCTGCTTCGTACCCTTGTACTCTATGTCGTACTGATGTGCCCCTCGAAAAAGTGACCATCTTTGCAGCCGTTGCGCCGTCATCACCGGAACGCCCTTCTTTGGGTTAAAAATGGAGACCAGGGGCTGATGATCAGTCAGTAGGGTGAATTTCTGCCCGTGCAGATAGTGATTGAACTTCTTCACCCCCCACACCAGGCTGAGGGCCTCCCTGTCAATCTGGGCATAGTTACGCTCGGCTGAGGTTAACGAGCGCGACGCAAAGGCTATTGGTCTCTCTGAACCGTCAAGGAATTTGTGTGACAGCACCGCTCCGATGCTGTAGGGAGACGCATCACATGCTAACCGAATCGGTAGTGTTGGATTGTAGTGGGCCAATACTTCTTTTGAAGTGATTAGGCATTTACATTTCTGAAAGGCACGCTTACACTCATCACTCCATTTCCATGTTACTCCAGTTTGCAGCAGGGCGTTCAGTGGGTGCAGAATTGTCGATAAATTCGGCAAGAACTTATGGTAGTAGTTCACCAACCCGAGGAACGACCTCAGTTGCGACACATTTTCCGGTGCTGGAGCCTTGACTACAGCCTCAATCTTGTCCGGCAACTTATGCAACCCTTCCTCATCAATCATGTGGCCACAATACGAGATTTGTCTCCTGAAGAACTCACATTTGGGGCGGTTGGCTCGTAGCCCATATTCCTGTAATCTCGTGAGCACCTGCTCCAGGTTGGCAAGGTGTTCACTGTCATTTTCGCCCGTAACCAGGATGTCGTCCAAATAACACTGGGTCCCCGGGATCCCTTGCAGGACTTGTTCCATCGCCCTCTGCCAAATAGCCGGGGCTGATGCTACCCCGAATACCAGTCGATTGTACTGGTAAAGGCCTTTGTGAATGTTTATCGTGAGGTATTTCCTAGATGCTTCTTCCACCTCCATTTGTAGATACGCTTGGGCCAGATCAATCTTTGTAAAGCGTTTCCCTCCAGATAGTGAGGTGAAAATATCTTCTATCCGTGGAAGTGGATATTGTACTGTGTGCAGGACTGGGTTTACAGTTACCTTGAAGTCCCCACAGATGTGAACCTTCTTCGGCTCCCCAGGCGTGCTGCTCAATGATTTCTTCATTACAGGAATGATGGGTGTAGCCCACTCACTCCAGTCCACCTTGGACAGCACACCCGAATGCTCCAGACTCTCCAGCTCTGCTTCAACGGCTGGGCGGATTGCATAAGGTACCGGTCTGGCCTTAAAACATTTTGGGTTTGCGTTATCTTCGATTTTTATCATTGCCGTCACTCCTTTTAGCGTCCCAAGTCCTTGTTGGAACACCTCTTTCGCGTCAGTTAGAATTTTTGACAGTCTTCCAGGTGTGACGTCATCATCCTTTTTGTCAGTCACAGTTAGCGCCTGAATGGAATGCCAATCCAATTGTATTTTTCGGATCCATTCGCGTCCCAATAATGGTGGTCCTCCATCTTGTAGTATACATAGATACAGTTTCTGTGTTTCCTTGCCATTGTATTTAACTGGCACCCTTATTTTTCCTCTGGGGTAAACCTTTTGCCCCGTGTATGTCTTCAATACAATGGACGTGTCCTCCAAGGGTATGTGTGAGAATAGCCGCTCATAGTCTCGTCGATTCATGACAGTTAGCGCTGATCCTGTGTCCAATTCCATCTTTACTGGGGACCCTGCTACCATGAGGGTGACCCAAATGGTTTGGTGATCCTCCTTTGCGATCACGTTGTGTAACTGTAGACAACTTAGTCTCCTGCTCCCGGAGCCATTATCACTCTCCTGATCTTCTGAACTACTGTCTGTCAATTTCTTTACTTTCTTGTACTTTTCCTTAGTAGTTCCTGTAGTGTTGGTTTTCTTTCCCGACCTGCAGACTCTTGCTATGTGTCCCATTTTCCCACATTGCCTGCATACTTTGTCCTTAAACCAGCAGTCCTTCTGATCATGGGTTGTTCTGCCGCAGCGATAGCACTTTTCTGCTCCATACGCCATTTTGTTAGCGCTGTATTCTTGTGGTTTCGGTTGTATTTCCGCAGCTCCCCGTGCTGCTGCTTCGTAGGATACTGCCACGCTGAAAGCCTGTTCTAGCGTCAGGTCCTTTTCCAAAAGTAGTCGTTTCTGGGTTCCTTCACTCTGGAGCCCACAGACAAACTTATCCCGTAAGGTGTCTGCCAGTCCTGCTCCGACTGGCAGTGCTTTGATAACTTGCGTAGTTCCGTAAGATAGTCAGCATTGCTCTCATCTTTGTGCTGGTTTCTTTTATGGAACTTGAATCTTTCTGCTATCGGCAGCGGTGTAGGGTTTAGATGTTCCTGTAAGATATTGACAATCTCTTCAAAACTTTTCTCCATTGGTTTAGCTGGGGTAATTAAATTCCGCAATAGGCCGTACGTTCTCGCGCCCATCAAATTTAATAATACCGACGCCTTCTTTCCATCGGCCACCTCATTTGCCTTGCAGTACACTTCAATTCTTTCCACATACGTGGTCCAGTCTTCTACCTCGTTGTCGAAAGCAGTGATACTGCCACTTTTCGGCATCTTGGGTGATTTAAAATGGCGCCTCCCGCGCTTTTCTTCTTCTTCACCAATGGATTAAAATGGCGCCTCCCACGCTTTTCCTTCTTCCCCAATGGAATAAAATGGCGCCTCCCGTGCTATTCCTTCTTCCCATTGTTGCCACGCTGCTCCTAGCGTTCTGCAGGGTAATGGCGGCGATCCGCGGCTTCGGCGCGTCTCACTTTTCCTTCCCCTTGTTTTATTTTCGCTACGCTGCCCGGTTCTTGAGCACCGACCGCGCCCTGTGCACACCACCCTCTCTCTCTCTCTTTTCCTCCCGACGACGCTGCACGGCCCCTTTGCAGAGCCGCTCGATCGAGCTCAAGCCCGCCGCAGTCCGGAAGGGTCAGCGCACTACCTGCTACCAGCACGATTTGCTGGAACACCTTGACTGGGGAGCCAAGCCCAGCTCTCCACAGCCTCTCCTGCAACTCTCCGAACTCCGATGGATCCTTGGGCGGTTGCCCGCGGTCGACGCCCGTTGCTCTGACTTCGACCTCCAAGAAGCTTCTTCTCAGTGAAAGATCCCCGTGAGGTGATGCAGTACTGCAGGTGAGTTCGAACCTGTTTGTCGCCAGTGTAGTGTCCGAGTATCAATAATACACGGACTGCAGGAGAACAATAATAACAGGTATTTACTGAACAGAGGGTAACTTAAGACTGAAGTACAGAAGCCTGCTATGGCTTTATATACAGGGGTGGTCACTGCCAGTACTGCAGTATAGAATCAGTTCTTCTCTTAAAGGTACATACACAACAGTCTGCCCATCCAGCGTCCTGGAGGCTGGCCCTCAGGGCGGCTTTCATTGAGCGGTGGAAGCGTTCGCAGAGGCCATTCGCCTGTGGGTGGTAGGCTGTGGTGCAATGTAATTTGACACAGAGTCCTTGGGCCACTGCATTCCAGAGTTCGGAGGAAAACTGCGGTCCCCTGTCTGACGAAATATCTGTGGGCACTCCGAAACGGGCGATCCAGGAGGAAATGAACGCCCTGGCCACGTCCGCCGAAGTAGTGGATGACAGGGGAACCGGCTCTGGCCATCTGGTGGTGCAGTCAACCATGGTCAGGATGTGTGAAAAACCATGGGAGGGTGGGAGTTGTCCTACCAGGTCCACGTTGACATGGTCAAAACGTCGCTCCGGAACTGTGAAGGCGGCCAACGGAGCTTTGATGTGGCGCTGTACCTTTGCCTTTTGGCAGACCACGCAAGTGTTGGCCCAGTCGCGGACATCTTTATGCATGCCATGCCATACAAATTTCGCGGACATCAGTTTCTGAGACGCCTTCATTCCAGGTGTGACAACCCATGTATGGCGTCGAACACTTTGCGGCGCCAGACGACCGGCACGACAGGGCGAGGATCCTGTACGGAGACGTCACACAACAGCGTGGTACCTGCTGAATGGAACTTGACGTCGGCCAACTGGAGGCCGGTGATGGCCATTCTGTAAGCTTGGACTTCCGGGTCTGAGGCTTGGTCCGCTGCCATGAGGGCGTAGTCGATGCCCAAATGAACCATATTGACGACCGCGCGGGAGAGGCAGTCTGCCACCAGGTTGTCCTTACCGGCCACGTACCGTATATCCGTGGTGAATTTGGATATGTAGGTCAGTTGACGCTGCTGTCGGGCTGACCACGGTTCGGCGGTCTTGGACATTGCAAAGGTCAGCGGCTTATGGTCCACAAAGGCCAAAGATGTGCGAGTTAGGTTGATTGGTTATGATAAAAATTGACCCTTAGTGTTAGGGGGATTAAATACGTGGGGTTATGGGGATAGGGTGGGATATGTGTTGGTGCAGGGGTTACGGGGATCGGGTGGGATATGTGTCGGTGCAGGCTCGATGGGCCGAAATGGCCTCTATCTGCACTGTGAGGTTTCTGTGATTCTGATTCTGTGATTCTGTGAAAGGCGGTGAAAGGACGTCCTTCCAGAAGGAACCGAAAATGGTGGATGGCCAGAAAAAGGGTGAGCAACTCTTGGTCGAACGTGCTGTATGCTCTCTCGTTCTGCCGTAGTTGACGGCTGAAGAATGCCAACGGCTGCCACGTCCCGTTCACCCACTGCTGTTGCACGGCACCGACTGCGTAGTCCAACGCGTCAGTGGTGAGGGCAATGGTGGCTCCTGGTAGCGGGTGCACCAGCATAGTCGCGTTGGCTAAGGCTCTTTTGGTGTCGGCGAACGCTCGGGCCATGTCATCCGTCCAGTCTACCGGGTTCTTGCCAGTCTTGCCCTTGAGGGCCTCGTACAGGGGCCGCATGAGTAGTGCCGCCTTAGGCATGAAACGGTGGTAAAAATTGACCATGCCTAGGAATTCCTGCAGGGCCTTTATGTTCTGCGGGCGTGGAAAGGATGTCACCGCCTCTACCTTCGAAGGTAAAGGAACCGTTCCCTCTGAGGTGATGCGATGCCCCAGGAAGTCAATTTGGTGCAGGCCAAACTGACACTTGGCCGGGTTGATAATCAGGCCGTGTTGGCTGAGGCGTCGAAAAAGGGTGCGTAGGTGACAGGTATGTTCTTCCTTGGTAGGACTGGCAATTAGAATATCGTTCAGGTGGACGAAGAGGAACTTGAGGTCCTGCAGTACGGAGTCCATCAGGCGTTGGAAAGCCTGGGCGGCGTTCTTTAACCCAAACGGCATCCATAAAAACTCGCAGAGGCCGAATGGGGTGATGACTGCGGTCTTCTGGACGTCCTGTGGATGAACTGGGACCTGGTGGAAGCCTCGGACGAGGTCGACTTTTGAGAAAACGGTGTTCCCTGCCAAATGGGCAGAGAAATCCTGGATATGGGGAATCGGGTACCGATCAGGAGTGGTGGCGTCGTTTAGTCGTCGATAGTCGTCGTATGGCCGCCATCCGTCGCCAGGCTTCGGGACGATATGGAGGGGTGAAGACCAGGGACTATTCGACCGGCGAATAATCCCTAACCATTCCATGGTGGCGAACTCCGCCTTTGCGACCGCCAGCTTGCCAGGTTCCAGGCGCCGGGCCCGCGCGCAGACCGGGGGGCTGTTGGTGGTGATGCGGTGTTCCACACCATGTTTCGTGGATGTGGAGGAGAACGTGGGTCTTGTCAGGTCGGGGAATTCGCTGAGCAGGCGAGCGAACTCATCAGGAGTCGGAAACGCACAGGAGACGGTGCGTGACGTAGTGTTACTGCGATAACACAGAAGAGAATTAAAAGTGGCTGCGTTGATCAGCCGCCGGTTCCGAACGTCGACCAGGAGGCTGTTGGTGCACAGGAAATCCGCGCCGAGGAGGGGCTGGGAAAATTTGGCTGTAACAAACTCCCAGTGAAAACGTTGCCCCCCGAGGCACAACTCCACTCGCCGTCTGCCGAAGGTCCGAATTGTGCCGCCATTGGCCGCTTCAAGGGCGGGGCCGTGAGTCCCCGTCTGCACATCGAGGGCGGACGTGGGTAAAATGCTGCACTGCGCTCCGGTGTCGCACAGAAAACGACGACCGGAGAGGGTATCGGTGATGAACAGCAATTGTCCCGCGTTGCCAATCGCCATCGCGGCCGCGGGGTGCCCGTTAGACCCGTTCCTCGGTGGCCGCAGTGTCAGATGATGCTGGTTTTTTTGGGGGGGAAAACTGTAGGGAGGGCACCAACGCTTCGCC
The DNA here is from genome assembly GCF_052327205.1 of Somniosus microcephalus. Taxonomy (NCBI): domain Eukaryota; kingdom Metazoa; phylum Chordata; class Chondrichthyes; order Squaliformes; family Somniosidae; genus Somniosus; species Somniosus microcephalus. The sequence goes on along the minus strand of NC_140987.1, from coordinate 120,780,070 downwards.
TTCGCGCCGAACTGCACGTGGTAGAAACACAGCCCAGCAGGCTGACGAGCTGGGGCGGCGTCTGCGGGGGATGGGTGCCTCATGGCAGCGCAGTACTGCCGAGTTACAGCGAAAATTTTGTCAGCCTTCGCCGTGAGTGTTGCGCAGTCTTCAGTTTCAGATCTGGCCAGGGCAGTTTGTACCTGTTCAGGCAGTTGGCTGAGGAAAATTTCGCGGAATAGGAAACATTCCCGTTCTGAGCCCAGGAGTGTGAGCATTTGGCTCATCAACTCTGAAGGCTTGGAGTCCCCGAGCCCGGGCATAGCGAGTAATCGACGGGCGCGCTCCGATTTTGTGAGCCCGAAAACTTGCAGTAATCGCGCTTTGAGGGTTTCATACTTGCGCTCCGTTGGGGGGTTTTTGAGGAGGCTGACGATCCGAGAGGCGGTAGAGCTGTCGAGTGCGGAGACCACGTAAAGATACTTGGTCTGATCCGCATCGATGTTCCTCAGGGCGAACTGGGCCTCGACCTGAATAAACCACGAGGGCGCTTCCTGCTCCCAGAACCGCGGTAGCTTTAGCGAAACGGCGATTGCCTCCATGCTGTACTCTTCTTCTGTGAAAACGTTCACAAAAACGGGGTCACCAATTTAGGAATTGACGAATTCCTACGAATAACTGAGATCGACACAGGAGAACAATGAAACAGGTCTTTACTCAACGGAGATGCCACGAGGACTGCCTAGGCAGTCACGTGGTTTGCGACGTGACGTCATCGCGTTTGCCCGCGTTTTCCCGCGCTCTTAAGGGGGCCACGCCCCGTACATGCAAACTCTATATACAAAACACAGTAGTGCCTAACGCAATGGTACAGGCTTAGGCTGGTGTTAGAACATCATTAAAGAGAATTATGTACAGTTAGCCAGAGACATTCAGTGGTTCTGCCACAGAGCAATGTATTAGAAGGCTCCGCTTCAGCAAGGAGGTGGTCACAGAAATCTGCCACCTCCTGCAACAAGACCTCCAGCCTCAGATCAGGGTTACCAAGGCTCTGTCAGTGGCAGTCAAGGTCAGCATGGCCCTCAATTCCTTCGCCAGCAGATCCTTCCAGTCTACAACAGGAGATATAACGAACATCTCGCAGTTTGCCGTCCATCGCTGCATCCGGGAAGTCACCGAGGCTCTCTACAGTAGGAGAAGGGATTACATTTCCTTCCTCATCACCAGAGAGAAGCAGGACAAACTTGAATGTGGCTTTGCCAGGATAGTGGGATTTCCCATGGTGCAGGCTGCCATTGATTGCACCCACGTGGCTTTGCGGGCACCGCATAACAATCCTGAGATCTTCTGTAACCACAATGGCTACCATTCACTTAATGTGCAGTTGGTGTGCGACCGCAGACAGCGAATCCTCAATGTGAATGCCTGCTATTCTGGCAGCAGCCACGATGTCTTCATCCTGTGCCAGGCCGGTGTGCCAGCACTCTTCCAGCTACCATGTCAAGCGCGCAGCTGGCTGGTCGGAGACAAGGGGTATCTGCTTTCCACCTGGTTCACAACTCCCCTCCGCAACCCCAACTCTCATGCCCAGCACTCATATAATATGAGCCATGCCGCCACCAGGAACATCACTGAGCAGACCATCGGGGTGCTCAAGCAACGGTTCCGCTGCCTTAACCGTTCGGGAGGAGCCCTCCAGTACTCTGCTGAGCAGGTGTCCTATTTCATCGTGGTCTGCTGCATGCTCCACAACTTGACCATCTTGAGGGCCCAGCCCTTGCCACCAGGGATTGCGGGACCACCTCAGGAGGAGGAAGAGTGAGAGGAGGACGAGGAGGAAGATGATGAGGAGGAGGAGGAGGTGGAGGAGGAACAGGAACGAGGGAGGAGGCAGCCACTCAATCGGCCTTCTGGAAGGGCGATCCATGACCGCCTCATCAGACTGCGGTTTGAATAAATTAAAACCCAGATCTCCGTTGCTTACCACATCCCCATCATTCCATCCCTGTCACAGGCCATATCACAACGCAAAGCTGAAATGAGAGACACCACAAAATAATCCAAACTGAATTAATAAATTTATCAATAATCAGTGAACACATATTTACAACAACAATATGAACTATTCACCCTTGTGCGATCCCTTAGTGTCTCTTGTTACTGTGCCTTTGCTTACTCTAGTGCCCCTATGAAGTGTTGGTCCAGTGGCTGCTGCAGGGCTGGTGGAAGGCTGCTGAGTGTCCACGCGGGAGACTTCAGATGGCCTTGCAGGATGCCCTCGACCAGCTTTGGGCCTGGAAGGCCCGGCTGTAGACTGCATGACCTCAACATGGACAGCAGCAGTCTGAGCTGGCTAGATGACCGGCAGCGACAAGGACAACGGTGGAATGGCAGTAGTGGGAGCAGGAATGCTGTCATCCTGAGAGAGGACAGCAGCTTCCTGCTCCACTAACCCACTGCCACTCCTCCGGGGCAGCACCTCAACATCCCTAGTAATCTGTTACAGCACAGATTGCTGGCCTGCTGCAAAACCAAGAAAGCCCCAGTCGACGGTGGTAGACCCAGCCACGGTGGCAGCAGTCAGAGCTTGTGTGGCATCAAGCTGAGACTGCATGAGAGCAGTCTGAGATTGGATGCCACGAAGTATAGATTGCATGACAGCACTAAGATGTTGCGTCGCTTCCGCCTATGCTGCAATGGAAGCTGCCAGATTGCCCATCACCCGTGGCATCAGGTCTGGGTCACCACGGTCTCTCTGGGAGTCTACCATCCTTTGCAGACTGGAAATGATGGATTCCATGATGTGCACAGAGCTGTGTGCAATGTTGGAGGCGGACTCCTCCACGCTCCTTACCATTGCCGACAGGCTCTCAGGCACCTATCATCTCCGTGTGCATGCCCATCACCCTTCTTCTAAAGGCCTCCCCATCGAGGTTCTCATCTGAGTCCTGTGCAGCAGAACCCACGCGCGAACTCGACCTCCAGGGAGCTGGCTCCCGAACTACCCTTTTCCCCCTGGCCTTGCAGCAGCCTGCTCATCCCTGGTGCATATCCCGCTACTAAACTAGCCTCTAAGGAACATGTAGTGCCAGTATCTGAGCTGGTGCATGCGGATGAGACATGCAGTGACGTGATGTGTTCTTCCTCCTCTTCTCCAGCCTTGCTCTCAATGGTGCCCTCAGGAACAGGCTGCTCAGGTGCTTGCTCATTATCTGAAAGCATAAAGGCACAAGATTCGGGTTAAGGTGAGGGGAGGTGGCAGGAAGAGAGAAGGCATGCATGCAGCATGATTAGCTGGAAAGTGCGAAAGGCTTGTGGGGTGAGGGGGAAGTGGGATGTGAGAAGAAGGAGTAGGGATGAACATACCGTTGTTATCCCCAAGGGGTCAACATCACTGGTAGCCACAGCGCCCACCACCTGGCACCCAATGATCTGCAGCACTCGATTCTCCAGCCCAGACAGTGGTTGGTTGTTGGCTTGTCCCCCGTCTGTGCGCTCCTGTTTCCTCCTGTGCTCTCCTGATCCCTCCTGTCGTGCACCACCTTGGCCTGCAAGAGAAAGGAAATTGTGTGAGTGAGTGTGGAGCAATGTGTCTGGGTGATGTGCCTGCCATAGTTGAATAGCTGTCATTGTGTGCAAGGTGTGAGATGTGGGTGTGAGTGTTGGTCAGTAGAGATTGTGGTAGGTGAGTGCTGGGGATGTGATGGTTTGCACAGTGTGTGCAGACCGTGGTTCAGACGGTGGTATGTTGCATTTGTTAAAGCTTTGACTCACCCTGTCCACCCGAGTGAGGTCATTAAATTTCTTCCTGCACTGTGTGTGGGTCCTGGGGACCACAATGCTGCCCGAGACATGCTGGGCTACCTCCCTCCACATGGTGCAGAAAACTTGCGGCGAGGGCCTCCTCCCACTTGCCAGGTACAGCACCACCCTCCGTCTTTACACTGCGAACTCCAAGGACTCCAATGCATGGTTGCAGAATCTGCGGGCTCTCTCCCTGGGGTGTGGATCTGCCATCATTACAACTGGTTTAGTCGTCCAGCTCCATCTCCTTGACATGCTGCTGTTGGCTGAGACGGCTGCACAGCCAGCAATGATGAGAATGAAGTTCAGCAGCATCAATGAACCTCCCCTTTAAGAGCTGGAAAGATCCTGTGGCAATGATGACTTGTGATTAGACTGCACCTGACATTGGTCAGCGCTTTGCGTTTAATGCCACTGAGCTAGACCATTAACGCTTGATTTAGCGCTCCAATCCTTTCTTCATGTAATGAGACTGAAATTTGCTTGCAGTCAGAAGCATTAGCACTTGGCCCTAATTCTCAAACTTTTCAAAAGTTACCGCCCATTCCTGGGCTATAATGAATTTTTCCCCCTTTGTGTCCTCCTCACAGCTTGCTTTCCCACCTAGCTTTGTATCATCAGCAAACTTGAATACATTGCACTCGGTCCCTTCATCTAAGTCATTAATATAGATTGTAAATAGCTGAGGCCCAAGCACTAATCCTTGCGGCACCCCTCTAGTTACAGCCTGCCAACCGGAAAATGAACCGTTTATCCCTACTCTCTGTTTTCTATCCATTAACCAAACCTCTATCCATGCTAATATATTTCCCCAAACCCATGAGCCCTTATCTTGCATAGCAACCTTTTATCTGGCACCTTATTGAGTGACTTTTGAAAATCCAAATATGTTACATCCACTGGTTCCCCTTTATCTACCCTGTTAGATACATCCTTAAAAACTCTAATAAATTTGTTAAACACGTTTCCCTTTCATAAAACCATGTTGACTCTGCCTAATCATATTATGATTTTCTAAATGCCCTGTTACCACTTCCTTAATACGTAATGGATTTCAGCATTTTCCTGATGACTGATGTCAGGCTAACTGGCCTGTAATTCCGGGTTTTCTCTTTCCCTCCTTTCTTGAATAGCAGGGTTACATTTGTTACCTTCCAATCTGCTAGGACCCTTCTAGAATCTAGAGAATGTTGGAAGATCACAACCAATGCATCCACTATCTCTGCAGCCATCTCTTTTAGAACCCTAGGAAGTAGGCCATCAGGTCCAAGGGATTTGTCGGCTTTTTTAGTCATTATTTTCTCAAGTACTTTTTCTCTAATGATATTAATTACTTTAAGTTCCTCACTCTTATTAGCCCTGGGTTCCCCACTATTTTTGGTATGTTTTTTGTGCCTTCTACTGTGAAGACAGATACAAAATATTTGTTTAAAGTCTCTGCCATTTCCTTATTCCCCATTATAATTTCACCTGTCTCAGCCTCTAAGGGACCAATGCTTCCTTTTGCTACTCTCTTCCTTTTTACATACTTGTAGAAGCTTTTATAATCAGTTTTTATATTTCTCGCTCATTTACTCTCATTCTATTTTCTCCCTTTTTATCAATTTTTTGATCACCCTTTGCTGGTTTCTAATGCTCTCCCAACCCTCAGGCTTACTATTATTCTTCACAACATTATAAGCCTCTTCTTTTAATCTAATACTATCCTTAACTTCTTTAGTTAGCCATGGATGGATCACTTTTCCCGTGGAATTTTTATTTCTCAATGGAATGTATATTCATTGAAAATTTTGGAATATTTCTTTAAATGTTTGCCACTGCTTATCTACCGTCATACCTTTTAATCTAATTTCCCAATCTACTGTAGCCAACTTGCCCCTCATACCTATTTATTGGCATTCATAATAGCTTTGAAAAGGGATGTGGATAAGTGTTTGAAAATAAAATTAGAAGTGAATGGGAGAGAGCAGGGTAAGTAGGTAGATCTTTCAGCGAGGTGGCAAAGGCAAAATAGATCAAATGGCGTCTTTCTGTACTGTAAAATTCAATGATCTTTGCTTTGATTAGCCCTCAAAGTAAATGGAAACCTGGCAGCTCATGATGATTCCACTGCTCAGCTACCTGTATAGAAGATTGCCTGGCTCCAACTGCAGTAGGGGACTCAGGATTTGAAAACAGTAATGAAAATATCTCCTGAAAGAGTTAACAGACTCTTTTCGCATTTCCGTCATTGCCTGACAAGGAATCTTATCAGCACCGATAGGGTTCAGTTAACAAATCACTAGAGAGACATTTTAACCCTTTATCCAATTAATTAGATTCAGGCCGTGTTTGTAACTTTGAGTTTGCAGGTTTTCATAGTTATGAAGCATTGACTTTTTCAAAAAATTAGTCAGATATCCAAATGATTTATTTATATTTTTTTAATCTAATGACATTTCATGGTGCCACACTTCCCCCTCTCGTCTGAGCTGTCAGTGCTATTCACTGACTGGTCAAAAGGAGGTGCAGATCAACCTCAATTTTTTCCTTTCTTCACCTGCCCTCTGTTCCAAAGTAGAGTGGGCACAAGACTTGCATGCATGCCCCTATGACCAGGAATCTCAGTACATGAGCTACTGAAACGTCTGCCCTGCCCAAACTCTCACATCAATTAAAAGATGTGGGGGGAGAAATTGGGTATCGCCCCATTTGGGGTGCAATTATCGGCCGGGCGCAAAGTTTAGCGCTAAATCAGGCGCTACACACCTCTCTTAAAGTGCTAACGCCGAGGAGTGAGGCACTACCTCAGAGCGCTGGCGAAGCTCATGTGATGTCAGTCATCAATGGAACACAGACACACTGGCGCCGGCCAGTTCTTAAAGGGGAGGATCAATCTTGCTCTCCAGCCACACCCTGCTCATTGCAGCCTTGAATCTCAGCTTGGAGAGACCTGTACATTAAATCTGCTGGAAAGAACAATGGAGAGACCCAGGGAAAGAGCTCAGAGTGCAGCCCCCACAGTCTCTTCTAAATCGATGCAAGGAAGGTCAAATCAAAATGAACCTGCAAAGTGCTGCTCAGTATCTAAAACTCCTTCACACAGCATTGAATCTCTCCAGAAGTCTCTCTCTCTCAGAATGCATGGTGCAAAAATGTCACCGACAAAAAAAGGCAGAAAGCGGTCGCCTTTAAATAGTGCTCCCCCAGTCCCTTCCCGATTGCTCCCCTCAACCTGTCGTTGCTAGCGGCAGGCAGTAAGGCAGGGGTGCCACTCAATATCCGGTCCGGGGCGCTACTGGGGTGTTGCATGCTCGACTGTCGTCACGATCTGCCAGCGCAGGAGATCGTGGCGGTAGTGTTTAGCGCCGCCGCAAAATGCCTGGTCAATTTTGCAAATGGTGCAAACATTGCCGTGCCCACGTGCTAGTTGCTTTGTGCCCCATTAGCAAGCAACCAAATTTTCGCCCAAATTGTCTTAAAATTAAGTTAATATCTTGCATTTACTGACCTGCTGAATATTTCCAGCATTTTACACTGTAATTTCAGATTTACAGCATCTGCTCGCAGAGGGAAGAGGAAGACACAGAAGAAGAAGAAGCAGAAGTGGAGGAAGCCAAAGAGGAGGAAGCAGAAGAGGAGGAAGCAGACGGAAGGATGCATCCCAGACAGTCTCTTTGTGGCTGGGATATCCAGGATGGAATCATCTGCCTGCAGTACCAGTGAACACAACTCCATTTCCCCTTTCAACATTTGTCCCACACCTTACCTTCCCTCTGTTACTGACCATCACAGCATCCTCTTGGCCACAATGCTGAAATAAAAGCCAACACAAAGCAAACTTTCCAATCCAACTTTATACATCTATCGATCCAATATGACATCAAGAAATCAACTCATCATCCTTATACATTCTCTTAGTGGCTGTCTTGTGTGTGCCTTTGCCTATCCTACTGATGTCACACAGTGCTACCCCAGTGGCTGCAGCATGGCTGGTGGAAGGCTGCTGACTTTCAGTGGATGACGCTGCAAATGGCCTTGCTGGTTGACCTTGAGGAGCTGGTGGCTGGGAGTGTCAAATCAATCATCTTCTTAGTTTCACTCTCCTCTCCCTCTTCTTGGTCAACCATTGGCTGGGCAGGCTGCATTTCTTGGGTGTGTGAAATGAGGAAGGCACAAGGATGGAGTTATGGTGAGTGGACGGCGGGAAAGCAAGAGGTGCATGCGAGAAGGAGGATAACGTATGAGGATACCAGCATCTTGCATCCTTTCAGCCCCGCCGCTGGCCAAAGGCTTAGCCATGCCCCTGCCAAGAATGGCCAGCACCGTCTCCTACAAGGGGGTGAGGTGAGTCTAGGATTGGGAGATGTGCCTCGTGATTGATACAGATTGTTGGTAGGCGAGTGATGCGGGGGGAGGGGGAGTCATACATTCAGAAGTGTGTGAGGCTAGTGTTGCAGTTGGTAGGAGACGGCTTTTGAAGATGCATTCACTGACCTTGACCAGTGGTCTGAGGTCATGAAACTTCTTTGGGCACTGGAGCCAGGTGGTGGGGGTGACACTGGTGGCAGTGATGGCCCCGGTGATCTGCTCCTACATCCTCCTCTCTGGAGGGTCTTCTGGCCCTTGTGGGTAGAGGACCTCTCTTGCAGTGTTGCCCCCCTGCACAAAGCTGGAGTGCTGCTTGCGAGACCCTGGGTGCCCATTCCCTGGCTTGCTGAGCCATTTGTGTTAGTGCTGAAGCACTTTTCCCAATTTTTGACGTTCGGAAGAGAATTTGGCTTTAAGTGCTGAAGATTCCCATTTGGGACTTCTTTTTAATGGTAAATTTTTAATTGAAGGACAATAAGGGCTGATAGCTGCATTTTTTCACTGCTTTGTAATTTTTATTAGCTCTGAATGCATTGCCCCTTTAATTCATAGCCCCTTTAATTGCCCACAATGCCTTGCAAACTCCACAGCCTCGCTCCCACAGGCTGTAAGAAGCTGCAACGCCAACTGTTGACGGGAACTTCGGGTCGGAGGCCTCCATTAATGCCAATAGAAGGGCGTTGCATGGTAAGTTAGCAATGTGCTACACATCGCCAGCCCCCAGCGCTAATTTTTGGCTGGTAGCACTGTGTCCATTTTCAGTGGCCGTTAACTCGAGTTGCCGGTGACACCGGCAATTCTCTTGGCGTACACAAATTTTCCCCCCCATATTTCAACGCTTTGCTCACATAGTTCTATGCCTCATGTTCTGAATTATGTGTAGCGGTCCAGTAGATAAATCCACTTAACATTGTAGTCTACCACACATGGACACTGACATTTTGCCCTCTTTTTGATTACCTGCTGGCTTGAATATGTCAGAGTTCCCAGTGATAATGATCTCAGGTGGGACACATTATCCACAGCATTAAGTTGCAAAATTCCTCGTTTACAATATATATCACTGCAGTATCTGTTTATCAGAGTGAATACAGAATTTCATTTGAACGAATTTTCATTTATTTTTAATTCCGTAACAGAGCTAAACACTATCACTCATTTTATTATCAACTATAAAAATCCTGAGTGAACAGTTATAATTCAGTGCATCTGCTGGGAATGTTCTGTTCTGTTCACCAGCTAACAAGGTCTTTTGACAGGGTGAAAAGAATGAAAATTTGGCTGAGGTAATGAAGGGCTGATGGTGCCTGTGAAATTATACATAGAAACATAGAAGATAGGAGTAGGCCATTCGGCCCCTTGAGCCTGCTCCGCCATTCAATGCGATCACGGCTGATCATCCAAACTCAGTGCCCTGTCCCTGCTTTCTCCCCATATCCCTTGATCCCTTTAGCCTTAAGAAATATATCGAACTCCTTCTTGAATATATTTAATGAATTGGTTTCAACTGTCTTCTGTGGTAGAGAATTCCACAGGTTCACCACTCTCTGGGTGAAGAAATTCCTCCTCATCTCTGTCCTAAATGGCTTACCCCTTATCCTTAGACTGTGACCCCTGGTTCTAGACTCCCCCACCATCGGGAATAGCCTTCCTGCATCTAGTCTGTCTAGTCCTGTTAGAATTTTATAAGTTTCAACGAGATCCCCTCTCATTCTTCGAAACTCTAGCGAACATAAGCCTAATCGACCCAATCTCTCTTCATACGTCATTCCTGCCATCCCAGGTATCAGTCTGGTGAATCTTTGCTGCACTCCCTCCATGGCAAGAACATCCTTCCTCAGATAAGGCAAACAAAACTGCACACAATACTCAAGGTGTGGTCTCACCAAGGCCCTGTACAACTGCAGCAAGATATCCTTGCTCCTGTACTCAAATCCTCTCGCTATGAAGGCCAGCATACCAATTGCCTTCTTAACCGCCTGCTGCACCTGCATGCTTACCTTCAGCGACTGGTGCACAAGGACATCCAGGTCTCGTTGCACTTCCCCTTTTCTCAATCTATTGCCGTTCAGATAATAATCTGCCTTCCTGTTTTTGCCACCAAAGTGGATAACCTCGCATTTATCCACATTATACTGCATCTGCCATGCATCTGCCCAATCACCCAACCTGTCCAAATCGTACTGTAGTTTCTCGGCATCCTCCTCACAGCACACATGCCCACCCAGCTTTGTGTCGTCTGCAAACTTGGAGATATTCCATCTAGTTCCCTCATCTAGATCATTAATATATATTGTGAATAACTGGGGTCCTAGCACCGATCCCTGCGGTACCCCACTAGTCACTGCCTTCCACTCAGAAAAAGAGCCGTTTATTCCAACTCTTTGCTTCCTGTCTGCCAACCAGTTTTCTATCCAAGTCAGTACCTTACCCCCAATCCCTTGTGCTTTAACTTTTCACACTAGTCTCTTATGCGGGACCTTATCGAAAGCCTTCTGAAAGTCCAAATACACCACATCCACTGGTTCTCCCTTATCTATTCTACCAGTTACATCCTCAAAAAATTCCAGTAGATTAGTCAAGCATGATTTACCTTTTGTAAATCCATGTTGACTTTGTCCGATCCTGTCACTGTTTTCCAAGTGCTCGGCTATTACATCTTTTATAATGGACTCTAGCATTTTCCCCACTACCGATGTCAGGCTTACCGGTCTATAATTCCCCGTTTTTTCTCTACCACCTTTTTTAAATAGTGGGGTGACATTAGCTACCCTCCAATCCATGGGAACTGAGTCTATGGGAACTGCTTCAGTATGAACCTTCAAGGAGGGAGAAAGAAATGAATATTGAAACACCCACTTGTAAATAATATCAGTGTGTTTACTCCCTCATCTCCAATCTTTCATGTGTCAGCCTTGGCTCAGTGGTAGCACTCTTACCTCTAAATCAGAAAGCTTGGTGCACAAGGCCCATTCCAGGATTTGGGCATATAATCTCTGCTGATACTTCAGTGTAGTCATGAGGCAGCGCTGCGCTGTGAGAGCTGCCATCTTTTGGAGAGACGTTAAACTGAGACCCCAACTTTTCTCTCGGGTGGATATAAAAGATCCATTGTGAATCCATGCATGATTTAAAGAGGAGTGGGTGAGCTCTCCCAATGTCCTGGCCAATTTTCTCTCCTCAACTAATGCCATAAAAACAGATTATCTGATATGTCTTGAGCAGTTGTTTGTACATTTATATGTACTTAGACATGTTTACCTGAATCAGTGCTCCTATCTCACAGCCACCAAAACCCTCCACAGACTCCAAAGCCAGAGGTTCTGCCATTATTTCCTCTGCAAGAGTCAGGATTTCCAGGGTTAGAGGTGTTCCTCCAATGACTTCATAAGTCCAGTTATTAAAAGTAATCCATTCCTTAGTAGTCATTTTGGTATAATCGTATCTTTGGCCAACATCTTGTAAAGTGTGTTCATTCTGAGAGATGTGTTACCTCTTCCCAAGCCCTTCTATGAAGCCTGCAGTTTGTTGGATTTGTAGTGATTCCAGAAATGGAAACCTAATTCAACAGCAGTTCCTTGATGAATAACTTGACTTCTTGTCGCATAATTCTTAATTTCTTGGTGCTATTAGCTGGAGATGCCATTTTACATAGTATTACATAGTATTTACAGTACAGGAAAAAGGCAATTTGGCCCAACAGGTCCATGCTCCACACGAGCCTCCTCCCACCCTTCTTCATCTAACCCCATCAACATATCCTTCTATTCCTTTCTTTCTCATGTGTTTATGTAGCTTCTCCTTAAATGCATCAATGCTAGTTGCCTCAACTACTTGCACAATGTCTTACAAGCAGGATTGACCTACAATTACAGGCTCATGCGCCCAATGTTTGGCAAGTTAAGCAACTTAAAACTATGCAATAATAATCATTTAATTTAATGGCTAACTTATTGGTGGAAGTAAATTCATTAAACCTCATATTATTCCTTGAGCAACAATAACCCATGTTTATTGCCCAAATGGCCTTTGAAAGCACATATAGAAAGATCCCAGTTCAAATGTTCAAACAGGCCTCATGTGAACCAGGTGCTTCAACATTATCCTTTAAAATATATATACTCATTTCAGATTCCAGCTCATATAGGCAGTGCATACTTGCATTTGTACAGTGTATCTGTTAGTTCAGGCAGTATGTGCTCCAAAGACATTCAATAATTTCTTAGTCCTGTGCTCTTCAGACCCTGCTCAAAGCTTTGCAGCAGAACTTCTGGATTTTTTTGGCATTTCAAATTACAAGCTATCAGTAATATCATAAAATGCCAAGTATATTTTTGTTAACAAAAATGAGCTGAAGATTAGAGATTTTTCTTCAACATGTTGTTCGTTTCATGTGTGAAAACCACACTTGCAACTTTTTTTCTTTTTTTTCAATATTCAATTCAAAATGTGGTAAGCACACTTCAAAGTGAAAACTTTTGATTATTTAAATAAGAAACAAACAAATGTATTGACCAAAATCTCTCCATGTTATATGAAAATTAAGAGCTTTGACAATGCATAGTTCAAACTGTTAAGTTTCTGTATGCCTGTTTTAAGATGCTCTAATGCCAAGAGACAGTTTGACGGTGTATTAAGCTAAGCAGTTTAATTGCATTATAGTTAGTCAAAGCTGGTTTCTGATTTATCAGTTGTATATAATTTAGCAGACACATTGGAAGTAGGAAATGCCAATGATTTGGAGCATAGTAAGTCAGCGAGTCATAAGCAGTATTCCAGCAGAGTTCTCGCTGAGAAAAAATTTGAGTTCTGTGAACTTTAGCCTGAAGGTCAATGCTTCAGAAAGAAACTGTTTGATCTCTAATCTGAAATGTACTATAAGCAGCATGTCTTTGAAGATGAAAAATAGCTGCATAGCTTTATTAACTCAATGAGCATTCCCCCTTAAACCTGGTCCCACTTTTTTTTTTAAAAGGGAGGTCTCCTGCAGTTCTAGGGATAGTGTCGATAATGTCAATGTGCATGCCATTAACTCAGACTGAATCTGAAAAAAATATACCTAAATGGTATTAGCCAAGGTTAGGACAGTTTCAGGCACATTGGCATCAGATGTGGCAAATGCTGGTTTTTTAAGATATTTGGAGTAAGAAAAACAATGAAAAATAAGTTAATTCCCTCTTGACCCTCACAACATAGAGTCATACAGCACAGAAGGAAGCCAGTCGGCCCATCGAGTCCGTGCCGGCTCTCTGTAGAGCAATCCAGTCAGTCCCATTCCCCCGCTCTATCCCCATAGCCCTGCAAGTTTATTTCCCTCAAGTGCCTATCCAGTCTCCCCTTGAAAACATTGAGTGTCTCCGCTTCCACCACTTCCGTCGACAGCGAATTCCAGGTCCTCACCACTCGCTGCATAAAAATGTTTTTCCTCACATTCCCCCTGTATCTCTCGCCCAAAACCTTAAATCTGTGTCCCCTAGTCAATGCTTCAGAAAGAAACTGATCTCTAATCTGAAATGTACTATAAGCAGCAACTAGTAGGAACAGCCTTTCCTCGTCTAGCCTATCCCAACCCGTCATAATCTTGTACACCTCTATCAAATCACCCCTCAACCTCCTTTGCCCTAATGAAAACAAATCCCGCTTCTCCAACCTGCCCTTGTAGCCAAGATCCCCCATCCCCCGAACCATTCTGGTAAATCTCCTCTGCGCTCTCTCAAGGGCCTTCACATTCTTCCTAAAGTGTGGTGACCAGAACTGGACGCTGTAATGTCCGAGTATAAATAATACACGGACTGCAGGAGAACAATAAAATAGGTATTTATAACCTGCTATGGCTTTATATACAGGGGTGGTCACTGCCGGTACTGCAGTATAGAATCAGTTCTTCTCTTAAAGGCACATACACAACAGACGCAATACCTCTATTTATGAAGCTCAAGATCCTTTTTTTTGTTTTTGAATCTTTCACACAAGTTATACAAGAATGCATGGCTCATTAATAAATTAAAAACAAAAGTGCATCCAGCTTTTACAAAGCATTGTCATCCATGATCAGTGTAAGATTCAAAGGAACATTCCAAGGGCAGCCTAATGCATATTTCCTTTGTTCTCTCATTGAGTTTCAGTGCAGCTTTGAATGGTTAAATTGAACTGTTCAATAGTCTATAAGGGATTGACAATGGTACATTTTGAAGGGTTCAAGTACCAGAAGACACAGTTTAAAAATCAATAAAAAGGGAAGTTCGGCATAACTTTATCACACAAAGGACAATAGACATGGAATAGGATACCAGGGAAGGACTTTGAAGCAGACTTGGGCTTGAGGAAACTCAATGGGGTAGATTTTGACTGAGTGTGATTATGTAAACCGGGTGATAACGAATTGGCAGCCTGTTTTACATTTTCCCTGATTTTTATTTCTATTGACTTCAACGGAAGTAAAAATCGGGAGAGATGTCAAATGGGCTGCCGATTCACTATCACCTGTTTACACTGTCAGACAAAGTTCACATCTACACCAATGTGTTTCCAGAAAGGAAGAAATTGAGAGATATGGTGAGAAGGCAACTTGTTATCAAAAATGGATGGCTTTGTTGTTGAGCATAATAGCCTTTTCCTGTTCCTACAAATTCTTATGTTTTAAAATAATTATAATTACAAATTAAGATCTGTTATGAAATAAGGGCATAATTTAAAATTGTTGCTGAGCAAAGTACTTTCTAACTTGAAAGAAATTCTATTTACAGTCTGACAAAGTTATGAATTAAGTTAAAAGCGTATTTTTGTTTCCCATTCACCTGCTTTCCAAGGTTTTCTGTTTAAAAAAGGTACCATTTTCTACAGTTTTCACTGATTTTCTAATTCAGTCATTTTAATTTCTGTTTGCTTCTTTGTTTTCTTCCTTTATTCTCTTTAATTTTTCTATTTTCATAGAAGCTTACAATACTGAAGGAGGTCATTCGGTCCATTGTTTCGCTGCCTGCTCTCTGAAAGAACCATCTACTCACTTTCATTCCTCTGCCCTTTTCGCATACACTTTTAATTTTTTTCAAACATTTATTCTCTTTTAAATTTCTATGGATTCTGTTTCCACCACTGCTTCTGGTAGAGTATTCCACACACTGACACCTTCAGCATAAAAGAATTTCTCCAAACCCCTCCCTTTCTTTCTTACAATACCACAATGTGTGTGTGAATTTGTGTCTATGCGTGCAACCAGGGATTAAAATACAGATGCCATTCAAAAGATACATTTTATAAAATAAACATTTAAGTTATTATAATGGCTTCACAAAATACATGCATGGAATATAATTTTTTTTTAATGCAGGTATAAATTTAATTTTTAAAGTTTTTGTGGATATTTGGTTCTCTAAATTTCTCCCTTCCTTTTCTGAATGCATTGAATCTTGCTGGGTTCTAAAGCCATTGGCGTCCTCTGGTACCTTATCTAAGTCGTGATTCTTCATGTGTGAGATTAAACATGCAATATCCAACAGAGATCACTGGATAGCAATAACGAGCAGGAACCCTTGCTGTTTTTTCCCCTCCCTAACCCAAAAGCTAAGAGACCAATTGTAGAACCACAGTGTTGCCTGACAGAGATCAGCAACCAGACCAGGAATACAACCTGTGTCCTTTTGGTATGCATGGCTTTGAGTTATTCAGGTCAGTATGTTTGCTTACTAGACCGCAGGAAGAACTAGCTGATGGGTTCTATCATCTATCCACTGATTAGTTCCTGCTCCCCCCACCCCTCCCCGAGTCCACTCGTTGCAAGGTAGGCAGGTTGTCAGAGCAGCTGTTGGTACCCCAGAGACTGATTGCCGCCAAACAGAGGAAGCCCACCACTTCCAGGGAGCGAAATGCAGCCACACTGCAGCAGGACACCCACTGCAGTGCCAAGAGAAAGTTGAACCATCGTTAAAGGGAACTGAAGCCCCCTGAAGATCGTCTAAATCTTCTTAAAATGTGGAGATGATCTCCTAACTTGAAGCTGAAAATACCACTGACACACCCATAATCTATCTATATATATAAACGGATCGATCTGTCTGTCTGTCTGTCCTCCGGTGTGCGTCTGTCCGGCTATGCGCTCGAAAGTTATAGAGCGTACCTGCGCGTGCGTTACCTCCGAAGAAAGCTTACGGTTCCGGGACGGTCGTAAGTGTATTTACTTTTCGGTTGGACGAAAATTGTTCGCGCCTTATGCAAAAAACCTTCAAAATTAAACTCATTATCTGCTACTTAGCATTGATTGACTGACGTCAAGGTTTGACCAATCCTGTGCCGTCACGATTGACCAATCCTACAGTTCAGTCGCCTGATGGTTGGCCAATCGCTGCGTCTGTGGGCGGGACTAATCGTTTTCATCTCAGGGATGTGGCAGCCATTGCCTCAAGCTAAAAACCCCATTTACTTCCAGCTCAAAATCTGCTGATCCAGCTTTGAAAAAGTTAGTATCTCTTTTAAAAATAACATAAGATTTACCAAAAATGTTTTATAAGTACTTTCACTTTCATCTTTGAAGGTTTTAAAAGGTAGAAATGTTGCCCGGCAGCAGATTCAGAGGGGGACACAGAGACAGGGCCCGAAAGCCTGGGACTCGATTTAAAATGTTGCCCGGCAGCAGATTCACACAGGGACAGAGACACAGGCCCCAAAGCCTGGGACTCGATTTAAACCGCCCGGCCCAAGATTTACCAAAAACTTTTTATAAGTACTTTCACTTTCATCTTTCAAGGTATTAAAAGGTAGAAATGTTGCCCGGCAGCAGATTGAGAGTGGGACACAGAGACAGGGCCCAAAAGCCTGGGACTCGATTTAAAATGTTGCCCGGCAGCAGATTCACAGAGGGACACAGAGAGGCCCCAAAGCCTGGGACTCGATTTAAACTGCCCGGCCCAAAACAGCCCTGGCAAAGCCGGGCTCCCCCAGCTAGTATGTGTAATAAATAGGCAGTTTCATTCATTCAATCACCACAAATCAGTGATCCTTGTAATATATTGTACATTATTATAGTATAAATCAGCATATCCTCCAACTCACTGTGGGCAATGCCATGAGAAACCTGCTGGCATTTTAAATAATTACAGGTACCAGTAACTGATTCTAAAGCTGTAATCTAATCTTAAAATTGAGGTGAGAACTCTCTCACAGTCTATGACACCATTTGAATCCTCTGATTAGATGACTTCCTCATTTTCACTTTCAGGTAACTTATTGTCTATATCACAGCATCTTTAGTGTTCACAGCATCTTTAGTGTTCACAATCAGTAAACTCCATTTACAACACTAATAAAACTTTATCTCTAAGAATCTACAGCTCTTGATGGCATTGTAGCAATCTCCTCAATTTTCATACTGTAAGAACCCTGACACATTTAACAATAAACTCTTTGGTCAATACTCATGAACATCAAAGGGATCTGCTATCACATCACATCTCCTGTGAAGCCACAGCAAAGCAGACAGCTCAGACTAATGATATTTGTGTTAAAGTAGGAGGCTCTCTAATAGCTATAATCCTTCACTGATGGCTCATGCTCCCCACTAGACCCGTCTCCTCACTGCAAGCAAGGTTAAACTGGTTTATTTTGATGAAAAATTAACTATGAATCAACAGATTCATTCCCTTTGAGTGTTTATTTGCCTCATCCTGTTTCACTTTGTGTCTGTTTGAAAAGAAAGAAAAGATAACATGACAGAGCAGGGAACATCAGTTCATTCATGACCAATACTTACAAATTAAGGAAGTGACAGCAGAAAACTTGTACTGTTGTAGATTTTCAGCAGATAAACATTTTTAAATGAATATTTGGCATATCCAGTGCAAAATACTACTGCAAGATCTGAGATGTAATATTAGACTACACTTTGTTATTAATACACTGGATAACACATAACTTCAAATCTGTTATTGCACATACACAGGCTCACAGATTTACAAATGGATTGAAACACAGGCAAGCAGACTCTCTGGCCTTGATTTTAAGTTGGGCAGGATTTTTGCATTGTGGGGCAGGGGGGCCTGGACAAGTGACAAACTCGTATGATGAGGCCCGAAGAGATTTGGACTCCCGGGCCTCATTTCCATTTCAGGCTCAGACTCCTGCCCAAACCCAGCAGAAATCACTGGCTGGCCAGCGGGCGACAGCAGGAATTTGGGCAGCAGGGGCCACCACCAGAGACCCATGGGAAGGGTCCCCAGCAGTCAGGTAAGTGGTGAAGTTGAAATGTGGTCTAGAGGTGATTGAGATCAGGGGCGGGAGGGGAAGCCCGGGGCAAGGGAGGCCCAAAGTTTCCTAATCCTCCTGGCCCACAAGGAAACCAAAAAAATGTCAATGTTTACCTTACTGGGCCTCATTGCAGCTCCCAGCAGGTTTGGCCTGGCGCAGAAGACATCACTGCTTCCCCGCTCAGGCTTCAGATTAAAATGGCAGATCGGAGTTGGGGTAGCTCCTCCTCTATCATTCCATAGAAAGACACATACAAAGATTTTTTTTTAAACACAGGCAAAAGGAAGATATTCTTGCCATTCTTTAACTGTACTGAAGGATGTACAATTGCATCTATTTTCTCAGCAATGAAAATGGGAGCTATGGTTTCACTTTCTTCCATATTGCTGTGAAATTCGAGTAGGCAAAGCTTCATGTGGGCTTAAGCTAGGATCTGCCCAATGTTAACGGCTATGCCCTACAGAACAGCCAAGCACCAGATTTAATCCCTGGCCTGTGCTGGGTTAACTGATCTTAGTTGGGCCACAAAAAATTGACTTCAGTGCTATTGGGCTAGGAAGGAGCTAGCAGTAATGGGTTTCTGTTTCTGCTCGCTGCCCTGTGACGACTCCTGGAAAGGGTTTGGGGTAGCAATTGGGCCTCATTGCGCCTGTTTTACAGGCATAAAGAGACGCAACAAGGGATCAACATCCTACGCCCCGAGGATGCCTTTAAAGACCTTCGATCCGATATTGGGTTGGACCATTTTCAGGCATCCCTGGCGGCTGCCTAGAACAGGCGTTAGGACCCTAGCATGTGTAAATGAGGTGCTAAATGCCTGTTTTCGGTCCCCTTGCAGAAATTGGATTGCGATGAGCAGAACAGGCACTGGGCGTGCTCCGCTCAGGATTGCTCAGCAGGCGCTACAGCCTAAACAGCGGCAACCAATCAAAGGACCTTGGTTTAACGCCTCATTCGAAAGATGGCACTTCCAACAGTGCAGCTCTCTCTCACAGTACAGCAGTGGAGTGTCAGCCACGATTATGTGCTCAAGTCCTGGAGTGGGCTTGAACCTTCTGACTCAGAGACAAGAGTGCTACACTGAGCCAAGGCTGGCAATAGGAAGCTTGATGCCCCCAGTATCGAACAGCCACTTGCTCAAACATTTTAATATTCAACCTTTCACAATAAATATCTACCTATAGGAAAGGGTTCTAAACTTTTAGTTACCAAGATGTGAACTTACATAAGAAATAGTTAAATTCTGAGTCGAGTTGGCATTCTGGAAGTTTGAGATTAAATGCACTGAAGAACTATATTCATTTTAACCTACCCTGTGATATTGTGGAATGTGATGCAATTCTTATTGTATTCTTGCATTATTGTCTTTTGCAAAGATAAACCTATGTGAATGAACAGTTTGCATATAGATCACAATACAGCATCCATAAATGGGAGCCCAAGTTTTGAAACAGAACACTTCTTTAAAAAAAATTATTTCTCAATATTTTAGTTGAAACCAAGCTGAATGGTAGGGGCTCATAGTGCAGGACACCACTATGGTTATAAACAGTGAAAGAGTAGATAAGGCAAATTAGGAAGCACTCATTAGGTGACACCAAGCCTGGATTTTAATAGCCTAAACATAGTAGCACAAGGGAAAAGATTAAGAGATTCAGGGGGCAATTTTCCCCTGGACACTTTAGGCACTAAAGAGCCTCCAAGGTGGCCAAGATGGAGTCTTAAGCTGAAATGCCGGTTTGGCCCACATTTAGTGCAAGGCGCCATCTTGCTAAAGGAGTTGAAGCTTGCGTTAGGAACAGCCGCCCAGAGGATTGTTAAGCAGCTGATTGCCACTTAAATTGCCTGCTAGCACTCATTAAGGAGGCTGCATGGCATTTTGGTGGCTAGCACGTGACTTAATGCCCTTTCCTAACAGCGACCAGCTGATTCGTTTACTCTCAGTCATTGCAGAGGATTTCGAACATTGCTTACAGGTATATCACCTTTTACTGTTCACTTCCCGCTGGAGGTTTGAAGAAGACTTTTGAAACACATCAGGAGACTTTCTGGGACACTTTGTCAACAACAACAACAACTTGCATTTATATAGCACCTTTAACATAGTAACATGTCCCAAGGCGCTTCACAGGAGCATTATTAAACAAAATTTGACACTGAGACACATGAGGAGACATTAGGGCAGATGCCCAAAAGCTTGGTCAAAGAGGTAGGTTTTAAGGAATGTCTTAAATGAGGAAAGAGAGGTAGAGAAGCAGTGAGGTTTAGGGAGGGAATTCCAAAGCTTAGGGCCTAGGCAGTTGAAGGCACAGCCACCAATGATGGAGCAATTAAAATCAGGGATGCTCAAGAGGCCAGCACTGGAGAAGCGCAGATATCGCAGGAGGTTGTAGGGCTGGAGGAGATTACACAGATAAGGAGGGGCGCGGTCATGGAGGGATTTGAAAACAAGGAAGAGAATTTTACCAACACACAATCAACATTTATTCTAGAAATTCTCTGAGGATATAATCTAAAACAAGTAAAAACTGCACCTCTCTACCTTATAGGACACCAGGAGAAAGGGGGTGCTTGGTCATCAGCATCTTGCAGGGGTCCCCCTTGGTCTGGAGGAGGACAGGAGGCAATGCAGAGCAGCACCAGCTGCTGCAGGAGAGAGGGACAGGAGGGCAAGGTCAACTCCTTCCCCCCTGTGGGTACAGGACATCCCTCCTCTTCTGGACGTCCTCCACCAGGACCACATCTGAGAACCTGTGTGCCCTCTTCCTCGGTCCCTGAGCCAGCCTGAAATGTGCTGCTGTGTGTCAGCCAGCACATTCCACACCTTCAGTGGAAGTGGGTGAGTGGAGCCCACATATACTGATCCAAGAAAATTGTGTCTAATCAGCACTTGAGTGCTAAACCTGCAGGTGTCTCAGTTTGACTTGAGGTTAGGATCAGATCAGCCATGATCTTATTGAATGGTGGAGCAGGCTCGAGGGGCCGATTGGCCTACTCCTGCTCCTATTTTTTATGTTCTTATGTTCTTATGTTTTAGCACCGCCAAGCAAGTTCAAATTATGGTAATCAGCAATTGTGAAGGGGCTTGATCGGGTGGATGTGGTGAGGATGTTCCCAATGATGGGTGAAACTAGAACTAGGGGGCATAATCTTAGAATAAGGGGCTGCTCTTTCAAAACTGAGATGAGGAGAAACTTCTTCATGTAGGTGTTAAATCCGTGTATCTTGAGGTTGTGTGTCCTTCAATAACTTGACAAGAGACTGCAGGGAACAATCAACAGGTGTTTACTGGATGAGGGTTACTCTAAAACTAACAGTACAGATCCCTACTCAGGGTTTATATACAGGTGTGGTCACTGCCGGTACTACAGTATACAGGAGCTGTAAAAAGTAATTCTTCCCTTAAAGGTACATACGCTACAATTCCTCCCCTTTTAGATTAACAGTACCATAACATACATTTAACAATTAACACTTTTAACATGCAACATTAACTGAAAATAGTCCATTTATAAATTCAGTCTTTGGGGTGGCTTCCTGATCCTTTCTGGATAGCGCCTTTCCTGAGTGTTTTGCTCTTGGTGCGGAGGCGATTCTGGCCCCCTGTCGTCGGTTGGTTCATCAGCTTCCGATGCTACTGTTTCTGGGGTAGATGCTACCTCTATGTTGGGTTCATCACCAGGTACGCGAGACATGGGTTGACTCGTTCCTGTGACTCTAGGATCTGGTCGACATGGCATCTCACAATGTTCTCCCCAACATCCATTGTGTACATTAGTGGCCCCTGCCGTGTGCATATCGTTCCTGGTTGCCATTTCTCTGTTCGGTAGTCGCGGGCCAAGACTGGTTGCCCTACATTGAAGCTCCTTGTCGGCTTCTCATTGATGTGCTGGAATTGCTTATTCCCAACATCTCTTCGTACATTTGGTCTGAGCAAATCCAGACAAGATCTCAACCTTCGGTTAAAGAACATCATGGCCGGGGTCTGGTTGGTGACTGCATGTGTCGCATTTCTATAGGCTAACAGGAAATTGTCCACCTTATGCTGCAGTGCAATGTCGTCATCGCACATGGCCCTTACTGCCTCTTTAAAGGTTTGTACGAACCTCTCAGCCAATCCATTTGTGGCTGGATGATACGGGGCGGATGTGTAATGCCTTACCCCATTCCTTTTCATAAATTTCTGAAATTCTTCGGACACAAACTGTGGTCCGTTATCAGAGCAAATCTGCTCTGGCAAGCTGTTCCTGGCAAATATGGTCCGTAGGACTGCAATCGTTTTCTCTGTGGTGGTGGAGGACATTTTGATCACCTCAGGCCATTTCGAGTGCGCATCCACGGCTATTAAAAACATTGAGTCCATGAATGGACCAGCAAAATCAATATGCACCCGTTGCCATGGAGAGGAGGACCACTCCCATGGGTGTAGAGGGGCATGTGGTGGTGCATTTTGGACCTTCTGGCATCCTGAGCAGCTCTTTGTCAGGTCCTCGATTTGCTGATCGATCCCCGGCCACCACACATAAGCCCCAGCAAGGCTTTTCATTTTCACCCCTCCCAGATGGCCTTCGTGAAGCTCATTGAGCACTCTCTCCCTTAACTTGGGTGGAATTACCACTCGGGATCCACACATCAAGGTCCCCTGGCATACTGACAGCTGTTCTCTTCTGGATGAGAATGCTGGCAACAATGAGTCGCCATGTGTTGGCCATCCCTTCACCGTCAAGTCATATACCCGAGACAGTGTCGGGTCATTTCGGGTCTCCTTCTCTATATCCGCGTTACTTACTGGCAAGCGTTCAATTATAGTCGAATAAAATATTTCGACAGGGTCCACTGCTGGTGCTTCCTCCGCAGTAGGCAGTGGCAGGCGTGATAGCCCATCAGCGTTTCCATGCTGTTTCGTGCCCTTATACTCTATTACATATTGGTTCGCCCCTAGAAAAAGGGACCATCTTTGTAGCCGTTGCGCAGTCATCACCGGAACGCCCTTCTTTGGATTAAAGATGGAAACAAGTGGTTGGTGGTCAGTCAGCAAGGTGAACTTCTGCCCGTGCAAATAGTGGTTGAACTTTTTCACTCCCCACACTAGGCTGAGGGCCTTCTTGTCAATCTGGGCATAGTTACGCTCAGCTGAGGTTAGTGACCGAGACACAAAGGCTGCTGGCCTCTCCGAGCCGTCCAGGAACTTGTGCGACAGCACCGCTCCAATGCCATAGGGTGATGCATCACACGCCAACCGAATTGGTAGTGCTGGGTTGAAATGAGCCAACACCTCTTTTGATGTGATCAATTCTTTGCACTTCTGGAAAGCTCATTTACATTCGTCATTCCACTTCCATGGTGCCCCCGTTTGCAGTAGGTTGTTCAGTGGGTGTAGTACTGTAGACAAATTCGGCAAGAACTTATGGTAGTAGTTCACCAGCCCGAGGAAAGACCTCAGTTGTGACACATTTTCCGGTGCTGGAGCCTTGACTACTGCCTCAATCTTTTCAGGGGACTTATGTAACCCCTCTTCATCAACAATGTGGCCACAATACGAGATCTGCTTCTGGAAAAACTCGCATTTGTGGCGATTAGCTCGGAGCCCATATTCCTTCAATCTAGTGAGCACCTGCTCCAGGTTGGCGAGGTGATCACTGTCATTTTCGCCCGTGACCAGGATGTCGTCCAAATAACACTGGGTCCCTGGAATCCCTTGCAGAACTTGATCCATTGCCCTTTGCCAAATAGCCGGAGCCGATGCTACCCCGAACACCAGCCGGTTGTATTGGTGGAGACCTTTATGAGTGTTGATCGTGAGGTACTGTTTCGAGGCTGCTTCTACCTCCATTTGCAGGTACGCCTGGGCCAGATCAATCTTAGTGAAGCATTTCCCTCCAGATAGCGAGGCGAAAATATCTTCAATCCGCAGAAGCGGATATTGTACCGTGTGAAGGACTGGGTTCACTGTCACCTTAAAGTCCCCACAGATGTGAACCTTCTTTGGTTCCCCAGGCGTATTACTCAACGACCTCTTCATTACAGGAACGACGGGTGTAGCCCACTCGCTCCAGTCCACTTTGGACAGTACTCCAGAATGTTCCAAACCTTCCAGCTCTGCTTCGACGGCTGGGCGGATCGCATAAGGCACCAGTCTGGCCTTAAAAAACTTTGGGCTTGCATTTTCCTCTATTTTGATCGTCGCTGTTATGCCTTTTAGTGTTCCGAGTCCATCCTGGAACACTTCTTGTGCGTCAGTTAGCATTTTTGACAGTCGTCCAGGTGTGACGTCATCATCCTTTTTGGCATCTACAGTCAGTGCTTGTATGGAATGCCAATCTAGCTGTATCTTCCGAATCCATTCACATCCTAGTAGTGGTGGTCCTCCATCTGGCAATACATATAGGTCCATTTTTGGTGTTTCCTTGCCGTTATATATAACGTTCACCCTTATTTTTCCTTTGGGGTAGACTTTTTGCCCCGTGTACGTCTTCAAGACAATCTCTGTATCTCTCAAGGGTATATGTGAGAATAGCCACTTGTAGTCCCTTCGGTTTATGACTGTTAGGGCTGATCCTGTGTCCAATTCCATTTTCACTTGGACTCCGTCTATCTTGAGCGTGACCCAGATAATTTGGTGATCCTCCGTTTTGATCACATTATGTAGTTTCAGACAACCCAGCTCCTTGCTTCCAGAGTCTGTATCACTTTTCTGTTCGTCTGCACTACTCTCCGTCACCTTATGTACCTTCTTGTACTTCTCCTGTGGGGATTTCTTGCTGCTGGTTTTCTTTTCCGACCTGCAGACTCTTGCTATGTGTCCTACTTTTCCACACTGTCTGCACACTTGGTCCTTGAACCAGCAATCCTTATGGTCGTGTGTTGTTCTGCCGCAGCGATAGCACTTCACTGTTCCGTATGACATTTCATTTGTGCCATATTCTTGCGGTCTCCGTTGTATCTCTGCCGTGCCCCGTGCTGCTGCTTCGTGTGATACTGCCATGCTGAAAGCCTTGTCCAGCGTGAGATCCTTTTCTGATAGAAGGCGTTTCTGGGTTCCTTCACTTTGAAGCCCACACACAAACTTGTCCCTTAAAGTATCTGCTAGTCCAGTTCCAAACTGGCAGTGTTTTGATAGCTTGCGCAGTTCCGTTAAAAACTCAGCATTACTTTCATCTTTATGCTGATTCCTTTTGTGAAACTTATATCTTTCCGCTATCAGCAGCGGTGTGGGGTCTAAGTGGTCCTGTAGGATTGACACTATGTTTTCAAAATCCTTTTCCACTGGCTTCTCTGGGGTTACTAGGTTTCGCAGTAAGCCATATGTTTTTGCACCCATGGAATTCAACAATACCAGTGCTTTCTTGTCATCTGGCACTTCATTCGCCTTGCAGTACACTTCTATGCGTTCGACATATGTCGCCCAATCTTCGACTTCATTGTCGAACGCTGTGACACTGCCACTCTTCGGCATCCCTGGGTGTGGTTAGACTGGCTAAAAATGGCGTCTCCCGTGCTCTCCCTTCTTCTCCGCTGCAGCTCAAAATGGCATCTCCCACGCTTTCCTTTCTTCCCGCGCTCTCCCTTCTTCTCCGCTGTGGCTCAAAATGGCATCTCCCACGCTTTCCCTTCTTCTCCGCTGCGGCTCAAAAAAAATGGTGTCTCCCGCGCTCTCCCTTCTTCTCCGCTGCGGCTCAAATGGCATCTCCCGCGCTTCCTTTCTTCCCCGCGGACGCTGCTCAGCCCTTGAACACCGGCTGCGCACTGCGCATTTTCCTGCGCGCCTCTCTCATTGATGCCGCTCGGTCCTGAACAGCGGCTGCGCCCTGTGCGCTCTACCCTCTCTCTTCTCGCGTCGACGCCGCTCAGTCCTGAACAGCGGCTCCGCCCTGTGCGCTCTACCCTCTCTTTTTTCCCGTCGACGCCGCTCGGTCCTGAACACCGGTTGCGCCCTGTGCGCTCTACCCTCTCTCTGCTCCCGTCGACGCTGCTCGGCCTTTTCCTGTGCCATCGGTCGGCTCTAGCCGCCGCTGTGCGGGAAGGGTCTGCGCCGTGCCTGGTGCCAGCCCGTTTCGCTGGAGTCTCCGTTAGATGGTCGACGCCAGTGCTTCTGGAATCGGCCGCCTTTTGCAGAGTTGCAGGTAGGTTCGAATCTACTCATCACCAATGTTAAATCCGTGTATCTTGAGGTTGTGTGTCCTTCAATAACTTGACAAGAGACTGCAGGGAACAATCAACAGGTGTTTACTGGATGAGGGTTACTCTAAAACTAACAGTACAGACCCCTACTCAGGGTTTATATACAGGTGTGGTCACTGTCGGTACTACAGTATATAGGAGCTGTAAAAAGTAGTTCTCCCCTTAAAGGTACATACACTACAGTAGGTCTGTGGAAGTTGCTGCCCCAGAAAGCTGTGGAAGCTACATCATTAAATAAATTTAAAACAGAAATAGATAGTTTCTTAGAAGTAAAGGGAATTAGGGGTTACGGGGAGCGGGCAGGAAATTGGACATGAGTCTATGTTCGGAACGGTCATGGCCCTGTGGGTAACGGAGCGGGCCCAGGGGCCGTGTAGCCTAGTTCTGCTCCTACTTCTTGTGTTCTAATTATGTGTTAGATTTCAGGAGATGGTTCTATCCCTGTTCCTGGCTGGGGTGGAGATCACCTTTTACAGAAGGTAAGTACTGTAGAAAATATAGGGACAGTGATCTCCTGGACGAGTTTCGATCGCCTCGATGGGTCGGAGAGGAATTTCCCAGATTTTTTTCTCCCAAATTGGCCATTGGGTTTTTATCTGGTTTTTCGCCTCTCCCAGGAGATCACATGGGTTCGGGAGGGATGTAGAGTGATAGTAGATTTGAGGTTAGGATCAGACCAGCCATGATCTTATTGGCCCTGAAATTAGGATCGGGGGCTTGCCGCGCGTGCAAGCCCCCGATGTGCACTCACCCTGCGCGCCGACATCTGAAGCTCGGGCCTGCTCGCATTTCCTGTCACAGGCCCGGTTCAGATGTCGGCGCGCTGTGCTTACCTGATCCAGCGGCGTAGTTAGTGCGATGTGCCGGCTGGGATCAGGTGAGCACTGTGCAGCCAATCAGGGGAGGGGAAACTCATTCATGAGTTTGACAGTAAGAGCTGGCAAACTCATGAAAAGTATGGGCTGCCAAAACACTACTTTAACTTTAAATAAAAGTTTTAAAAACATCCCACTGATTATATTTGTAGTGTATGTACCCGTCTACCTTTAAGGGAACGATTGAGTGTAACCGTTCACCTTTAAGAGAACTACTTTAGGTGTGGCACTATTTGATTGGCTTCTGTATACGGTAATACCGACAGTGACCACACCAGTATATAAGTGATGTTACAGGATAACTAGGGCAGATTCGCCCTGACCTCTGAATAGTAAAGACCTGTTTGTTTGTACTTCAAAAGTCTGTGTATTTATTTACTGCACAACCCACAGACTTTACAGTGGCGACAAGTCCGATCGTACCCTGCGGCAAGAATAGCAAAGTAACAAAGAGCGTCGAAGAGAGGCAACCGCCCTCGTCGTGCTACCAAAAGAAAACACGAGGCTACAACAACAGAAAGTGTGGTACTTTACAGAAGCTGGAAGACTAGCAACAAAAGCTTCATCAGCAACAGGCACTGATTACCCTGCTACCACGGTGCGGAGTGAGCCGACCAGCAAGAAACAAGGCGGCCGAAGAGACTGTGAGTAGGGGAAGGGGTAGAAGTATCCGGAGGAGAAGGGCAGAGCACTCGACCTCGGTCGAGGGGGAGCTGTACCGGCCAAAAGTCGGGTCCAACGGCGTCGGGTGACAGCCGGACCGCGATCGGCGGGAAAAATCCGGGCAGCGACCGCAGCCACGAAGCGCTGAACCTGCGAGTAGGCGCGGGAGGAGAAACCCAGCCGCAGCCGGGGAGGGAAACACCGGTCTGCGAGAGGGCTGGGGAGGCGAACGGGAACCGTGCGGGTGAGAGCCGGGTGCGGAGTGAGAGACTGCGAGGAGCCAGTCCAGCGGCTGAGCTGTTCTCCACCAACGGGGTACTCAGAGCCGGCAAAACCGAACGTGCGGGAGTGGGAGAGCGAACAGGAGCCGAGAACGGGGAGAGAGACTGCGCGAGAGCCAGTCCAGCGGCTGAACTGTTCTCCACCTACGGAGTACCCAGAGCCGGTAGAACCGAACGTGCGGGAGAGGGAGAGACAGAGCCGAGCACGGGGAGAGAGAGACTGCGCGAGAGCCAGTCCAGCGGCTGAACTGTCCTCCATTAACGGGGTGTACCCAACGCCGGTAGAGCCGTGCGGGCGGGAGGAAAAGACAGAGCCGAGTAAGGGGAGCTGTGCGAGAGCCAGCCCAGCGGCTGAACCTGTCCACTGTGGGGAAAGCGTACCCCTTACACCAGGGAGAAACGCGGAAAGCCGCCATTAGGCGGAGAAGACGACAGAGGCGGGAAACAGCCATTGAAGTGGGCGGGGAGAGAAAGGAAGAGCGGGAAACCGCCATTTTCACGGGAAAAGAACCGCCATCTTAACTGCCATTGAAGTGGGCAGAGAGAGAGAGAGAGAGAGAGAAGGGAAGAGCGGGAAACCGCCATTTTCGCAGGAAAACCGCCATTTTAGAAAAAAAAAGATAATAAATAATACTTAAAGAAATACTGTGCTGCTTCAAAGAAAGAAAGATGCCTAAGCGAGGGAATATTAACGATTTTAATTCTGAAATAGAAGACTGGGCCACGTACGTGGAACGCATAGAGATCTATTGCGAAGCCAACAAAATAGAGGAAGACGACAAGGCGATAACATTGCTAAACTCGATGGGGGCAAAAACATATGGGCTCTTGAAGCATCTAATAGCACCAGCTAAACCAGCGGATCAGACCTTCGAAGAAATTGTGGCTGTGCTGAAGGACCACTTGAACCCCACACCGTTGATGCTGGCTGAGCGATTCAAATTCTACGCAAGAACGCAGAGGAAAGATGAAAGCAATGCGGAATACTTGGTCGAACTGCGTAGGCTAGCGAAATACTGCCAGTTCAGAGGGAATCTGACAGAGGCACTGCGGGACAAGTTCGTATGCGGATTGTCCAAAGAAGGAACGCAGAAGCGACTACTGGAAGAAAACGACCTCACACTGGACAGGGCTGTCCTCATAGCTGCATCACACGAAGCCGCAGCGAAAGGAACGGCCGAAATGCAGCTAAAGGCGGCGGCACTTGGGGTGGACCAAATTACTTCGAGCACAACAAAATGCTACCGTTGTGGGAAGACCACGCACGACCAGAATCACTGCTGGTTTAAGAACCAAGAGTGTCGGAAATGTGGCAAACTGGGTCACATCGCGAAGGTATGCAGGTCCAGGAAAAAGACCAACAATCAACGGAAGCCACCACAAGAAAAGTACAACAAGGTACACAAGGTGGCTGAAAAGAGTTCAGACGAACAGAATTTAGACTCAGACCCAAACAACCAGGAGCTGGGTAGTCTGAAGATCCACAATGTGGGGAAAGAAACTGATCTACAAACGATTTGGGTCGTACTAAAAATAGCTGGAGTCCAAGTACGAATGGAGCTGGACACTGGATCAGCTCTATCAGTCATCAACCGAAGGGACTACCACCGGCTGTTCTCTCACATACCTTTGAGAAATACCAAGTTCGTATTACAGACATACACGGGGCATAATGTATACCCCATGGGGAAAATAAGAGTCAAGGTGAGAGATAGAGGGAAAGAACACCCAAGAATGAATTTGTACGTATTACCTGAGGGAGGACCACCACTTCTAGGACGGGAGTGGATTAAGAAAATAGACATGGAATGGCACTACCTAAAAGCCATAATGAAGGAGGATTCGGTGCAAGCTATCAGCTCAGATTCTGAGATGGATGACGATAAGACCAATTCAAATAGGCATGACAAGGCTAAAGGGGACTTGCCGACGATGGGGAAGGAAACAAAGACATGCAGAAAGACTTATGTCACCAAGAAGAATAAAGTTACAGAGCAGAACTCCAGGTTGACAGAGAATTCTGAGCCTGTTCAAGCTAAGGATTCATCCACGACGGAAGAACACCAAGCTCGGACTCAAACTTATGTCAAAGTACGACAACAATTAGAACAGTGGAGTGACCATCTCGTACAAGAGATGAAAAATATGGAAAAGTTCTGGGACACTGAATGGGAGAACCTGGAAAGACAACAGAGACAGCTAGCTCGAGAAAAGAGCGACCATAGAGCCATCGTGGCCAAGTACCGATCACATCTCCCTGAAACTGTTCAGGAACTAGACTATTTACAGAACGACCTAAAGGAAGAGGAATCTTCAGGAAGCCAGGATTTTATCCCAGTTCATCTCTACGACTCGTTGCAAGCAGAGTGTAACAAGTTGAAGGAACAGTATGAACGGGCCCAGACTACAATCCTGGAAGGGGTTAACTCGGCAACCTCCGAAAAGCTAGTTTTAGTGAAAGCATATGAACAACTAAAGTTTGAACATGAGCGAGAATTACAAAGGCTGCAGGAAATGTTTGACGAGCTCCAGGCCAAGACAGACTCATCGGTAGAGATTCCATCCGTAGATGGAAAATTAGAGGTGGAAGACATAGCAGAACGTGAAATTCAAGATGTCCAAGAACTCGTTAAATTATTGAAGGAAACCCAAGACAAATATGAGGCGGCAATGGCAGAGGTCCAACAACTTGAAGAACATATTCAACTAGGAATCCGGGCAGTGGAAGGAAAGGCCAATGGAAGGAACACAGAGACTGTAGGAATGGCCCCTGATCAGGAGTTAGAGAACACCAAGGCGCAATTTCTTCGAGCGCTTAAAACCAAAGGACCGGAGGAAAGGAAGGTGAAAACATTGGAGGGAAAGGTGGATGAAACGGAGAAGGCGCTAATCCACAGTGTCCCCGTAGAAGAGTTAACGGCCAGCCAACTCTTATACACACTGAGGGACAAGACTCCAAAATGGGAACACGAGTTTCAGGTTTCAAAGGGAAAGAATTCGGAGCTTCCAAAAGTCACGGAGAGAGCTGAGGGGGCAACACAGCTTGCACATGGATGTCAAAAGTATGCTGAATTACGTCAAGGGGAACAGAAGAATGCGGAAACAGCTACTTCAGTAGAAGGATTAAATAGCCTGATAACGGAATCCCCGATGGAAGGGAAGGTATTGAACTCACAAATGAGGCCAGGCGTGAAGGAATGGCAGACATCCCAGGAAGAGCGGGATGAATATGAATGCTTGAAGAAGTATTTTCAAGAAAGATGGTCAGAGAAGGAACCACCGTCGGCTAACGTCCAGTTGGATAAGAAGGAAGTAGAAGGGCCCCTCACTGGCCTAACTCAGGACGACCCCGAATACTATCATGACCTATTGAGTGACACTGAATATTACGAGGATCTGGTCTGCCCAGTTTGTGATGAAAACTCCCAAAGTACAGAAATCCGCATGAAGCACTTAAGGTCTAATGAACATAGAGAGTTGGTGGCGCTACAGATGGCCGCAGAGAAAGGAGCTCCGAGAGTTTCAAAAAGGCAGAAAAGAAAAAGAAGAAGCAGGAGATAATAACTGTCTAAAATACTATCATCTCAGGCGGGACACCATGAAAGGAGCTAAATTAGTTGAAATCCCGAAAATTATCAAGACAGCCAGTTGGTTGTAAAAGTCCGCACTGCTGGTTCAACAGGACGGAAGGTCAAGCTGTTACGTTAAGAAAAAGGCTATGGAGGAGTCACACTAGCCATGTGAACCGGCTACACCAAAGAGATGCTGTTCGGAATGAGTCAAGATCAGAGACTGAATCTATGAACTGTTTCCGCAGAGACTGAACCTGTGAACTGTTCCCACCGAAAGTATATCTGTAAACTGTTTTATATGACGTTGACTCCACCGGAATTATCTCTGTAAATTGTTTGTTCTCCACCGAGAGTATATCTGTAAATTGTTATGTGAAGTTGAAGATATGTATGTTTAACGGGGACCCTGTAAGTAATAAGCTAAAAAGGGAGGATTGTAGTGTATGTACCCGTCTACCTTTAAGGGAACGATTGAGTGTAACCGTTCACCTTTAAGAGAACTACTTTAGGTGTGGCACTATTTGATTGGCTTCTGTATACGGTAATACCGACAGTGACCACACCAGTATATAAGTGATGTTACAGGATAACTAGGGCAGATTCGCCCTGACCTCTGAATAGTAAAGACCTGTTTGTTTGTACTTCAAAAGTCTGTGTATTTATTTACTGCACAACCCACAGACTTTACAATATTAACTATAAATAAGTTTTTTTAAATGTTTTAAACAATTAATCAATTTTTTGAAAAAAATAAATTTTTTAAAAATAGGGTCTAAAACTAAACTTACCATCCTGTAAAATCTTTAAAAATAACAAATCTGTGGAAAAAAAATTTCTACATTGTACTAAAAGCCCACTTACCTGAAAAACTAAATACTTACGTCTTGTTTTTCCACGCGTAAAGACCGGAGGCCTTTACACGCGCGCAACTCTGGAAAAAAAAAAGGAATTTTACTGCGCACACGCTGCCTGTGCAGTCGCGCGCGTTCTGCCTCTTAACCCCTTGGGTCAGAGGACAGGAAATGCCGGTTTTCAGCGCATGCACTGTGCATGCTGAAAACCGGCAATTCCTCCGGGCACACGCGTGAGTACCCCGTCCGTACTCACGCGTTGTGCCCGGAATTACTGGGCCAATGAATGGTGGAGCAAGCTCGAGGGGCCGATTGGCCTACTCCTGCTCCTATTTCTTATGTTCTTATGTTTTAGCACTGCCAGGCAAGTTCAAATTATGGTAATCAGCAATTAGGACCAAAATTGCGTGCTAAAACCAGACTTTCAAACAGGCTTGTCTTATTAGCACAGCAGCCATTTAGTGCCTGTTTTCACCCTTTCACCAAAATAACCCCCAAGGAATTCAACAGTTTTGAAGTCATGTGGATGACTGTGTTAAGAAGAGTAAAGAGTTCAGTGAATCTTGATTTCAGTGCAGTAAGAATGCAGGAGGAAAAGGATGTAGCATAGTCTATTTACAGGTCAGAAGGATCAAGTGAAGAACTTTCAAAAAATCATTGATCATGGTTGTGTCAATAGCTAAGGAGAGAAAGGAAGGTTGTGACGGAAAGAGAGATTGGAAGCTAGAGGTGTCATGTTTTTGTATCCTGTCCAAGAGTGTTGAAGTGAAGGAGTGCAAACAAGGTGTTAGAAAACTTTCCCAGATATGGGAGTGGTATTCAAATCTTGGCCAGACATCTTAATAGAGCGCTAAGAATGAAGAGAAGTGTTTGAAGTGAAAGAGGAAACCAATGTTATTGGTGGCAGCTTTAGGAATGGAGGATATATGGGAGATCCATCTGAAGTCAGAAGAGAGAGTGGAAACAAGATGAAGGAGGACTAAGATTGGAGAGATCAAAGGTAAGAGATGGTAGAATTTGAGTAGAATTGTGAGAGACATGAAGAACCTGTGTCTCCAAATAATTGAAAGAGATAATGGCCAGGAATTTGCTGCAGCGGTGTTATTGGTGATGATCGCCATAAGTAAGATTATTGCTCGCCCCGATGCTCCAGCACCGATCCAAAACCAAAATGTGCTAGGAAACTCCTCACACTCCACAGCAATGGTAGAGACGGTGCAAGGAGATCTGAATTGACTCTTCCACATAGAAGTGTCCTTTACTCAATTTTTCAGCACCGTACATATTTCTAATAATCACCTCCTCAGATATTTTGCAAATTTATAGCCTATGACATTATTAATTACTTTTGCTTTATAGCATATATTTAATAATATTACAAATATAAAAATGATTTATTGCAATCAAGTTAGAATAGGCTTAATTAATTAAAACTAATTCTGATTAATGTCTCCTTGCATTTTATAAACTCACTAAAGAGCGATCATCTTATTTGTAATAAAAAACAAATCCAAAGTTTTTATTTACATGTCATCAAGATTTTGCGCGAACCTGTTGTAGAGATTTTATTCGATTTAATATCAGATCAAACATGTTTTGGATTGATATCTGTAATCTAACTCAATGATCTAACTCAATGAAAATAACAATCATGAATGAACTTTAACTGTGAAATTGTTATATCTCAACCTGAGGCTGTACCAGACTTGGTGTGATATTTGACCCTGAAATCAGCTTCCGACCATATAACCATGCCCTCACTAAAACCGCCTATTTCCGCCTCCGTAACATCACCTGTCTCCGCCCTTGCCTCAGCTCATCCACTGCTGAAACCCTCATCCATGCCTTTATTACCTCTAGACTTGACTATTCCAACGCACTCCTGGCTGGCCTCCCACGTTCTACCCTATGTAAACTTGAGGCCATCCAAAACTCGGTTGCCTGTGTCCTAACTCGCATCAACTCCTGTTCACCTATCACCCCTGTGCTCACTGACCTACATTGGCTTCTGGTTAAGCATTGCCTTGATTTTAAAATTCTCATCCTTGTTTTCAAATCCCTCCATGGCCTCGCCCCTCCCTATCTCTGTAATCTCCTCCAGGCTCACAACCTTGCCCCCCGCCGCCACCAACCTCCCCCCCCCGCCGCTCCGCACCCCCACGAGATATCTGTGCTCCTCAAATTCTGGCCTCTTGAGCATCCCTGATTTTAATCGCTCAACCATTGGTGGCCGTGCCTTCAGCTGCCTAGGCCCTAAGCTCTGGAATTCAACCTGTCTTAAAACCTACCTTATTTGACCAAGCTTTTGGTCATCTGGCCTACTTTCTCCTTAGGTGGCTCGTTGTCAAAATTTGTTTTCTGACACTCCTGTGAAGTGCCTTGGGACGTTTTACTATGTTAATGACGCTATATAAATGCAAGTTGTTGTTGTTGTAAAATTTAGAAGAAAAGTATGAACAACTCTCCATCCTATGTGTTGTTAGTAAATGTCCCTTCTGCTGACAATTCACTTCCCATTGTAATGTAGGGATGGTAATTTTTAGACATTTGTTCATAATGAAGACCAGGAGTTATAGCACTTGTAATAAAATGTCATTCTTACAAAATCATAAATTCACAAAGCAAATTCTGTTTTTAATACCCTTCCAACATTTAAATTTTGTGCACAGAACTAAACTTTGCAGTCATTTGAGCCAACCAATGCCTTTCTGCAACACATTCCCAACCAAATATGTGATTGCCACTGTTTTGAGTGGGGTGAGGGGGGGTGGGCCGAGCTTGCATAATCCATTTTTTAGGGTTCCAGCAATGGTTCCACGATAACAGATGGCCCAGGAAATTTTAGCGTAGCGTAAATCCTAGTATAAATCACTAATGCCATAATTTCCTGGAACGTCTATGCTAGAATAATGACGTACACCGTAGATGCACCATTACTATGCTGTAGTTTTCAGGAAATTCCAGGCCAATATTTACCTTGGCCCATTGAAGGGTACAAAGGAGAACAACTTGTAATGATTCCGCCATTGCAATGTGAGAGGATTGAAATTTGTGTGCGCTGAAGGTGTGTGATCTGAAGGAAGTTAATGAATGCAGAATGGAAGCAAGAGTGAATAGATTGGGAAGCTCATTAATATGAACAAGAAGTAGAATGGCAGGACACTGGGGAAGCTTGAGTTCATGAGAAAAGAGTCAGAAGATGAACCATCAATTATAACACAGGTGGAGTGATTTGAAAAGAAGATAGATGACCATGAACATTGTTTTTGTGGGAGACCATATAATGGTAGCTTGTTCAGAAGTGATGGTGTGGAGATGCCGGAGTTGGACTGGGGTGGACAAATATAAGAAGTCACACAACACCAGGTTATAGTCCAACAGCTTTATTTGAAGTCTCAAGCTTTCGGAGCGCAGCTCCTTCATCACCTGACGAAGGAGCTGCGCTCCGAAAGCTTGTGACTTCAAATAAAGCTGTTGGACTATAACCTGGTGTTGTGTGACTACTTACATTTGTTCAGAAGTGCACAAAGGCTTTCACTAAGCAATAGTAAATAATTCACAAAAGTATTTGGGAGCAGAGGCCAGAGACTCAGAGCCAACCAGATAACCAATGAAATGGCCATACCAAAACCATATTACAATCATAGATTGGGCCAGAACTTTCAAAGTAATAGGTTATTTGAGAGTTAACAGTGGCTTCCATAGCTTTAGAAAGCACCAATATAAGGGCAATAGTGCTGGAATTAGGACTTTTGGTGGTAACGGTCTCTACTTATATTTTTCTTTTTTTTTTACACAGTTGACAATCGTGAACATGTGAATAAATGAAAAAGGAATTAAAGGTCTTTGGCTGATGTTTCATTGCACTCCAGATTTCAGGAAGGAGTGCTAAAATATTCAACTGAATTACCATCCCACCTACTCAACAGTCTTTATACAATGACATCTCCATCTGTGACAATAGGATTTCCGAGCACTGAGTAAATTGGATGTACTTGGCGAAGAGACAACCATATTAAACATTTGCAGCCATGGTTCTGGAGAAACATGAGGCACAGAGGCTAAGCAAAGCATGAACAGGTGTTTCTGTTGTGCCTTTAGGAATCATTGAAGTCACATAGCAACTAAACTTTACAGAGACCACCCACAGCAGAGCTAACAATTAAGTAACATGGGATGGTGAGTGGAAACTGCAACATTATGTATTAATAAATCAATTTTAAAATAAGAGTTAAGTCATCAAACAACATTGAAGAAATAGTATTACCTCAAATGAAGTCCAAAGATAATCACTAACAACTTAACAATTATAAATTGTAAAATAATTCTGAATGTATTGCATTAGTTCTGACTAAGGAAATGTTAACAGCCACAGTAGTTAATCTTAAACAAAAAGTAGTTGCCAAAATCTACAGAATGGAAGGATTATTACACAGACAATATTCCAAAGTTAACAAAGATTTGTATTACAGAACAAGATGACTAATAGAGGGCATATAATGATATAAAATATAATCAGTTGCATTGGTTAGTCACATCCATCATTCACACTTAGAGACCATATTTGAATCATAAGTTTGATGACTAACCTTGTAGATCTAATAGGAGCAAAATTCCCCAAGGACATTAGCATTGTGGTATTCACAGACATATTTCAAAGAAAGGCCCAGATCCTCTCAAGGACACATTCCATCTCCCCGCCCCACCTCCCACCACAAAATGAATATATTTTTATCCACATGCTGCTGTCACTGAGAAACAAGACATTTTTCTGTTAGAGCTTGAGGAGGAGATAGTTCACTCCCTCCACAGTGTCTGTTTGTACTCACTTAACTAACATGAATAGTGCTGAGTTAATTTAATCTAATCCAGAGGCTGAGATACAGCAGTCTATCTCAGACTAAAAGAAGTAATTGAGTTACAAAAGATTTATTCAGTCATGAATATTTTATAAATAGTTAACTAAAATTTCCACTTTTTTGTGGTTTTTGTGATGCTATTTATTGAATAGATACTGTAGATTTTTAAAATTTGTTCTTGGGTTGTGGGTGCCCAAGGCTGCCTTTATTGCCCATCTCTAGTTTCCCTGAGAGGGTGGTGGTGGGCCTCTTCCTTGAACCACTGAAGTTATGGGGTGATGGTACGTCTATAACGGCATTAGATAGGAAGTTCCACGATATTGACCCAGCGACGATGAAGAAATGGTGATATATATCCAAGTCAGGATAGTGTATAACTTGGCGGTGAAGGTATTCCCATGACATTGCTGCTCTTGTCCTCGAGGGTGCTGGAGGTGCCTCTCATCAGAGAGTGCCTAGTCTTTACCCTGCTCGTCCAGCCATGATGTTGTTATAGAAACATAGAAACATAGAAGATAGGAGCAGGAGTAGGCCATTCGGCCCCTCTAGCCTGCTGCGCCATTCAATGCGATCATGGCTGATCATCCAAGTTCAGTACCCGGTCCCTGCTTTCTCCCCATGACCCTTGATCCCTTTAACCTTAAGAAATATATCAAACTCCTTCTTGAATATATTTAATGAATTAGCCTCTACTGCCTTCTGTGGTAGAGAATTCCACAGGTTCACCACTCTCTGGGTGAAGAAATTCCTCCTAATTTCTGTCCTAAAAGGCCTACCCCTTATCCTTAGACTGTGACCC
The DNA here is from genome assembly GCF_052327205.1 of Somniosus microcephalus. NCBI lineage: Eukaryota > Metazoa > Chordata > Chondrichthyes > Squaliformes > Somniosidae > Somniosus > Somniosus microcephalus. The sequence goes on along the minus strand of NC_140987.1, from coordinate 120,741,617 downwards.
CTGGTTCTGGATTCCCCGACCATCGGGAATATGCTCCCTGCATCTAGTCTGTCCAGCCCTGACAGAATTTTATAAGTTTCAATTAGATCCGCTCTCATTCTTCTAAACTCCAGCGAGTACAAGCCCAATCGACCCAATCTCTCCTCATACGTCATTCCTGCCATCCCAGGTATCAGCCTGGTGAATCTTCGCTGAACGCCTTCCATGGCAAGAATATCCTTCCTCAGATAAGGTGACCAAAACTGCACACAATACTCAAGATGTGGTCTCACCAAGGCCCTGTACAACTGCAGCAAGACATCCTTGTTCTTGTACTCAAACCCTCTCGTTATGAAGGCCAACATACCATTTGCCTTCTTAACCGCCTGCTGCACCTGCATGATTACCTTCAGTGACTGGTGTACTAGGACACTCAGGTCTCGTTGCACTTCCCCTTCTCCCAATCTATTGCCATTCAGATAATAATCTGCCTTCCTGTTTCTGACACCAAAGTGGATAACCTCACATTTATCCACATTACATTGCATCTGTCATGCTTCTGCCCAATCACCCAACCTGTAGTTTCTTGGCATCCTCCTCACAGCACACACGCCCACCCAGCTTTGTGTCGTCTGCAAATTTGGAGATATTACATCTAGTTCCCTTGTCTAGATCATCATTAATATATATTGTGAATAGCTGGGGTCCAAGGACCGATCCCTGCGGTACCCCACTAGTCACTGCCTGCCACTTGGAAAAAGAGCCATTTATTCCAACTCTTTGCTTTCTATCTGCCAACCAGTTCTCTATCCAAGTCAATACTTTGCCCCCATTCCCATGTACCTTAACTTTACATGCTAATCTCTTATGTGGGACCTTATTGAAAGCCTTCTAAAAGTCCAAATACACCACATCCACTGGTTCTCCCTCATCTATTTTATCAGTTACATCCTCAAAAAATTCCAGTAGATTAGTCAAGCACGATTTACCTTTTGTAAATCCATGTTGACTTTGACCGATCCTGTCACTGTTTTCCAAGTGCTCTGCTATTACATCTTTTATAATGGACTCTAGCATTTTCCCCACTACTGATGTCTGGCTTACCGGTCTGTAATTCCCCGTTTTCTCTACCACCTTTTTTGAATAGTGGGGTAACATTAGCTACCCTCCAATCCATGGGTACTGTTCCAGATTCCATCGAATGTTGGAAGATGATCAGCAATGCATCTACTATTTCTAGGGCCACTTCCTTAAGTACCCTAGGATGTAGATTATCAGGCCCTGGGGATTTATCGGCCTTCAATCCCATTAATTTCCCTAACACCATTTCCCTACAAATACTGATTTCTTTCAGTTCCTCCCTTTCCTCAGACCCTATGTTCCCCGACATTTCTGGGAGGTTATTTGTGTCCTCCTTTGTGAAGACAGAACCAAAATATGTATTTAATTGGTCTGCCATTTCTTTGTTCCCCATTATAAATTCCCCTGAATCTGACTGCATCGGACCTACGCTTGACTTCAGCAATCTTTTTCTCTTCACATATCTAGAGAAGCTTTTACAGTCAGTTTTTATGTTCCCTGCAAGCTTAGTCTCATATTCTATTTTCCCTTTCTTAATTAATCCCTTTGTCCTCCTTTGTTAAATCCTAAACTGCTCCCAATCCTCTGGTTTACTGCTTTTTTTGGTCAATTTATATGTTCTCTCCTTGGATCTTATGCTATCCCTAATTTCCCTCGTTAGCCACGGTTGAGTCACCGTTTTTGTTTTATTTTTATGCCAAACTGGGATGAACAAATTCTGTAGTTCATCCTTGCGGTCTTTGAATGTTTGCCATAAGAACATAAGAACATAAGAAATAGGAGCAGGAGTAGGCCAATCGGCCCCTCGAGCCTGCTCCGCCATTCAATAAGATCATGGCTGATCTGATCCTAACCGCCAATCTACTATCACAGAACCATCTCCTGAATCTAACAGAATTAGACACACGAAATAGGAGCAGGATCAGGCTACACGGCCCCTGGGCCCGCTCCGCTACCCACAGGGCCATGATCGATCCGAACCTAGACTCATGTCCAAATTCCTGCCCGCTCCCCGTAACCCTTAATTCCCTTTACTTCTAGGAAACTGTCTATTTCTGTTTTAAATTTATGTAATGATGTAGCTTCTACAGCTTTTTGGGGCAGCATATTCCATGGACCTACCACCCTCTGAGTGAAGTAGTTCCTCCTCATCTCAGTTTTGAAAGAGCAGCCCCTTATTCTAAGACTATGCCCCTAGTTCTAGTTTCACCCATCATCGGGAACATCCTCCCCGCATCCACCCGATCCAACCCCTTCACAATCTTAAATGTTTCAATAAGATCGCCTCTCATTCTTCTGAACTCCAATGAGTAGAGTCCCAATCTACTCAACCTCTCCTCATATGTCCATCCCCTCATGCCCGGGATTAACCAAGTGAACCTTCTTTGTACTGACTCGAGAGCAAGTATGTCTTTTCTTAAGTATGGACACCAAAACTGTATGCAGTATTCCAGGTGCAGTCTCACCAATACCTTGTACAACTGAAGCAATACCTCCCTATTTTTATATTCTATCCCCCTAGCAATGAAAGCCAACATTCCATTGGCCTTCTTAATCACTTGCTGCACCTGCATACTAACCTTTTGAGTTTCGTGCACCAGGACCCCCAGATACCTTTGTACTTCAGTACTTTCCAGTTTCTTGCCATTAACTTGCTCTATGATTTTTCCTGCCAAAGTGCATAATCTCACACTTTCCAGTATTGTATTCCATCTGCCAAATCTCTGCCCACTTACTTAGCCTGTCTATGTCCCCTTGCAGGTTTTTTATGTCCTCCTCACTCACTACTTTCCCTTCCATCTTAGTATCATCTGCAAACTTTGATATGTTACACTCGGTCCCCTCCTCCAAATCGTTAATATAGATTGTAAAGAGTTGGGGACCCAGCACTGACCCCTGCGGAACACCACTAGTTACTGATTGCCAGTCTGAGAATGAAGCATTTATCCCAACTCTCTGCCTTCTATTAGATAGCCAATCCTCTATCCATGCCAGAATATTACCCCCAATCCCGTGATTTTTTATCTTAAGCAATAATCTTTTGTGTGGCACCTTGTCAAATACCTTTTGGAAGTCTAAATGCACTACGTCCACTGGTTCCCCTTTATCCACCCTATATGTTACTTGCTCAAAGAACTCCAGCAAATTTGTCAAACATGACTTCCCCTTCATAAAACCATGCTGACTTTGTCCTATTAAATTATAATTATCCAAATGTCCTGTTACTGTCTCCTTAATAATGGACTCCAAAATTTTACCTACCACAGATATTAGGCTAACCGGTCTATAGTTTCCAGCCTTCTGTCTACTGCCCTTTTTAAATAAGGGTGTTACATTAGCAGTTTTCCAGTCTGCCGGGACCTTTGCTGAGTCCTGGGAGTTTTGGAAAATTATTACTAATGCATCCACAATCCCTACCGCCACTTCCCTCAAGACCCTCGGATGTAAGCCATCAGGTCCAGGTGATTTATCTGCCTTGAGTCCCATTATTTTACCAAGTACCACTTCCTTAGTGATTTTGATCGTGTTTAGCTCCTCCCCCACTATAGCCCCCTGTTTGTCCAGTGTTGGGATCTTCTTAGTGTCCTCTACTGTAAAGACTGATACAAAATATTCATTCAGTGTTTTTGCCATCTCCATATTTCCCACCATTAATTTCCCGGTCTCATCCTCTAAGGGACCAACATTTACTTTAGCATTTGCTTTTGCCATTGCCTATCCACCGTTAACCCTTTGAGTGACATTCCCCAATCAATCCTACCCAATTCGCGCCTCAGACCATCGTAGTTTCCTTTATTTAAATTCAGGACCCTAGTCTCTGAGTCAACTACTTCATTCTCTACCTTAATGAAGAATTCGATCATATTATGATCGCTCCGACCCAAGGGGCCTCGCACAACAAGATTGCTAATTAATCCTTTCTCGTTACCTGTTAACAGGCAGTTAATTGGCACTAATCCCTTCTCGCCTCGGGTCAGCAGGTCCCAGTGCGGGGCGGGTACCTGCCTCCCCTGAAACTTACGTGGAGGCGGGTTTTGGGCGGGATGGTGTCGGGACCCCCGAATTCGGGATTTTCCCCCCCACACGCCTGAGACCCCGCCTGATGGCTCCAGGAAAATCAATCCCAATGCTCCAGGACAAAATTAATTGCCACTTGGAAAAATATGGGTTCATAAATGAAAGTCAGCATGGATTTGTTAAAGGCAAATTGTGTTTGACTAACTTGGTTGAATTCTTTGGTTCATGAGTGTAGTGCAGTTGATGTTGTGTATATGGACTTTCAAAAGGCATTTGATTAATGTACCACATAATAAACTTGTTAGCAAAATTGAAGCCCGTGGGATTAAAGGGGCAGTGGCTGCATCGATACAAAATTGGCTAAGGGACAAAAAGAAGAGAGTAGTGGTGAATGGTTGTTTTTCTGACTGCAGGACTGTGTGCAGTGGTGCCCCTTGGGGTTGGTGTTGGGACCAGTGCTCTTTTTGATATATATTAATGACCTGGACTCGGGTATATAGGGCATAATTTTAAAGTTTGCAGCTGACACGAAATGTGGAAATGTAGTTAACAGTGAGGAGGATAGTTACAGACTTCAGGAGGACATAGACACAATGGTGAAATGGGCAGACACATGGCAGGTGAGGTGATTAATTTTGGTAGCAAGAATGAGGAGAGGCTATATAAACTAAATGGTATAATTTTAAACAGAGTGCAGGAACAGAGAGACCTGGGGGTTGTGGTAAACCACTGTTGTTGTTGTTGTTGTTGTGTTGTTACACACTGTTGTACCTATGCATGCCTCAACATGTCTCGGCTGGCTCCACCCACACAGGCCCAGGTATAAAGGTGATTGACCTGCAGCCCCCTGCCTTCTTGGAACCCAGTCAACCACGAGAGGCATGCTCTGTTCTTTGCTAATAAAAGCCTTTAGTTACTCTCTTAACTCTCAGTCTTTTATGGGTAATTGATAGCGCATCAATTTTATTAGCAAAAACAAAATGTCGACATTTGCTGAACAGCAGGCTGCTGCACCAAACGCTGAACAGCAGGCTGCTGCACCAAACGCTGAGCAACAGGAGCTGCCGCGAGCCCTCAGACCAACATGCCTGGACCTAGACCCCCAAGAAGCGGGTTCGGCTACCAAATTCGCGCATTGGCTGCGTTGCTTCGAGGCCTACCTGCAAGCCTCAACTGTGACCCTGGACGAAAACAAGTTGGAAATCCTGGCCTCAAAGGTGAGCCACCAAGTTTATACAATAATCCAGGACGCGACGACCTACGCGGCGGCTATCGGTCTGCTAAAAGGGCAATACGCACGCCCGGTAAATACGGTCTATGCCCGGCACCTCTTAAGATCCCGCAGACAGCAGCCCGGGGAATCGGTGGAGGCCTTCCTACGGGCACTACGGATACTCGGCCGAGACTGCGATTGCAAAGAAGCATCAGCCGCAGCACACACGGAGGGACTGATCCGAGATGCTTTCGTTGCGGGTCTAAGGTCCGACTACTCCCGGCAGAGACTGTTGGAAAAGGGAGAAATGGACCTGAGAAAGGAGTGTCCCTCGCGCTCTCGCTCGACGCGGCCCACAGGAATATGGACGCCTTCTCCCCTAACCGCTCCGCAACGTGGACGCCACAACCTTGGGTCATGGGACCGCCACCTTCAACTGCTGCTGCGATGTCCAAGGCACAGAAATGTTATTTTTGTGGCCAGGCAAAACACCCCAGAGCACGCTGCCCGGCGAGAAACGCTACCTGCTCCAGCTGCGGGAAGAAAGGACACTATGTCAGCGCCTGCAAAGGTAAAACCGCTAACGCCAGCAGCGCCGCGTGCGAACCGTGGGGGCAGCCATCTTGTCCGCCATCTTGGGCTCCCCCAGCCGCGTGGGGATCGGGACCATGGGCGCCGCCATTTTGTCCGCCATCTCGGACGTCTCCAACTTCAACCACGGGGGACCCGGACTCAACCACCGCCTCATCTGACGACCACATCGACTCGCTAGACCACACGCTGGCCTCCGTGACGCTGGACCAATCTCTCCCTCATCAACTGTCCAGGTCCATGATGGACATTAAGGTAAACGGCCACGCCACTACCTGCCTTTCTGACAGTGGGAGCACGGAAAGCTTTATCCACCCCGACACGGTGCGCAGTTACTCTCTCCCGGTCCTGCCGACGCGACATCGGATCTCTTTGGCATCCAAAGCCCAGTCAGCGGACGTCGGTGGCTACTGTGTAGTGACCCTTTCAGTAAGGGGCACAGAATACAAAAATTTTAAACTCCTGGTCCTGCCCCATCTTTGCGCTGCCGTTCTACTGGGGTTGGATTTTCAGTGCAACCTTAAGAGTGTCACATTAGCGTATGACGGACCCCTCCCCCCACTCACAGTCTGCAGCCAGCAGCTTTTAAATCGCCCGCCGCGCACCATTTGCAGCCTCTCCACCCTTAAAGTCCCCCCCCCCTCCTTGTTCGCTAACCTCACCCGCGACTGTAAGCCCATCGTTACCAAAAGCAGGCGTTACAGTGCCGGGGAAAGGAGCTTCATTAAATCCGAGGTAGCAAGACTCCTGAAGGAAGGGATTATTGAAAGTAGCACCAGCCCATGGCGAGCACAAGTGGTGGTAGTGAAGACTGGCGAAAAACAGCGCCTAGTTATTGACTACAGCCAGACGATCAATCGCTACACCCAGCTAGATGCATACCCACTCCCCCGCATATCTGACATGGTCAATCAGATAGCACAATACCGGGTGTTCTCGACGATTGATCTGAAGTCGGCATACCACCAGCTCCCCATCAGGGCTGAGGACCGCCAGTACACAGCTTTTGAAGCTGACGGTCGCCTCTACCACTTCCTCAGAGTTCCCTTCGGCGTCACCAACGGGGTTTCAGTCTTCCAATGGGAGATGGACCGGATGGTCGACCAGAACGCGCTCCAGGCCACTTTCCCCTATCTAGACAACGTCACCATCTGCGGCCGCGACCAGCAGGACCATGATGTTAATCTAGAGAAATTCCTCCGTACGGCCCAGCGGCTGAACCTAACATACAACAAGGACAAATGTATGTTTCGTACCAAGCGCCTTGCCATTCTTGGCTGTGTAGTGGAGAACGGAGTCATCGGCCCCGACCCCGACAGGATGCGCCCCCTTATGGAGCTCCCCCTCCCCCACTGCCAAAAAGCACTGAAGAGATGCCTAGGGTTTTTCTCGTACTATGCTCAGTGGGTGCCCAACTATGCGGACAAAGCCAGACCCCTCATCAAGTCCACCTCCTTCCCCCTGACAGCAGAGGCCTGTGCAGCCTTCACTCTCATAAAAGGAGATATTGCGAAGGCCACAATGCACGCAGTGGATGAGTCCATCCCTTTCCAAGTGGAGAGCGACGCATCCGACTTTGCCCTAGCTGCAACCCTTAACCAGGCGGGGAGACCCGTGGCCTTTTTCTCAAGGACCCTCCAGGGCCCCGAGATTCGACACTCCTCTGTTGAAAAGGAGGTCCAGGCCATTGTGGAAGCTGTGCGACATTGGAGGCATTACCTGGCCGGAAAACGATTTACCCTGCTCACTGACCAGCGTTCAGTAGCTTTTATGTTTAATAATAAGCAGAGGGGCAAAATCAAGAACGACAAGATCTTGAGGTGGAGAATCGAACTCTCCACCTACAATTACAATATCTTGTACCGGCCCGGGAAACTCAATGAGCCCCCAGATGCCCTATCACGTGGTACATGCGCCAACGCGCAGGTCGATAGACTGAAGACCCTCCACAATGACCTCTGCCACCCGGGGGTCACCAGGTTTTTTCACTTCATCAAATCCCGTAACCTGCCCTACTCCATCGAGGAGGTCAGGACCATGTCCAGGAACTGCCAAATCTGTGCCGAGTGCAAACCGCATTTTTATAGGCCAGACAGAGCAAGCCTGATCAAAGCCACGCGCCCCTTTGAACAGCTGAGCGTCGATTTTAAAGGGCCCCTCCCCTCCTCCGACCGCAATGTGTACTTCCTCAACATAATTGATGAGTACTCCCGTTTCCCGTTTGCCATCCCTTGCTCAGACATGACCAGTACCACGGTCATTAAATGTCTGAATGACCTCTTCGCCTTGTTCGGTTTCCCTAGCTATATTCATAGCGACAGGGGCTCATCCTTTATGAGCGACGAACTCCGGCAGTACCTGCTCTCGAGAGGTATCGCTACAAGCAGGACCACCAGCTACAACCCCCGGGGAAATGGCCTGGTGGAAAGGGAGAATGCGACGGTCTGGAAGGCAGTCCTTTTAAACTTGAAATCTAAGGGCCTTCCGACCTCTCGCTGGCAGGAAGTCCTCCCTGCGGCGCTCCATTCCATTCGGTCACTGCTCTGTACAGCCACCAATGCTACCCCTCACGAGAGAATGTTCTCCTTCCCCAGGAAGTCCACATCGGGGACCTCGTTACCGACATGGCTGACTTCTCCAGGACCCGTCCTACTGCGGAAGCACGTGAGGTCCCATAAGACGGACCCCCTGGTCGAGAGGGTGAGCCTCCTCCATGCCAACCCTCAGTATGCTTACGTGGTGTACCCGGACGGGCGGGAGGACACAGTCTCCATACGAGACCTCGCACCTTCGGGTGCTCCCGAAACACCCCCCTCGCCATCCACCACTACCCACGCCTACCCCCAGTACGCTTACGTAGCGTACCCGGATGCGCGGTAGGACACAGCCCCCACACGAGATCTCGCACCTTTGGGTGCCCCTGAAACACTACCATTGCCATCCACCACTACCCACAACCCAACCCCGCTAGACGGCATGCCGCAGCCCCAGGACCCGTCATTGACCACCCAACCACTCAATGAGACGCCAGACTCAACGTTGGATGCTGCACCATCACCGCCGCCACCACGACGATCCGGACGGCATACAAGGCCACCTGATAGACTTACTTACACGAACCTTTAGTACACTTCACCCCGCCGGACTCAATTGTTGTTGTTGTTGTGTTGTTACACACTGTTGTACCTATGCATGCCTCAACATGTCTCGGCTGGCTCCACCCACACAGGCCCAGGTATAAAGGTGATTGACCTGCAGCCCCCTGCCTTCTTGGAACCCAGTCAACCACGAGAGGCATGCTCTGTTCTTTGCTAATAAAAGCCTTTAGTTACTCTCTTAACTCTCAGTCTTTTATGGGTAATTGATAGCGCATCAGGGGTGTACGTACACAAATCTTATTTTGTGGCAGGACAAGTTGAGAAGGCTGTTAAAAAAGTATATGGAACCATTAGCTTTATAAATAGAGGCAGAGAGTAGAAAAGTAAGGATGTTATGCTAAACCTTTATAAAACACTGGTTAGGCCCCAGCTGGAGTATTGTGGCCAATTCTAGGCACCACACTTTCAGAAGGATGTCAAGGCCTTGGAGAGAGTGCAGAGGAGATTTATTAGAATGGTACCTGATGTGCCAAATAACTGCCTGAATCCATGAGGTTAAAGCTTAAAACTAAAGGCTTTTATTAAGTAAGAACATGGCATCAAGTTAACACAGTCATCACCGACCCAGCCCTTGGTAGAACATTCCAGAAGAGGGGCGGGGCTAGGGAGGAGCATTAGTGGTTACACCGGTGGAACATTCCCGACATTAACAAGTACAACAATAACAACAACAATACAAATGCCAGAACACAGAGTTATTTCATCACATTCACCCCCTGCAATAGATTCAGTCTGTCAGGAGGTCTGATAATCTTCTGGGAACGACGTAACTCTTGCTGAGGCTCCTCCCGGAGTACTAACTCCGGTTCATTTGAATTCCCAGAATCATCAGTATTTTCCACACTGAGGGTTTGTGTCTCTGAAGGTCCAATACCACGACTGAAAACTCTACTCTCAGAGTCGAACTCTTTTCAAGCTCCAGCAGGTGCAAGATCTTTAATAGAGACCATATCCTCTTGCCCATCCGGATATTGAATATACGCATACTGGGGATTAGCATGGAGAAGTTGTACTTCCTCCACCAGTGCATCAGTCTTGTGGCCTTTCACATGTCTGCACAACAACACAGGGCCCGTGGTCGTCAACCATGTGGGTAACATTACTCCATTAGTAGCTTTTCTTGGAAAACTAAACATCCTTTCATGAGGGGTGGCATTCGTCGCTGTACACAAAAGAGACCTTATGGAATGCAGCACGTCTGGCAGGACATCCTGCCAGCGAGAGGTCGGCAGGCCTCACGACTCCAGAGACAGTACGATAGCCTTCCACACTGTCGCATTTTCTTTCTCGACCTGTCCATTACCACGAGGGTTATAGCTGGTAGTTCTACTCATTGCAATCCCTTTCGATAGCAAAAACTGTTGCAATTCTTCACTCATAAAGGAAGAACCACTATCACTATGTATATAGTTAGGCATGCCAAACAAGGAAAACAGTTGGCAGAGGCATTTAATTACAACAGCACTAGTCACATCCGGACAGGGGATAACAAAAGGGAACCGAGAGTACTCATCTATAATATTAAGAAAATAGACATTACGGTCGCTTGATGGAAGGGGACCTTTAAAATCGAGACTCAAACGCTCAAATGGTCGAGTTGCTTTAATAAGATGAGCTGGCTCAGACGGCTTATAGAAGCGGGGTTTGCATTCAGCACAAACACGACAGGTTCTGGTCATTGTCCGGACCTCCTCAATAGAGTAGGGTAGATTGTGGAACTTAATGAAGTGGTTCATTCTGGTAACCCCAGGGTGGCAGAGTGCGTCGTGGAGACTTTGAAGCTTATCTATACCTAGACTAGCACATACTCCTCGTGACAAAGCATCCGATGGCTCATTAAATACTCCAGGCCTGTACTGAATATCATAGTCATATGTTCACAGTTCTATTCGCCATCTTAAAATCTTATCATTTTTGATCTTGCCTCTCTGCTTAGTGTTGAACATAAAGGCCACGGACCGCTGGTCAGTAATGAGCGTAAAACATTGGCCAGCGATATAATGTCTCCAATATCTGATTGCTTCGATAATCGCCTGTGCCTCCTTTTCCACTGAAGAATGTCGAACTTCTGGTCCTTGCAATGTACGAGAGAAGAAAGCTACTGGTCTACCAGCTTGGTTAAGAGTTGCTGCCAACGTAAAATCAGATGCATCACTTTCCACTTGAAAAGGGATCTTCTCATCCACGGCACATACCACTGCCTTTTCAATGTCCCATTTGATATTAAGGAAAGCCTCCTGAGCTTCAGCCGATAGCGGAAAAGACGTCGACTTAATAAGAGGTCGGACTTTATCTGAGTAGTTAGCCATCCACTGGGCATAGCACGAGAAGAATCCCAGACACCTTATTAAAGCTTTTACAGTGTGAGGTAAAGGTAATTCCTTAAGTGGGCGTAATCTTTCAGGATCTGGCCCGATTACCCCATTCTCCACAACGCAACCAAGAATACACAAACGTGTAGTATTGAGAATACACAAACGTGTAGTATTGAAGGTACACTTGTTTTCGTTGTAGGTCAGGTTTAACCTCTTTGCAGTCTCTAGGAACTTCACGAGATTTTGATCATGCTCCCGTTGGTCGCGCCCACAGATAGTAACATTGTCCAGGTACGGGAATGTTGCTTCCAATGCGTATTCATCCACCATACGATCCATCTCCCGTTGGAAGACGGATACCCCATTCGTCACTCCAAAGGGCACCCTAAGGAATTGGTACAGGCGCCCATTAGCTTTGAAGGCGGTATAAGGTCAGTCTTCTATTTTAATGGGGAGTTGATGGTAGGCAGACTTTAAATCAATGGTGGAGAACACGCGGTACTGAGCTATCTGGTTCACCATCTCAGAAATACGAGGCAAAGGATAGGCGTCTAATTGGGTATACAAGTTTATAGTCTGGCTATAATCGACCACAAGTCTTTTCTTTTCATTAGTTTTAACCACCACCATCTGGGCACGCCATGGGCTATTACTGTGTTCAATGATTCCCTCCCATTGAAGCCTGTCCACTTCCTCTTTTATAAATGTTTTATCTTCTGAACTATACCGTCAACTGTTAGTCGCTATAGGTCTACAATTAGGAGCATAGTTCGCGAACAAAGAAGGCGGACTTACTTTTAAAGTAGAAAGGCCGCAGACTGTGAGTGGAGGCTGAGATCCACCATACTTAATGGTGGTATGACGCTCGACTCGTCGATCGACAGTTCCGACGGGCCACAGCGAAAAATCGCATAGACCTCCTCAGAAGACAAACACGGGACACAACCAACAGAGTACCCTTCATCGTCCAGTACTTCCCCGGAGCAGAGAAACTACGCCATGTTCTTCGCAGCCTTCAACATGTCATCGATGACGACGAACACCTCGCTAAGGCCATCCCCACGCCTCCACTACTCGCTTTCAAACAGCCGCCTAACCTCAAACAGACCATCGTTCGCAGCAAATTACCCAGCTTTCAGGAAAACAGCGACCACGACACCACACAACCCTGCCACAGCAACCTCTGCAAGACATGCCAGATCATCAACACAGATACCATCATCACACGTGAGGACACCACCCACCAGGTACATGGTACATACTCATGTGACTCGGCCAACGTTGTCTACCTCATACGTTGCAGGAAAGGATGCCCCGGAGCATGGTACATCGGCGAGACCATGCAGACACTGCGACAACGGATGAACGGACACCGCGCAACAATCACCAGGCAGGAGTGTTCATAGATACATAGATACATAGAAGATAGGAGCAGGAGTAGGCCATTCGGCCCTTCGTGCCTGCTCCGCCATTCAATGAGATCATGGCTGATCCTTTAATTCAGTATCCCGTCCCCGCCTTCTCTCCGTAACCCTTAACCCCTTTTGCCCGTAGAAATATATCTAATTCCCTCTTAAATATATTTAATGAGCTGGCGTACACTGCCCTCTGTGGCAATGAGTTCCACAGGTTCACCACTCTCTGAGTGAAGAAATTCCCCCTCATCTCTGTCCTAAATGGTTTAGCCCTTATCCTTAAATTATGTCCTCTAGTTCTGTTCTCACCCGCCAAGGGAAACATTCCTTCTGCATCCAGTCTGTCTAGACCTGTCAGAATTTTATACACTTCTATGAGGTCCCCTCTCAATCTTCTAAACTCCAGTGTGTACATCCCTAAACTACATAGTCTCTCCTCATAGGTCATTCCCGCCATTCCTGGTATCAGCCTGGTGAATCGCCGCTGCACCCCCTCCATGGCAAGAACATCCTTCCTCAGATGAGGCGACCAAAACTGTACACAGTACTCGAGGTGTGGTCTCACCAGTGCCCTGTACAGCTGCAGCAAGGTATCCCTGTTCCTGTATTCTAACCCTTTTGCTATGAAGGCCAGCATACCGTTTGCCTTCTTGACCGCCTGTTGCACCTGCATGCTCGCCTTCAGTGACTGGTGTACAAGACTGGTGTTCCCTCCCAGTCGGGGAACACTTCAGCAGTCAAGGACATTCAGCCTCCGATCTTCGGGTAAGCATTCTCCAAGGTGGCCTTCGAGACACACGACAACGCAAAATCGTCGAGCAGAAACTGATAGCCAAGTTCCGCACCCATGAGGACAGCCTCAACCGAGATCTTGGGTTCATGTCATGCTACATGTAACCCCACCTGATGCAGGGTCATCCAGACTCGAGTCGACATTGGCTTGTTCTCTCTACACAGATGCGGCCAGACCTGCTGTGATTTCCAGCCAAAAAAAATGGTTTTTGTCTGTTTTTTTGTTTTTCATACAGACCCCAGCATCTGCAATATTTGACCCCTTGTGACCCCACCTCATTGTTCTTTGATGTAATGTTTCCCTGACTGACCTGTTTGGACACCATTCACACCTTTGACTGCTGTGATTATCTCTCTGCCGAGGTGTGATAAATGGCAGTTGGAAAGGTTACCTGTAAACATCTGACATGATTCTCTGACTATATAAGCTGTGTCTTTATGCATTTCTCCACTTCACCTGAAGAAGGAGCAACGCTCCGAAAGCTTGTGATTTCAAATAAAGCTGTTGGACTATAACCTGGTGTTGTGTGACTTCCTATACTTAATGGTAACGCTTTCATGCTGACACTGGAAGTCCAAGCCTAAAATTAAGTTCACACACAACTGAGGTAATATGAGGAGTTTAAAGTCCTTATACTCTGTATCCTTAACGGTCAATGTGACTTTACAATATCCAGTTACCTCTGAAGTAAGGGACTTGGACGCCATCAAAATTTCACTTCGAGTAACAAGGTTGGGGTATATAAAACTTTCAGTACTGCCACAGTCTATCAAACACCCAGTAGGACGACCATTAATCTTGATGTCCATCATAGATTTTGACAAGGAACACAGTATGGTCTGGTCAACTGTAGCCAAGGCTAGAGTAAAACGATGGGCGGCAGCAGAGAAGACATTGGGTACAGGATTACCTTTACACGCTTTACTAAAATGTCCCCATTTCTTACATTTAAAACAGGTAGCCTCTCTGGCTGGGCATCTTTGCCTGGGGTGTTTAGATTGGCCACAAAAATAACACTTAGACCCATGGGGTACAGCTGCAACAATAGGATTAAGTGGAGGCTCCATTGGTGTTATGGATGCCTCCATACTCGGAACACACGAGGCTGAGAGAGACGCATGGGCTGATGCATACACTTCTAGTACTCCGGGAGGAGCCTCAGCAAGAGTTACGTCATTCCCAGAGGATTATCAGACCTCCTGACAGACTGAATCTATAGCAGGGGGTGAATGTGATGAAATAACTCTGTGTTCTGGCATTTGTATTGTTGTTGTTGTTGTTGTACTTGTTAATGTCTGGAATGTTCCACCGGTGTAACCACTAATGCTCCTCCCTAGCCCCGCCCCTCTTCTGGAATGTTTTACCAAGGGCTGGGTCGGTGATGACTGTGTTAACTTGATGCCATGTTCTTACTTAATAAAATTGATGTGCCAAATAACTGCCTGAATCCATGAGGTTCAAGCTTAAAACTAAAGGCTTTTATTAAGTAAGAACATGGCATCAAGTTAACACAGTCATCGCCGACCCAGCCCTTGGTAGAACATTCCAGAAGAGGGGCGGGGCTAGGGAGGAGCATTAGTGGTTACACCGGTGGAACATTCCAGACATTAACAAGTACAACAACAACAACAATACAAATGCCAGAACACAGAGTTATTTCATCACAGTACCGGGGTGCAGGACTTCAGTTACATGGAGAGACTAGAGATGCTGGGATTTTTAGAGCAGAGAAAGCTAAGGGAAGATTTAATAGAGGTGTTCAAAATCATGGAGGGTTTTGATAGAGTAAATAAGGATAAACTATTTCCAGTGGCAGATGCGTCGGTAACCAGAGGACACATATTTAAGATAATTGGCAAAAGAACCAGAGGCGACATGAGGGAAAAAAAATTATGCAGTGAGTTGCTATGATCTGGAATGCACTGCCGGAAAGGGTGGTGGAAGCAAATTCAGTAATAACTCTCAAAAGGGAATTGGATAAATATTTGAAGGGAAAACTTTGCAGGGCTATGGAGAAATCAGGGGAGTGGGACTAATTGGATAGTTCTTTCAAAGAGCCAGCACAGGCATGATGGGCAGAATGGCCTCCTTCTGTGCTGTATCATTCTAGATTCTATGACCCTGAATGTTGTTCAGGTCCTGCTGTAGACTGGCATGGTAGAAGTTGTGAATGGAGCTGAACACTGTAGAGTCATCGACGAACAGCCCCACTCCTGGCTTTATGACGGGGGATGGCCATTAATGAAGTTGTTGAGTATTGTGTTGAGCCAAGGTGTTGCCCTGAGGAACTCCAGCAGTGATGTCCTGGGGCTGTGATGATTGACCTCTGACGACCACAAATTTTTCTGTGTCGGTCTTGACTTCCACCATTGGAGGGTTCTCTCAGCTCTCCTCTGACATTTAGCTCTTGAGCACATATCTGGATCTAGTCAAAAGCAAACCAAGCATCAGTGAGCAGGTTATTGGTGAGTAGGTGTCACTTGATGGCACTATTAGTGACTCCTGCTATCACCTTTCTGATTATTGGGTGGAGGCTGGTAGGGCAGTAATTGGATGGGTTAGATTTGAAGTGCTTTTTGTGGACAGGACATACCTGGGCCTGAGAAGAGGTGGGATTAGCTGCCCTCAACATTAAGGCACTAGTTGATTGTGTATGACAGCATAGAGCCTCATAAAAACTGAGATCAATGGGGGCAAAATGGAAAACCTTCCAAGGGCTGGAGTCATCCCTGACACACAGGAAGATGGTCATGGTTGTCAGAGGCCAATCATTCTTGGGTCGATACCAGTGTCATCTTCTTCTTCTTAGGCAGTCCCTCGGAACCGAAGATGACTTGTTTCCACATTAAAAATGAGTTCTCAGGTGACTGATGAGTCCAATGTGGGACCTACAGTCTCTGTCACAGGTGGGGCAGATGGTGGTTGAAGGGGCGGGTGGGTGGGGTGCTTGGGTTGACGTGCGCTGCTTGCACTTGGCTTCTGCTTGCTCCCGGCGAAGAGACTCGAGGTGTACGGCACCTTCCCGGATGCTTCTCCTCCACTTTGTGCGGTCTTGGGCCAGGGATTCCCAGGTGTCAGTGGGGATGTTGCACGTTTTCAAGGAGGCTTTGAGGGTGTCCTTGAAGCGCTTCCTCTGCCCACCTGGGGCTCTCTTGTCGTGTCGGAGTTCCGAGTAGAGTGCTTGTTTTGGGAGTCTCGTATCAGGCATGCGGATGATGTGACCCGTCCATCGGAGCTGATCGAGCATGGTCAAAGCTTCAATGCTGGGGATGTTGGCCTGAGCGAGAACACTGACATTGGTGCGCCTATCCTGCCAATGGAGGCAGCGTTGGTGGTACCTCTCCAGTGCTTTGAGGTGCCTGCTGTACATGGTCCATGTCTCTGAGGCATACAGCAGAGCAGGTATCACTGCTGCTCTATGGACCATGAGCTTAATGCTGGGTTTGAGGTCCTGGTCTTCAAACACTCTCTTCCTCAGGTGACCGAAGGCTGGGCTGGCACACTGAAGGCGGTGTTGGTCTTCGTCATCGACGTCTGCCCTTGTTGACAGTAGGCTCCCGAGGTATGGAAAGTGGTTCACATTGTCCAAGGCCTTGTCGTGGATTTTGATAATCGGGGGGCAGTACTGTGTGGCGGGGGCAGGTTGGTAGAGGACCTTTGTCTTACGAATGTTTAGTGTAAGGCCCATGCTCTCGTACGCTTCGGTGAAGGTGTTGACGATAGTTTGGAGTTCGACCTCCGAGTGTTCGAACTTCTGGCTGAAGATACTTGCAAATACTTGTCTCTTGTACTCACATCCTGGGCACTCCCATGGTTGAGGATAGAGTGTTCATGGAGGCTCCACCTCCTCCCATTAATTGTCAGATTGTAAACCACCATTCTTGACTTGATATGGTAGGGATGCAGAGCATGGATTTGATCCATTGTTTGCAGGACCAGTGCGCTCTGTCTATAACTGCTGCTTTTGTTGTTTAGCATGCAGATAGTCCTGTGCTGTAGAGGTTGTTTTACAAGTGAGTGGTTAGTTAGGCCACATCAGAGGGCATTTAGAGTCAATCATATATTGTGCAACTGGAGTCACGTGTAGGCTTGACTAGGTAGGTACAGGTTCCCTTCCCTATAGGACAGTATTGAATCAATTAAGCAGTTTCTTTTATAATTTATGGAAAATTTGTACTTTTTAAGGTGAGGGTGCTGTTGCTGGGGAATAGTACATATTTTCTACTCCCTGACCCAGGTATGACAAGCAGGAAGATTTCTGTCCTTTTTTTAATCTGGGGTGGGCATCATTTTGCAAGGCTCTGTTCCTGGTGCTGAGCCTTATTTTTGGTAAGAGCGGCACCAGAGCTAGGCCTCAATATTATAGCCCCAATTTTCCATTATGCACTTTTTTTTTTCGTTCATGGGATGTGAATGTCACTGGCAAGGCCAGCATATATTGCCCATCCCTAGTTACCCCTGAGAAGGTGGTGTGAGTCGCCTTCTTGAAACGCTGCAGTCCATGTGTGAAGGTACTCCCACAGTGCTGTAGGAAGGGAGTTCCAGGATTTTGACCCAGCGACGATGAAGGATCGGCGATATACTTCCAAGTCAGGATGGTGTGTGACTTGGAGGGAACCTACAGGTGATTGTGTTCCCATGCGCCTGCTGCTCTTGTCCTTCTAGGTGGTAGAGGTCGCTGTTTGGGAGGTGCTGCCGAAGAACTCTTGGCGAGATGCTGCAGTGCATCTTGTAGATGCACTGCAGGAGCATCATCCATGGCTAACTAAGGAAATAAAGGATTGTATCAAATTGAAAACGAAGGTAAATGCTGGAGTCCTTCATTAAGGAAGCAGGGCATTTAGAAAAATATATTGCAGTCAAACAGAGTCAGCATGGTTTTAGGAAAGGGAAATCATGTTTAACAAATTTGCTGGAGTTCTTTGAGGATGTAACAAGCAGGGTGGACAAGGGTGAGCCAGTGGATGTGGTGTATTTGGATTTCCAGAAGGCATTCGATAAGGTGCCACATAAAAGGTTACTGCATAAGATAAGAGCTCACGGAGTTGGGGGTAATATATTAGCATGGATAGAGAATTGGCAAACTAACAGAAAGCAGATTCGGGATAAATGGGTCATTTTCTGGTTGGCAAACAGTAACTAGTGGGGTGCCACAAGGATCGGTGCTGGGGCCTCAACTATTTACAATCTACATTAATGACTTGATTGAAGGGATCAAGTGTAATGTAGCCAAGTTTGCAGATGATACAAAGATGGGTGGGAAAGCAAGTTGTGCAGAGGACTCAAAGAATCTGCAAAGGGATATAGACAGGCTAGGTGAGTGGGCAAGCATTTGGCAGATGGAGTAATGTGGGAAAGTGCGAGGTTATCCACTTTAGCAGGAAAAATAAAAAAGCAAACTATAGGAAACTTTCTGGTAGCCGGCACAGACGGGACCGACGTGTTGCCGGTTCATCAACAATTCTGGATAACCGAACGCTATAGTAAAAGATACGGAGCTCAGAGCTTCGTATAAAGCAACAAACCCTGTTGCACAATCGGCACAAGTTGCAAGCGTCTCTGTAGCTTAGCAACAGCTTCAGCTACACCCTTGCACAGCAACAAATGGAGTAAAAAAAGTAACTAAAAGTAAAAAAAGTTACTTGAACCGACTCCTGAATTTTGCCGGTGGATAGAGCGTTCCGGTTATTTAGGGGCCGGTTAATTGAAAGTTTCCTGTATTATTTAAATGGAGAGAGATTACAAAATGCTGCAGTTCAGAGGGACCTGGGGGTCCTTGTGCATGAAACACAAAAAGTTAGCATGCAGGTATAGCAAGTAATCAAAAAGGCAAATGGATTGTTGGCTTTTATTTCAAGGGGATTGGAGAATAAAAGCAGGGAAGTCCTGCTACAACTGTACAAGGTATTGGTGAGACCACACCTTGAGTACTACGTACAGTTTTGGTCTCCTTATTTAAGGAAGGATATACTTGCATTGGAGGCAGTTCAGAGACGATTCACTAGGTTAATTCCAGAGATGAGGAGTTTGACTTATGAGGAAAGGTTGAGCAGGCTAGGCCTATACTCATTGGAATTTAGAAGAATGAGAGGTGATCTTATCAAAACATATAAGATACTGAGGGGGCTCGACAGGGTAGATGCAGAGAGGATGTTTCCCCTCATGGGGAAATCTAGAATTCGGGGGCACAGTCTCAGAATAAAGGGTCGCCCTTTTAGAACTGAGATGAGGAGGAACTTCATCTCTCAGAGGGTCGTAAATTTGTGGAATTCTCTGCCCCAAAGAGCTGTGGAGGCTGGTTCATTAAATACATTTAAAGTGGAGATAGACAGATTTTTGCAAGATAAGGGAGTAAAGGGTTATGGGGAGCGGGCTGGGAAGTGGCTTTGAACCCAAGATCAGCCATGATCTTATTGAATGGCGGAGCAGGCTCGAGGGGCCAAGTGGCCTATTCCTGCTCCTATTTCTTATGTCCTTATGTACACACTGCAGCCACTGTACGCCGGTGGTGGAGGGAATGAATGTTTAAGGTGGTGGATGGGATGCCAATCAAGCGGGCTGCTTTTTCCTGGATGGTGTCGAGCTTCTTGAGTGTTGTTGAAGCTGCACTCATCCAGACAAGTGGAGAGTATTCCATCACACTCCTGACTTGTGCCTTGTCGATGGTGGAAAGGCTTTGGGGAGTCAGGAAGTGAGACACTTGCCACAGAATACCCAGCCTTTGATCTGCTCTTGTTGCCACAGTATTTATGTGGCTGGTCCAGTTAAGTTTCTGGTCAATGGCGACCCCCAGGATGTTGATGGTGGGAAATTTGGCTATGGTAATGTCAAGGGGAGGTGGTTAGACTCTCTCTTGTTGGAGATAGTCATTGCCTGGCACTTGTGTGACGCAAATGTTACTTGCCACTTATCAGCCCAAGCCTGAATGTCATCCAGGTCTTGCTGCATGCAAGCATGGACTGCTTTATTATCTGAGGAGTTACGAATGGCACTGAACACTGTGCAGTCATCAGCGAACATCCCCACTTCTGACCTTATGATGGAGGGAAGGTCATTGATGAAGCAGCTGAAGATGGTTGGGCCTAGGACACTGCCCTGAGGAACTCCTGCAGTGATGTCCTGGGGCTGTAATGATTGACCTCCAACAACCACACCATCTTTCTTTATGCTAGGTATGACTCCAGCAAGTGAAGAGTTTTCCCCCCTGATTCCCATTAACTTCAATTTTACTAGGCCTCCTTGATGCCACACTTAGTCAAATTCTGCCTTGAGGTCAAGGGCAGTCACTCTCACCTCACCTCTGGAATTCAGCTCTTTTGTCCATGTTTAGACCAAGGTTGTAATGTGGTCTGGAGCCAAGTGGTCCTGGCGGAACCCAAACTGAGCATTGGTGAAAAGGTTATTGGTGAGTAAGTGCCACTTGATAGCACCGTCGATGACATCTTCCATCACTTTGCCGATGATTGAGAATAGAATGATGGGGCGGTAATTGGCCAGATTGGATTTGTCCTGCTTTTTGTGGACAGGACATACCTGGGCAGTTTTCTGTAGTGTATGTGCTTTAAGTCAGAACTGTAAAGTCTGTAGGTATTATGGCGAATTAATACACAGACTACAAGAGTAACTTTAACAGGACTTTACTATTCGAAGGTCAGCGCGAATCTGCCCAATAAATCCTGACACAGCACTTATATACCGGTGTGGTCACCGTCGGTATTACACTATACAGCAGCCAAGATAAAGTAGTGCCACACCTAAAATAGTTCCCTTAAAGGTGGACGGTTACATACAATAGTTCTCTTAAAGGTAGAACAGTTACATACACTACAATCCTCCCTTTTTAGCTTACAACATACTTATTCCCCATTAACATAACATCATAACATATATACAACTTATGCAAAACAGTTCACAGATTCAGTCTCTCTGGAGGCTTCCTGACTCTGTCCGGATAACGCCTCAGTGGTGTAGTAGTTTTCGGCGGGGTAGTAGGTTCTTCTGGCAAGGTCGATTCGGCTTGAAGGACAGTGTCAGGTTCATCTGATTCCAGTATTACCAGATCGGAGGTAGGTGCTCTGGGTATCTCTGCTTCAACATTAGCCGTGTAAGGTTGTGGAGTAGGTTGGTCCTTTGTGGATGACCCTATGATCTGGTCAACATGGCGCCTTATTATGCTGTCACCAATGTCCACGGTATACATCAGCGGCCCTAGCCTTTTCCCAGTAGTTCCAGGCTGCCATTTCTCGGTACGGTAGTCCCGGGCCAAAACTTGTTGACCTATCTGAAAGGATCTAGTTGGCCTTTCATTCATGCCCTGAAATTGCCGGTTCTCTACGTCCCTTCTGACGTTTGGCTTAATCAAATCCAGCCGGCATCTTAGTCTTCTATTGAAAAACATCATGGCGGGAGTTTGGTTTGTGACCGCATGTGTTGCATTCCTGTACACCAACAAGAAGTTATCTACCTTATGTTGTAGGTTGATGTCTTCATTACCCATGGCCTTTATGGCCTTCTTGAAGGTCTGGACAAACCTTTCAGCTAATCCATTGGTGGCGGGATGGTATGGGGCTGACGTGTAGTGCTTGACCCCATTCCTTTTTAAGAACTTCCTGAATTCTTCGGACACAAATTGCGGTCCATTATCAGAACAGATCTGTTCCGGCAGCCCATTCCTGGCAAATATGGTCCTTAATACTGTGATGGTTTTTTCCGTGGTGGTGGAGGACATCTTTATTACCTCCGGCCACTTGGAGTGTGCATCCACCGCGATTAGAAACATTGAGTCCATAAATGGACCAGCAAAGTCGACGTGTACCCTTTTCCAAGGAGATGAGGGCCACTCCCATGGATGCAGAGGAGCTTGTGGTGGCGCGTTTTGGACCTTCTGGCATCCTAGACAGCTCTTGGTTATTTCTTCGATGTCTCCATCAATACCTGGCCACCACACAAACGCTCTTGCTAGGTTCTTCATTTTCACTCCACCCAGATGCCCCTCGTGAAGCTCCTTTAGCACCTTATGCTGAAGTTTGGGTGGAATCACCACTCTAGATCCACACATCAAGGTTCCTCGGCACACTGACAGCTGTTCTTTTCTTTGCGAAAATGCGGGCAGCGTTGGTTCGCCATGTGCTGGCCATCCCTCCACTGTTAAATCGTAGACTCGTGAGAGAGTCGGGTCATTTCTTGTTTCATTTTCGATCATCGAATTTGTTACTGGTAGACATTCCACTATGGATGAGTGGAACATCTCTACCGGGTCCACTGTAGCCGCCTCTTCTACTACTGGCAACGGTAGGCGCGATAACCCATCAGCATTTCCATGCTGTTTGGACCTTTTGTATTCGATGTCATATTGGTGTGCCCCAAGTAACACGGACCACCTCTGTAGCCTTTGCGCTGTCATAGTGGAAACGGCCTTGTTAGGGTTGAATATGGACACCAACGGCTGGTGGTCTGTCAGTAATGTGAACTTCTTGCCCTGCAGGTAATGATTGAATTTCTTTACTCCCCACACAAGGCTGAGGGCCTCCCTATCTATCTGAGCATAATTTCGCTCAGCGGAGGTCAATGATCGGGACGCAAATGTGACTGGCCTTTCCGAGCCATTTGGTAACTTGTGTGAAAGTACTGCTCCAATTCCATAAGGGGAAGCATCACAAGCTAGACGAAGAGGTAACATTGGGTTGAAATGAGCCAACACTTCCTCGGAGGTAATCAACGCCTTGCTTCTGCGAAAGGCCTTCTTACAGTCCTCGCTCCACTTCCATGGTACTTCTTTCCGCAACAGAGCATTCAGCGGATGCAGCACCGTGGATAGATTTGGCAGAAACTTGTGGTAATAATTAATCAACCCCAGAAACGATCTCAACTGTGATACATTTTCCGGAGCGGGGGCCTTCACGACAGCTTCTATCTTGTCAGGTGACTTGTGCAGCCCCTCTTGGTCAATGACATGACCGCAGTACGAGATCCGTTTCTGGAAGAACTCGCATTTCTGGCGATTAACTCGAAGGCCATATTCCTTCAACCTGGTGAGCACCAGTTTCAAATTTGTGAGGTGTTCCTCCTCATCTTCTCCCGTAATCAGGATATCGTCCAAGTAACACTGCGTGCTTGGAATACCCTGTAAGACCTGCTCCATGGCCCTCTGCCAAATTGCTGGAGCCGAAGCTACTCCAAAAACCAGTCTATTATAACGATACAAGCCTCTGTGCGTGTTGATTGTGAGATACTGGCGTGACTCTTCCTCGACTTCCATTTGTAAGTATGCTTGTGCCAGGTCTATCTTGGTGAAGTGTTTCCCGCCAGACAATGAAGCAAAGATATCCTCAATCCACGGGAGCGGGTATTATACCGTGTGAAGCACCGGATTAACTGTGATCTTGAAGTCTCCGCAGATGCAGACCTTTCCCGGTCCCCCTGGCTTGTTACTTGATGAAGACTTCATGACGGGAACAATGGGCGTGGCCCACTCACTCCAGTCCACCTTAGACAGTACCCCTGAACGTTCAAGCTCTTCCAGTTCTGCCTCCACAGCAGGTCGTATCGCGTAAGGTACCGATCTGGCTTTGAAAAATTTTGGGCTTGCATGTTCTGCAATCTTGATTTTTGCTTTAATTCCTCTCAGTGTTCCCAGTCCTTGCCGGAATACCTCTTTAGCTTCGTCCAATATTCTGGACAACCGTTCAGGTTTGACATCTTCCTTTCCGGAATCTACCGTCATTGTGTTTAGTGAATTCCAGTCTATCTTTATTTTCCTGATCCACTCCCGTCCCAGAAGTGGTGGACCTCCCTTGGGCAGCACATACATGTCCATCCCTTGGTGATCTTTGTCCTTGTATCTCACCTTGACTTTTATCTTTCTGATGGGGTATACTTTGTGCCCCGTGTATGTCTGCAATACTATCTCCGTATCCCGTAGGGGAATATGTTTGAATAACTTTTTGTAATCTTGCTTATTCATGACCGTCAACGCCGATCCGGTGTCCACTTCCATCTTCACTTGGACTTTTGCAATCTGTAGTGTGACCCAGATAGTTTGTCGGTCAGCTTCTTTACTCACATTGTGAATCCTCAGACTACCCAGTTCCTTGCTGTTGGAGTCTGAGTCCGAATTCTGTTCATCTGGACTCTTCCCAGTCACCTTATGTACCTTTCTGTACTTCTTCTGCGGTGACTTATTATTGTTGGTCTTCTTTCCTGACCGGCATACCTTAGCTATGTGACCAAGCTTGCCACATTTTCTACATTTTTGGTTTTTAAACCAGCATTGGTTCTGGTCGTGTGTTGTCTTCCCACAACGATAACATTTCGTTGTACCCGAAGTCATTTGATCCACACTGAGTACCGCTGTCTTCCGCTGCATTTCCGCCGTGCCTCTCGCTGCGGCTTCGTGCGATGCTGCAATAAGGACAGCCTTATCAAGTGTAAGATCGTTCTCTTTGAGCAGTCGTTTTTGTGTTCCTTCCTTCGACATCCTGCACACGAACTTGTCTCTCAGTGCCTCTGTCAGATTTACCCCAAACTGACAGTATTTTGCTAGCCTACGCAGTTCAACCAGGTACTCTGCGTTGCTTTCCTCTTTTCGTTGCGTTCTCACGTAAAATTTTGATCGTTCCGCTAACATCAGTGGTGCGGGGTTAAAATGATCCTTCAGGACAGCAACAATATTAGTGAAAGACTGATCCGCCGGTTTAGCTGGTGATAGAAGATGCTTCAATAACCCGTATGTCTTCGCACCCATTGAGTTTAGTAAGGTTAGAGCTTTGTCATAATTTGCTATCTTATTGACCTTACAATATATCCCGATGCGTTCTACATACGTGGCCCAATCTTCCACATCGGAATCGAAACCGTTGATGTTACTACGCTTAGGCATCTTCACACTCTTCCTGAGAAACAACAACGAAATATTTCTTTAACTTTTTTTTTTTCAAATTGGCGGTTTCCCGCGCTTGTCTTCTTTCCCCCGCCCACTTTCAAAATGGCGGTTTCCCGCTTCTGTCTTCTTCCCCGCCTACTGGCGGCTTCCCGCATTTCTTCCCCTGGCGGGAGGGGTAAGCTTTTCCCTCGGGCGACGACCGCTGGCTTTCGGGGTTCGCAGCCTGCGCGTTGGCTTCAGTGCGTTCCTTGTTCCCTTTTCTCGGCAGGGCAACCGGCGCTGGGTACAACCCGTTGACGGCGAACAGTTTCAGCCGCTGGGCTGGATCTCGCTCAGTCTCCCTCGCTCGGGCTCTGTCTCTCCCGCTCGCTCGGGCTCTGTCTCTCCCTCAGCGGCTTCCAATCGCGCCTCCCAGCCCTCTCGCAGTCCGGTGCTTTCCTCCCCGGCTGCGGCTGAGTTCACCGCGGTTTATTTATTTTTATATCTTCCCGCGCCTTACGATCCCGGTCGCAGCGCCTCGTGGCCTCGGTAGCTGCCCGGCCTTTTTCGCCGGTCGCGGTCTAGCTGTCTCACGACGCCGTTGCGTCTCCCAGCCCGCTTGTACCGCGGCTTCCGTGCTCCACGCTGCCCCAGTCTCAGCGCCTCTGGGCCCGACTTCTGTCCGGCTCCTTTCCCCCGACCGTGGTCGAGTTCACCGCCCTTATCCTCCGTTTATTTTTTTTATTTTTCCCTTTACTCACAGTCACCGTGGCCGACTTGCTTCTCGTGCTGATCGGCTCACTCACCACCGTGGCAGAAGGGACAATCAGTGCCTGTTGCTGATGGAAGGCTTCGTGTCTGAATTCTTCCTTCTTCCTTGCTCTGCAGACTCGAGTTTCCTCTCAGCAGAACGACGAGGGCGGGTGCCTCTTCTCGACGCTCGTTAACTGCTTCGGAAGTATTGTTGCCGCAGGGTAAGATCGAACTCGTCGCCACTGTAAAGTCTGTAGGTATTATGACGAATTAATACACAGACTACAAGAGTAACTTTAACAGGACTTTACTATTCGAAGGTCAGGGCGAATCTGCCCAATAAATCCTGACACAGCACTTATATACCGGTGTGGTCACCGTCGGTATTACAGTATACAGCAGCCAAGATAAAGTAGTGCCACACCTAAAATAGTTCTCTTAAAGGTGGATGGTTACATACAATAGTTCTCTTAAAGGTAGAACAGTTACATACACTACAAGAACTACTTTTTACAGCTCCTGTATACTGTAGTACCGGCAGTGACCACACCGGTATATAAGCTGTGCACATGCCTCTGTACCCCAGTCTAGAGATTACCCTCCTCCAGTAAAGACCTGTTATTTGTTTATGTACAGCATCCGTGTAGTTATTTATCCACTGAACCACGGATCTAACAGTGGCGACGAGTGTTGATGCGAATCTACCTGCAACATAAAAAAAAATAGTCAAGTCCAGGAACACGGTCGTTGACCGCGAGCAACTGCCCAGCAGTCAGGCAGAGATCCAACTTCGCTGGGGAGGCTGTGGAGAGCCGGGCTTGGTTCCCCAGCCACAACGAGCAGTAAGAGACCGACGACAGGTCCAGAGCAGACCCTTCCCGAGCAGCGGCGGCTGGAGCCGACCGATGGCAGAGAGAGAGAGCCGGGCAGCGTCGACGGGGTAAGAAAGAGGGTGAAGAGAGCAGGGCACAGCCAGGGGTTGATCACCGAGCGGCGTCGAGGAAAAATACTGCAAACCGGAGAGAGAGAGGGTAAGAAACAGCCGGGTTCTAGACTGAGCGGCGTCGACAAATATCAAGAGAAGAACGCGCAGAGCACAGCCAGGGATCACGGGCTGATCAGGGTCCACGGGGCGAAGCAAGGGGAGATGCCATTGAGCCGCAGAGAAGCAGGGAGAGTGCGGGAGACGCCATTGAGCCGCGGAGAAGCAGGGAGAGCGCGGGAGGCGCCATTGAGCCACGGAGAAGAAGGAAGAGCGCGGGAGACGCCATTTTTCAAAGCCGCAGCGGAGAAGACGGGCGAGCGCGGGAAGGAAGGAAAGCATGGGAGATGCCATTTTGTGCCAGCGGAGAAGAAGGGGAAGCGCTGGAGGCGCCATTGGTGATAGTTAACGCACAACCAAGGATGCCGAAGAGTGGCAGTATCTCTACGTTTGACAATGAAGTCGAAGATTGGGCGACATATGTGGAACGTATTGAGGTGTACTGCAGGGCAAATGAAGTGCCAGATGCTAATAAAGCACTGGTTCTGTTAAATTCCATGGGTGCAAAAACTTATGGGTTACTGCGAAATCTAATAACCCCAGAGAAGCCGGTAAACAAGAATTTTGAAAGCATAGTAGAAATCCTACAGGACCACTTAAACCCCACACCGCTGCTGACAGCAGAACGATTTAAGTTCCATAAAAGGAACCAACACAAAGACGAAAGCAATGCTGAGTACCTAACGGAACTGCGCAAGCTATCGAAATACTGCCAGTTTGTAGCGGGACTAGCAGACACGTTAAGGGACAAGTTTGTGTGTGGGCTACAAAGTGAAGGAACCCAGAAACGGCTTCTATCAGAAAAGGACCTTACGCTGGACAAAGCTTTCAGTATGGCAGTATCACACGAAGCAGCCGCAAGGGGCACTGCAGAGATACAATGGAGACCGCAAGAATATGGCACCAATGAAATGACCTATGGAACAGGGAAGTGCTATCGCTGCAGCAGAACAACACATGACCAGAAAGATTGTTGGTTCAAGGACCAAGTGTGCAGACAGTGTGGGAAAGCAAGACACATAGCAAGAGTCTGCAGGTCTGGGAAGAAAACCAACAGTAAGAAATCTCCACAGGAGAAGTACAAAAAGATACACCAGGTGATGGACAGTGGTTCAGACGAACAGAAAAGTAACACAGACTCCGGAAGCAAGGAGCTGGGTTGTCTGAAACTACATAATGTAACCGAAATGGAGGATCACCAGACTATCTGGGATACACTCCAGATAGACGGAGTCCAAGTGGAAATGGAATTGGACACAGGGTCAGCTCTAACAGTCATAAATCAAAGAGACTACAAGCAGCTATTTTCACACATACCCTTGAAAGCTACAGAGATTGTCTTGAAGACGTATACGGGGCAAATAGTCTACCCCAAAGGAAAAATAAGGGTGAAAGTGACATATAAAGGTCAGGAAATACCTAAAATGGATATATATGTATTGCCAAATGGAGGACCACCACTGCTAGAACGTGAATGGATCCGGAAGATACATTTAGATTGGCATTCCATACAGGCACTGAAGGTGGAGGCCAAAAAGGATGACAACGTCACACCTGGACGACTGTCAAAAATGCTAACTGATGCAAAAGAAGTGTTCCAGGAGGGACTAAGAACACTAAAAGGAATAACAGCAACAATTAAAATAGAGGATAATGCAAGCCCAAAGTTTCTGAAGGCCAGACCAGTGCCTTATGCGATCAGACCAGCGGTTGAAGCAGAGCTGCAAGGGTTGGAACGTTCAGGAGTACTGTCCAGAGTGGACTGGAGCGAGTGGGCTACACCCATCGTTCCTGTAATGAAGAGGTCGTTGAGTAATACGCCTGGGGAACCAAAGAAGGTCCGCATCTGTGGGGATTTTAAAGTGACAGTGAACCCAGTCCTTCACACGGTACAATATCCGCTTCCATGAATTGAGGATATTTTCGCCTCGCTATCTGGTGGTAAATGCTTCACCAAAATTGATCTAGCCCAGGCATACTTGCAAATGGAGGTAGAAGAAGCTTCGAAACATTACCTTACGATCAACACCCATAAAGGTCTCTATCAATACAACCGGCTGGTGTTTGGAGTAGCCTTGGCTCCGGCTATCTGGCAAAGGGTGATGGATCAGGTCCTGCAAGGGATTCCAGGGACCCAGTGTTATTTGGACGACATCTTGGTCACGGGCGAAAATGACGGTGATCACCTCGCTAACTTGGAGAAGGTGCTCGCCAGATTAAAGGACTATGGGCTACGAGCTAATCGCCACAAGTGCAAGTTTTTCCAGAAACAGATCCCGTATTGCGGCCACGTCATCGATTAAGAGGGGTTATGATATACCTATCAATTCAGTTCATGAAAAGCGACGAGTTAAGTTAGTAACTATAGGTTTTTATTGGCTAAATAACAGAGCCCACCCTCGTGGGTGATCGGATCCAACAAGGAGGAATACCAGCCAGTCGACCACCTTTATACCTGGGCAAGCAGGCGGAGCCATGGGCGGAGTCAGCTGTGGTCAGCCCAGGTATAACAGCGTGACAAGAGGTGACCTTGTGTAGTGATACAACAGTGTAAACAGTGATAACCATAGTGTAACGATATAAACAGTGATAACCATAGTGTAACGATAGTGAACGATAAAAGTGGTTTACCACATTCACCCCTTGTTTAAATTTGAGTCCGGCGGGGTGAAGTGTACTACCAGTTTGGGTGTGTCAGTCTGTCCGGAGGCCTCGTAAGCCTTTCTGATCGGCGCAGCAGCGGCGGCGGTGTTGCAGTATCCGATGTTAATGCTGGTGTCTGCGTGGTCGGCGAAGGCTCGTGGGGTTCCGGCATGCCGTCTACCTGGGCTGGATTTGGGGGGGTGGTGGGGGGTAACGGTGGTGTCTCAGGGGTGCCCGAGGGTGCGAGGTCTCGTAAGGAGACTGTGTCCTCCCGCCCGTCTGGGTATGCCACATAGGCGTACTGGGGGTTGGCGTGCAGGAGGTCCACCCTCTCGACCAGGGGGTCTGTTTTATGGGCCCTCACGTGCTTTCGCAGCAAGACGGGCCCCGGAGAAGCCAGCCATGTTGGTAGCGAGGTTCCCGTAGTCGACTTCCTGGGGAAAACAAACATTCGTTCATGGGGGGTGGCGTTAATGGCAGTGCAAAGCAGTGACCGGATGGAATGCAGCGCTGCCAGGAGGACTTCCTGCCAGCGAGAGGTTCGGAGGCCCTTAGACTTTAAGGCTAAGAGAACGGCCTTCCAGACAGTCGCGTTCTCTCTTTCCACCTGGCCGTTCCCTCGGGGGTTGTAGCTGGTGGTCCTGCTTGCAGCAATACCTCTCGCTAGTAGGAACTGGCGAAGTTCCTCGCTCATGAAGGATGAGCCCCGGTCGCTATGTATATAGTTCGGGAACCCGAACAAGGCGAAGAGGTCGTTCAGGCATTTGATGACCGTGGTACTGGTCATGTCTGGGCAGGGGAAGGCAAAGGGGAAATGGGAGTACTCATCAATAATGTTGAGGAAGTACACATTACGGTCAGAGGACGGGAGGGGCCCCTTAAAATCGATGCTCAAGCGCTCGAAGGGGTGGGTGGCCTTGATCAGGCTTGCTCTGTCCGGCCTAAAGAAATGCGGTTTGCATTCGGCACAGGTTTGGCAGTTCCTGGTCATGGTCCTGACCTCCTCGATGGAGTAGGGCAGGTTGCGGGCCTTAATGAAGTGGTAAAGTCTGGTGACCCCGGGGTGGCAGAGGTCGTTGTGGAGGGTCTGCAGTCTATCAATTTGCGCGTTGGCGCATGTACTTCGTGATAAAGCATCTGGGGGTTCGTTCAGTTTACCAGGCCGGTACAAGATATCATAATCGTAGGTGGAGAGCTCGATTCTCCACCTCAAGATCTTGTCGTTCTTGATTTTGCCCCTTAGCTTGTTATTAAACATAAAAGCGACCGAACGCTGGTCGGTGAGGAGGGTAAATCGTTTGCCTGCCAGGTAATGCCTCCAGCGTCGTACTGCCTCCACGATCGCCTGGGCCTCCTTCTCGACCGAAGAGTGTCGGATCTCAGGGCCCTGGAGGGTCCTTGAGAAGAAGGCCACAGGTCTCCCCGCCTGGTTAAGGGTTGCAGCTAGGGCGAAGTCAGATGCATCGCTCTCCACTTGGAAAGGGATAGACTCATCCACTGCGTGCATTGTGGCCTTAGCAATGTCTCTCTTTATGAGGGAGAAGGCTGCGCGTGCTTCTGCCGTCAGGGGGAAGGAGGTGGACTTCATGAGGGGTCTGGCTTTGTCCGCATAATTGGGCACCCATTGGGCATAGTAGGCGAAGAGCCCCAGGGTTCTCTTCAGCGCCTTTGGACAGTGGGGGAGGGGAAGCTCCATGAGGGGGCGCATTCTTTCGGGGTCGGGGCCGATGACTCCGTTCTCTACTACGCAGCCGAGGATGGCAAGACGCGAGGTGTTAAACACACATTTCTCCTTATTGTAGGTGAGGTTCAGCCGTTGGGCCATACGGAGGAATCTCTCCAGATTAACATCATGGTCCTGCCGGTCGCGGCCGCAGATGGTGACGTTATCTAGATAAGGGAACGTGGCATGCAGCCCGTTCTGGTCAACCATCCGGTCCATCTCCCTTTGGAAGACCGAAACCCCGTTGGTGACGCCGAAGGGAACCCTAAGGAAGTGGTAGAGGCGGCCATTCGCCTCGAAGGCGGTATACTGGCGGTCCTCAGGGCGGATAGGGAGTTGGTGATAGGCCGACTTAAGGTCGATGGTAGAGAATACCCGGTACTGTGCAATCTGATTGACCATATCAGATATGCGGGGAAGGGGGTATGCGTCCAGCTGGGTGTACCGGTTAATGGTTTGGCTGTAGTCGATGACCAGGCAGTTTTTATTGCCGGTCTTAACGACTACGACCTGGGCACGCCAGGGGCTGGTGCTCCCCTCGATGATGCCCTCCTTCAGGAGACGCTGCACCTCGGAGCTAATAAAAGCTCTGTCCCCGGCGCTGTACCGCCTGCTCTTGGTAGCGACGGGTTTACAGTCGCGGGTGAGGTTAGCGAACAGGGAGAGGGGCGGGACCTTGAGGGTGGATAGGCCGCAGGTGGTACGCGGTGGGTGGTTTAAAAGCTGCTGGTTGTAGACTGTGAGTGGGGGGAGGGGTCCACCGTATGCCAAAGTGACACTTTGGAGGTGGCATTGGAAATCCAGCCCTAGTAGGATGGCAGCGCAGAGCTGGGGCAGGACGAGAAGTTTAAAATTTTTATACTCCGTGCCCCTAACCGACAGGGTCACAACACAGTAGCCGCTGATGTCTGTAGAATGGGACCTCGACGCCATCGAGATCCGGTTGCGCGTTGGCCGGACAGTGAGGGAGTAGTGGCTCACCGTGTCTGGATGGATGAAACTCTCCGTGCTTCCGCTGTCAAACAGGCAGGTCGTGGCGTGGCCGTTTACTTTGATGTCCATCATAGACTTGGACAGGTGATGCGGGCGAGCTTGGTCAAGTGTGACGGAGGCTAGTGTATGGCTGAGCGAGCTGCTGTAGTCTGCGGGTGAGGCGGTGGTCGGGTCTGGAGACAAGGTGGCGGTCGAGTGTGGTGAACAAAATGGCGGCGCCCACGACGTTGAATAAGATGGCGGAGAAGATGGCCGCCCCCACAACTCACATGAGGCACTGCCGGCGTCGGTGGCCTTGATCAAAGATGGCCGCCCCCACGACTCACACGAGGGGATACTGGCATCTGTGGCCTTGATGAAAGATGGCCGCCCCCACAACTCGCATGAGGCACTGCTGGCGTCTGTGGCTTTCCCCCTGCAGGCCTTCGCGAAGTGGCCTTTCTTGTGGCAGTCGGAGCAGGTCGCGTTTCTTGCAGGGCAGCGCGCCCTCGGGTGTTTCGCCTGGCCACAGAAGAAGCAGCCGGTGGCCCGATCGCGGGGCTCCGATGTCGCAGCCGGTACCGGGGGTGGCGGTCCCGATCGGTTCCGGGACACCGACGCTGTGGTAGGTCCCAGAGGCGGCGTTGCGAGGGGTATTGCGGCCGGGGTCAGGCCCGAGTCCCAGGGTCGCGCAGCACAGTACCTGGAGTACGCCTCGAGGTCCCGATGGGCCACTTCCAAGGAGCGAGTGAGGGTAGCCGCTGTTTTCAGGTCGAGGTCCTTTGATTCCAGGAGTCTTTGCCGTGAGTAGTCTGACCGAAGGCCTTTCACGAAGGCATCTCGGATGTTTCCATCTGTATGTTCTGCAGCTGTTACGGCTTTAAAGTCACAGTCCCTGCCGAGTATTTGCAGCGCCCGTAAGAAATCATCAACCGACTCTCCTGGCTGTTGCGAGCGGGATCTTAGGAGATGCCTGGCGTACATTGAGTTTACAGGGCTCCGATACTGTTCTTTTAGCAGGTTGAGGGCGTCCTCGTATGTGGCAATGTCCCGGATGAGTGCAAATACTTTAGGGCTCACCTGAGCGGTCAGAACTCTTAGTTTGGATGCCGGAGGCACGCCGGATTCTCCCAGGTAGGCTTCGAAGCAGCTCAGCCAGTGTTCGAAGTCGAGGGCTGAATTCGCAGCCTGTGGGTTTAGATCCAGGTACGGCGGCCGGAGGGCTCGTAGCCAGGCCGGCTGCTGGGGCTGTTGTAGATGGCCGTTTGGCTGAGGCTGTACGTCTGACTGGTCGTTTGGCTGCTCCATTGTAGACATTTCAAAATTTAGCCAATAAAATTGATATACCTATCAATTCAGTTCATGAAAAGCGACGAGTTAAGTTAGTAACTATAGGTTTTTATTGGCTAAATAACAGAGCCCACCCTCGTGGGTAATCGGATCCAACAAGGAGGAATACCAGCCAGTCGACCACCTTTATACCTGGGCAAGCAGGCGGAGCCATGGGCGGAGTCAGCTGTGGTCAGCCCAGGTATAACAGCGTGACAAGAGGTGACCTTGTGTAGTGATACAACAGTGTAAACAGTGATAACCATAGTGTAACGATATAAACAGTGATAACCATAGTGTAATGATAGTGAACGATAAAAGTGGTTTACCACAGGTTACATAAGTCCCCTGACAAGATAGCGGCAGTAGTCAAGGCTCCAGCACCGGAAAATGTGTCACAACTGAGGTCGTTCCTCGGGCTGGTAAACAATTACCACAAGTTCTTACCAAATTTGTCTACGGTATTACACCCGCTGAACACCCTACTGCAAACAGGGGTACCATGGAAGTGGGATGACGAACGTAGACGAGCTTTCCAGAAGTGTAAAGAATTGATCACATCAAAAGAGGTGTTGGCCCATTTCAACCCAGCACTACCAATTCGTTTGGCATGTGATGCATCACCCTACAGCATTGGAGCGGTGCTGTCACACAAATTCCCAGACGGGTTGGAGAGGCCAGTAGCCTTTGCGTCTCGGTCACTAACCTCAGCCGGGCGCAACTATGCCCATATTGACAGGGAGGCCCTCAGCCTAGTATGGGGAGTAAAAAAATTCAACCACTATCTGCATGGACAGAAGTTCACCTTGCTGACTGACCACCAACCACTTGTCTCCATCTTTAATCCTAAGAAGGGCGTGCCAGTAATGACTGCACAGCGGTTACAAAGATGGTCCCTGTTTCTAGGGGCGAATCAATATGAAATAGAATATAAAGGCACGAGACAGCATGGGAACGCTGATGGGCTATCGCGCCTGCCACTGCCTACTGTGGAGGAAGCACCAGCAGTGGACCCTATCGAGATATTTTATTCGTCAATAATTGAACGATTGCCAGTAACAAACGCGGATATAGACAAGGAGACCCGCAGTGATCCGACGCTGTCACGAGTATGTGAATTGACGGTGAGGGGATGGCCAACAGATGGCGACTCACTGTTGCCAGCATTCTCATCCAGAAGAGAACAGCTGTCAGTATGCCAGGGGACAGTGATGTGTGGATCCAGAGTGCTGATTCCACCCAAGTTAAGGGAGAGAGTGCTAAATGAGCTACATGAAGGTCATCTGGGGGGAGTGAAAATGAAAAGCCTAGCTAGGGCTTATGTGTGGTGGCCGGGAATCGATCAACAAATCGAAGACCTAACTAAGAGCTGCTTAGGATGCCAGAAGGTCCAAAATGGACCACCACATGCCCCTCTACACCTATGGGAGTGGCCCTCCTCTCCATGGCAACGGGTGCACATTGATTTCGCTGGTCCATTCATGGACTCAATGTTCTTAATAGCAGTGGATGCTCATTCAAAGTGGCCTGAGGTGATAAAGATGTCTTCAACCACTACAGAGAAAACGATTGCAGTCCTACGGACCATATTTGCCAGAAACGGGTTGCCAGAGCAGATCTGCTCTGATAATGGACCACAGTTTGTGTCCAACGAGTTCCAAAAATTCATGAAAAGGAATGGGGTAAGGCATTACACATCCGCCCCGTATCATCCAGCCACCAATGGATTGGCTGAGAGGTTCGTACAAACCTTTAAGAAGGCGATAAAGGCCATGTGCGACGAGGAAATTCCACTACAGCATAAGATGGACAATTTCTTATTAGCCTACCGAAACGCGACACATGCAGTTACCAACCAGACCCCGGCCATGATGTTCTTTAACCGAAGGTTGAGATCTCGTCTGGACTTGCTCAGACCAAATGTGCGAAGAAATGTTGAGGACAAACAATTCCAGCACATCAACGAGAAGCCGACAAGGAGCTTCAATGTAGGGCAACCAGTCTTGGCCGGGGACTATCGAACAGAGAAGTGGCAACCCGGAACGATATGTACAAGCCAGGGGCCATTAATGTACACAGTGGATGTCGGGGAGAACATTGTGAGACGCCACGTCGATCAGATCTTAGCATCACAGGAATGCGTCAACCCCATGTTTCGAGTACCTGGGGATGAACCCGACATACCGGTAGTATCTACTTCAGACCCAGTAGCAGTGGAACTCGATGAACTACCCGATGAAAGGGGGTCAGAATCACCTCTGCACCAAGAACAAGAACCTCCGGAAAGGTGCTATCCCGAAAGGGTCAGGAAGCCGCCCCAAAGACTGAATCTATAAATGGACTTTTGTTATTGAATGTACATGTAATAATGTAATTGTTATTTGAATATTAAGGGGGTATTATTAATCTAAAAAGGGAGGAATTGTCGTGTATGTGCTTTAAGTCAGAACTACTTTTTACAGCTCCTGTATACTGTAGTACCGGCAGTGACCACACCGGTATATAAGCTGTGCGCATGCCTCTGTACCCCAGTCTAGAGATTATCCTCCTCCAGTAAAGACCTGTTATTTGTTTATGTACAGCATCCGTGTAATTATTTATCCACTGAACCATGGATCTAACATTTTCCACATTGTCAGATAGATGCCAGTGTTGTAGCTGTACTGGAACAGCTTGGCTAGAGGCACAGCTAGTTCTGGAGCACAAGTCTTCAGCACGACAGTTGGGATGTTGTCGGGGCCCATAGCCTTTGCTGTATCCAGTGCGCTCAGCTGTTTCTTGATGTCACATGGAGTGAATCAAATTGGCTGAAGACTGGCTTCTGTAATGGTGGGGACCTCGGGAGGAGGCCGAAATGGATCATCCACTTAGCACTTCTGGCTGAAGATGGTTGCAAATCTTCAGCCTTGTCTTTGCACTGGAATGCTGGGTGCTGCCATCTTTGAGGATGGGGATATTCATGGAGCCTCCTCCTGTTAGTTGGTTAATGGTCCACCACCATTCACGACTGGATGTGGCAGGACTGCAGAGCTTTGATCTGATCCGTTGATTGTGGGATCGCTTAGCTCTGTCTATAGTATGCTGCTTCCCACATTACAACAGTGACTTCTCTCCAAAAGTACTTCATTGGCTGTAAAGTGCTTTGAGATGCCCGGTGGCCATGAAAGGCACTATATAAATGTAAGTCTTTTTTTCCGCTGTTTAGTCCTGTGTTGCAGCTTCCCCAGGTTGGCACCTCATTTTTAGGTATGCCTGGTGCTGCTCCTGGCATGCTCTTCTGCACTCCTTATTGAACCAGGGTTGGTCCCCTGGCTTGATGGTAATTTTAGAGTGAGGGATATGCCGGGTCATGAGGTTACGATTGTGGTGGAATACATTTCGCTGCTGCTGATGGCCCACAGCGCCTCATGGATGCCCAGTTTTGAGCTGCTAGATCTGTTCTGAATCTATCCCATTTAGCACGATGGTAGTGCCACACAACACGATTGAAGATGTCCTCAGTGTGAAGATGGGACTTCGTCTCTGCAATGACTGTGTGGTGGTCACTGCTACCAATGCTGTCATGGACAGATGCATCTGTGACAGGTAGATTGGAAAGGACGAGGTCAAGTAGGTTTTTCCCTCGTGTTGATTCTCTCACCACCTGCCATAGTCCCAGTCTGGCCACTATATCCTTCAGGACTCAGCCAGCTCGGTCAGTAGTGCTGCTACTGAGCCACTCTTGGTGATGGACATTTAAGTCCCCCACCCAGAGTACATTCTGTGCCCTTGTTACTCTCAGTGCTTCTTCCAAGTGGTGTTCAACATGGAGGAGTACTGATTCATCAGCTGAGGGAGGGCGGTAGATGGTAATCAGCAGGAGATTTCCTTGCCCATGCTTGACCTGAAGCCATGGGGTCTGGAGTCAATGTTGAGGACTCCCAGGGCCAGTCCCTCCCGACTGTATACCACTGTGCCGCCACCTCTGGTGGGTCTGTCCTGCCGGTGGGACAGGACATACCCAGGAATGGTATGCTAACTTGTTGCTAGCGAAGCACTGCACTGGGAGTGGAGGCTCATAAAATGACTCTGCAATGTCAGATAGTTAGGCTAAAGCTGATTTTAAAATGGCTTCAATCAGCAGTGTCACTTGGAGGACCCCATTGTTCTGCAGCAATCTGACCTAATTGTATAGTTCAATGAGAAACATCTGTCCTAAATAGTTTTCTTTGTTGCTTTAAGGCTTCTGTTCAAAAGCAATTAAATCAAAACATTGCTTATTGAATGGAACAGTTTATTTGAAATGTTACCAAATACAGTTTAACAACCAATGCTTCTAATCACTTTGATTGATCAGCCATTAAGGGTAATGTATGGAATAAAACCACAATGGCCCAGAATTAGTAGTGGGTAATACATGAGAACATAAGAAATAGGAGCAGGAATAGGCCACTTGGCCCTCGAGCCTGCTCCGCCATTCAATAAGATCATGGCTGATCTTGGGCTCAAAGCCACTTCCCTGCCCACTCCCCATAACCCTTCACTCCCTTATCTTGCAAAAATGTATCTATCTCCACCTTAAATGTATTTAATGTCCTAGCTTCCTCATCTCAGTTCTAAAAGTCTCAGTTCTAATAACAGTGAATGAACAGCGTTCGCTGTTATTATCCCTTTGAAACTGACCGCAACTTTAGGATGTAGCGCATGCGCATCCTAACGTGGAAATCCTGAAATTGAGGTCAGTCATTCACTGCTCTGACACTGGCTGTGCTGTGGCCCCCCTGCACACCCCCATAGACGGCAATCGGTGTAATCAGGTAAATCTGTGCAACTGACGAAAACTTGGCCTTTCTGCAGTAATATTGCTGTTAAATACCCCATTAAAAGGTAGACCTTGTTGGATTAGGTGTACCTGGGGTTTTAACAATGTATTGACAGCTAAACAAATGTTATGGTCCTGAAAAACTAATTTTAATTTTGTGGATGTCAAATTTAAAATCATTATAATGTGGCAGAGCCACCAAGAGACTCAGGGCAATTAGTAATAATTCCTTTAACTACAGTGTAGTGCAGCTGTGGACTGCACCTTTAAACTGTCTGTTAACTATACTGTATGTACTTTCTTGCACTCTGCGTGATGACGTCATGACGCCGATCACATGACCGCGAGTGGCGCGGAGAACGTCATGACGTCAGCTTCCAGGGCCTTAAAGCAGTCTCCGAGGGCCTGGCAAGCTGGACAGACCTGTGTAATCCTTCTCCTGTAGTTTACCAGTTAACTTGTTTGTTTATTAAACTTTGTTATTTTGATTCACTGAGTCGAACTCCGTTATTCAGGTAGGAACCTCCGTTCCTACAACTGGTGACCCCGATCTCGTCGGACAACTTTCGTTGAGATATTCATAATGAACACGAACGCCGTCGCCCTCAAATTACCGCAGTTCTGGGAACAGCAACCAGCAGCGTGGTTTTTCCAGGCGGAAGCCCAGTTCGCACACCGGGATGTTACAGCGGATTCGACCCGTTATTATTAGGTGGTCTCTGCTCTCGACAGCGCCACGGCCTCGCGGGTCGTCAGCCTCCTTGGCAATCCACCGGCAGTGGGCAAGTATGAAGCTCTAAAAACTCATTTGCTACAGGTGTTTGGTCTAAATAAGTCGGAGCGCGCACGCAGGCTTATTTCTATGCCCGGCCTCGGGGACTCAAAACCATCGGAACTCATGAGCCAAATGCTCACGCTTTTGGGTTCGGAGCCCCAATGTTTTTTGTTCCGAGAACTCTTCCTCTGCCAGCTACCTGAACCATTTCAGGCAGCCTTAGCCAGTTCTGCAATTACAGACTGTGCCGAGCTCGCTGCAGAGGCAGACAAGATTTTTACGGTCACACAGCAGTGTTGTGCAGCCACGAAGCGCCTTTCCCCATGCGAGCGAAGCCCAGCCCTCCTCCAGCAGGCTGGTGTGCGTACCACGCCCGTTTTGGCGCCAAGGCTCGGTGCTGCCGTCCTCCCTGCAGTTTCGCCCAAAAAAAATCTCCAGCAAGCCCGCGAGCTTCTGAAAAACACGTCCAGTTCACCATGGCAGTCGGTTCAGCGGGAAAACTCCTCTACATTACGGATTCCATGACGGGACGACGATTCCTGTGCGACACCGGTTCCCAGTGCAGTATTCTGCCAGCTTCAAAGCTGGATCTGCAATCCGGCGGTCACGGTCCTTCCCTCGAGGCAGCCAATGGCACGGCTATTCGCACGTTCGGTAAACGGACAATCAATTTAACCCTCGGTGGTCAGCGTTTTGTGTGGGAGTTTATAACGGCTAAAGTATCACAGGCCATCCTGAGGGCTGATTTTTTCTGTGCCAACGGCTTTCTG
The DNA here is from genome assembly GCF_052327205.1 of Somniosus microcephalus. Lineage (NCBI taxonomy): Eukaryota > Metazoa > Chordata > Chondrichthyes > Squaliformes > Somniosidae > Somniosus > Somniosus microcephalus. The sequence continues at coordinate 120,701,387 of NC_140987.1, read as the reverse complement.
GTCGACGTCCAACACTGCCGACTCATTAATGCGTCCACTTTCCACGCGGTGCCTTGCCACCGCAGCACCGCCGTCTCCTGGTCGGTCGCCTGTGCGGTTCCATTGCAGGACGGGTTTACGCACCTACTCGGCAATTTCCCGGAGCTCACCAGGCCTACATTTTTGGCAGCAGTCGTGAGGCACGGTGTGGCGCATCACATCACCACGACAGGATCGCCTGTTTACGCTCGGGCACGAAGATTGGAACCCGGAAAGCTTGCGGCTGCAAAGGCGGAGTTTCAGACCATGGAGCGCCTCGGGATTGTCCGACGCTCCGACAGTCCTTGGTCCTCCCCACTGCACATTGTCCCTAAACCAGGCGGCGGATGGAGGCCTTGCAGGGATTACAGACGCCTTAACGAAGCCACTATGCCGGATAGGTATCCAATTCCACATATACAAGATTTTTCAGCCCATCTGGCTGGCAACTCAGTATTTCCAAAGTGGATCTCGTCCGCGGATATCACCAAGTTCCTGTGCACCCTCAGGACGTCCCCAAAATGGCTGTCATCACACCGTTCGGCCTTTTTGAGTTCCTCCGAATGCCGTTCGGATTGAAAAACGCGGCTCAGGCCTTCCAGCGACTCATGGACTCTGTGTTACGGGACCTTCCCTTCATTTTCGTTTACTTGGATGACATTCTCATCGCTAGTAAGGATATGAAGGAGCACATGGTTCATTTACGCACACTCTTTGCCCGTCTCAGCCAACATGGCCTCATCATAAACCTAGCCAAATGCCAGTTTGGGTTAACCGGCATTGACTTTCTGGGGCACAGGATTACCTCAGAAGGCGCCGTCCCACTGGCCACCAAGGTAGAGGCAGTTACGGCATTCCCGCGGCCTCACACAGTCAAATCTCTTCAGGAGTTCCTGGGGATGGTAAATTTTTATCATCGTTTCGTCCCCAAGGCAGCCCAGTTGATGTAGCTGCTGTACGAAGCACTCAAAGGGAAGTTGGGCAAGGACGTTATTGTTGTGTATGTACCTTTAAGAGAGAGCTGTTTTACAGCTCCTGTATACTATAGTGCCGGCAGTGACCACACCTGTATATAAAGCCGGAGCAGGCTTCTGTACTTCAGTCTTGAGACTACTCTACTCCAGTAAATACCTGTTGATTGTTAAGTTACAGCATCCACGTAGTTCTTGGGGAAACATCCTATTTAAAGAATCACAGATCTAACAGTGGCGACGAGTGTCGATTCGAATCTACCTGCAACTCTGCATTTCCCTTCGATGATTCGCTCCGGGAGGGCGGTGGAAGAAAGTCGAGGCCAGAAACACGGGCGTCGACCACGAACAACCGCCCAGTCGTCCGGCAGAGAGTGAACATCGCAGGGGAGGCTGTGGAGAGCCGGGCTTAGTTCCCCAGCCACGACGATCAGCAACAGACTGACGACAGGTACAGCGCAGACCCTTCCCGGACAGCGGCGGCTGGAGCCGACCGACGGCAGAGAAGAAGCCGAGCAGCGTCGACGGGGTAAGACAGAGGGTGAAGCGCACAGGGCGCAGCCGGGGGTTGAAAACCGAGCGGCGTCGAGGAAAAACAAAACGGAGAGTGAGAGGGTAAAGCAGCAGCCGGGTTCAGGACCGAGCGGCGGAAACGGGAAAGGCGCACAGAAAATAAAACGCGCAGAGCACAGCCAGGGCTCAAGGGCTGAACGGTGTCCGCGGGGAGAAGAAGGGAGAGCGCGGGAGATGCCATTGAGCCGCGGAGAAGAAGGAAGAGTGCGGGAGACGCCATTTTTAGAAGCCGCAGCGGAGAAGAAGGGCGAGCGCGGGAAGAAAGGAAAGCGCGGGAGACTCCATTTTGTGCCAGCAGAGAAGAAGGGAAAGCGCGGGAGATGATATTTTGACAGTTAAATCACACCCAGGGATGCCGAAGAGTGGCAGTATCTCTACGTTCGACAATGAAGTCGAAGATTGGGCGACATACGTGGAATGTATTGAGGTGTACTGCAGGGCGAATGAAGTGCCAGATGCTAGGAAAGCACTGGTTTTGTTAAATTCCATGGGTGCCAAAACTTATGGGTTACTGCGAAACCTAATAACCCCAGAGAAGCCGGTGAATAAGAATTTCGAAAGCATAGTAGAAATCCTACAGGACCACTTAAATCCCACACCGCTGCTGATAGCAGAACGATTTAAGTTCCATAAAAGGAACCAACACAAAGACGAAAGCAATGCTGAGTACTTAACGGAACTGCGCAAGCTATCAAAACACTGCCAGTTTGGAGTGGGACTAGCAGATACGTTAAGGGACAAGTTTGTGTGTGGGCTTCAAAGTGAAGGAACCCAGAAACGGCTTCTATCAGAAAAGGATCTTACGCTGGACAAGGCTTTCAGTATGGCAGTATCACACGAAGCAGCCGCAAGGGGCGCTGCAGAGATACAACAGAGATCGCAAGAATATGGCACCAATGAAATGTCCTATGGAACAGGGAAGTGTTATCGCTGCGGCAGAACAACACACAACCAGAAGGATTGTTGGTTCAAGGACCAAGTGTGCAGACAGTGTGGAAAAGCAGGACACATAGCAAGAGTCTGCAGGTCTGGGAAGAAAACCAACAGCAAGAAATCTCCACAGGAGAAGTACAAAAAGATACACAAGGTGATGGACAGTAGTTCAGATGAACAGAAAAGTGACACAGACTCCGGAAGCAAGGAGCTAGGTTGTCTGAAACTACATAAGGTAACCAAAATGGAGGATCACCAGATTATCTGGGATACACTCAAGATAGACGGAGTCCAAGTGAAAATGGAATTGGACACAGGATCAGCCCTAACAGTCATAAACCAAAGGGACTACAAGCGGCTATTTTCACATATACCCTTGAAAGCTACAGAGATTGTCTTGAAGACGTACACGGGGCAAAAAGTCTACCACAAAGGAAAAATAAGGGTGAAAGTGATATACAAAGGCCAGGAAATACCTAAAATGGACTTATATGTATTGCCAGATGGAGGACCACCACTGCTAGGACGTGAATGGATCCGGAAGATACAATTAGATTGGCATTCCATACAGGCACTGAAGGTTGAGGCCAAAAAGGATGACGACATCACACCTGGACAACTGTCAAAAATGCTAACTGACGCAAAAGAAGTGTTCCAGGAGGGACTCGGAACACTAAAAGGCATAACAGCAACGATTAAAATACAGGAAAATGCAAGCCCAAAGTTTCTTAAGGCCAGACCAGTGCCTTATGCGATCAGACCAGCCGTCGAAGCAGAGCTGGAAGGGTTGGAAAGTTCAGGAGTACTGTCCAAAGTAGACTGGAGCAAGTGGGCTACACCCATCGTTCCTGTAATGAAGATGTCGTTGAGTAATACGCCTGGGGAACCAAAGAAGGTCCGCATCTGTGGGGATTTTAAGGTGACAGTGAACCCAGTCCTTCACACGGTACAATATCCGCTTCCACGAATTGAGGATATTTTCGCCTCGCTATCTGGAGGTAAACGCTTCACCAAAATTGATCTAGCCCAGGCGTACTTGCAAATGGAGATAGAAGAAGCCTCGAAACAATACCTCACGATCAACACTCATAAAGGTCTCTATCAATACAACCGGCTGGTGTTCGGGGTAGCATCAGCTCCGGCTATTTGGCAAAGGGCGATGGATCAAGTCCTGCAAGGGATTCCAGGGACCCAGTGTTATTTGGACGACATCCTGGTCACGGGCGAAAATGACAGTGATCACCTCGCCAACTTGGAGAAGGTGATCACCAGATTAAAGGAATATGGGCTACGAGCTAATCGCCACAAGTGTGAGTTTTTCCAGAAGCAGATCTCGTATTGTGGCCACGTCATCGATGAAGAGGGGTTACATAAGTCCCCTGAAAAGATTGAGGCAGTAGTCAAGGCTCCAACACCGGAAAATGTTTCACAACTGAGGTCGTTCCTCGGGCTGGTAAACTACTACCATAAGTTCTTACCAAATTTGTCCACGGTATTACACCCACTGACCACCCTACTGCAAACAGGGGTGCCATGGAAGTGGAATGACGAACGTAGACGAACTTTCCAGAAGTGTAAAGAATTGATCACATCAAAAGAGGTGTTGGCCCATTTCAACCCAGCACTACCAATTCGTTTGGCATGTGATGCATCACCCTATGGTATTGGAGCGGTGCTGTCGCACAAATTCCCAGACGGGTTGGAGAGGCCAGTAGCCTTTGCGTCTCGGTCACTAACCTCAGCCGAGCGCAACTACGCCCAGATTGACAGGGAGGCCCTCAGCCTAGTATGGGGAGTAAAAAAATTCAACCAGTATCTGCATGGGCAGAAGTTCACCTTGCTGACTGACCACCAACCACTTGTCTCCATCTTTAATCCTAAGAAGGGCGTTCCAGTGATGACTGCACAACGGTTACAAAGATGGTCCCTGTTTCTAGGGGTGAATCAATATGAAATAGAATATAAAGGCACGAAACAGCATGGAAACGCTGATGGGCTATCACGCCTGCCACTGCCTACTGTGGAGGAAGCACCAGCAGTGGACCCTATCGAGATATTTTATTCGTCAATAATTGAACGATTGCCAGTAACGAACGCGGATATAGAGAAGGAGACCCACAATGATTCGACACTGTCTCGGGTATATGATTTGACGGTGAGGGGATGGCCAACACATGGCGACTCACTGTTGCCAGCATTCTCATCCAGAAGAGAACAGCTGTCAGTATGCCAGGGGACAGTGATGTGTGGATCCCGAGTGGTGATTCCACCCAAGTTAAGGGAGAGAGTGCTAAATGAGCTTCATGAAGGTCATCTGGGAGGGGTGAAAATGAAAAGCCTTGCTAGGGCTTATGTGTGGTGGCCGGGGATCGATCAACAAATCGAGGACCTAACCAAGAGCTGCTCAGGATGCCAGAAGGTCCAAAATGCACCACCACATGCCCCTCTACACCCATGGGAGTGGCCCTCCTCTCCATGGCAACGGGTGCATATTGATTTTGCTGGTCCATTCATGGACTCAATGTTCTTAATAGCAGTGGATGCTCACTCGAAATGGCCTGAGGTGATAAAAATGTCCTCAACCACTACAGAGAAAACGATTGCAGTCCTACGGACCATATTTGCCAGGAACTCCTTGCCAGAGCAGATTTGCTCTGATAATGGACCACAGTTTGTATCCGAAGATTTTCGAAAATTTATGAGAAGGAATGGGGTAAGGCATTACACAACCGCCCCGTATCATCCAGCCACAAATGGATTGGCTGAAAGGTTCGTACAAACCTTTAAAAAGGCGATAAAGGCCATGTGCGACGATGAAATTCCACTACAGCATAAGATGGACAATTTCCTATTAGCCTACAGAAATGCGACACATGCAGTTACCAACCAGACCCCGGCCATGATGTTCTTTAACCGAAGGTTGAGATCTCGTCTGGATTTGCTCAGACCCAATGTGCGAAGAAATGTTGAGGATAAACAATTCCAGCACATCAATGAGAAGCCAACAAGGAGCTTCAATGTAGGACAACCAGTCTTGGCCCGTGACTACCGAACAGAGAAATGGCAACCCGGAACGATATGCACAAGGCAGGGGCCATTAATGTACACAGTGGATGTCGGGGAGAACATTGTGAGACGCCACGTCGATCAGATCTTAGCGTCACAGGAACGAGTCAACCCCATGTCTCGAGTACCTGGGGATGAACCCAACATACCGGTAGCATCTACCTCCGAACCAGTAGCAGTGGAAACCGATGAACTAACCGACGAAAAGGGGCCAGAATCGCCTCCGCACCAAGAACAAGAACCTCAGGAAAGGTGCTATCCCAAAAGGATCAGGAAGCCGCCCCAAAGACTGAATCTATAAATGGACTATTTTCAGTTAATGTTGCATGTTAAAAATGTTATTTGTTAAATGAATGTTATGGTACTGTTAATCTAAAAGGGGAGGAATTGTTGTGTATGTACCTTTAAGAGAGAACCGTTTTACAGCTCCTGTATACTGTAGTACCGGCAGTGACCACACCTGTATATAAAGCCGGAACAGGCTTCTGTACTTCAGTCTTGAGACTACTCTACTCCAGTAAATACCTGTTGATTGTTAAGTTACAGCATCCATGTAGTTCTTGGGGAAACATCCTATTTAAAGAATCACGGATCTAACAGTTATCACTTGGACACCGCAGATGGACCAGGCGTTCCTTGACACCAAGGCGGCGTTGGCAGATGCAACAATGCTTGCACATCCACTCCCGGGCGCGACCGTCGCCCTCACTACCGATGCCTCCGACTACGCCATTGGGGCGGTTCAGGAACAATGGGTCGACGGGACTTGGCAGCCGTTGGCCTTTTTCAGCCGCCAACTGCGCAAGAACAAGCGAAAATATAGCACTTTTGACAGGGAGTTGCTGGCCCTGTTTTGGCCATCCGGCATTCCCGTTTTCTCCTAGAAGGGTGCCCGTTCACTGCGTTCGTGGACCATAAGCCGCTCACGTTCGCAATGGCCAAAACGGCGGAGCCGTGGTCAGCTCGGCAACAGCACCACCTTACATTTATATCCGAATTTACGACAGATTTACGACATGTGTCCGGCAAAGATAATCTCGTGGCTGATTGCCTTTCACGTGCTCCAGTCCAGGCAGTTCACCTGGGAATCGATTTCGTCGGGTTGGCGGAAGAACAACTGGCAGATCCCGAAGTACAGGCGTACCGGACCACGCCTTCCAGTTTGCAGGTAGCCGATGTTATGTTCCAAGCAGCAGGAACCATGCTCTTGTGCGACACATCCATGGGAGTGCCCCGGCCCATTGTGCCGATCGAATGGCGTAAGAAAATTTTCCAGGCTATACACGGTTTATCACACCCGGGGATGCGAGCTTCACAACGGCTCATGTCCCACAAATTTGTTTGGAAAGGGATGCATTCGGACATTCGGGACTGGACAAACAATTGCGTAGACTGTCAAAAATCAAAGGTCCATCGTCATGTTAAGGCTCCAGTGGCCATCTTCCCAGTGCCAGAACGACGGTTTGATCACGTACACGTGGACTTAGTGGGTCCTATCCCCGCTTCGCGGGGTTTTACGAATCTCCTGACGGCAGTGGATCGCACCACCAGGTGGCCAGAGGCGATTCCCTTGGTCGCTACCACTGCAGCGGACGTCTCCAGGGCGTTCATTTCGTCGTGGGTGGCTCAGTTTGGGGTGCCATCTGACATCTCTTCCGACCGAGGTCCACAATTGACGTCAGAGTTGTGGAATGCAGTTGCACAGGGCTTGGGTACCAAGCTGCACCGTACCACCGCTTACCATCCACAGGCGAATGGTCTGTGCGAGAGGTTTCATCGGTCTCTCAAGGCGTCCCTCCGTGCCAGCTTGCATGGACCCAACTGGGTGGACAGATTCCCCTGGGTGATGCTAGGCCACCGCACAGTCCCCAAAGATGACCTCCAGTCTTCATCGGCTGAGTTAGTCTACGGTCAAGCACTTCGAATACCAGGGGATTTCCTCCCTCCACATACAGAACCGTGGTCGCCAGCTCAGCAGCTCCTTCAGCATCACAAGGCGGCAAAGAATTTCCTGCCTATTCCAACCTCGCATCACAACCTACAGAGGCCTCATGTTCCGGCAGAACTCATGAGCTCCGATTACGTTTTTATTCGGCAGGACGCTCACAGAGATCCGCTCAGACCGCCTTATGCTGGACCGTTTCGTGTCATCTCATCCGGAGAAAAAATTTTCACGGTCGAAGTGGGAGGCAAGTCCATTACCATCTCTATCGACCGACTTAAACCAGCCCATCTAGATCGGAGTGAACCAGTTGTTGCTGCCCAGCCACCTCGCCGTGGACGACCACCGTTGACCGCCAGACCAGTTATGCAACAGCCCGCCATTGAACCGCCTGCTTCTGCCTCATCCTCGCCCACACCTCCTGCTACTGTTTCCTCCACGCCTGATGCGCCGCTTCAGACACAGCCAAGCACCAGCTCGTCTCCCAACGTTCCACTGCTGCTGCCTGAGTTTCGTAGTCGTTCGGGCAGGATCATCAAACCTCCTGTTTGTTTGACACTGCCTGTTAAAGAGAATTCTGGGGGGGCGCCTGTGGCGGAGCCACCAAGAGACTCAGGGCAATTAGTAATAATCCCTTTAACTACAGTGTAGTGCAGCTGTGGACTGCACCTTTAAACTGTCTGTTAACTATACTGTATGTACTTTCTTGCACTCTGCGTGATGACGTCATGACGCCGATCACGTGACCGCGAGTGGCACGGAGAACGTGATGACGTCATGACATCAGCTTCCAGGGCCTTAAAGCAGTCTCCGAGGGCCTGGCAAGCTGGACAGACCTGTATAATCCTTCTCCTGTAGTTTACCAGTTAACTTGTTTGTTTATTAAACTTTGTTATTTTGATTCACTGAGTCGAACTCCATTATTCAGGTAGGAACCTCTGTTCCTACAATAATAAAGATTACAATCTTTAAGAAGCATTAAAAAAAATTATATTTTTTAAAAGTTTGTTGATATTTACTTCAGGTTTAACTTTTCCTCATGTGAGAGCCCCAATCTTTGTTATGCTGTCTATAACATTTTTTTAAAGTCAGAATAAAAGCAACTTATTCACTTCCTGGTTCGCTGTCTGAGAATTCTGCATTGTGATTGGCTGTTTAGACAGCTTGTTGACATCACAGCAGCTCTTCGCTGGGAATCCCCATTAACTTACACTGATCTCAACTGAACGTCGAAAAAGCCAAACATCTCACCACAGAGATCGCAAGATCTCTGTGGGCAGCTTTCTTCGGGGCCAGAGGCGGGCTTGCAGAGTCAGTTTCGGTCGCGCCTCCAGGCGGCGGGATAGGCCCTCAAGGCACTTAACTACCACTTAACTACCTCTATAATCACATTTTGAGAGGCCTTTCAAATTTTGCCACATTTCCAGCATGCTGCACACGCCACCTAATCCTGTCGGGTTCACAAGTGGCTGGCTTCCCAACAGCTGCAGCGCCACCATAAAAATGGAGCTTTCAACAAGGATCAGTTGCAGGTGGGAGAACTTTGATTTTTCAGGTCTTGGAGAACTTTTTGCAGGTCTGCTGATCTTGGAAGTGGTGAAGCTGAGATCCATCTCCACTGTGACCTCCTGGGAAAACCCTCTCCCCACATTGACTGAGCTTCCTCAACCAGCAGCATGGGAACCATTTATTTCCTTTCAGAGAGGTAGTCAGTGCCCGCTGGAAGGAGCACTTCAAAGATCTCCTTAACCGAGACTCTGTCTTCGACACGAGTGTCCTCAACTCCATCCCGCAGCATGCTACCCGCCACCACCTCAGCACAATCCCAGCCAAGCATGAGTTTTAAAAGGCCATCCGACAACTGAAGAACAACAAGGCCTCAGGTGCAGATGGAATCCCCACCGAGGCCCTAAAACATGGCGGAGAAGCACTATTGGCGTGAATACATGGACTAATTTCTCTTATTTGGAAGGAGGGCAGCATGCCAGGGGATCTCAGAGATGCCGTAATCATGACCATCTTCAAGAAAGGTGACAAGTCCAATTGCGGTAATTACAGAGGAGTCTCCCTGCTGTCTGCCACAGGGAAAGTCATTGCAAGAATCCTCCTCAATCACCTTCTTCCAGTGGCTGAAGAGCTCCTCCCAGAGTCGCAATGCGGATTCTGCCCACTAAGGGGCACAATGAACATGATATTCACCGTGTGTCAACTACAAGAGAAATGCAGGGAACAGCACCAACCACTGTACATGACCTTTTGACCTCACAAAGGCCTTCGACACCATCAACCATGAGGGATTATGGAGTGTCCTCCTCAAATTCGGCTGCCCTCAAAAGTTTATCACCATCTTCCGCCTGCTTCATGACGACATGCAAGCTGTGATCCTGACCAACGGATCCACCACAGACCCAATTCACATACGGACCAGGGTCAAGCAAGGCTGTGTCATCGCACCAACGCTCTTCTCGATCTTCTTGGCTGCTATGCTCCATCTCACCCTCAGCAAGCTCCCCGCTGAAGTGGAGCTAATCTACAGAACAAACGGGAAACTGTTCAACCTCCGTCGACTCCAGTCAAATCCAAGCTCATCCCATCCTCTGTCATCGAATTACAGTATAAGGACGATGCTTGCGTCTGCGCACACTCAGAGGTCGAACTCCAAACCATCGTCAACACCTTCACCGAAGCGTTCGAGAGCATGGGCTTTACACTAAACATCCGTAAGACAAAGGTCCTCTACCAACCTGCCCCCGCCACACAGTACTGCTCCCCAATTATCAAAATCCATGACGAGGCCTTGGACAATGTGGACCACTTTCCATACCTCAGAGCATACTGTCAACAAGGGCAGACGCCGATGACGAAGTCCAACACCGCCTTCAGTGTACCAGTGCAGCCTTCGGTCACCTGAGGAAGAGAGTGTTTGAAGACCAGGACCTCAAACCCAGCACCAAGCTCATGGTCTACAGAGCAGCAGTGATACCCGCCCTGCTGTATGCCTCAAAGACATGGACCATGTACAGCAGGCACCTCAAAGCACTGGAGAGGTACCACCAACGCTGCCTCCGCAAGATCCTGCAAGTCCATTGGCAGGATAGGCACAGCAACGTCCGTGTTCTCGCTCAGGCCAACATCCCCAGCATCGAAGCTTTGACCACGCTCGATCAGCTCCAATGGACAGGCCACATGTTCCATATGCCCGATACGAGACTCCCAAAGCAAGCGCCCTACTTGGAGCTCTGACACGGCAAGAGAGCCCCAGGCGGGCAGAGGAAACACTTCAAGGACACCCTCAAATCCTCCTTGAAAAAGTGCAACATATCCACCGACACCTCAGAATCCCTGGCCCAAGACCGCACAAAGCGGAGGAGAAGCATCCGGGAAGGTGCCGAACACCTCGAGTCTCTTCACCAGGAGCAAGCGAAAGCCAAGCGCAAACAGCAGAAGGAGCGCACATCAACCCAAGTGCCCAACCCACCCATCCCTTCAACCACTGTCTGCCCCACCTGTGACAGAGACTGTAGGTCCCGCACTGGACTCATCAGTCACCTAAGAACTCATTTTTAGTGTGGAAGCAAGTCATCCTCAGTTCCGAGGGACTGCCTATGAAGAAGAAGGGAACCATTTATTTCCTTTCATCCTGGTCCTCAGATTCGGAAGACGGGCAGCCACAGCAGCAGCAGAACCAGGCACAACAACAGCACCAACAATAGGAATGCCAACCTGCTGCTCACCCACCTGATGGTGCACAGGGCAGAAGGCGCCAGCGCTGGGAAGCCCATCGCCGCAGGAGATACCCCCAAAACAGGGTTTACAGGATGAGGATGAGCTTCCTCAACATGACTGAGCAGCAGTGCCAAAGGAGGCTGAGACTTTCGCGAGAGGTAGTCGGTGACATCTGCGCAATGCTGCACCAACACCTGGAGCCCAGAGGAGCGGGTGGTCACCCCTCAGCAGTGGCTGTCAAAGTTACCACCACACTCAACTTTTTTGCTTCAGTCTCCTCCCAGGGGTCATCAGCAGACGTCAGCGGCATCTCCCAGTTGGCCACACACACTTGCATCACGCAGGTTACCAATGCCCTCTTTGCAAAGGCGCACAATTACATACACTTCTCCACGGATCAAGCAAGTGTAACTGCGGTTGGACTCTCCACTGCTGTCCCTGTCTCCGCCATCTGCTGATGCTCACATGTGAGCTGTGATACACCAGGTGACAACACTACTCTATGTCCCGAAGGTCCCACCAAGGTGTGCGTATCTGCACCGGTGCTGGCACTTAATTCTGCTGACGTTGCACCCTCAGAGGTTGCAGGTTCCTCTGAGGAGTCTTCAGGCTCAGCCTTTTCCTCCTGGACAGTGGGGAGGGGGGCTGTCGATTTTTGTGTGGGGGAGTAAAGGCATGGGTTAGACATGTGATATAAACGTAGCATGCACATGGAATAGTGCAGATGATCATAAGTCAATCTGTTTGAGCATCAGAAGCCATATCAGTCACTCATGCGATGTCAATGAGACAGATGCAAAACTATTCTGTCACCAGCTTGCTGTGATGTGCCGGTCTGTCCGTCCCCCACATCCACATCCTCCTCAGTGCCAGCGATTTCTAGGGCTGCCTCCTCTGCGCTGGTAAGATGGGCTATTGAGGCTGGCCCTCCTCCGGTCTTTGCCCTTTCCCCCTTAATGTGGGCTCTCTTTTCCTGCAATGAGGGACACAAGTGGTGTTTGAGTGAGTGTAGATAATCCATAGCATAGATGCTTAGAAGGACACAAAGATGGAGTGAGGTCCCAATACCAAGGGCCCTCCCTGTGTGTTGTTAGTTGTTGTCATAGCATAACAGTGATAGGGAGTGTGAGAGCAGCATGGTCGAATAGTTAAGTGATTGTGCACATAGAGAGAGAGGAAATGGTTAAGGGTGCAAGGGATGGAAGGGTAAAGTGGGATGTGTAGGAGTAGGCTGACAATGCAGAGTGATGATGCTGAGAGGAGATGGGGAGCAGAATGAGGGTAAAGGTGATGGTATACTCACTTTGCCTGTTCAGACAAAGTAATTGAACCTCTTTCGGCACTGCAGCCAGTTTCTGCTGCACATCGAACTGGCACTCACCTCCTGGGCAACTTGCAGCCACACAGCTTTGGTCTGCTGAGGAGGTTTTTTCCTCCCAGAGGATGGAAAGAGCATCTCCTTTTGTGCTCTGGCTCCCTCCACCAGAGCATGGATCATTAAACCAAGGTGAGGCCATGGGCCATGAATAGCTCCAAAAACTATTTCTAACAGAAGCAAACACAAGTGTTTAGGCACAAAATGAACCAAGGCTGCTTGAAGCCCTTAAATGCAGCTGCAGAAATGACATCATCAGAGGCGAGTTTCAGACCCAAAAAACGAATTGGGCCAGGGGTGCGCACACGCTGGGAATCAATTTCCCAATTAGGGCAAAATTGCAATTTTTTCCCGCCCGACAGCGGAGGCGGAATCGGGACCCGCCGACCACCTGACCCGCACCCAACTCACCACCAATGGCAAAATCGAGCCCTCGGTCTGCTCACTGAAACTACCATTTTGCCATTATCACAAGGCAAAGATGCTGGGAAACAGCTCAAAGTGTAACACTCATGTCATCATCAAAGATGTCTCGGTCAGGTACAGCAAGGGCTGTGATCAGCAGAAAGCAAGTATCAAACCGAGAACATGTCTTGTTTGTACAGCTCAGTCCTATATTGTGCAGTGCATTGACCTACTGCTCTGTCAGGGGAGTCTGGCGTATATCATTTTGATGCATTTCTTTTAAGCATTCGAGCACTGCGGATGAGTTGACTCAGCCAGCTGCTGTCAGGTTCTGACACTGATGTAACTGCAGCCAATCGGCCATAACTGTTTCTAATTAACTAAAACGTGAGCTTGAAAAGCCCATTTTCAGCTCGTGTCAACCCAATTTTTCCAAACTTGCTCCCACCCCAAAATGGGCAGAGAACCTGGGAAAAAAGTAAGTAAAAGATATTAAACTTAATTTTTTGTGAGAAAGTGTGGGGAAATATAGGATAAGTTAGATTATGAAGAAGAAAAGTAAAATTAAAACCAGAGAAACACAGATTGAGAATGGGAAAGAAAATTGAATTGGAGAAAATAGATGCAATAGGGAGAGTAAAATTAGTCTTATTTAAATTGTGTTTTAAGTCTGTATTTTAGTCCTATGGGGTTAATATTACAGTAATAAGGTTTTTCTGATATTCAAATAGCTTTATTACAGTATTATGTTTACTTCAACATCACAATCTGAAAACAAATAAAATCGGTCGGCTCAGATGTCAAGTATTTCCCTGGACAAAAAAGATGACTCAACCGTGGCTAACAAGGGAAATTAGGGATAGCATAAGATCCAAGGAGAGGACATATAAATTGGCCAGAAAAAGCAGCAAACCTGAGAATTGGGAGCAGTTTAGGATTCAGCAAAGGAGGACAAAAGGATTAATTAAGAGGAGGAAAATAGATTATGAGAGTAAGCTTGCAGGGAACATAAAAACTGACTGTAAAAGCTTCTATAGATATGTGAAGAGAAAAAGATTGGTGAAGTCAAGCGTAGGTCCCTTGCAGTCAGAATCAGGGGAATTTATAATGGGGAACAAAGAAATGGCAGACCAATTAAATACATACTTTGGTTCTGTCTTCACAAAGGAGGACACAAATAACCTCCCAGAGATGTCGGGGAACATAGGGTCTAATGAGAGGGAGGCATTGAATGAAATCAGTATTTGTAGGGAAATGGTGTTAGGGAAATTGATGGGATTGAAGGCCGATAAATCCCCAGGGCCTGATAATCTACATCCTAGGGTACTTAAGGAAGTGGCCCTAGAAATAGTAGATGCATTGCTGGTCATCTTCCAAAATTCTATAGATTCTGGAACAGTTCCCATGGATTGAAGGGTAGCTAATGTTACCCCACTATTCAAAAAAGGTGGTAGAGAAAAAACGGAGAAATATAGACCGGTAAGGCTGACATCGGTAGTGGGGAAAATGCTGGTGTCCATTATAAAAGATGTAATAGCAGAGCACTTGGAAAACAGTGACAGGATCGGACAAAGTCAACATGGATTTACAAAAGGTAAATCATGCGTGACTAATCTACTGGAATTTTTTGAGGATGTAACTGGTAGAATAGATAAGGGAGAACCAGTGGATGTGGTGTATTTGAACTTTCAGAAGGCTTTCGATAAGGTCCTGCATAAGAGATTAGCGTGTAAAATTAAAGCACATGGGATTGGGGGTAAGGTACTGACTTGGATAGAGAACTGGTTGGCAGACAGGAAGCAAATAGTTGGAATAAACGGATCTTTTTCTGAGTGGCAGGCAGTGACTAGTGGGGTACCGCAGGGATCGGTGCTAGGACCCCAGCTATTCACAATATATATAAATGATCTAGACAAGGGAACTAGATGTAATATCTCAAAGTTTGCAGACGACACAAAGCTGGGTGGGCGTGTGTGCTGTGAGGAGGATGCAGAGAAACTCCAGTATGATTTGGACAGGTTGGGTGATTGGGCAGATGCATGGCAGATGCAGTATAATGTGGATAAATGCGAGGTTATCCACTTCGGTGGCAAAAACAGGAAGACAGATTATTATCTGAATGGCAATAGATTGGGAAAAGGGGAAGTGCAACGAGACCTGGGTGTCCTTGTGCACCACTCGCTGAAGGTAAGCATGCAGGTGCAGCAGGCGGTTAAGAAGGCAAATGGTATGCTGGCCTTCATAGCGAGAGGATTTGAGTACAGGAACAAGGATGTCTTGCTGCAGTTGTACAGGGCCTTGGTGAGACCACACCTTGAGTATTGTGTGCAGTTTTGGTCGCCTTATCTGAGGAGGGATGTTCTTGCCATGGAGAGAGTGCAGCGCAGATTCACCAGACTGATACCTGGGATGGCAGGAATGATGTATGAGGAGAGATTGGGTCGATTAGGCTTATATTTGCTCAAGTTTAGAAGAATGAGAGGGGATCTCATTGAAACTTATAAAATTCTAACAGGGCTAGACAGACTAGATGCAGTAAGGATGTTCCCAATGGTGGGGGAGTCCAGAACCAGGGGTCACTGTCTAAGGATAAGGGGTAAGCCATTTAGGACTGAGATGAGGAGGAATTTCTTCACCCAGAGAGTGGTGAACCTGTGGAATTCTCTGCCACACAGGGCAGTTGAGGCCAATTCATTAAATATATTCAAGAAGGAGTTGGATATATTTCTTGAGGCTAAAGGGATCAAGGGATATGGGGAGAAGGCAGGGACAGGGTACTGAATTTGGATGATCAGCCATGATCTCATTAAATGGCGGAGCAGGCTCGAGGGGCCGAAAGGCCTACTGCTGCTCCTATCTTCTATGTTTCTATGACCTGTTGGTAGTAAAGGTTAACTGGAAACTTTGGGACTTCAAGACTTCAATCTGCTTAAAAAGCATAAGTGCAGAGTTAGATTGAATCTATGGAAAATTCCATTGCTGCAGATTTCCACTGGACCCAGGAAAAGCAGAGTCAATCCCTTATTCTCTGCTCTGTCTTCTTTTATACACATGTGCAAATATATTTTAGATATTTAAACTCAATAATGGGCTATTTTATTTTAATGACTATTATTATAAAGCATAGATAGTGCATTCAAACATCTCTATTATACAGAGCTGTCAACACCAGATATCCTGAATGCAAGATTTTCAGTTGTGTGTCTGCCGCTGACCTGAGGCAATGTAAATATAATTAAAGGCAACAAGCTGTATAAGTCACTTGTGCTTCAAAGAGTGGCATATCCATCCTTTACTCTGAGAGTCTGCTTGCTATTGCTGATGTTTTTTTAGTTATTGTTATAATTATTGTTATAGGTAAAAGAGCACCATCAGGGAGAAACCGTTGTGTAGTAGTGTGTTTGAGCACACAGAGGGAGAACCATCATACCCAACTTCATAACATTGCAAACTGACTGCAAAAAGGTGGCTCCCACTTGCAATGTAATCCAATAGAGCTGACATTTATACTGCACATTCTTCACATCCTTCAGTGCAGTAATAAAAAAAGCATCCCTGCTAACATCCCATTCAGGCCAAAAAGCGAGAGCGGTTGGCAGATGAAAATCGGACCCACAGAACTGTTCTAGATCTATCGTGCAAATAAAATGCTTGCGTTTAAACTATGGCCCGTATACCAATTTTCATTTGACACCCATTAGGTTTAATAGCCTATGTTCTTTTATTTATATCAGGGTAAATCATCAGTATCACCACAATTAGTTTGGTAAACTAGAACCAGCCTTTGGGTTTGGATGTACATTATTATTATTTTTTCAGAGTGCTCTCTTGAAGGTGCCAACATAAACTACATGAATGCAGGGTGCCCTCCAGTACCTGACAATTTTCCTAAGCAAGTCTATTCAACTGTGCTGGATATCAGAGCCAAGCTAAATCCTATCCCCATCTGAAGTCTGCACGCACACTTGAGAGCTCGCTCCGAACGCTCTGAACGCTCTGGCAGCTCGGGGCACAGGTGGCCAATGCTGCTCTTGTTCTTCCTCTTCTTCATGGTGGTGCTTCTGCTCCTTCTCCCGCTGCACTTCTTTCTGCCCAGGTGGTGGTAAGGGCTGGTTCCTCATGATGGCAAAGTTGTGGATGGCAAAGTTGTGGAGTATGCAGCAGATGACCAAAAATCTGGATACCTGCTCAGGGCTGTGCTGCAAAGTTCCTCCTAATGATCCAGGCAGCGAGAGCGTTGCTAGAGCACGCCAACTGTCTGCTCAATAATGTTTCTGGCGGCAGCACGACTCTCGTGGTAGGCCACCTCTGCAGCTGTGCCAGGGCCCTGACAGGAGTCATGAGCCACGTCTAAAGGGGTTAGCCCTGGTCATCCAGTGGCCAGTCTTATAACCTGATGGCCTAGCTGAATTAAAGGCGGCACAGATGTCTGGCGCAATATGAATGCATCTTGACTGATGTCAGGAAACCAAGCACAAACCTGCATGATCCAGCTCTCTCTTCTTTGCTGCTTCCCCTCATCCTCCAGCCCCAAAGGCAGCCCTACCAGACCATCCATGACCAGAGTAACATTATTTTAAAGACAGCCAAAAACAGTCCAGCACCAGCAAAAACTTTTTCTCAGAAGTCAGAATTAAGTCTTATAAGGCAGAAAATAGGCTAAAACCCCTCCCCCAGAAGTTAACCAGCAGCCGAAAAAGACAAACCAGCATTACAACAGTGACTCCACTTCAAAAGTACTTCATTGACTGTAAAGCGCTTTGAGACGTCCGCTGGTCGTGAAAGGCGCTATATAAATGCAAGCCTTTCTTTCTTTCTTTTAACTAAATACCATGTAGTGGAGGAGCCCTTTAAACAGTGCTGCTGCCTGCCTTCCTGCCTGTTAGCACCACAAGTTGCTGAGTGAGTTTATCACGTGGCAAGTCAGGCAGTGGGGCTGACCAATGTTACAAAAGGGTCCTAGAACAAGTGTAGAACTCTTATTTAAATATTTTATTAATTGTTTTACATACTTTCGGCACATGCTCAAGACACCTATGGACCAATATGGCGGGTGGCACACTTTTGGTGCGGAACGAGGGCACACAGCATGCACCATATTGGACACTTAGCTGCCCATTTCGCACCTGAAAAATGGGCGTGGCGCCAACAAATTTCATGGCCCTGGGATCTTGTTTTCAGCAGGGAAGGATTCTGGCTACAATATGTCTTTTCAGACTCAACCTTACCGCAGGTCAGCACTTAGCTTCGTTGCCAGCAGCAAAGCATATTTTCAGGTGTAAACACCCGATTGCTGCTGGTGATAAATTTAGACTATAAATCATAACCCTGATGGGCCAGCAGCAAACAGCCTAGGTGGAGACCAAGACCAACCTCTCCTGGTGATAAGGCTTTTTCCCACTCAGCAGAAATTGAGCCCCCTGGGCTACTTTAGAAAATTTGATTAGATTCAATTTTGAAGTGTAGCTGCTATTTTCAGTGTTGGGAGGCCAATGAGAAGACTGCTGCATACGTTCCTGCCAATCTGTAGCACGTCCGATTTCACAGGATCTCTACAGCCTGTTGGACATGATAGGCTCACCGTCACGTTGATCTGGAGGGAGGTAGGACCAGTAAGATAACAGAACCAGATCAACTCCAGCAAAAACAGAATACATTTTTTAATACTTTTTTTAAAGTAGCTTCTGGAAAGATGAGGGCACAAAATGCCATTTTAAAATATAAAAATAAATAAGGCAGACAGGACCATCTCTTTAAATTCACTGGACCATCTCAGCCGCAAATATTATTTCTTACAGCAGTCAGCCAAGCAGATAGCTTGGATGTCTAGATCCGTAACTCATACAAAGTTACGCATATGTAAACGTATTTCCAAATTCATCACCCGCCAATGTACCAAACGGAAAATGCTCTTTGGGGGTTGGATTGCATCGAGTAAGTTGCAAACGTGGCACTGTTGCTGTAAAGCCCCTCATTATCATAGCTATATGGCAGCAGTGGGGGAGGAGGATGTAGTTCCAGATCTGACATTGTCACAAATATGAGATATTTTTCAGATCACAATTGTGTGTGAACATGAGTTTATCATGTCCAGAATATCAAAACACGTGCTCTGGAAATTGCAGGTCTCCGCCCCTCTCCTGGGCTGTTCTGGGACATGTGCGGACTATCCCCGTAACCTAGGTCACCAAAGAATACACTTCTAAAGCAAGGATATTTCCTTAAAGATACAACATAATACAATAATTTGTTTTTAAAAAAACAAGCAAGATAGCAAAGTATTTTGTACAGCTTCCCGACCAGCACCACCCCTCCCCCAGTCTAACCATCCACTGTAAAGAAACAGTAACATGAATGTCTTTTTATTGCATAATTGGCACTAAGGTTCCATGCTTCATGTATAGAATAGAATCAGCCAATATTCCGTGGTTTGCTACTATTTTCTAAGTTGAATTGGTCGACAAACTAGACACCACATGTTAAGAACTTAGGCAATGCCAAATTCTTTAAGTAAATAGAGCCAATGTTATATTTTTCTATGAGGTAAAGTACTCTGCTATTATGAAATGCCTCACCTACAGGCCTTGCCAAAACTTATTCCAGCTGTGGCAAGCTGATGTGAGTGACAGGTAGTGGGACTTGTACCATCTGGTTGGGAACTTAAAGTTGTTAACCCTCACCTACTCCTGGTCCATTTATAATGACATCTTTCTAACTAAAAAGTATTGAAAATTTGAATGAAAGTCTAACAATTTGCTTTTAAAAACTGCCATAGTATGACATGCAAATATTGCTTTCTTGTAGAAAATAAACAAAAATGATATGATTAACTATGAATATTCACAACTTTAACCATTCAATGTGCTTTCTTTTGCATGTAGTATTATTCAATTCTCTACCACTAGGAGCTAAAAAGGGATGTTTGAAAAATAATTGCTTTGTAGAATGATTTTTAAAATAAATAATTTCTCCCTATTTACAACTTCAATGCTTCTTCCATCGTATTCAAGTCATGCCAAGAGGAGGTCTACTGTCAATAAACTACAGTGTTATGGGCTGTGTTTCACTTCATAAACAGAGATTGCATCATCGCTAATAGATTATGGGAAGATATGTAGCAGTGTTAGAAACATAAATATTTTTTATGCTTCATAGAAAGTCTTTGTTTATAAACACACAATATGATACCATACCCATAATATAATTACTATGAAATAAAATAACTTAATGATTCATTTCTGGCCTTATGTTTTCTTGGTCCATCTTTGAAAAGACTTGAGAGGTTTGTGGAGGCACATGTAAAAGACATGAATATCCAGTTTAGATCACAAGGGGGTATTACTGCTACAGCCGTGGGTTACACTATCATATAGGTAGATATTGGGTTGCGAGAGTCTACTCTGACACATAAGGAAGTATGGGATCTCCTTACAGGAGCAACTGACACCACTGAGGAGGGAGCTAAGGCAGCCCCGAATTTGTTACGGGCATTATTACCTTCTGGGAACAGTAAAGGAATAGCACGTTGGGAAAATGCAGTTGGCACACCTCCATGTTGGTGAGTGTAGTGTGTACTGCAGCAAATGCCACTAATCAAGTTTTTCAACAAATATTTCTTCAGACTTATATCCTGGTATCCTACAATAATTGCTGCATAAAAGTAGTCGTTTTTTTAGCAGGTTTAAAACTTACACTACAAAACTAGAATTCCACAAACCTCCACAGGCAAAGAACAGTGGCAGACAAGGCCGCACATACAGCAACTATTTTTTTACAGTTTGCAGTTCTGTTGTATTAAATTGCTGATGAGGCATCAGGTTTAAAAGTACTATGCAGGCTGCTTTACTGATGGGCAAGGTCGTCTTTATTGACACCAAATAAAAGACAACAATTAATCATTAAAAAAAACACGGCATAGCCTTTCCGAATGAGAGCAAATGAAATGTAACTTTTATGTGTTGCACAGTATTGCAGAAGTAAAACTCACACTCACAACGGTTTTACTTGACGATTAAAGAATTTTGTTTTCTCTTAGTAAGTTTGCTAATAGTTGATAACACTGTAACAGAAAGAAAATATTTGTAATTTGCAGATAGCACTGCCATCTTGTGATCAGTACCAGCAACAGATATTTCTGCAAATTATACAATTCACTCTAAACAGCAAACAGTTTTGCTCGTTTTCTTATAATGCTATTCAATAATTATGGCTGATTAAAATAAATATTTAAATCATAGGACTTTATCCCATGCCACCACGCCAACTCCACT
Organism: Somniosus microcephalus; assembly: GCF_052327205.1. NCBI lineage: Eukaryota > Metazoa > Chordata > Chondrichthyes > Squaliformes > Somniosidae > Somniosus > Somniosus microcephalus. The sequence continues at coordinate 120,680,108 of NC_140987.1, read as the reverse complement.
TTATCCACTGTTGGTCTCCAACTCAGCTTTATCCAATGCTGGTCTCTCACTTTATCCAAGCTCAGTCTCTTGCTCCACTTTATCCAGTGTTAGAGACTTATTAAAGCACAGAGGCCACAAAATTGGGACCTTTAGCATCAGCCGTTAAGGCCAGTTTGGAAGAAAAAATGGCGGCCGCCATTTTGGGCAGGTCACCAGCGTTGCTGTTGCCTGCGCTCACCACACATATTTAAATGATCCAGATCGTGATGTCAATCGCTGTATTGACTGAATTGACGCACAATCTGTGATTTTCAACATCGCCGCTCTTATTACTGCCCTCTCCAAACCACACACAGAAGAAAGTGCGTGCAGCAGCACAACGGAGCAGCTGCCAGCATTTTTTAAAGGGACACACACAACTTGCAGGTAAGTGTTGATTTTTGGTCTGGTTTCCTTACATTTTATTGGAGTAGTGACTTGGCGCAATACATTCAAAAAGTTGTTGAAGTGTGCAGGGAGTGCTGCTGGACGTTTGCAAGACTTTGGCTCTTAAAGGAAGGCCTCTGAGATCACCACTTGCTCCCAGTCCTGAGGGCTCTAGTTGCAGTCCTGCTTGGACTGCAGCATCACAGGGAGATGGAGCAGAGGCAGTAAAGGGGACAAGCCACTCGCAGAGGGAGGAGGAAGCTGAAGAGGAAAAAGCAAACGAGGCGGAAGCAGAAGAGAAGGAAGCGGAAGAGAAGGAAACGGAAGGAAGGAACCAACCCAGACAGCCTCTTTCTGGTCAAGATATCTGGGATCAAATCATCCGCCTGCAGTACCAGTGAACACAACCCCAATTCCCCATTCAACATTTGGCCCACTGTTAATGACCATCACAGCATCCTTTTGACCACTATGCTGAAATAAAAGCCACCACAAAGCAAACATTCCAATACAACTTTATCCATATATGCATTCAATAGTACATCAAAAAATCAACTAATCACCCTTAGTGACTGTTTTGCGTGTGCCTTTGGCTATCATAGTGATGTCACGCAGTGCTACGCCAGTGGCTGCAGCATGGCTGGTGGAAGGCTGCAGATTTTCAGTGGGGGACACTGCAGATGGCCTTGTGAGACAACCTTGAGGAGCTGGTGGCTGGGAGTGTGTAATCGAGTGATGGTGTTTCTTCTTCTTCTTCTTCTTCACTCTCCTCTGCCTCTTCTTGGTCAACCACTGGCTGGGCAGGCTGGATTTCTTGGGTGTCTTAAATGAGGAAGACACAAGGGTAGTGTTGTGGTGAGGGGAGGGGGGATAAAGCAAGAGGTGCATGCTTACACCATGTGCAGCTTGTAAATCAGAAGATATTGTGAGATGAGAGGGACGTGGGATGTGAGAAGGAGGATAACGTATGAGGATGCCAGCCTTTTGTATTCTGTCAGCCCCGCTGCTGGCCAAGGGCTTGGCCATGCCCCTGACAAGAATGACCAGCACCGTCTCCTCCAAGGGGGTAAGGTGAAGCTAGGAATGTGAGGTGTGTCTTGTGTTTGGTAGAGGTTGTTGGTGGTGAGTGATTGGAGGGGGGGGTGTCATGCATTGAGAGGCTAGTGGCGCAGTTGGTAGGAAACGGCATTTGAAGATGCATTCACTGACCTTGACCACTCGTCTGAGGTCATGAAACTTCTTTGGGCACTGGAGCCAGGTCCTGGGGCCAACACTGCTGGCAGTGACCGCCTCGGCGATCTGGTCCCACATCCTTCTTTCTGGAAGGCCTCCTGGCCCCCAGTGGGCAGAGGACTTCTCTTCCAGTGTTGATCCCCTGCACAAAGCTGGAGTGCTGTGTCCAAGACCCTGGCCCGTTGAACCATTTGTGTTAGTACTGAAGCACTTTTAGCAATTTTTATCTGCAGAAGGCAGCTCAGCTTTAAGAGCTGGAGACTGCCTAGTGTTGAAGGAATTTTAATTTTTTATATCAGCAGAAGCTTTAAGAGCACCAGACTGCCTTGAAGAGGGACCTTTAAGTAAAGCTAGCCTCATTCCAGCGACGCGAACTTCAGCCCTCTGCTGAGCGTGTTCCGCACTAGGCTGTGCGCGCCCATCATGGTAATTAGCAGGCGGCACCAAATTGACTTGCTGCCTGTGCTTTTTGAATGGGCGCGGGTATATATTGCATCGCAGTCTCACACCCATAATGTTTTGCCGCAGGGAGCAGTTGAGGTAGAAACTTTTATTTTTAAGGGATGAGGAGATAAACATTTAAAGCAAAGGGAGATGCAGGACTTTTGGGAAGACAACTAGATTTGATTTTGCTCCAGCAAAGGGTTGGCAGGGACACAATGGGCCAAATAGCCGCCTTTATTGCTGTAAACTTCTATAGTTCTATAATACAAGAAGTGGGTCACTAACAAAACCTAATACATTGTTTCTAGAGATTTTCCTGCTGGCCTCACCTCACATTCCCTGTATAGGATTTGAATCCTCTGTCCTCAGCTTCTTGTCCAGGAGGATCTTGTAATCTTGTACACTTCAACTTTAAAGTCCTTTGAATGCCAGTTGTATTTTCCAAACTCATTCTTATGAGGACAGTGTCTACTATCTAGCTAAGGGAAAATGTAGCCAGAATAGAATGTTCCCACATACATCCTGTAAGTGCCAGCTTGGTCAGCGCTAGCACTCTCACCTTGGACTCAGGTCAGCGGGTTCAACCCCCACTGCAAGACTTGAGCATATAATCGAAACTGACATCAGTGCAATACTGAACAAGTGCTGCATTATCAGAGGTGTTAACTGCCTTTTCAGAAAGACATAAAAGGTCTCACAACATTACTGAAAGAAGAGTAGGAGAGTTCTCCCAGTCTCCTGGCCGATCCCGCCAAAACAGATTAACTGGCCATTTATCTCATTGTTCTTTTTGGGACCGACATAACAGTAGTGATTACACTTCAAACCTGGAAAACTAGCTAAAACTGACCAACAGCTCAGCTGACATGGCCTCCAAAAGGTTGACAACTCAAGAACAGCCTTGAATAGAAGTCCATGAGGTGTATCAAATAGGCATCACAATTTAAGCTTTAAGTACACCCAATACTCCTTCCTTAGAGGAAAAAATCAACAGTACATGAAAACCTGAGCAGGGCAACCTAATGCTGAAGGCAGAAGTTCATGATGCATTTCTGGGGAGGCCCGAGGACATGCTCCCCTTGAAAATTTTGAATTTATATATAAAAAATCCAGATCCCCCATGACAAGTAGAGAATATGAATCCACTTGGTTCACTAGGTTGAAAATAGACCATTCTAGTACTGGAATGACCATCTGGACAGGGAAATGCACCAATATGTTTAGTCATCATGATATATATGAGATATCTATATTTAAGTAGAGGATGTATCTTCAATTAGTTCCAATCAACAGCCTGTTAAATAACAATGTGAATAAACAGTGAATAAACTAAGCACACTCTGGTTTTACAATATTCAGGTTACATTCCTCAGAAGAAATAATGCAGATTATCTGTAGTAAAGAAGCACAGCTATGAGTTCCCATTTTCACAGTTGAATTGTTTTCTTGGGAGATATGGGCCTCCCTGACCCACGTATGGTATTTCTTGGTTTATCAATTATAGCCTTTGCTCCTATGTTCTATACTCTAGAGAAGGCTCCTTTAACCTGACTGAATCCATACGAAGTACTAGTTCAGAACAACTTTTATTTCTGTATTGCCTTGGTGCAGTGTCTGCATCCTTCTGGTCTTTGCCCATTTTGTCCATTTGTTTTTTGATTTCTATAACCAAGTTCACATTCACTGCAATGGCGGTAATGTATTTCATCTCTCTGTATAATTTGTTTCTGATGTAGTTAAAGTTTATCGGATGTGATTGCAAGTCCTTTATTCCCGTGTTTTTCTTTATATGGGAAGGGCTGTGATATTTTGAATGCTTAATTCTACCAGTTCTGATATGTGTTATGGTACTGCAGATTCCTGAAATTAAAGTTTTTATGTTGCAGTTTATTTGATATAAAGCTGCTCTGTCATTTTTTCAATAATCATACATTTCGGCATTGCTCACTAGTTGGTCGTCATAGAGCAAAACATGCAGCAACAAAGTCATTACAGTTTGCAACAATTTACACCCAAGTCCTAAATATTCAATTTGCGAGACTGTCTATCCTGCCAAACTTAGTGTTGACTGTCATGGGCTTATGAATGGGAACGTGACGCATTTAATTTTGTAAAAAATAATTTTGGCATTGTCCTTGTTGCAGTGGGGAGGGATTTTAGAGGGTGGCTCACTTTGTTTTTTTGTGCTGATCCAGAGGTTAGCCAGCAGTGTGCATGGTGATGTCTACAAGGTTTATATCTGAATTTGAGCCCCAGACATTAGGCTGGAGGGTGGGCAAGACAATAATGAGTTTTAGGTGGCAATAACATCAGCTGGTGTGTGCATAAACTTCAAAGTTGCTAGATATATCTGTACCTGCCTCATTTAAATATAATAAGGCTGAAACTACTCATTCATTCTGACAGACTCCCAGCATAACTCTGACCGGACTGCTTTGGGGCCCGGATACACCAAGTTTCAGGCTTACGTGGGGCTTTTCATAAGGTCTTGAGAGGGGTGGAGACTCCGCTCTCTCTTTAGAAGGCCAGTGGCGTGGGGGGAATTCCAAAGTCAGGTGTTCCTGACGTATCGTCCTGGGATACGCTGCATCGTGAATTATAGGAAGAGGAATACTGGTCATAGAGTCATAGAGTTTTACAGCACAGAAAGAGGCCCTTCGGCCCATCGTGTCTGCGCCGCCCATCCATCCCTGTCCAGTCTAATCCCATTTTCCAGCATTTGGTCCATAGCCTTGTATGCAATGGCATTTCAAGTGCTCATCCAAATGCTTCTTGAATGTTGTGAGGGTTCCTGCCTCTACCACCCTTTCAGGCATTGAGTTCCACATTCCAACCACCCTCTGGGTGAAAAAGTTCCTCCTCAAATCCCCTCTAAATCTCCTGCCCCTTACCCTGAATCTATGCCCCCTTGTTATTGACCCCCCTACTAAGGGGAAAAGTTCCTCTTTGTCTACCCTATCTATGCCCCTCATCATTTTGTACACCTCAATCAGGTCCCCCCTCAGCCTTCTTTGCTCCAAGGAAAACAACCCCAGCCTGTCCAGCCTCTCTTCATAGCTGAGGCGCTCCATCCCAGGTAACATCCTGGTGAATCTTCTCTGCACCCTCTCCAAAGCAATCACATCCTTCCTATAGTGAGGCGACCAGAACTGCACACAGTACTCCAGCTGTGGCCTCACCAGCGTTTTGTACAGTTCCATCATAACCTCCCTGCTCTTATATTCTATGCCTCGGCTAATGAAGGCAAGTATCCCATATGCCTTTTTAACCACCTTATCTACCTGTTCCGCTGCCTTCAGGGATCTATGTACATGTACACCAAGGTCCCTCTGACCCTCTGTACTTCCTAGGGTCCTACCACTCATTGTGTATTCCCTTGCCTTATTTGTCCGTCCAAAATGCATCACCTCGCACTTTTCAGGGTTAAATTCCATTTGCCACTTTTCCGCCCATCTGACCAACCCGTTTATATCGTCCTGTAGCCTGAGGCTTTCCTCCTCACAATTTACCACCCCACCAATTTTCGTGTCATCTGCGAACTTACTGATCATACCTTTTACATTCTCATCCAAATCATTTATGTAGATCACAAACAACAAGGGACCCAGCACCGATCCCTGAGGTACCCCACTGGACACAGGCTTCCAGTCACAAAAGCAACCTTCGACCATCACCCTCTACCTCCTGCCACTCAGCCAGTTTAGGATCCAACGCGCCAAGGCACCCTGGATCCCATGGGCTCTTACCTTCTTGACCAGTCTCCTATGCGGGACTTTGTCAAAAGCTTTACTGAAGTCCATGTAAACCACATCCACAGCATTTCCCTCATCCACCCCCCTAGTCACCCCCTCGAAAAATTCAATCAGATTTGTCAGACATGATTTACCCTTGACAAAGCCATGCTGACTATCCCCGATTAATCCTTGCCTCTCCAAGTGGAGACTAATTTTGTCCCTCAGAATTTTTTCCAATAATTTCCCTACCACAGATGTTAGGCTCACTGGCCTGTAATTCCCTGGTTTATCCCTGCTACCCTTCTTGAATAATGATACTACGTTAGCTGTTCTCCAGTCCTCTGGTACATCCCCTGTGGCCAGAGAGGTTCTGAAAATTTGTGTCAGAGCCCCTGCAATCTCCTCCTTTGCCTCCCACAGCAGCCTGGGATACATCTCGTCTGGGCCTGGGGATTTATCCACTTTTTGGCCTGCTAAAACCGCTAGCACCTCCTCCCTCTCGATGCTAATATGTTCAAGTATGTCACAGCCCCCTTGCCCGATTTCTATGTCTGCATCGTCTTTCTCCATAGTCAACACAGATGCAAAAAATTCATTTAAAACCCCGCCTACATCATCTGGCTCTACACACAGATTGCCACTTTGGTCCCTAATGGGCCCTACCCTTTCCCTGGTTATCCTCTTGCCCTTAATATACTTATAAAACATCTTAGGATTTTCCTTTTTTGCTCGCCAGTGTTATTTCATGGCCCCTCCTCGCCCTCCTAATTTCTTTTTTAAGTATGCCCCTGCATTTTTTATACTCCTCTAGGGCTTCTTCCGTCTTTAGTCTTTTGTAACTGCCAAAAGCCCCCCTTTTATTTCTAATGCATTTTTGTATATCCCTTGTCATCCAAGGTTCCCTTTGCTTGTTGGTCCCACCCTTGACCTTTACAGGAACATGTTGGCGTTGTACTCTCTCTATTTCCCTTCTGAAAGTCTCCCACTGTTTTGATGCGGATTTTCCTATAAGTAGCTGCTCCCAGTCCAATTTGGCCAGATCCTGCCTTATCATATTAAAATCGGCCTTCCCCCAATTTAGAACCCTTATTTCCGGGCCGTCTTTGTCTTTTTCCATGACCACCTTAAATCTCACCGAATTGTGGTCACTGTCGCCAAAATGCTCTCCTACTGACACTTCCACCACTTGCCCGGCTACATTCCCCAGAATTAGTTCCAGTACCGCCCCCTCTCTTGTAGGACTTTCTACATGTTGGCTCAAAAAGCTCTCCTGGATGCACTTTAAGAATTCTGCACCCTCTAAGCCTTTCACACTCTGACTATCCCAATTTATATTGGGGAAGTTGAAATCCCCCACTATTATTACCCTATTATTTTCGCACTTTTCTGAGATTTGCCTACATATCTGTTCCTCTATCTCCCCCTGACTGTTTGGGGGCCTATAGTACACTCCCAGCAAAGTGCTTGCCCCCTTTTTGTTTTTAAGTTCTACCCATATGGCCTCATTAGAGGAACCCGCTAATATATCATCCCTCCTTACAGCAGTAATTGACTCCTTAATTAATATTGCAACACCCCCTCCCCTTTTACACCCCCCTCTGTCTCGCCTGAAGATTCTATACCCCGGAATATTGAGCTGCCAGTCCTGACCCTCCCTCAACCATGTCTCCGTGATAGCAACAATATCGTACTCCCATGTGTTCAACAACAACTTCAGTTCATCCACCTTATTTGCAAGACTCCTTGCATTAAAATAAATGCCTTCCAGCCCTGCCATATTCTCTTTTGCCTTCACATATTTGCTTTGCCTTCCCAGCTGACTTGTTTTTCCCTCTGTATTTGGCTGTAAATCACCCCCTACTATAGCTCCACTCTGTACCCCATCCCCCTGCCAAGTTAGTTTAAACCCCCCCCAGCAGTGCTAGCAAACCTCCCCGCAAGGATATTGGTTCCCCTCTGGTTCAGGTGTAAACCGTCCGACTTGTACAAGTCCCACCTTTCCCAGAAGCAGACCCAGTGATCCAGGAAACTAAAGCCCTCCCCCCTGCACCATTCCTTTAGCCACGCATTCATCTGTTCTATCTTCCTATTTCTATACTTACTAGCACGTGGCACCGGGAGTAATCCAGAGATTACAACCCTTGAGGTCCTGCTCTTTAATCCTTCACCTAGCTCCCTAAATTCTTGCTGCAGGACCTCATCCCTCTTTTTACCTATGTCGTTGGTACCAATGTGGACCACGACCACTGGCTGTTCACCCTCCCCCTCCAGAATGCCCTGCAGCCACTCTCAAGGACAGCAGAAGTAGGGCTCACACTGCGGGTTAAGGCTGCCTGGATTTTGTTTGTAATATTCAGAATGGACACCTTGGCAAGTAGGTTGCTATGGGCATAGTCTGGCATTTCTGGGATGGGGTGGTGGGGGGTGGGTGGGAGAGGAGGCACAGACAACACCCCTGCCCCCACTGAGCAATGTCAGCACTGCCACATTTTGTGATCTCATGGAGCAAGTGGGAAATCGAGATGTGACTTCATGCTAATTAGGTGCCATCCCCCTGACACTGCATACCCCAGCAGAGTCAGTGCTGGAGGCAGTAATGCCAACCCCACCATTTCACAAATCATGGGACAAACTCTTAAAAAGCATGAGATTTGCTAAGAACTCATAAGTTGCTATTTTTTGGTTTATAAACCTCATTAGTGGCTTTATTCAATCTCTAACAGGTCACACCTCTTTACAAAAACTATATTACCGCATCTGAAAATGTTTTACAAAAAACTTTTTTTAAATCCTACCCTTTATCATCACCCTTTACCTGGTACAAAACACAACCACCACACAATGCAGTCCCTGCAGCTGCCAACCAAAGGTAAGTTGTGGGGGAAAAAATCAAAGACACCTTCCCATGGAGACAGGAGTCACAATCACCCCCAGTGAGCATTGATGTGATTGGCGATGTGAAACTTTTATCTTCCCTTCAGCTGAAAGGTAACCCTACAGGTTTAGCAACATGCCTGTTGAATACTTCACCGCACAACACTTCCCTGCTCTTCCTGGAGTGGAATTAGGCTCGGTGGCTCCTGTTGGGAACACTGGCACCATTTCAAGTGTAACGCCCGCCTACTCACGGCACAGCTGCTGAGCCTTTCAGGGTTTTTTTCCTCCCCCTCTGCCGTTGACCAGCTTGTCTGCGCGGACCCCAGTTTGAGAACCACTTGATTTTTCTTCCATTATCTAAATACAGGTAGACTATCCTTTATCCAAAAACCTCGGGACCAGCCGTGTTTCGGTTTTCGGAAAATTTCGGATTTCGGAAGGTATTTTATAAGACTGGGAAATTTGTCGGGGGTGGGGGTCGGCGGGGGGTCGGGGTTGGCGGGGGGGTCAGTGGTGGGGGTCGGCGGGGGGTCGGGGTCGGCGGGGGGGTCGGGGGTGGGGGTTGGCGGGGGGTGGGGGTCAGCGGGGGGGTCGGGGGTGGGGGTCGGCGGGGGTCGGGGTCGGCGGGGGGTCGGGGTCGGCGGGGGGTCAGCGGGGGGGTCGGCGGGGTGTTGGGGTGGGGGTCGGCGGGGGTCGGGGTCGTGCACACGACTTACGCTGAACGAAAACACTTTCGGTTTTCAGAGGATTTCGGTTTTCGGAAGTGCGGAAAAAGGATACACTATCCCTTATCCGAAAGGGTGGGGGGGGGGTCGGGGGTCGGGGGGGATAAAAGAATATCGGACAGGCCGCTGCAGCTATCGGACGGGCCGCTGTATTGTTGGGTTCACTCTCCCGGTATACCTCCTTCACACTGCCCGGCTCGGCCTGCAATCTCCTACCCAGGAGGGAACTCAGTGACCCTCTGCCCTGCTCAGCGTAAGTCGTGCGCCACTCTGGTCATGTCGTGCACACGACTTACGCTGAACGAAAAAACCTTCGGTTTTTAGAGGGTTTCGGTTTTCGGAAGTTCGGATAAAGGATAGTCTACCTGTACATGGGAGGGCTGTTGTCAGATCCAATTAGCAAATTACAACAAGACTGTTCTGATTGACCTTGGGCAATGCTACATTACCGGATATTGGCAGATAAAGTCACGTCAGTTAACTGGGCATGTGGGCTTATCTACAGGGATGACTTTTGTCATTGGACTCAAGAAGACCATCTGGTGGAGCCTAAAAACTTGAATGCCCTCCTCATCCCCCTCCTCTTCCCTGTCCCCCCATCCATCTCTCAGTCTCCTCCCTTCTCTTTCTCTTCTCTCCCTTCCCCCCCTTTGTCTCTCTCCCTTTTCTTTCTCCCCCTTGCCTCTGGTCTCACTCCCCAACCCCTCTGATTTCTCTCTTCTGCCCCCTCCTTCCATTCTCTCTCCCTCACATCTCTCCATCAATCGCTCTCCCCTGTCTCTCTCTCTTTTTTCAACTACCTCTCAGTTTATTTGTCTCATCTCTGTCTCCCCCCTTCCTTTTTCCCCTGTATCTCACTATCTCTTGCCCTCAGTGTCTACCCTTCTCTCGACCTGCCCAGTCTCTCTCTCTTCCTCCTTCAATCTCTCCTACACTCCTCTCCCCCTGGCCACATCAATCTTTTCCTTTTGTGACTCCATCTCCCTCTATCGTCGTCCCCCCCCCCCCATTGGTCTTGATCTTTTTCCCCCTCCCCTGAGTCTCGACCTCTCTCTGTACTCCATCTCTCCCTATCTCTCACATTTATCTCTCTCTACCCCATCCCTCTCTGGTACCCCCATCTCTCTCCCTGTCACTCTTCCCCATCGCTCTTTCTCTCTCTCTCTATGTACCTCTATCTCTCTGCCTATGTCTCCCATCTGTCTCTGTGCCTCCATCTCTTTCTACTTGTCACTCTTCCCCAATTTCTCCCTACCTCCATCTTTCTCCCATTCCTCTCTGTACCCCATCTCCCTGTCACTCTCCACCGTTTCTCCTCCCCCCCACTCAAGTCTCACCCTCGCTAGATTGCACTCACTGACTCTGCCACCAGATCACACTCATTGACTCAACCACCAGATTGCACTCTTTGGGCTGGATTTTACCAGCCTTGAGGAGGCGGGTTTGGAGGCGGGACTGCTGGGAAAGTCAAAAAGAATGGGAGTGGGTCCCGAACCCACCTCCAACCAATCTTCCCGGGAGTCGGGTCCACAATTTGCGCAGCGACCCGACTCCTAGCGGCGGGAAGAGGATTATAGCCACTTAACTGCCTGTTAACAGGTAGTTAACAGGCAATTAAGAGGCTTTTCCTAATTTTTTGACTGCTGCTGCGGGCTTCCCATTGTTGGGGAACCCCGCCAGGGTAAGTCAGGTGTGCTGTGGTTCTGTTGTTATGTTGGTGTTTGGATGACAGCTGCAGAAGTGGTGTGAAGGATGCAATGGGACAACGGTTAGTATCAGAGGTAAGGAAATGTTGTGAAAGTAATTTTTAATGTGGTTAGATGTTTCTGCAGGTGACAAGCTGTGAAGTGTTTGTGTAGCCTCATCTCATCGGGAGAAGTGACAGATCGCTTCTGTACCCTCACCTGTAGCTGCCATCTGTTTTATCCTAAGGAGAGAGTCATTGGAGAGCCTGGGTGAAAGGGCTTACCTCAATGCTGTCAAACACTGACAATTCATCTGACAAACAAGTGTGGTGCATATGCCTTTAAGAAAACTGGCAGATGACGAGTCATCAACTGATGTCATCTGACACCGGCTTTCCCATAATTGGCCGGCAAGCCTGCAGGGCGGGCTTAAAAAGTCCTATCAGGGCAAAATAGCGTCTGTTCATCAGATGTTGCTGTTATGTTCATAAATAAATAGACGTTTTCATTATGAACAGCTAGCTTGAGCTAGTCATTTATTCAGCCATGTGGACTAGTGTACAGGCATCCATCTTGACAACTGCCTTGTGGGTAGTCCCTTACTAAACATACAGCTCCACCTATTGTACCATTCTAGAATGACATGTTACTGATTATTAGATCCCCCTTCCTTAGAGGTTAAACAAAATCAATATCAATCAATCATAATGACATAAACATCTTCACAACAGTCAACACATTTTCAAAGCTTTACTTTATGAACTCTAAGCTTTTCATTCTTTTATTATAGTTTTCTTTATACTCAAAGATTAAGTCTATCAGGCTTTTTTACTTCACGTGTGGATCTTCTCAGCACAGGTAGGTCTGATGTGTTTTCATGAGAGCCTGTATGTGTGTTCGTGTTAGATTGTTCTGGTGGTGAGTGACAAGATTCAGTTGCGGCATTGTCATCGATTTGCTCTTGGATAGTTTCTTGTGTTTTCAGGAGGGAACGGCGGTTCCTCCTGAGAATCTGTTCTTCCTCAGTTCTAACAGTGTATGACCTTGGTCCTACTTCCTCAAGAACTGTAGCTTTCCTGTTCCATGCATCTGGATCCTCAATCCTGACAACATCATCCCTTGTCAATGGTTTCAGAGTTTTGGATGACTTGTCATAGTGTGATTTCTGTTTCAGCTTTAACAGTTGAAGTCTCTGTCTCAGTTCCTTACTCTGCTTTTCTTTTGCACAGCAGGGTAGCGTGGTGCGCAACTAGCGACCCATCAGGAGTTCAGCAGGTGAAGAATCACAGTCTAAAGGGGAGACTCGGTAGCTCAGCAGGGCGAGATAAGGATCAGACTTGCTTTCTGTTGCTTTCTTCAGTAGCTGTTTGAGAACTTGAACACCTTTCTCTGCCTTACCATTCGACTGAGCATACAGAAGACTGGATGTGATGTGTTGAAAGTCATAATGTGCTGCAAACTGTTGCCACGCCTTACAGTTGAAGCACGGACCATTATCGCTAATGGCAATCCTGGGAATTCCATGTCTGGCGAAGATGGATTTAACATGCATTATGACACTGCTTGCTGATGTGCTTGAGAGCAGCGCCATCTCAGGATAGTTAGAATAGTAGTCAATCACTATTAGATAGTCTTTACCATTCAAATGAAAGAGGCCCATACCAACCTTTTGCCAAGGTGCTGTTGGTAAGTCAGCTACTATCATTGGTTCCTTTACTTGTTTGTTTTGGTGTTTCTGACATGTCTCACATTCGCCTATCATGTTCTCAATGTCCTTATTTATGCCAGGCCAATAAACAGTGTCTCTTGCTCTCCTTTTGCATTTTTCAATTCCGAGGTGTTCCTCATTAATCCTTTTGAGCATGTCTCGACGTCGAGCCTGTGGAATGACTATTCTGTTCTGTTTTAGTAATAGTCCACTTGCGACACTCAACTCTGACCTGATGTGAAAGTACTTTGGACAGGAACCTTTTGGCCAACCATGATGAATGTTCTCTATTACTGTTTGTAACACTCTATCTTTTACTGTTTCTTCTGCTATTTGCTTTGATTTTGTGTCTGACACAGGCAGCGCAGCAGTGACCATACTCACATGAACATCCACGTCTTCCTCAGTAGAGCTCACATGACTCATTGTGGGTGCTCGGGATAGTGCATCTGCTAACACTATGTGTTTGCCTGGTGTGTAGATCAGTTCAAAGTCATATCTTTGCAGCTTCATCATGAGTCATTGAATCCTTGGAGACATCTCATTCAGGTTTTTTTTTATGATGGCAACCAATGGGCAGTGGTCTGTCTCAACTGTGAAGGTGGGAAGTCCATATATGTAGCCATGGAACTTTTCTAGTCCAACTACCAAGCCTAGACATTCCTTTTCAATCTGGGCGTACCGACACTCAGACTCAGTCATAGACCTGGAGACATAGGCAACAGACTTCCAATCTTCACCCTCTGCTTGTAGCCTAGGCCATCTTTTGATGCATCCGTTGACACTTTGATTCTCTTTGTTGGGTCAAAGAAGGTGAGTACAGGTGTGGTTGTCAGCACTGTTTTAAGGTTCATCCACTCTTGTTCATGTCTTTCCGTCCATGCAAACTCATTTGTTTTATGTAGCAGGTCTCACAGACAGGCTGCCTTGGCTGACAAGTTAGGAATGAACTTTCCAATGAAGTTTATCATCTCCATGATGCGTAGCACTCCTTTTTTGTCAGTGGGTCAGGGCATGTTGAGTATGGCATTTACTTTTTCCATATCTGGCTCTATTCCTTTACCAGATAGATTATCTCCTAGGAAAGTGACTTCCTGGATGCCAAACTGACACTTGGCTTTGTTGAGCTTCAGTCCATTCCGGCGTATGCTCTGTAGCACTTTAGTCAGTCTCTCATTGTGTTCTTTCAGTGTGGAGCCCCAGACGATGATGTCATCAACATAGACCCGAACTCCTTCCAGACCTTCAATTATGTGTTCCATTGCTCTATGAAAGATTTCAGATGCAGATATTATCCCAAAAGGCATTCTGAGGAAACAATACCTGCCAAATGGTGTGTTGAAGGTACAGTATTTGGTGCTCTCTTCATCCAGTTTTAGTTGCCAAAATCCTTGTGAGGCATCGAGCTTTGTGAAGTATCTGGCACCTGACATTTCACTGGTGATTTCTTCTCACTTGGGAATCTGGTAGTGTTCACGTTTTATGTTTGCATTTAAGTCCTTTGGATCCATGCATACTCTTAGATCATTGTTCTTTTTCTTTACACATACCATGGAGTTAACCCAGTCTGTTGACTCTTCGACTTTCCTGATGACTCCTAGTGTGGTCATTCTGTCCAGTTCTTTCTTGAGCCGGTCACGCAGGGGTGCTGGAACTCTCCGTGGTGCATGTACCACTGGCTGAGCATCCTCCTTTAGCTGGATCTTGTAAGTGAATGGTAGAACTCCAAATCCATTGAACACATCCTGGAAATTACTCACTACAGAATCCACTGAATCATCTGGTCTGCTTATGGCACAGTTTATACGGTAGACTCTCTTGACCAGTTCTAAGTCCTCACAAGCTTTGTCACCTAGTAGTGAATCAAGTCCTTCAGCCACAACAGAAAACATGAGATGATGCACTTTGTCTTTGACTGTCACTTGAAGTGTGCATACGCCTAAGCTATCTATTTTCTGTACATTATAGTTCTTCAGTAGTACTGACTTTTTCTGTATTTTGGGCTTTTCTTTCATATTTTTAATGTCACTCATACTGATTAAGTTTGCTTTTGCCCCAGTGTCTAGTTTCAATGTGACTAATGCTCCATTTACCTGCAGTGGCATCATCCATTTGTCCTCTTTTACTGCATTAACTTTATGTTCAGCATTGTCCATTCCTGAGGGCTGCACATTTTCTGTATCCTTTTCTATATTGTCACATGACACCATTCCGACAAAAAATGTCTCACTTAAATCAGTGTCCTCAATCACATTGACTTGTTGCCCTTTCTTTGTTTTCACTTTTGAAAAGCATTGTTTGGCAAAGTGATTCTTTCCATTACATTTTGTGCACGTTTTTCCAAACGCTGGGCATTGTCTTGACTGGTGCTGGTAACCACAGCATTTACAATTAAAAATTCCATCCTCCGATTGCTTTTCATTTCTGTTCTGCCCATGTTTCTTCCCCTTGTAGGACACAGCACCGACAGCAGCACTATCACTTACTACAGTCGCATTATTATTAATTTCACTGAAAGTCTTTGCGTGCTGCCGAGCTAGCTCACTGGCATGGCAAATTTTCACAGTATCCTCCAATGTTAGTTCGGTTTCTCTCAACAAACGTTCCCTGACCTTTTTATCATGAATACCAAACACAATCTGGTCACGAATCATGGATGATTTCAGTTCAGAGAAATTACATGTCTGTACTTTCAGTTTCAGATCAGTCACAAAGCTATCAAAAGTCTCATTTTGCTGCTGTGTCTGTGAACGGAACACGTACCTCTCATAGGTCTCGTTCTTTTTGGGAAAACAATGTGTATCAAACTTCTTTAGCACATCGTCCATTTTTTCTCTCTCCTCCTCTTGATCAAATACAAATGTATTAAATACCTCTATCGCCTGCGGGCCTGCAACCTTGAGCAGTAACGCTATTTTCCTTGCATCTGGCTTCGTACCGAACTCGATGGCAGCAATGTAGAGTTCGAATTGTTGTTTGAAAGTCCGCCAATTGCAGTCGACATTCCCTGTGAGTTTCAAGCCCTCCAGTGGCTTCAAATTCTCCATGTCGCATTTCACAATATTCAGCAGATATTACCAATCCTGGTACCATGTTATGTTCATAAATAAATAGACGTTTTCATTATGAACAGCTAGCTTGAGCTAGTCATTTATTCAGCCATGTGGACTAGTGTACAGGCATCGTGGATAGAGAACTGGCTGGCGGATAGAAAACAGAGAGTTGGAATAAACGGCTCGTTTTCGGAGTGGCAGGCAGTGACCAGCGGGGTGCCGCAAGGATCTGTCCTGGGACCCCAGCTGTTCACAATATATATAAATGATCTGGATCAGGGAATTGGATGCAATATTTCCAAATTCGCTGACGACACTAAACTAGGAGGAGGGGTGGGCTCTGATGAGGATGTCAGGAGGCTACAGTGCGATTTGGACAGGTTGGGGGAATGGGCGGATACGTGGCAGATGCACTATAATGTGGATAAATGCGAGGTTATCCACTTTGGGGGTAAAAACAGGAGGGTAGATTATTATCTAAATGGCAATAGATTGGGAGATGGGGAAGTGCAGAGGGACCTGGGTGTTCTTGTGCACCAGTCACTGAAGGAGAGCATGCAGGTGCAACAGGCGATTAAGAAGGCAAATGGTATGTTGGCCTTCATATCAAGGGGGTTCGAGTATAGGAATAGGGATACCTTACTACAGCTGTACAAGGTGCTGGTGAGACCGCATCTGGAGTATTGTGTACAGTTTTGGTCGCCCCATCTGCGGAAGGATGTTCTTGCCATGGAAAGAGTGCAACGGCGATTCACCAGGCTGATACCTGGAATGGCGGGAATGACCTACGAAGAGAGATTAAATAGTTTGGGCTTGTACTCACTGGAGTTTAGAAGATTGAGAGGGGATCTCATCGAAACATATAAAATTATGGCAGGCCTGGACAGGCTGAATTCAGAGAGAATGTTTCCAATGGCAGGGGAGCACAGAACCAGGGGCCACAGTCTAAAAATAGCGGGCAAATCATTTAAAACAGAGATGAGGAAGAATTTCTTCACTCAAAGAGTGGTGAGCCTGTGGAATTCCCTGCCACAGAGGGCTGTGAAGGCTAATTCAATAAATATTTTCAAGAGAGAATTGGATATATTTCTGAAGGCTAAGGGGATTAAGGGTTACGGAGAAAAGGCGGGGACGGGGTACTGAACTGGTAAGATCAGCTAAGATCTCAGATGAAGATCAGCCATGATCTCATTGAATGGCGGAGCAGGCTCGAAGGGCCGAATGGCCTACTCCTGTTCCTATCTCTATGTTTCTATGTTTCATCCATCTTGACTACTGCCTTGTGGGTAGCCCCTTACTAAACATACAGCTCCACCTAGTGTACCATTCTAGAATGACATGTTACTGATTATTACAGTTGCTGGCGGCAGGACTAGAACCTGGAAGACAGCAGTCCCGCCCCAACTCGTCTCGGTAAGTAAAATTGAGCCCTCTGACTCTGCCGATTTGTGCACTTGCACAAGTGAATGGTGCGAAGCAGTGCATTGTGGCAAATGCAGTTCTCGCCGAGCCAGACTTGCGCGGCTCCAGACAGTGATATGACAAGAATGGGCCTATATCTCCCAGCATGCCCAGCGAGTTGGACTCTTCGGCATAGTGTGTGGCAGAGCGCACACCTCCGGTTTGCTCAGCATGTCAACAATATTGCAGATGAAGTTTAAAATCGTGAGTTTTCTGAGGTAAATCACGAGATCGCAAGTTGAACTGAATTTTCATTAAAAATCACGTGTCTCATGATTAAATTGCGAGAGTTGGCATTACTGTGGAGGGCACCAGTGGGCGTAATCCCAGTGTACAGGCTAGGAGTACGGCCCATCAAATTCCATCTCCCACATTTAAAGCTGAAATATACCAGTCAAGGAAACACTGCCAAAAACTACCTTGAAACTCAGTTGCTTGTGCATTATTTGTAGCATAAATTACATTTTGCCCTGATTGCAAACTAACATTAAGATTAATTCCACCTTTTGAATCAATTATTCAGAAATAGGACTGCTAATTATATAAATGAGATTAAATACATATTAAATTAAATAATTTTCAACAAATATGTTGTGGAATAATCAGCTCCAATAAAGGGAGGGGGTTTTATATTTTTGGATAGTTTGCCAGCATGGACAGTTTCGGAAACAACATGAGTCCAACTGGAGACAGGTCTAGCTCCCTGTCTGCTAGGGCATGGGTTTGTCCTCAGGTAATCTTGGCTAACATTATTAAAATTTTAAACTTTATTATCCAAACTGGTCATCTGGGCAGAGATGATAAAATTGCAACACTGTGCTGACCATGGGTGAGGATTTTCTCTGTGAACTCTCATGATGCACAGAGGTGATAGCATTCACCTTGACCAGTCGGGACCAGCGGGAGCAGCGAGGAGGAGCTCGGGAGAAAACCCGGCGACCAGCGAGGCCCGAGACCAGTCGGGAGCAGTGAGTCGGAGCCCGGTATAAAAACCGGAGAGAGGCGAGGCCCGAGACCAGTCGGGACCAGCGGGAGCAGCGAGGAGGAGCTCGGGAGAAAACCCGGCGACCAGCGAGGCCCGAGACCAGTCGGGAGCAGTGAGTCGGAGCCCGGTATAAAAACCGGAGAGAGGCGAGGCCCGAGACCAGTCGGGACCAGCGGGAGCAGCGAGGAGGAGCTCGGGAGAAAACCCGGCGACCAGCGAGGCCCGAGACCAGTCGGGAGCAGTGAGTCGGAGCCCGGTATAAAAACCGGAGAGAGGCGAGGCCCGAGACCACAGCTGGGGCAGTCGGGAGAGCAGGAGGCCAGTAACTGCTGGGGCAGTCGGGAGAGCAGGAGGCCAGTAACTGGTGAGTTTAAAAGCTCACATTTCGCGGGCTTTTTCTTTCACAGCTGGTGCAGTCGGGAGAGCAGGAGGCCAGTAACTCTTATATAGGTGGAGCTGTTGCTAAACCCGAAACACTACAGTGTAGTGTCTCCCACCCTTCCACCTCCTCTAACCTTTTAGGGGTTAGGGGAAGTTGAAAAGGTAGGTTCAATTTATTTTATTTCAGGAGCCTAACCTAGGTGGAAAAGGTTCCAGGACAGGAGGCGGCAGTGAAAATACAACACCAGGAAACAGGTAGGTGACTGGTTGGTGAGTACTTTCACAAACTTATTCTAAGTAGAATTCAATAATTAAGCTAAATCGTAGTAAATAAAAGGGTATTGTAAGGGTTAAGTCATGGAAGGGCAGCTCGGACCCGTGTCATGCTCCTCCTGTGCCATGTGGGAAATCAGGGACACTGTCCCTGACAACTATGTGTGCAGGAAGTGTGTCCAGCTGCAGCTCCTAGCGGACCGCATGGCGGCGCTGGAGCTGCGAATGGACTCACTCTGGAGCATACGCGATGCTGAGGATGTTGTGGATAGCACATTCAGTGAGTTGGTCACACCGCAGGTAAAGGCTAGCTCAGACAGTAAATGGGTGACCAAAAGGCAGGGTAAAGGCAGGAAGGTAGCGCAGGAGTCACCTGCGGTCATCTCCCTCCAAAACAGGTTTACCGTTTTGGGTACTGTTGGGGGAGATGACTTATCAGGGGAAGGCACCAGCAGCCAGGTTCAGGGCACCATGACTGGCTCTGCTGCACAGAAGGGCGGGAAAAAGAGGGATAGGGCTATAGTGATAGGGGATTCAATTGTAAGGGGGATAGATAGGAGTTTCTGTGGCCGAGACCGAGACTCCAAGATGGTATGTTGCCTCCCTGGTGCAAGGGTCAAGGATGTCTCGGAGCGGGTGCAGAGCATTCTGAAGGGGGAGGGGGATCAGCCAGTTGTCGTGGTACATGTAGGTACCAACGATGTAGGTAAAAAGAGGGAGGAGGTCCTACAAGCTGAATTTAGGGAGTTAGGAGCTAAATTGAAAAGTAGGACCTCAAAGGTAGTAATCTCTGGATTGCTACCAGTGCCACGAGCTAATAAGTTTAGAGAGAGTAAGATAGATAAGCTAAATACGTGGCTTGAGCAGTGGTGCAAGGGAGAGGGATTTAAATTCTTGAGGCATTGGAACCAGTTCTTGGGGAGGAGTGACCTGTACCAAGGGGACGGTCTACACCTGAACTGTGAGGGAGCCGATGTCCTCGGGGTAATATTTTCTAGGGCGGTTCGGGAGGATTTAAACTAATTTGGCAGGGGGATGGGAACCTAGGTAGTGGAAAAGAGGGAAGTCATATGAAGTCAGAAATAGATGGTAGAAAGGTGAGAAGCAATAAGCAAAGGAGAGAAACACAAAGGGCCAAACTAATTCATAATGAGAGTGTGAAAAAAGCAAGCCTGAAGGCTTTGTATCTTAATGCTAGAAGCATTAGGAACAAGGTGGATGAATTAGTTGTGGAAATAGAGGTAAACAAGTATGATTTGATTGGGATTACAGAAACGTGGCTGTAGGGTGGGCAAGGCTGGGAACTTAACATCCAGGGATATACAATATTTAGGAAGGATCGGCAAAAAGGTAGGGGAGGTGGGGTAGCATTGCTGGTAAAGGAGGGGATTAATGCAATGGAAAGGAAGGATATTAACTCGGATGAAACGGAATCTGTATGGGTAGAAATGAGAAATAGCAAGGGGAGGAAAACGTTAGTGGGTGTGATATATAGGCCTCCAAATAGTAATATGGAGGTGAGGGAAGGCATAAAAAGGGAAATTAGAGAAGCGTGCGATAAGAGCACAGCTGTCATCATGGGTGACTTTAATTTACATATTGATTGGACTACCCAAATTAGTAAAAATTCTGAGGAGGAGGAATTCCTGGAATGTTTTCGGGACGGTTATCTGGACCAATATGTCGAGGAGCCGACTCGAGATCAGGCCATTTTAGACTGGGTATTGTGCAATGAGAAGGGACTTATCAGCAATCTTCTTGTACGAGGCCCCTTGGGTCAGAGCGATCATAATATGATCGAGCTCTCAGTCGAGATGGAGAGTGAGGAAATTGAATCAGAGACTAAGGTCCAGAACTTAAATAAAGGGAATTACGAGGGTATGAGACGGGAATTGGGTAAGATTGATTGGGTGGTGTTTCTGGGGGGATTGACAGTGGATAGACAATGGCAAGCATTCAAAGATAGAATGGAAGAATTCCAGAACATGTTTATACCGGTTTGGCATAAAAATAAACCTAAAAAGGTGACTCAACCGTGGATAACGAGGGAAATTAGGGACAGCATAAAATCAAAAAAAAGGGCATATCAACTGGCAAAAAAAAGCACCAGACCGGAAGATTGGGGGCAGTACAGGATACAGCAAAAGAGGACAAAGGGATTAATCAGGAAGGGGAAAATAGAATACGAAAGTAAACTTGCAGCAAACATAAAGACAGACTGCAAAAGCTTTTATCGGTATATCAGGAGGAAAAGACTGGTAAAATCCCAAGTCGGTCCCTTGCAGTCCGATTCGGGAGAATATATAATGGAGAATAAGGAAATGGCAGACCAATTAAACTCATACTTTGGTTCTGTATTCACAAAGGAGGACACAAATAACCTCCCAGGAATATCGGCAAACATAGGGACCAATGAGAGGGAGGAGCTGACAGAAATTAGTATCTCTAGGGATATGGTGTTGGGTAAGTTGAGGGGACTGAAGGCCGACAAATCCCCGGGGCCTGATAAACTACATCCTAGGGTACTTAAGGAGGTGGCCCTGGAGATAGCAGATGCTCTAAGGATCATCTTCCGGAACTCCATTGACTCGGGAACAGTACCCGTGGATTGGAGGGTAGCTAATGTTACCCCAATATTTAAAAAGGGGGGTAGAGAGAAAGCAGGGAATTATAGACCAGTAAGCCTTACATCGGTTGTGGGCAAAATGCTAGAGTCCATTATTAAGGATAAAATAGCGGAGCACTTGACAAATGGGGAAAGGATCGGACAGAGTCAACATGGATTTACAAAGGGTAAATCGTGTTTGACTAATCTGCTGGAATTTTTTGAGGAAGTAACTGGTAAAATAGATGGGGGAGAGCCAGTGGATGTGGTGTACCTTGACTTCCAGAAAGCCTTCGATAAGGTTCCACACAAAAGATTATCATGCAAAATTAAGGCTCATGGGATTGGGGGCAAAGCATTAACGTGGATAGAGAACTGGCTGGCGGATAGAAAACAGAGAGTTGGAATAAACGGCTCGTTTTCGGAGTGGCAGGCAGTGACCAGCGGGGTGCCGCAAGGATCTGTCCTGGGACCCCAGCTGTTCACAATATATATAAATGATCTGGATCAGGGAATTGGATGCAATATTTCCAAATTCGCTGACGACACTAAACTAGGAGGAGGGGTGGGCTCTGATGAGGATGTCAGGAGGCTACAGTGCGATTTGGACAGGTTGGGGGAATGGGCGGATACGTGGCAGATGCACTATAATGTGGATAAATGCGAGGTTATCCACTTTGGGGGTAAAAACAGGAGGGTAGATTATTATCTAAATGGCAATAGATTGGGAGATGGGGAAGTGCAGAGGGACCTGGGTGTTCTTGTGCACCAGTCACTGAAGGAGAGCATGCAGGTGCAACAGGCGATTAAGAAGGCAAATGGTATGTTGGCCTTCATATCAAGGGGGTTCGAGTATAGGAATAGGGATACCTTACTACAGCTGTACAAGGTGCTGGTGAGACCGCATCTGGAGTATTGTGTACAGTTTTGGTCGCCCCATCTGCGGAAGGATGTTCTTGCCATGGAAAGAGTGCAACGGCGATTCACCAGGCTGATACCTGGAATGGCGGGAATGACCTACGAAGAGAGATTAAATAGTTTGGGCTTGTACTCACTGGAGTTTAGAAGATTGAGAGGGGATCTCATCGAAACATATAAAATTATGGCAGGCCTGGACAGGCTGAATTCAGAGAGAATGTTTCCAATGGCCGGGGAGCACAGAACCAGGGGCCACAGTCTAAAAATAGCGGGCAAATCATTTAAAACAGAGATGAGGAAGAATTTCTTCACTCAAAGAGTGGTGAGCCTGTGGAATTCCCTGCCACAGAGGGCTGTGAAGGCTAATTCAATAAATATTTTCAAGAGAGAATTGGATATATTTCTGAAGGCTAAGGGGATTAAGGGTTACGGAGAAAAGGCGGGGACGGGGTACTGAACTGGTAAGATCAGCTATGATCTCAGACGAAGATCAGCCATGATCTCATTGAATGGCGGAGCAGGCTCGAAGGGCCGAATGGCCTACTCCTGTTCCTATCTCTATGTTTCTATGTTTCTATGTTTGATTGATGACATCTTGCCATGGCTGCTGCATAGTAGCTAATTAGAAGGGTTTCCCTCTGCCCCCCAAAAACCCACTTTCCTGAGTACCACCGCCTCCAGCATGAGCTTCAGGCTTTCCGCAATCAAGGTGTCACTTCAGGCAGGATCAGCCTATCACGCAACTAGTGCAGGTGTGCTCACAAGTATCCAGAACACCACACATTTTTTGATCCAATTGCTGAAGTGGCCCTTGTACATCAGCATGAGTCAGAAAATTTGGTAAGGAAAATTGACAAAATTACTCAGAATTCCTAGAGAATAAGTACTTCATAGAATGGTTACAGCACAGAAGGAGGCCATTCGACCTGTCGAGCCCCTGCCAGCTCTCTGCAAGAGCACTTCAGCTAGTCCCACTCCCCCGCCCTTTCCCCGTAGCCCTGCAAATTTTTTCCTTCAGGTTCTTATCCAATTCCCTTTTGAAAGCCACAATTGAATCTGCCTCCACCACCCTTTCAGGCAGTGCATTCCAGCTCCTAACCACTCGCTGTGTAAAAAAGTTTCTCCTCATGTCGCCTTTGGTTCTTGCTGGACCTTTCTTTAGAGAATCGGTACAATTAATCCATAAAACTGCAATTTAAAGCTATAGAGAAGACGATATACTGCAGGCTCTGTGTTGTGTTTTGCAGATAATGTCATGTTTCAACTTATTACAATGGGACAAAAGTATAGAATTAGCATTAGGTATGAAACAACTATTTAAAAACTATTTAAAAAAATATAGGGATCATATATAATGATTAAGCTTATAGTATTAAGAATATGTTTGTAACTTCTTTGGATATAAAAATACGAAGCTTAACTTATTTCCAGATGTCAACATGTTGGATTTCAGAGCCTGTCACAAGACCAAAGTTGAAGCCAATGGAACAATATGTGCAGCAAAGTATTCCATCAGCCATCATATGACTTAATTTAAAAAGATGTTTCAAATTTTCAATCACTGCTTCGCAGTAGAGGGCAGCAAACCTATTTTACTATTCAGCCTTGCATGATCCAGAACTATTGCTGTAGGGATGAAAGGTCATTGGCCTGAAACGTTAACTCTGTTTCTCTCTCCACAGATGCTGCCTGACCTACTGAGTGTTTCCAGCATTTTCTGTTTTTATTTCCAATTTCCAGCATTCACAGTATTTGCTTTTGTTTTATCATTGTAGAGAGATGGACAAAAACCAAGAATACAGGTACCTACCGCTGCACTTTTCTGAGGGATCAGTGATCCAGCACATTGAGGAAAATCACACATTCCAGTCTGGGATTGGACAGAAAATCACAGGCTGAACATCTGTAATTTCCCAAATGTGTTCCCTGAGAGTGTCACTCCCCGCTTGGAGCATAGGATAAGGGAATCACCTCCACAGTTCCTTTCCAACAATGGTCTGAATGTTGTAATTGTGCATTAAGAATAAAAACAAATTGCCTATACCTTAAAAGTTTTGTGCCTTTGGGTGGAATTTTTCAGGGGGGTTAGCAGGCGCGTTCAGTGGCGGGTCGGGTGGGAAAATCATTTTTTTGCAACAGGTCGGGACCCCACTGTCCACCCGCCGCCACGCGCCTTTCCCAGATGCCGGGTCTTTTTTTTTTAAATTTGTTTATGGGATGTGGGTGTCGCTGGCAAGGCCAGCATTTATTGCACATCCCTAGTTGCCCTTGAGAAGGTGCTGGTGAGCCGGCTTCTTGAACCGCTGCAGTCCGTGTGGTGAAGTTACTCCCACAGTGCTGTTAGGGAGGGAGTTCCAGGATTTTGACCCAGCGACGATGAAAGATCGGCGATATACCTCTAAGTCAGGATGGTGTGTGACTTGGAAGGGAACTTGGAGGTGGTGGTGTTCACATGCTGGAAGAGGTCGCGGGTGTAGGAGGTGCTGCCGAAGAAGCCTTGGTGAGTTGTTGCAGTGCATCTTGTAGATGGTACACACTGCAGCCACGGTACGCCGATGGTGGAGGGAGTGAATGTTTAAGGTGGTGGATGGGGTGCCAATCAAGTGGATTGCTTTGTCCTGGATGGTGTTGAGCTTCTTGCGTGTTGTTGGAGCTGCACTCATCCAGGCAAGTGAAGAATATTCCATCACACTCCTTACTTGTGCCTTGTAGATGGTGGAAAGGCTTTGGGGAGTCAGGAGGTGAGACACTCACCACAGAATACTTAGCCTTTGACCTGCTCTTGTTGCCACAGTATTTATGTGGCTGGTCAAGTTAAGCTTCTGGTCAATGGTGACATGCAGGATGTTGATAGTGGGGGATTCGGCGATGATAATACTGTTGAATGTCAAGGGGAGGTGGTTAGACTCTCGCTTGTTGGAGATAGTCATTGCCTGGCACTTCTGTGGCGCGAATGCCACACTCGGTCAAATGCTGCCTTGATGTCAAGGGCAGTCACTCTCACCTCACCTCTGCAATTCAGCTCCTTTGTCCATGTTTGGACCAAGGCTGTAATGAGGTCAGGAGCCGAGTGGTCTTGGCGGAACCCAAACTGGGCAACAGTGAGTAGGTTATTGGTGAGTAAGTGCCACTTGATAGCTCTTTCAACGTCTGTCAATGCTGAACAGACCCGACACGCAGCGGCGGGGGAGGCAATTCAAGTCATTATGACCTTGTTAACAGCCCATTAAGAAGTATTTTGAGCTCACCTTTACATTTTACGAGGTCACCTCGCCCATGGGGTCCACACTGCTCAGGGATCACGTCAGGTCAGCAGGTTGGGAGCTATATGACCATGGAATCATCTCATTACTTGATAGCTGCAAATGTGCTATAAAAGCTCCCGTCTCACAGCTGTTCACTTTCCAAGCTCAGAAGTTGTTGCTTACTGCATTTGGAAGACAGATTGAGCTTTATGCAGCTTATAAGTCTTTGGAGTAAACTCTGTATCCAGTGTCACCTCATTGGAACAACCTCTCTCACCACTGACAAATTGCTTCTGTCATCTCAAGTTCACCTGCCATCTATTACATCAGCATCAGTGCCTTTGAAACTCTCTCACCTTGGTCCTCAGAATCTCACCACAATCAGCCGTAACACCAGCAGCACCAGGCACACCAGCAGCACAACAACAACAACAACCTTCGCTGCAATCAACTGATGCTGCACAGGGCATCAACACCCGAGCACATTGCTGCCCGGGAGGCCAGGGTGGCTTCACCATGGTCAGATTTACTTCACTTAATGCTGTACACCATGGCTGCCACATAATTGGCACCACCCCAAACCAATACCATAAAGCATCCCTACAATGCCAAGCCATTCCTTTCATACTCATCATCATTGCGGGGGGTACTGTTATGTCTCACCATTCACTGCAGCTCACTTAGCCACTTCCAATGGTGCACACAAATCTGTCCAAGAACACAAAGGGCTGGATTTTCATTGAGGAGGCGGGTAGGAGGCGGGTCTACAACTTTCGGGGTTGTAGTCCCGCCTCCATTGAGTTTTAGCCAACCCACGTGATTTTGACTTGATTGACCTTGTTGAGCCTGCCCAGCGGGCTCAGCAGGCCAATTAAGGGCCACCCGGCAACAGGTGATGTCATAGATTGAAATTTCATCTGTCAAGGCCTTTTGACAGATGAAATATCAGCGTTTCACAGCTGTTTGAAGCTGTCAAACACTGACAATCTGTACTCCAGGTTAATTCCTTCCTCTCAGGATGATTTAGAGATCTCCCCGGAACAAAAAGCTGAATGCTGGAACTTTTGACAGCTCGCGGCCATTCTGCTTTCTGTGCCGGTGAGATGAGGGACTCCCGAGACCTGAAGGAAGGAAGCCTGTAAAGGTAAGTAAAACTTCTTTAAACACTTTAAACACACCAAACACACCTTACCTCTGCACTCATGCACCCATCACTCACCTGAACACCGGACATCTCGACCCCTCCAAGCCCTTCATCCCGACGGCCCGCCTTGCTAATTTGGCATGGTTTGGAGCCGTCGGGAATCCCACATTTCACCAATGAAAATAGGGATTAGGCTAAAAACTGCCTGTTAACTACCTGTTAACAGGCAGTTAATTGTCACAATCCCCTTCCCACCTCGGGGAGGCGGGTCCCAGTGCAGGGTGGGTACCCGCCTCCTTTGAAACTGGCATGGAGGCGGGTTGCGTTCATGCCCCCCCGATTTCGGGATTTTAACCCCCCACACGCCCCCAATCCCACCTCCATGGCCCAATGAAAATCTTGCCTAAAGTGTTGAAAATAAAGGTTTCAATGTTTGACACCACATTAACAGAAACTTTACATGAACATTGCATAAAACTCCCAAGTGCCTACCCTTGTGTGTTGTTAGTTGATATGATTGGACTAGGATGAGGTGTGGCTAGTGAGGTGGGGAAGTGATAATGTAGATAGAGAGGGATGGGTGGAGGTGCAAGGTAAGTTGGTGTGAGTTAGCATTGCAGGAGTAGGTTAGGGAAGGCAGAGTGATGGGGATGTGATGAGTGGCACAGCAGGATGAGGTTGAGTGTGGCTTTGTACTAATGTTTCGTGATCTGCTGAGATCATTGAAAGGTTTGCGCCACTGCAGCCTGGTCCTCCTGATGACACCCCTGCTTTTGCCCTCCTGTGCAATGTGCAACCAGGCTGCATGGTCTCCTGGGGAGTTCTCTTCCGCCCATTGGAAGGGAAGAGAACCTCCCTCTGTGCTGTGCATGGGAGAGCCTGTGTGCCGCCGTGCACCCCTGTGCAGTGCTTGTCATTGTTTGCAGCACCTCACTGCTGTAGAACACTGACAGCACAACTGTCAAAATTAATTTGCACCTGATCCCTTTAAGGAAACCGGCTGATGATGCGTCATCAAATGACGTCATCAGACCCGCTTCCTTCAATTGGCCGGCAAACGCACAGGGTGGGCTTAACAAGCCCAATTAGGGCAAAATCAATTTGGACAGCAGGCTGGAGCCAGCAGCAAGGCCGGGACCCACCACTGACGTCGCCCACCACGGACCCGCCAAGTTCGGGGAAATTGCGGCCATTGTGCCTGTAATATTGTAATAGCGCTGAACCATAGTGAGCCTCCAGCATTGATGATTGATTTGTGATGTCACATGATTATAGTGAACCAATCAGGTTCCCACAAAAGCACATTTGTTTTATACTCTGCTAATTTTTGTCTTTCTATTTAAGATTACTTTGAGAGATTTAGAGCATGATGAGTGATGTTATAATGGATAAAAGGAAAATTTTAGCTAAGTTTATTAAGCTAAAGGAATACAAAGCACCAAGGATCCTCAGACCCTAAGGGAAATAAGGGAGAAAATTGCCAGGGTCCAGGAAATTATAGTTCAGAACTTTATTGAGTGTGGATGTGTACCAGAAGATCAGAGAGTGGCCAATGTAGTAAAGAGACACACAGCTAGATAGCTCAAGTAGTTTACATTTCAACAATTAAGGATGAAATTACCATGTATCTGGATAAAGAGAAAATAGTTAGAAGTAGCCAGTAGCCAGTAGGAATTTCAAATGGGATTATCATACGTGACAAACATCAGGAGGTAACAGACATGGTAGATGGAGGAAATGCAGAGGTTGTACTGTACATGGACTTTAAGAAATCTTTTGACAAGGTACCACATGGGAGATTACTCGAGAAGATTAATGGGTGTGGAATTAGGAGACGAATAGCAAACGGGATTAAAAATGGGTTAGAAGGGAGAAAACAGAGTAGAAGATAAGGACAGTTTCCCAGAGTGGTTGGAAGTGGTGTCTGTAGTGTCCGTGTGTTGATAAAGACACTGAAGACAGGAGTTGGTTCATAGGTATTTACTAAGCAAAGTCTGGGGGGGGGGGTTTCTAAAGGATATACACAATACACAGGCTTATATAGCCCAAGTGGTAATTACCGGCATTACGCACACCTGGGGCTCTTAAAGGCACATACACCACAATTCCTCCCCTTTTAGCTAACCAGTACATAATATTTTAAGTAATTATTAATTACATGTTATATGCAAAATAATATACATTGCTGTAATTAATTAATTATAAGTTAGTCTCTCAGGAGGCTTCCTGACTCGGTCCGGATAACGCCTCGGGGGTGTAGTAGTTTCTGGTGGTGTAGTAGGTTCTTCTGGCAAGGCTGATTCGGCTTGAATGCCAGTGTCGGGTTCATCGGGTTCCAGTATCACCGGATCGGAGGTAGATATGGGTATCTCTACTTCATCGTTAGATGTATAGAGTGGTGGTGTAGGTTGTCCCTTTTCGGATGACTTTATGATTTGGTCAGCATGGCGCCTTATTATGCTTTCTCCGATGTCCACGGTATACATCAGTGGTCCTAGTCGTGTGCAGATAGTTCCAGGCTGCCATTTCTCGGTACGGTAGTCCCGGGCCAAAACTTGTTGACCTATCTGGAAGGTTCTAGTTGGCCTTTCATTCATGCCTTGAAACTGCCGGTTCTCCACGTCCCTTCTGATGTTGGGCTTGACCAAATCCAGCCGGCATCTTATGTTTCTATTGAAGAACATCATGGCGGGAGTTTGGTTGGTAACCATATGTGTTGCATTCCTGTATGCGAATAAGAAGTTATCCACCTTGTGCTGAAGTTTTATGTCTTCATTATCCATGGCCTTTATGGCCTTCTTGAAGGTCTGGACAAACCTTTCAGCCAATCCATTGGTGACGGGATGGTATGGGGCGGACGTGTAGTGCTTAACCCCATTGTTTTTTAAGAACTTTCTGAATTATTCGGACACAAATTGCGGTCCATTATCAGAACAGATCTGTTCCGGTAGCCCATTCCTGGCAAATATGGCCCTTAATACTGTGATGGTTTTTTCCGTGCTGGTGGAGGACATCTTTATTACCTCCGGCCACTTGGAGTGTGCATCAACCGCGATTAAGAACATTGAGTCCATAAATGGACCAGCAAAGTCGATATGTACCCTTTGCCACGGAGATGAGGGCCACTCCCATGGATGTAGAGGGGCTTGTGGTGGAGCGTTTTGGACCTTCTGGCATCCTAGGCAGCTCTTGGTCATTTCTTCGATGTCTCCATCGATACCTGGCCACCATACAAATGCCCTAGCTAGGTTCTTCATTTTCACTCCACCCAGATGCCCCTCGTGAAGCTCCTTTAGCACTTTATCCTGGAGTTTGGGTGGAATCACCACTCTGGATCCACACATCAAGGTTCCTCGGCACACTGACAGCTGTTCTCTTCTTTGCGAGAATGCTGGCAACAGTGGTTCGCCATGTGCTGGCCATCCCTTCACTGTTAAATCGTAGACCCGTGAGAGAGTCGGGTCATTTCTCGTCTCCCTTTCAATGGCAGAATTTGTCACTGGTAGACATTCCACTATGGTAGAGTGGAACATCTCTACTGGGTCTACTGTAGGTGCCTCTTCTACCGTTGGCAACAGTAGGCGCGATAAACCGTCAGCATTCCCATGCTGTTTTGACCCTTTGTATTCTATGTTGTATTGGTGTGCCCCTAGAAAAAGGGACCACCTCTGTAGCCTTTGCGCTGTCATAATGGGAACACCTTTTTTAGGGTTGAATATGGAGATGAGGGGTTGATGGTCAGTCAACGAGGTAAATTTTTGTCCGTGTAGGTAATGGTTGAATTTCTTTACTCCCCATACCAGGCTGAGTGCTTCCCTGTCGATTTGGGCATAGTTACGCTCAGCTGAGTTCAATGAGCGTGACGCAAAAGCTATCGGCCGTTCCGAGCCATCAGGGAATGTATGCGATAATACTGCTCCTATGCCGTAAGGGGATGCATCGCACGCCAGTCTGATTGGCAGTGATGGGTTGTAATGAGCCAAAACTTCTTTGGATGTGATTAAGTCTTTGCATTTAAGGAAGGCATTTTTGCAGCCTTCGTTCCATTTCCAAATTACTCCTGTTTGTAGCAGTTCATTAAGAGGGTGTAGAAGAGTTGATAAGTTCGGTAAAAATTTATGATAGTAATTTATTAATCCCAGGAACGACCTCAATTGTGAAACATTTTCAGGTGCTGGGGCTTTTATGACCGCCTCAATTTTTTCAGGTGACTTATGCAACCCTTCCTTATTTATTATGTGGCCACAATATGATATTTGATTTCGGAAAAATTCGCACTTGGGGCGATTTGCTCGTAGGCCCCGTTCTCTCAGCCTAGTGAGCACCTGCTCTAAATTGGCAAGGTGCTCGTTGTCGTTTTCTCCTGTTACAAGGATGTCGTCTAGGTAGCATTGAGTCCCCGGAATCCCTTGGAGGACTTGCTCCATAGCTCTTTGCCAGATAGCTGGAGCGGATGCTACTCCGAAAACCAGTCGATTGTACTGGTACAGACCTTTGTGTGTATTTATCGTGAGATATTTTTTAGAGGCCTCTTCAACCTCCATCTGTAGGTATGCCTGTGCCAAGTCAATTTTGGTGAAACGTGGCGAAAATATCTTCTATCCTCGGAAGAGGATACTGTACCGTGTGAAGGACCGGCTTTACAGTCACCTTGAAGTCTCCACAGATGCGAATTTTTCTCTGTTCTTCAGATCCATCACCCTTCAATGCTTTCTTCATGACTGGGACGATGGGTGTTGCCCACTCGCTCCAATCTATTTTAGATAATACGCCTGCCTTTTCCAAATTCTCCAGCTCTGCCTCGACTGCTGGACGAATTGCGTATGGCACCGGTCTTGCCTTAAAAAACTTGGGAATTGCTGCATTTTCCACTTTTATTGAGGCGGTGATGCCTTTCAAGGTTCCTAGTTTCTCTTGAAACACTTCCTTGGCGTTGGCCAAGATGTCTTTTAATCGTTCAGGTATGACGTCATCATCATTTTTTTCCTTACTGGTCACCGTCAGTGCCTGAATGGAGTGCCAGTCTAAACGTATTTTTCTGATCCATTCACGTCCCAACAGCGGTGGACCACCATCTTGTAGAACGTATAAATACAACTTCTGTATTTCCTTGCCGTTGTATACAACAGGCACCCTTATTTTTCCTTTGGGGTATACTTTCTGCCCCGTATATGTTTTCAAGATAATGGATGTATCTTTTAAAGGTATATGCGGAAATAGCCGCTCGTAATCCCGTCGATTTATGACGGTCAGAGCTGATCCTGTATCTAGCTCCATTTTAACTGGGGACCCTGCTATTGTGAGGTTAACCCAAATGGTCTGGTAATCTTCTTTGGCAATTACATTATGTAATTTGAGAGAGCTTAGTCTCTTGTTCCCGGAGTCGCTATCGCTCTTCTGGTCTTCGGAGCTACTGTCCGTCATCATTTGTACCTTTCTGTGCTTTTCCTTATTGATTCTTTTCCCGTTAGTGGATTTTCAGATCGGCACACACGTGGAATGTGTCCCATCTTTCCGCATCGCCTGCATGCTTTTTCCTTGAACCAGCAGTCCCTCTGGTCATGGGTGGATCTGCCGCAGCTATAACATCTCTCGAAACCCCGTGTCATTTCATGGGTGCCAAAGTCCTGTGGCCTTTGCTATATCTTTGCAGCTCCTATTGCACTGAAAGCCTTGTCCAGTGTTAAATCTTTTTCAGAAGATACCTTTTTTTGTGTTTCTACACTTAGGGGATCGCAGATGAATTTGTCTCGCAGAGAATCTGCCAGTCCTGCCTCGAATTGGCAGTGTAGGGTATCAACAATCTCCTCAAAATTCTTGTCCATCGGTTCGGCTGGAGTGATTAAGTTTCGTAACAGCTTGTATGTCTTTGCGCCCATTAGATCCTGAAGCACTGAAGCTTTTTTTTCATCTTCTATTCCATTTGCGGTGCAATATACCTCCACTCTTTCCACATATGTGGTCCAATCCTCTATCTTGTTATCAAAAACATCAATATTGCCAAAATTAGGCTCTGTTTCGCTATCAAAAGCATCAATATTGCCAGACTTAGGCATTTCAGAAAAGATATGGCGCTTCCGTGCTTTTTTTTTTCTTTTCTGTAGCAAGATATGGCGCTTCCCGCGCTTTCCTGCCGCTGCTGCCAATAACAACGCTGTTTACTGCAGTTCCCGTTCTCTTTATGTTTTTTTTAATTTACTGTTGGAGACTCGTTCCCGCCGGAGGTCTGAACGCTGACCTGCTTGCCGCGCCGGCCGTCTCCTGAGTGCTCCCTCCTAGTCCGTTATTGCTTGCCTCCGATTTCGCTGCCTGTCTCAGCTGTAGAGCCCGCCGCTGGAGCCCCAGCCTGACACCCAGGAAGGATTAGCGCAGTACCTGCCACCAGCTTGGCCAGCTGGTGAAACCACAGCTTCTCTCACTTCCTTGAGTCTTCTGGACGCCGGAGGAATCGATGTCCTTGAGGTGCTGCCGAATTGCCGGTAAGTCCGTTTCCACTTCGTCGCCACTGTAGTGTCCGTGTGTTGATAAAGACACTGAAGACAGGAGTTGGTTCATAGGTATTTACTAAGCAAAGTCTGAGGGGGGGTTTCTAACGGATATACACAATACACAGGCTTATATAGCCCAAGTGGCAATTACCGGCATTACGCACACCTGGGGCTCTTAAAGGCACATACACCACAGTGTCCCTCAGGGTTCAGTTCTGGGGCCACTTCTGATCACTGTGTATATCAATGATTTGGATATAGGCCTAGAGGAAGTGGTATCAAAATTTGCAGATGATACCAAAATAGGAGGTATAGTTAATTCTTTAGAAGATCAAAGGAAGTTGCAAATGGATATTGCTAAGATGGGGGAATGGGCTAAAAAGTGTCAGATGGAATTCAATATCAGTAAGTGTGAGGTGATGCATTTTGGTAAAAAAAATAATTGATTGGAAGTAGGCTCAGTGCTGTGGAAGAGCAGATCAATTTGGGGTACAGATTCACAGGACATTAAAGGCAGCACCTTAGGTCGATAAGGTTGTAAATAAAAAAGCTAATGGAATAATCGGTAAAGCATATGAAAGCCAAGGGGCCATTTGCAGCCCAACCTTAATAAGACTTCAGTTAGAGTACTGTGTGCAGTATTGGGCTCCACACTATAGGAAGGCTTTAGAAAGGGTACAACTCGGATTCACTCAGATGCGGCCAGGTAGGAAGAAATGAAAATACAAAGAAAGACAAGTGTTTGTTTTTTAGAATAATGGAGATTAAAGGGTGAGATGATAGAAATGTTTAAAATGATGAAAGGATGGGACAGGGTAAATAGAACCAGACTGTTTCCAATAGAATCATCTAGAATGAGGGGCCACAGATATAAAATGAAATGTAAGAGATTTAGAACAGAGCGCAAGAGAAACTTCTTTACATAAAGAGTTGAGAGGCTGTGGAAATCACTTCCAGGGTGACTGGTTGAGCCAGAAACTATGCCAACATTCAAGATTAGATTGGATAGGGTAGATGAAGGAAAAGGAGATGAAGAGATGTGGCAACAGAATGGGTAAATGTGATTAGAATTATTTGCTCCTGTGGAGGGTAAGCACCAATATGGATTGGTTGGGCTGAATGGCCTGTTTCCATATTGTAACTTCAATGTATTTCTATAGTGTACATTGTATCCTTCACTATAATACCGGAAATATTTCCAACCAGCCACTGTTGTTCTTTCCAAGAACTCACAGACAAGGAGCAGCACGGTGGCATAGTGGTTAGCACTGTTGCCTCACAGCGCCAGGGACCCGGGTTCGAATCCGGCCTCGGGCGACTGTCTGTGTGGAGTTTGCACATTCTCCCCGTGTTTGCGTGGGTTTCCTCCGGGTGCTCCGGTTTCCTCCCACAGTCCAAAGATGTGCGGGTTAGGTTGATTGGCTATGATAAAAATTGACCCTTAGTGTTAGGGGGATTAAATACGTGGGGTTACGGGGATCAGGTGGGATATGTGTCGGTGCAGGCTCGATGGGCCGAAATGGCCTCTATCTGCACTGTGGGGTTTCTGAAAAAAAAAAAAAAAAAGTGCTGGTAGCACTTGCATTTATTGAATGACCGTTCTAAATCAAAATTTCCTTACGGTGTATTTTTAGTCTCAACCACCACTGCTCATACTTCTTTATTTTCTCTCCAAATTTCTCACCAATTCCATTCTTGAAGGCATTGATTCCTTGCTAAAGTACAGTCCTGTTGGCATCAGTCACTCTGTGATATCTCACCGAATAGGCATTCTTCATATAGAACATTTGATAGTAAGGATTGGAGTTCTCCGCTAAATCATTGGACAATAGGCAGTACAGTGGAGGAATAATCTATGAAAAGTGAACGGGAAGGCCTACTGCTGCATCCCTGCCTGAAAGTACATTTTCCTCCTCTGGCTACAACAGGGAAGGCCATCATTTGCCTATTCATCATGCCACAACATGTAAGTTAGGGCGAGACGTAAGGCCCGACCAATTTCCCTGCTTTCCATCGCTGGTATCAGGGCCTGCCAAGAGAGGGATGGCAGTAGTCTCGGCTCGTTAAGAAAAAAGCATTTCACTGACTGGATTTCACTTGTTGTATTTAGTTATGTGACAAATAAAATTGAAATTGAAATTGAAATAGAAGGCCCACTGATGCACCTTTTGGAGGGACAGGGCTTAGTATGTGGGCACCTCTTCTTCAACTCAGGCGCTAATCCAAGGCCTAAAATAAAAATTCCATCTACAGATCTTCAGGGCTCGTTTGCTCCTTTTAAACGGGCTCCTCTCTTGTGGTGCTCTTGTGGGTGTCTCGTCCCAACCCTCCTCTGGCAGGAGGAGGAAAATCCAGCCCTCAGTATCTGGAGGCCATTTGACTTTGGAGGGCAACATTGCCAAGCCTCATCCTGGCCTCACCTGATAGCCACACGTTCACAGTTTGCAAGGTCACTGAATAGCAAGCAGCAGCAGGAACTGTGACCAGTTGTAGTCCTCCTAATACGTCCATGATTGAGATCAGCTAACTGCGATAGAATCTGAGATGTTCCTGTTCTGTATGGCTCAGTTACTTCCTGGAAACCCATCAGGGGAGCTCACAACTAATATTTGTTTTGCAATTTCCCATAACCTTTACATATTATCTGAAAAGAAAAAAGACTTACATTTCTATAGCGCCTATTACGACCACCGGACGTCCCAAAGCGCTTTACAGCCAATGAAGTACTTTTTGAAGTGTAAATACTGTGGCAACAAGAGCAGGTCAGAGGCTGGGTATTCTACAGTGAGTGTCTCACCTCCTGACTTCCCAAAGCCTTTCCACCATCTACAAGGCACAAGTCAGGAGTGTGATGGAATAATCTCCACTTGCCTGGATGAGTGCAGCTCCAACAACACTCAAGAAGCTCGACACCATCCAGGACAAAACAGCCCGCTTGATTGGCACCCCATCCACCAGCTTAAAGATTCACTCCCTCCACCACCGGCGTACCGTGGCTACAGTGTGTACCATCTACAAGATGCACTGCAGCAACTCGCCAAGGCTTCTTCGGCAGCACCTCCCAAACCCGCAACCTCTTCCAGCTAGAATGACAAGGCAGCAGGCACATGGGAACACCACCTCCTCCAAGTTCCCCTCCAAGTCACACACCATCCTGACCTGGAAATATATCACCGATCCTTCATCGTCACTGGGTCAAAATCCTGGAACTCCCTCCCTAACAGCACTGTGGGAGTACCTTCACCACACGGACTGCAGCGGTTCAAGAAGGCGGCTCACCACCACCTTCTCGAGGGTAACTAGGGATCGGTAATAAATGCTGGCCTTGCCAGTGACGCCCACATCATATGAACGAATTTAAAAAAAGAATACGTCGCTGTTGTAATGAAGGAAATGCAGCAGCCAATTTGCACAGAGCAAGCTCCCACAAACAGCAATTTGATAATGACCAGATAATTTGGTTTTTTGATTGAGCGATAAATATTGGCTAGGACCGGGGATAACTCCCCTGCTCTTCTTTGAAATAGTGCCATGGGATCTTTTACGTCCACTTCAGAGGGCAGACAGCGCCTCAGTTTAACGTATCATCCAAAAGATGGCATCTTCGACAGTGCAGCACTCCCTCAGTACTGCACTGGAGTGTCAGCCTAGATATTTATGCTCAAGTCTCTGGAGTGGGATTTGAACCCATCACCTTCTGACTCAGAGGCAAAAGTGCTACCCACTGAGCCACAGCTGACTTTTTTAAAAGAGTCAACCAGTCACATCTATTATTTACTAGTCTATTCAAATTGTCACAGACAAAAGTACATTATTTCAGCTTCAATACACAATGTTAATTTAAATGGATACACTTAGTGATTTTCTTCATAATTATACAAATTTTTATGTTTGTTACATTATAACTGTTAGATTTAGTTGTATACACATACCTGAAGGAGGAAAAGAAGCATTCAAAAACAATGTGAAGAAATGATTTCAACAATT
Organism: Somniosus microcephalus; assembly: GCF_052327205.1. NCBI lineage: Eukaryota > Metazoa > Chordata > Chondrichthyes > Squaliformes > Somniosidae > Somniosus > Somniosus microcephalus. Next base: position 120,642,754 of record NC_140987.1, on the reverse strand, counting down.
TGATTGCTTTGATTCGATTGGTAGTTGCTAATTGCAGATTGGTTGGTTTGAGAATTGAGCGATTTGATCAGATATTTTTGTGGTGCTTGTTCATTGCTGATTCATAATGAATGAAAATAATGTTGATGGCTTCACATTTAGACAATGAGATCTTTCAACCATTCAATATCATTAACTTAACGGACACTAGTTATTTTAGTTAATAGTGATTATTGGCCAAATGGACACTTTTGAGGTCTGAGATGATAGATAGATTAGATAGCTAGATAAGATAAATAGATTAGATAGATTAGCTAGATAAGATGGATCGATTAGATAGATAGATCGATTAGATAGATAGATAGATAGATCGATTAGATAGATAGATAGATGGATCGATTAGATAGATAGATAGATAGATCGATTAGATAGATAGATACATGGATCGATTAGATAGATAGATAGATAGATGGATCGATTAGATAGATAGATAGATGGATCGATTAGATAGATAGATGGATCGATTAGATAGATAGACAGATCGATTAGATAGATAGATAGATGGATCGATTAGATAGATAGACAGATCGATTAGATAGATAGATAGATAGATCGACTAGATAGATAGATAGATGGATCGATTAGATAGATAGATAGATAGATGGATCGATTAGATAGATAGATGGATCGATTAGATAGATAGACAGATCGATTAGATAGATAGATAGACAGATCGATTAGATAGATAGATAGACGGATCGATTAGATAGATAGATAGATAGATCGATTAGATAGATAGATAGATAGATCGATTAGATAGATAGATAGATAGATCGATTAGATAGATAGACAGATCGATTAGATAGATAGATAGATGGATCGATTAGATAGATCGATAGATCGATTAGATAGATAGATAGATAGATCGATTAGATAGATAGATAGATGGATCGATTAGATAGATAGATAGATGGATCGATTAGATAGATAGAGCGATTAGATAGATAGATAGATGGATCGATTAGATAGATAGATAGATAGATCAATTAGATAGATAGATAGATGGATCGATTAGATAGATAGATAGATGGATCGATTAGATAGATAGATAGATAGATAGATAGATCGATTAGATAGATAGATAGATGGATCGATTAGATAGATAGATAGATCGATTAGATAGATAGATGGATCGATTAGATAGATAGATCGATTAGCTAGATAGATAGATGGATTGATTAGATAGATAGATCGATTAGATAGATAGATCGATTAGATAGATAGATAGATGGATCGATTAGATAGATAGATAGATGGATCGATTAGATAGATGGATCGATTAGATAGATAGATAGATGGATCGATTAGATAGATCGATTAGATAGATAGATAGATGGATCGATTAGATAGATGGATCGATTAGATAGATAGATAGATGGATCGATTAGATAGATCGATTAGATAGATAGATAGATGGATCAATTAGATAGATAGATAGATAGATAGATAGATCGATTAGATAGATAGATAGATGGATCGATTAGATAGATAGATAGATAGATTGATTAGATAGATAGATAGATGGATCGATTAGATAGATGGATCGATTAGATAGATAGATAGATCGATTAGATAGATAGATCGATTAGATAGATAGATAGATGGATCGATTAGATAGATGGATCGATTAGATAGATAGATAGATGGATCGATTAGATAGATGGATCGATTAGATAGATAGATAGATAGATCGATTAGATAGATAGATAGATGGATCGATTAGATAGATAGATAGATAGATCGATTAGATAGATAGATAGATGGATCGATTAGATAGATGGATCGATTAGATAGATAGATAGATGGATCGATTAGATAGATAGATAGATGGATCGATTAGATAGATAGATCGATTAGATAGATAGATAGATGGATCGATTAGATAGATGGATCGATTAGATAGATAGATAGATGGATCGATTAGATAGATAGATCGATTAGATAGATAGATAGATAGATCGATTAGATAGATAGATAGATTAGATAGCTAGATAAACAGACAGACAGACAGATAGACAGATAGATAGATAGAGTCCATGAACAAAAATAGACATGTTCTAACCTGCCAGCCTGAGATCCGTGCCACAGTTGGGCCTATTTGTAAAATATAAACTACTCAAAAGGTACAGCAATTCTCAGCTTCTCCATTTTTAATGGATATTCTATCAGCTTCAAAGAGTCCTTCACAGGAAATCCTCCAGGTCCAGTGATTTACATATATTTTAAAATAAGAGAAATAGAAACAGTGATATAATTTTTTGGGTAAACTCTGACCTTGGACCAAATGAAGTGACATTCCATAGCTGGCAATCATTTTCATGGTTCTTCCAGCTATAGCACCAATAAGTAAAAAAAAACAAATGACTACTGCATTGTCCCTTAAAACATTCAACTGGCAGCAAAGCTTTTAACACTGGCTGTGCCAATAATAAAGCAGCCATCTGGCAGCCCGATTTTTATTCCATCAGTATCAGCTGGATTGGAACCCAGGTTCCAGAAATGAAAGAATAATGTTCTAACATACTGCATTGATCAGGACTTGTCAATCTAATATATCACAAAAATTCTTAATAACAAATAAAACTGTCCCTTCCAATCATAATGGGATACAATTCCACTTTCATCAAGATCCTTGTAATCCCTTCGCCTCCTGTCATGTGATATTAATCTCACCAAAAAATACCAGTATCATAAGCAAAAGTTACAAGCTGCACTGGTGAAACCTGAACAGCAAGACACACCCATAATAAACCAGCCATCTGGTGATCTAGTAAGCCACTGCTCTGAATGCTGTACGTTTAGAAAAATAATAGGTGTCTGGACGTGTGTTTTAAAATTTTGGACTCTGTGCCTTTTGGTTGAGTTGGAGAGAGATCAGGCAAAGATTCTGATCCTGATCGCTATCTAGTGCCCCCCGCCCCACCCCCCATCAAAATGACGTCATTTGTGTTTATGCATGGGACTGCTGCCTCATTTGTTTATTACTATATACTATGCTTAGTGCAACATAATACTCTCATCACAACAACTTAGTATTGTATGTACTCATATCCCTCTGGTTAATCAAAATCGACTGCTCTAAAACCCAGGCTTTGTCTTTTCTCACAAATGTTCTCCCCTCTCCTAAAATTGATTCTTTGCTGAGATACAGTACCAGTGGTGCCAGTTATCCTCCAGCACTATGCACACGTGCCCATTATTCATAGATGCCCCTTGACAGTGTGCTGATATGCTATTTTATCATGGGGAGCATCACAGCCGAGCCTAATGCTGCCTTCACACCACAATGGGGGAGGGGCACTAGATAGCAATCAGGATCAGAAACTTTGCCTGATCCCTCCCCAAATCAACCAAAGGGCACTGAGGCCAATTGCAGCATCTGTACCACCACCTTGGTTGAGATCAGCTAACACAGCATAGACAGGGATTGAACCTGGGACATTTCTGGCTTGTACGGTTCAGCTACTCACTGAATGAACTCACTAAGGTATTAGAGGAGTTCGCCTAAAGGTTTTTAAACACCCTCCTATCATTATTTATAGAAGAGAAAGCCAACAAATGTACATGTGGCTGTTTAACAATTCAAAAACTGTTTTTTTTAAATGAATGTTTAAATATCACTTATGTGGTCTTGTGAAATGAACCCAGCTATAAATGCACTAACAGTGTGATCAGCTGGAGATTCAACAGATGGCCTAAAAATGTGCTTATAGTTTAAAATCAGTCATAAAGCAGCTGTAATCAAGTGGCTTTAGAACACACAAGAATATGTTCTACACAGCAGGCCAGGCATTTCAAACTGAGAAGCACAGTCCCAGAAAAAATCATAAAGTGCAGCACAGGAATGTAAAAGCGCATTCACATCCCAAACACCACTGCGGGGGAGGGGGGAATTAATTAAATTAAAAAATAATGAAATACATAACAGAAACACTTAATGTAAATCTGTAACACAGTTACCGTTACACGACTAATCAAATAGTGTGAATGTTACATGGTGCAGAACAGAAATCATCATGTTTAATATGCACTTTTATTATCACTAAACTAAACTGTTTAACCAGACTTCACACGTTCATTGCCACAATGCGTTCCTTTCCCTACCAGAGTTCATCTCCACACAATGGAGTGTCTCTGCTGTGCTTCATACAGTATGTGACATAATCACAAGCGACAGCGGCATCATTTTTGCATGAGTTACGCGAGGATTACAAATTTGTAGCATGGATCATTGAATATTGAGGAAAAAGAGTCAACATGGATGTACCTGCTACACCTAGATAAAAATTAATGGCCTGCTATAATAACTAGCCATTACTCAAGCGCTGAGTGTGGTATCCAAGGGAAAATGAGACACGGTATATACGTTAGGCAGGAATTGTATAAATATGATGTGTCAGCTGTGTATTCTGCAGCAGCAATGGCATTCAAAAATGATTGGCTGAACTTGCTCAGCATTTGACATTATTTTGATAAACAACTGCGTGTTTGCAGTCCTGTTAGCTGAAAAGGTGGGTATTAAACCATGGTAAATGCCCCATTCTTTGAATTATCTCAACTCTTACAACTCAGTAGTGTCATCACCATCTGTCCATTAATTTTTATAATAACATTTCCTGTGTCTATCATCTGCATCCACCTCAACCGACAATTTTCTTCTTTCTCTCTGGAAGATTTGCTTTTCTCCTTTTCATTTGATTGTTTTAGTTATTTTCTACTTTCATTCACAAATCATATCATCCAAATCATATCATGCGAATCCTTTGCCCCAATTTAAAAATCAAATTCCTCAAAAAAAATTGTTCGACCCATTCTGTTCCTCCGTCCTTTAACATTGAAGAAGAAGCCAGAATATTCGCTCATTTTCTGCAGTGAATTCTTTGATGACCGATGAGTCCTATTTTTGCTTGGCATGAGCATCTGCAGAGTGAACAGTGGAACTCAAATACACCAGGTTAGGAATCTTGATTTTCAGACGAGACTTCCTCAGCTGGCATCAAGGGGTATGGGGAGAGAGCGGGAATATGGTATTGAGATAGAGGATTAGCCATGATCATATTGAATAGCGGTGCAGGCTCGAAGGGCCGAATGGCCTACTCCTGCTCCTATTTTTCTATGTTTCTATTTACATTCAGCATCAATAATGCAACGGGCCTCATAGTAGGAGGTGCCCTCATGGATAGTTTCTTGCCATACTTCCTTATCTTGAGCAAGTTGGTCCCACCTATGGATGTCTATTTGTGCTGTTTCAGAGTTACCTTTAAGCAGTGTTTATATCTCTTTTGCTGACCACCACGAGAGCGCTTCCCAGCTGCCAATGCACCATAAAAGATCTTCTTTGGGATTCATTCATCCGACATTTGCGCCACATGACCTGACCATCATAGCTGACTGTGCTCTTGTGGCCCTCTCCCAGGATGATATGCAAACAAGCTATGCGTGGCATGTCAGCTTTTTAAGAACTTCAGTGTCGGGGATCTTGTCTTGTCATCTGATCGTTAGTCGTCTCAGGCAGCTTAGGTGAAAGTGATTCAGTTTCTTAATGTCGTCCAAGTTTCACAGACATGAAGGAGGGTCGTCAAAACGGCAGCTATGTATACTTTGAGCATGCTGATGCCTCTCTTTCCCAGAGGTGCTCATGGAGTTTGCCAAAAGCTAAGCTGGCGTTGGTGATTTTGCAGGATGCATCTGTATCAATCTGAACTTCTCTGGAGAGGGTACTACCCAGGTCGGTGAATCTGTCCTCCCCCTGAAGCATGTGATCACCGATACTGATGATTGGTGGAGTATGATACGTGCCTGGGGCTGGTTGGAAGAATACCACCATCTTTTTAAGACTGATGGTTATGCCAAATTGCAGGCAAGCTGTTCCAAGGTGGTTCATGATTGTTTGCATATCATCCTGGGAGTGGGTCACATGAGCACATTCAGCAGTAAATAGAAGTTCACAAACAAGTTCTTCCACACCTCTGTATTAGCTTGTAGTCTTTTAAGGTTGAATCCAATCTGATTCAGTTCTGAACCTGATCTTGACTCCGATTTTGTGATTATTGAAAGCCACGAGAAGCGTAGCAGTAAACAAAATGCTAAAGAGTGATGGTGCAAGGACACTTCCTTGCTTTTCACTATTTGTAACGGGGAAAGAGATGGAATTGTCCCGATCTTCCATCACTCAAGCCATCATGGAATTGTTTGACCATTTCAATGAATTTATCTGGACACCTAAACTTGGAGAGGATTTTCCAGAGACCTTCTCTGCTGAAAGTGTTGAATGCCTTTGTCAGGTCAACAAAGACACAGTAGAGGTCTACATTTTGCTTTCTACATTTTTCTTGGAGCTGTCTGGCTGGGAAGATCATATCAGTTGTGCCTCTTCCCTTTCTGAACCCACACTGACAGTCTCGTAGGATTTTTTCAGCAATGTATTGAATTAAGCATCACTCTTGCCAGGATCTTTCCAGCATTGAAATGAAAGAGATTCCCTGGTGATTTTTTTTTAATTTGTTTATGCGATGTGGGCATTGCTGGCAAGGTCAGCATTTATTGCCCATCCCTAAATGCCCTTGAGAAGGCGGTGTTGAGCCACCTTCTTGAACCACTGCAGTCCGTGTGGTGAAGGTACTCCCACAGTTAGGGAGGGTGTTCCAGGATTCTGACCCAGCGACAATGAAAGGTCGGCGATATACATCCAAGTCAGGATGGTGTGTGACTTGGAGGGAAATTTGGAGGTGGTGGTGTTCCCATGCACCTGCTGCCCTGGCCCTTCTAGGTGGAAGAGGTCACGGGTTTGGGAGGTGCTGCCGAAGAAGCCTTGGCAAGTTGCTGCAGTGCATCTTGTAGATGGTACACACTGCAGCCATGGTACACCGCTGGTGGAGGGAGTGACTGTTTAAGGTGGCCTGGATGGTGTCGAGCTCCAACCAGCGCTATACACCAGATACATCGACGACATTTTCTTCCTATGGACCCACGGCGAAGAATCACTGAAAAGGCTACATGATAACATCAACAAGTTCCATCCCACCATCAAACTCACCATGGACTACTCCTCAGAATTGGTCTCATTCCTGGACACACGAATCTCCATCAAAGACGGACACCTCAGCACTTCACTCTACCGCAAGCCCACGGACAACCTCACGATGCTTCACTTCTCCAGCTTCCACCCTAACCACGTTAAAGAAGCCATCCCCTATGGACAAGCCCTGCGAATACACAGGATCTGCTCAGACGAGGAGGAACGCGATGGACACCTACAGACACTGAAAGACGCCCTTGTAAGAATGGGATATGACGCTCGACTCGTCGATCGACAGTTCCGACGGGCCACAGCGAAAAATCGCATAGACCTCCTCAGAAGACAAACACGGGACACAACCAACAGAGTACCCTTCGTCGTCCAGTACTTCCCCGGAGCGGAGAAACTACGCCATGTTCTTCGCAGCCTTCAACATGTCATCGATGACGACGAACACCTCGCTAAGGCCATCCCCACGCCTCCACTACTCGCTTTCAAACAGCCGCCTAACCTCAAACAGACCATCATTCGCAGCAAATTACCCAGCTTTCAGGAGAACAGCGACCACGACACCACACAACTCTGCCACAGCAACCGCTGCAAGACATGCCAGATCATCAACACAGATACCATCATCACACGTGAGGACACCACCCACCAGGTACATGGTACATACTCATGTGACTCGGCCAACGTTGTCTACCTCATACGTTGCAGGAAAGGATGCCCCGGAGCATGGTACATCGGCGAGACCATGCAGACACTGCGACAACGGATGAACGGACACTGCGCAACAATCACCAGGCAGGAGTGTTCCCTCCCAGTCGGGGAACACTTCAGCAGTCAAGGACATTCAGCCTCCGATCTTCGGGTAAGCATTCTCCAAGGCGGCCTTCGAGACACACGACAACGCAAAATCGTCGAGCAGAAACTGATAGCCAAGTTCCGCACCCATGAGGACGGCCTCAACAGAGATCTTGGGTTCATGTCACGCTACATGTAACCCCACCTGACGCAGGGTCATCCAGACTTGAGTCGACATTGGCTTGTTCTCTCTACGCAGATGCGGCCGGATCTGCTGTGATTTCCAGCCAAAAAAAATGTTTTTTGTCTGTTTTTTTGTTTTTCATACAGACCCCAGCATCTGCAATATTTGACCCCTTGTGACCCCACCTCATTGTTCTTTGATGTAATGTTTCCCTGACTGACCTGTTTGGACACCATTCACACCTTTGACTGCTGTGATTATCTCTCTGCCGAGGTGTGATAAATGGCAGTTGGAAAGGTTACCTGTAAACATCTGACATGATTCTCTGACTATATAAGCTGTGTCTCTATGCATTTCTCCACTTCACCTGAAGAAGGAGCAGCGCTCCGAAAGCTTGTGATTTCAAATAAAGCTGTTGGACTATAACCTGGTGTTGTGTGACTTCTTACATTTGTTCACGCCAGTCCAACTCCGGCATCTCCACACCAGAGCTTCTTAAGTGTTGTTGGAGCTGCACTCATCCAGGCAAGTGGAGAGTGTTCCATCACACTCCTAACTTGTGCCTTGTAGTTGGTGGAAAGGCTTTGGGGAGGTGAGACACCCACTGCAGAATAACTAGCCTCTGACCTGCTCTTGTTGCCACAATATTTATGTGGCTGCTCCAGTTAAGTTTCTGGTCAATGGTAACCCCCAGGATGTTGATGGTGGGGGATTCGGCAATGGTAATGCCATTGAATGTCAAGTGGCAGTGGTTAGACTAGCTTGTTGGAGATGGTCATTGCCTGGCACTTCTGTGGCGCAAATGTTACCTGCCACTTATCAGTCCAAGCCTGAACGTCGTCCAGGTCTTGTTGCATGCGGGCATGGACTGCTTCATTATCTGAGGAATTGTGAATAGCACTGAACACTGTGCAGTCATCAACGAACATCCCCATTTCTGACCGTATGTTGGAGGGAAAGTCATTGATGAGGCAGCTGAAGATGGTTGGGCCTAGGACACTGCCCTGAGGAACACCTAGAGCGATGTCCTGGGGCTGTGATGATTGACCTCCAACGACCACAACCATCTTCCTTTGTGCTAGGTATGACTCCAGCCAGTGAAGAGTATTCCGCCCGAATCCCATTGACTTCAGCTTTACTAGGGCTCCTTCATGCCACACTCGGTCAAATGCTGCCTTGATGTCAAGGGCAGTCACTCTCACCTCACCTCTGGAATTCAGCTCCTTTGTCCATGTTTGGACCAAGGCTGTAATGAGGTTGGGAGCCAAGTGGTCTTGGTGGAACCCAAACTGGGCATCAGTGAACAGGTTATTGGTGAGTAAGTGCCACTTGATAACTCTGTCGATGACACCTTCCATCACTTTGCTGATGATTGAGAGTAGACTGATGGGTCGATATTTGTCCGGATTGGATTTGTCCTGCTTTTTATGGACAGGACATACCTGGGCAGTTTTCCACATTGTCGGATAGATGCCAGTGTTGTAGCTGTACTGGAATAGCTTGGCTAAAGACACTGCTAGTTCTGGAGCACAAGTCTTCAGCATGATAGCCGGGATGTTGTCAGGGCCCATAGCCTTTGCTGTATCCAGTGCGCTCAGCCGTTTCTTGATATCACGTGGAGTGAATCGAATTGGCTAAAGACTGGCTTCTGTGATGGTGGGGGCCTCAGGAGTAGGATCATCCACTCAGCACTTCTGGCTGAAGATGGTTACAAACACTTCAGCCTTGTCTTTTGCACTCACGTGCTGGGCTCCACCATCATTGAGGATGGGGATATTCATGGAGCCTCCACCTCCCGTTAGTTGTTTAATGGTTCACCATTCACGATAGGATGTGGCAGTGCAGTGGTCACTGCTACCAATACTGTCATGGACAGATGCATCTGCAACAGGTAGGTTGGTGAGGATGAGGTCAAGTAGGTTTTCCCTCATGTTGGTTCTCTCACCACCTGTCACAGGCCCAGACTGGCAGCTGTATCCTTCAGGACTCAGCCAGCTCGGTCAGTAGTGGTGCCATCGAGCCACTCTTGGTGATGAACATTGAAGTCCTCTACCCAGAGTATATTCTGTGCCCTTGCTACTCTCAGTGCTTCTTCCAAGTTGTGTTCAACATGGAGGAGTACTGATTCATCAGCTGAAGGAGGGCGGTAGATGGTAATCAGCAAGATGTTCCTTGCCCACGCTTGACCTGAAGCTATGAGACTTCATGGGGTCCAGAGACAATGTTGAGGACTCCCAGGACCACTCCTTCCCGACTGTATACCACTGTGCCCCCACCCCTGGTGGGCCTGTCCTGCCGATGGGACAGGACATACCCAGGGATGGTGATGGAGGATTTTGAAACATTGGCTGAAAGGTATGATTCTGTGAGTATGACTATGTCAGGCTGTTGCTTGACTAGTCTGTGGGACAGCTCTCCCAATTTTGGCACAAGTCCCCAGATGTTGGTGAGGAGGACTTTGCAAGGTCGACTGGGCTGGGTGTGCTGTTGCCGTGTCCGTAGCCGGTGCCGAGGTTGATGCCGGGTGGTCCATCTGGTTTCATTCTTATTATTGTGTTTTGTAGAGGTTTGTTACTGAGTGGCAATTAAGAGTCAGCCACATTGCTGTGGGCCTGGAGTGACATTTTGGCCAAACCAAGTAAGGACAGCAGATCTCCTTCCCTAAAGGACATTAGTGAACCAGATGGGTTTTTACGACAATCCGATAGTTTCATGGTCACCATTACTGATACTAGCTTTTTATTCCTGAGTGCCACATAGATTGAAATTGTTTGTTGAGATGTTTGACTAAGTAGTCACCACTGGCCTTGTCTATCTCAGCTGCAATAGTATCAGAACCAGGTGCCTTCTCACTTGAGATAGCCAAATAGTCTTTGCAATCTCTGAGATAGTAGGTTCTTTTACAAGGTTACCATTGATGGCACATTGAGGCGTCATCATGGATAGCTGATTTATTACTTAGAAGGCGATGGAAATGGTCAACCTGTAGGAATGGTCAAATTCCTATCTAGAGATTGAGTTCGACGCAGGCAATCAATCAAAAAGGTTTTTAATGTCAAACTAACGAGTTTAAACAGATTGATGCAAGAGAACTATGAATACAGGTCTTAACTGGCTGGAGGCTCCACGAGGACTGCCTGGGCCATCCCGTGGATGGCGTCATGACATCATCACATTCTTCCCGCGTTTAGGGTGATCACGTGATCGGCGGCATGACATCATCGCGTTTGCCTGCGCTCTTAAAGGGCCCGCGCACTGTACATGCAAACAGTATATACAATGGTACAGATTTAGTCTGTAGCTAACACATCGTTAAAAGGAATTATGTACACTTGTTCAGAGTCTCTCAGTGGCTCTGCCACAAACCCATCTTTTCAGGATTTGATTTTTATCTGTGAGGAGAGTAGTTTTATCAGTTCTCATAACTGGGGTGGAGCAACTAGATTGTGGTATTTTAGAAGATTTTCATGTCATTCTGGTCAACAGAGAACTGCAATTCATCTGCCTTTATGCCCCACAATCCACAATGAGTCACACATAATCCTTAGTTTGGTCTGGACTTGTTTACAAATGTTTTCATAAGCTTGCTTCTGCTTGGTTAATGACTTGTCCTTTATCTATGGTAAGTGTAAAGTCTGTGGGTTGTGCAGTTAATAAATACACAGACTTCAGAAGTAACAAACAAACAGGTCTTTACTATTCGAAGGTCCGGGCGAATCTGCCCCAGCAATCCTGCCACAACACTTATATACTGGTGTGGTCACTATCGGTATTACAGTATACAGAAGCCAAACAAATAGTGCCACACCTAAAGTAGTTCTCTTAAAGGTGAACGGTTGCACTCAATAGTTCCCTTAAAGGTAGACGGGTACATACACTGCAGTCCAGCTCGGCATCGACTATGCCCTCATGGCTGCGGATCAAGCCTCGGATCCGGAAGTCCAATCTTACAGAACCAACCCCTCTAGCCTCCAAGCGGCCGACGTCAAATTCAATGCTGTGGGCACTACGCTACTCTGCGACGTCTCTGTAGGAGATCCTCGCCCTATCGAGCCGGTCGCCTGGCGCCGAAATGTTTTTGACACCATACACGGGTTGTCGCACCCTGGCATGAAGGCCTCGCGTTAGTGGCTTGTGGTCCACAAAAGCCGTGAACGGACGTCCCTCTAGCAAGAACTGGAAATGGCGGATGGCCAGTGTTAGATCCGTGGTTCAGTGGATAAATAATTACACAGATGCTGTACATAAACAAATAACAGGTCTTTACTGGAGGAGGGTAATCTCTAGACTGGGGTACAGAGGCATGCGCACAGCTTATATGCCGGTGTGGTCACTGCCGGTACTACTGTATACAGGAGCTGTAAAAAGTAGTTCTGACTTAAAGCACATACACTACAATTTCTCCCTTTTTAGATTAATAACACCCCCTTAATATTCAAATAACAATTACATTTTTACATGTACATTCAATAACAAAAGTCCATTTATAGATTCAGTCTTTGGGGCGGCTTCCTGACCCTTTCGGGATAGTGCCTTTCCGGAGGTTCTTGCTCTTGGTGCAGAGGCGATTCTGACCCCCTTTCATCGGGTAGTTCATCGGGTTATACTGCTACTGGGTCTGAAGTAGATACTACCGGTATGTTGGGTTCATCCCCAGGTACTCGAGACATGGGGTTGACGCATTCCTGTGATGTTAAGATCTGATCGACGTGGCGTCTCACAATATTCTCCCCGACATCCACTGTGTACATTAATGGCCCCTGCCTTGTACATATCGTTCCGGGTTGCCACTTCTCTGTTCGATAGTCCCGGGCCAAGACTGGTTGCCTTACATTGAAGCTCCTTGTCGGCTTCTCGTTGATGTGCTGGAATTGTTTGTCCTCAACATTTCTTCGCACATTTGGTCTGAACAAGTCCAGACGAGATCTCAACCTTCGGTTAAAGAACATCATGGCCGGGGTCTGGTTGGTAACTGCATGTGTCACGTTTCGGTAGGCTAATAAGAAATTGTCCATCTTATGCTGTAGTGGAATTTCCTCATTGCACATGGCCTTTATCGCCTTCTTAAAGGTTTGTACGAACCTCTCAGCCAATCCATTGGTGGCTGGATGACACGGGGCGGATGTGTAATGCCTTACCCCATTCCTTTTCATGAATTTTTGGAACTCGTCGGACACAAACTGTGGTCCATTATCAGAGCAGATCTGCTCTGGCAACCCGTTTCTGGCAAATATGGTCCGTAGGACTGCAATCGTTTTCTCTGTAGTGGTTGAAGACATCTTTATCACCTCAGGCCACTTTGAATGAGCATCCACTGCTATTAAGAACATTGAGTCCATGAATGGACCAGCGAAATCAATGTGCACCCGTTGCCATGGAGAGGAAGGCCACTCCCATGGGTGTAGAGGGGCATGTGGTGGTGCATTTTGGACCTTCTGGCATCCTAAGCAGCTCTTAGTTAGGTCTTCGATTTGTTGATCGATTCCCGGCCACCACACATAAGCCCTAGCTAGGCTTTTCATTTTCACTCCCCCCAGATGACCTTCATGTAGCTCATTTAGCACTCTCTCTCTTAACTTGGGTGGAATCACCACTCTGGATCCACACATCACTGTCCCCTGGCATACTGACAGCTGTTCTCTTCTGGATGAGAATGCTGGCAACAGTGAGTCGCCATGTGTTGGCCATCCCCTCACCGTCAATTCATATACCCGTGACAGCGTCGGATCATTGCGGGTCTCCTTTTCTATATCCGCGTTTGTTACTGGCAATCGTTCAATTATCGACGAATAAAATATCTCAATAGGGTCCACTGCTGGTGCTTCCTCCACAGTAGGCAGTGGCAGGCGCGATAGCCCATCAGCGATCCCATGCTGTCTCATGCCTTTATATTCTATTTCATATTGATTCGCCCCTAGAAACAGGGACCATCTTTGTAAGCGCTGTGCAGTCATTACTGGCACGCCCTTCTTAGGATTAAAGATGGAGACAAGTGGTTGGTGGTCAGTCAGCAAGGTGAACTTCTGTCCATGCAGATAGTGGTTGAATTTTTTTACTCCCCATACTAGGCTGAGGGCCTCCCTGTCAATCTGGGCATAGTTGCGCTCGGCTGAGGTTAGTGACCGAGACGCAAAGGCTACTGGCCTCTCCAACCCGTCTGGGAATTTGTGCGACAGCACCGCTCCAATGCCGTAGGGTGATGCATCACATGCCAAACGAATTGGTAGTGCTGGGTTGAAATGGGCCAACACCTCTTTTGATGTGATCAATTCTTTACACTTCTGGAAAGCTCGTCTACGTTCGTCATCTCACTTCCATGGTACTCCTGTTTGCAGTAGCGTGTTCAGCGGGTGTAATACCATAGACAAATTTGGTAAGAACTTGTGGGAATAGTTTACCAGCCCAAGGAACGACCACAGTTGTGACACATTTTCCGGTGCTGGAGTCTTGACTACTGCCTCTATCTTGTCAGGGGACTTATGTAACCCCTCTTCATCGATGACGTGGCCGCAATACGAGAAGTTTCTGGAAAAACTCGCACTTGTGGCAATTAGCTCGTAGCCCATATTCCTTTCATCTGGCGAGCACCTTCTCCAAGTTAGCAAGGTGATCACCGTCATTTTTGCCCGTGACCAAGATGTCGTCCAAATAACACTGGGTCCCTGGAATCCCTTGCAGGACCTGATCCATCGCCCTTTGCCAGATAGCCGGAGCCGAGGCTATTCCAAACACCAGCCGATTGTATTGATAGAGACCTTTATGGGTGTTGATCGTAAGGTAATGTTTCGAAGCTTCTTCTACCTCCATTTGCAAGTACGCCTGGGCTAGATCAATTTTGGTGAAGCGTTTACCACCAGATAGCGAGGTGAAAGTATCCTCAATTCGTGGAAGCAGATATTGCACCGTGTGAAGGACTGGGTTCACTGTCACCTTAAAATCCCCACAAATGCAGACCTTCTTTGGTTCCCCAGGCGTATTACTCAACGACCTCTTCATTACAGGAACGATGGGTGTAGCCCACTCGCTCCAGTCCACTTTGGACAGTACTCCTGAATGTTCCAACCCTTCCAGCTCTGCTTCAACCGCTGGTCTGATCGCATAAGGCACTGGTCTGGCCTTCAGAAACTTTGGGCTTGCATTATCCTCTATTTTAATTGTTGCTGTTATTCCTTTTAGTGTTCCTAGTCCCTCCTGGAACACTTCTTTTGCGTCAGTTAGCATTTTTGACAGTCGTCCAGGTGTGACGTCGTCATCCTTTTTGGCCTCCACCTGCAGTGCCTGTATGGAATGCCAATCTAAATGTATCTTCCGGATCCATTCACGTCCTAGCAGTGGTGGTCCTCCATTTGGCAATACATATATATCCATTTTAGGTATTTCCTGACCTTTATATGTCACTTTCACCCTTATTTTTCCTTTGGGGTAGACTTTTTGCCCCGTATACGTCTTCAAGACAATCTCTGTAGCTTTCAAGGGTATGTGTGAAAATAGCCGCTTGTAGTCTCTTTGATTTATGACTGTTAGAGCTCACCCTGTGTCCAATTCCATTTCCACTTGGACTCCATCTATCTTGAGTGTAACCCAGATAGTCTGGTGATCCTCCATTTCGGTTACATTATGTAGTTTCAGACAACCCAGCTCCTTGCTTCCGGAGTCTGTGTCACTTTTCTGTTTGTCTGAACCACTGTCCATCACCTGGTGTACCTTTTTGTACTTCTCCTGTGGAGATTTCTTACTGTTGGTTTTCTTCCCAGACCTGCAGACTCTTGCTATGTGTCCTGCTTTCCCACACTGTCCTTGAACCAACAATCTTTCTGGTCATGTGTTGTTCTGCCGCAGCGATAGCACGTCCCTGTTCCATAGGTCATTTCGTTGGTGCCATATTCTTGCGGTCTCCATTGTATCTCTGCAGCGCCCCTTGTGGCTGCTTCGTGTGATACTGCCATACTGAAAGCTTTGTCCAGTGTAAGGTCCTTTTCTGATAGAAGCCGTTTCTGGGTTCCTTCACTTTGTAGCCCACACACAAACTTGTCCCTTAACGTGTCTGCTAGTCCCACTCCAAACTGGCAGTATTTCGATAGCTTGCGCAGTTCCGTTAGGTACTCAGCATTGCTTTCGTCTTTGTGTTGGTTCCTTTTATGGAACTTAAATCATTCTGCTATCAGCAGTGGTGTGGGGTTTAAGTGGTCCTGTAGGATTTCTACTATGCTTTCAAAATTCTTGTTTACCGGCTTCTCTAGGGTTATTAGATTTCGCAGTAACCCATAAGTTTTTGCACCCATGGAATTTAACAGAACCAGTGCTTTATTAGCATCTGACACTTCAGTCGCCCTGCAGTACACCTCAATACATTCCACATATGTCGCCCAATCTTCGACTTCATTGTCGAACGTAGAGATACTGCCACTCTTCGGCATCCTTGGTTGTGCGTTAACTATCACCAATGGCGCCTCCCGCGCTTCCCCTTCTTCTCCACTGGCACAAAATGGCGTCTCCCGCGCTTTCCTTCCTTCCCGCGCTCGCCCGTCTTCTCCGCTGCGGCTTCGCAAAATGGCGTCTCCCGCGCTCTTCCTTCTTCTCCGCGGCTCAATGGCGCCTCCCGCGCTCTCCCTGCTTCTCCGCGGCTCAATGGCGTCTCCCGCGCTCTCCCTGCTTCTCCGCAGCTCAATGGCGTCTCCCCTTGCTTCGCCCCGCGGACCCTGATCAGCCCGTGATCCCTGGCTGTGCTCTGCGCGTTCTTCTCTTGATATTTGTCGATGCTGCTCAGTCTAGTACCCGACTGTTTCTTACCCTCTCTCTCTCCGGTTTGCAGTATTTTTCCTCGATGCCGCTCGGTGATCAACCCCCGGCTGCGCCCTGCTCTCTTCACCCTCTTTCTTACCCCGTCGATGCTGCCCAGCTCTCTCTCTCTGCCGTCGGTCGGCTCCAGCCGCCGCTGCTCGGGAAGGGTCTGCTCTGGACCTGTCGTCGGTCTCTTACTGCTCGTTGTGGCTGGGGAACCAAGCCTGGCTCTCCACAGCCTCCCCAGCAAAGTTGGATCTCTGCCTGACTGCTGGGCGGTTGCTCGCGGTCGACGCCCGTGTTCCTGGACTCGACTATTTTTTAATTTTTTTTAAGATGCAGGTAGATTTGCATCAACACTCGTCGCCACTGTTAGATCCATGGTTCAGTGGATAAATAATTACACGGATGCTGTACATAAACAAATAACAGGTCTTTACTGGAGGAGGGTAATCTCTAGACTGGGGTACAGAGGCATGCGCACAGCTTATATACCGGTGTGGTCACTGCCGGTACTACAGTATACAGGAGCTGTAAAAAGTAGTTCTGACTTAAAGCACATATACTACAGCCAGAAAAAAGGCCAGCAACTCCCGGTCGAACGTACTGTACTTCCGTTCGTTTCGCCGTAGTTGACGGCTGAAAAACGCCAGCGGTTGCCACGTCCCATTCAGCCACTGTTCCTGCACTGCGCCGATGGCGTAGTCTGACGCGGCAGTGGTAACGGCGATGGTGGCACCTGGCAGCGGGTGCGCCAGCATGGTTGCGTTGGCTAAGGCGCCTTTTGTGTCGACGAACGACCGGTCCATGTCAACCGTCCAGCTAATCGGATCCTTGCCGGACTTGCCCTTGAGGGCCTCATACAGGGGCTGCATGAGCAGAGCTGCATTAGGGACGAACCGGTGATAAAAATTTACCATCCCGAGGAACTCCTGCAGGGCCTTGACAGTCTGCGGGCGCGGGAAAGAAGTAACTGCCTCCACCTTCGTTTGCAGGGGAATTGCGCCGTCCGATGTGATGCGATGGCCTAAGAAATCAATCTGCTGCAGGCCAAACTGGCACTTGGCCGGGTTGATGATCAAGCCGTGTTGACTGAGGCGTCTAAAGAGGGTGCGTAAATGGCAGATGTGCTCCTCTTTATTCGGGCTGGCAATGAGGATGTCGTCGAGGTAGACGAATAGAAACTTGAGGTCCCGAAGCACGGAGTCCATCAAGCGCTGGAAAGCCTGTGCAGCGTTCTTCAATCCAAACGGCATCCGCAGAAATTCAAACAGGCTGAATGGGGTGATGACTGCAGTTTTCGGGACGTCTTGCACGGGGACCTGGTGGTAGCCACGGACAAGGTTGACTTTTGAAAAAATGGTATTTCCCGCTAAATGGGCAGAGAAATCCTGAATATGAGGGGTCGGGTACCGATCAGGAGTAGTGGCGTCGTTCAGGCGTCGGTAGTCGCCGCAAGGCCGCCATCTGCTGCCAGGTTTTGGAACAATGTGGAGAGGCGAAGACCAGGGACTATTCGACCGGCGAATAATCCCTAGCCACCCCATCGTGTCGAACTCCGCTTTCGCAGCCACGAGCTTGCCAGGTTCGAGGCGCTGGGCCCGTGCGTAGACCGGGGAGCCAGTACTGGTGATGTGATGTTCGACACCATGTTTCGTGGCCGTGGAAGAGAAAGTGGGTCTGGTCTGGTCTGGGAAATATCCGAGGAGGTGAGTGAAGTCACCCGGAGGTGGGAATGCGCAGGAGACAGGCGGTGGCACGGGATGGAGTGAAAAGTGGCCGCATTGATCAACTGGCAGTGCCTTACATCCACCAGGAGGCCGTTGGCGCACAAAAAATCCGCCCCAAGGATGGCTTGAGAGACCTTGGCCATGATGAAATCCCAGTAAAACCGCTGGCCGCCGAAGCACACCTGGATCCGCCGTCTTCCGAAGGTCCAAATGGCCCCACCATTAGCCGCCTCGAGGGAGAGGCCGTGCCCCCCAGCTTGTATATCAAGATTTGACACGGGTAGGATGCTACACTGCGCCCCGGTGTCGCAGAGGAAACATCGACCAGATAGGGAGTCGGTGATGAAGAGGAGTATTCCCGAATTACCGATTGCCATCGCAGCCGTGGGGTGCTCGTTATAACCGGTCCTCTTTCGACAGGGTTGCTGTTGTTTTTTTTGAGCGAAAAGCTGCAGGGAGGGCGGCAGCATCTTGCTTTCACGCCAAAACGGGCGTGGTAGAAGCACAACCCCACAGGTTGAGGGGCTGGAGCAGCGTCTGTGGGGGATGGGCGCCTCGTGGCAGCGCAGTACTGCTGTGTCACCGCGAAGATCTTGTCCGCTTCAGCAGCCAGCTCTGCGCAGTCTGTGACTTCCGACCTGGCAAGGGCAGCCTGAACTTGCTCCGGTAGCTGGCTGAGGAATAGCTCCCTGAAGAGGAAGCATTCCGGTTCGGAGCCCAGGAGCGTGAGCATTTGGCTCATGAGCTCGGACGGCTTGGAGTCCCCGAGGCCGGGCATAGCGAGCAGCCGGCGGGCGCGCTCCGACTTCGTGAGCCCAAAGACCTGTAACAACCGTGCCTTTATCATTTCATACTTGCGATCTTCTGGTGGATTACCAAGCAGGCTGACGATCCGCGAGGCTGTGGCGCTGTCGAGGGCGGAGACCACTGTGATGAAATATATGCCTTCATCAGCCCCTGTGTTTTACCTGCATTGTATTGTGTGTACCGCCCCCTTTTTCCTATTGTGTGTATTGGCTCCGCCCCTGTCTTTTGTCATATAAAGGTCTCAAGAGCTGTATGAGTCATTTCTGCCAGACAAATCCGATGTGGAAAGGCATGCAATGTTCTTAGTGATTAAAAGCCTTCAGTTGAATCCTTTAATTCCTTGTCTTTGAGTTATTGATGGCACATCAATTTTAATCACTAAAACACCAAGATGGATCGACTCCTGAAACCAGAGCGCTTGGATCTGGACCCCCATGCCTCAGACGCAGCCACACAGTTCGGACACTGGTTCCAATGCTTCGAATTTTTCATCGAAAGCTCAGCCACCGCCATAGCAGCCGCGACCACCACCGGAGACATGAAACTGGGAATCCTGCGAAACTCGGTGAGTCATCGGGTCTCCCCTCTCATCCGAGATGCCATCAGCTACGGGGATGCCTGCACCATTCTGAAGGCCCACTACGTGCGGCCAATAAATGAGGTGTACGCCAGGCATCTTCTGACTACTCGCACGCAGCGGCATGGTGAGTCACTAGAGGACTTCATGCTAAGCCTAAAAGTACTGGGCAGAGACTGTAACTGTAAGGCCGTGTCTGCCATCGTGTACACGGAGGAGCTGATCCGAGACTCCTTTATTGCGGGCCTCAGTTCAAATTACATTCGGCAGAAACTGTTTGAAAAGGAGGGACTGGACTTAAAACAGGCTATGGGCATAGCGCGATCGCTGGATATGGCCCAGAGGAACTCTGAATCCTGTTCCTCAGGCCACGCAGCCCACTCCACCTCGTGCGCGCCGTGGGGGCCGCCATCTTGGAAGCCATCTTCACCTCCCAGGTCTCAGGCCAGCCCAGCACCATCGGAGCCCCAGCCTCCACCCAGGAGCCCCACTACTGCCGCGATGCATCGGGCCCCGAAATGCTACTTCTGCGGCCAGGACAAACACTCCAGGCACCTGTGCCCAGCGAAGGGCACCACCTGTTTTAAATGCGGGAAGAAAGGACATTTCAGCAAAGTCTGCAGAGGGAACCCCGCCTCCAACTCCGCCACCGCCGCGTGCGCGCCGTGGGGGCGGCCATCTTGGACACCATCTTGTCCACCCTCATGGAGTCCACCATCTTGTCCCGACTACACGGACCTCCAGGACCCACTGGTGGCCTCGATCACGGTGGATCAATCCAGGCCGCATCCGTTGTCTAGATCGGTGATGGACATAGAGGTAAACGGGAACAAGGTTAAATGCTTGATTGACTGCGGGAGCACCGAAAGCTTTATTCATCCTAGCATGGTAAAACGACTTTGACTAACGATAGTCCCTACACAGGGCAAAATCGCCATGGCTGATAAGACCCATACCTCAAAAATTACAGGTTTCTGCGCGGTTATGTTGTCGGTAAAAGGCAATGATTACAGAGATTTTAAACTATTGATAATGCCAGATCTCTGTGTGAGCATGATCTTGGGTCTGGACTTCCAGTGCCACCACCAAAGTATCACGCTTACCTACGGTGGGTCCCAGCCGCCCCTCAAAGTGTGCGGTCTGGCTACCCTGAAGGTCAAGCCGCCCTCTCTGTTCGCCAACCTCGCACCCAACTGTCGACCCATAGCGACCAAGAGTGGGCGGTACAGCTGGGAGGACAGACGGTTCATTGCGTCGGAAGTAGAAAGACTCAAGCGGGAGGGTATCATTGAATGCAGTACCAGCCCGTGGCGCGCCGAGGTAGTAGTAGTTAAGGGTAGCGAAAAGAAGCGGATGGTGATAGATTATAGCCAGACAGTTAATCTATACACCCAGCTAGAAGCCTACCCTCTGCCCCGCATAGCGGATATGGTTAACCAAATCGCGCAATACCGGGTGTTTTCCACCATCGACCTAAAATTGGCATACCACCAGTTCCCCATTAGGCCGGAGGACCGTCCATACACCGCCTTCGAGGCGAACGGATGCCTCTACCACTTCCTCAGAGTCCCCTTTGGGGTAACGAATGGGGTCTCGGTCTTCCAGCGGGAGATGGACCGCATGGTCGATGAGAACCAGTTAACAGCCACCTATCCATACCTAGACAACGTCACCATCTGCGGCCACGACCAGCAAGACCACGACTCGAACCTCGCGAGATTTCTGAAAACCGCCCTCAGACTCAATCTCACCTACAACGAGGATAACTGTGTCTTTAGCACCACGCGCCTCTGTATCCTGGGCTGCGTGGTGGAAAACGGGGAAATCGGTCTGGACCCCGACCGATTGCGCCCCCTACGGGAGCTACCCCTACCAAACACTCCCAAGGCCCTGAAAAGGTGCCTGGGGTTTTTCTCCTATTACGCCCAATGAGTCCCCAATTATTCCGACAAGGCCCGTCCCCTCCTGAAATCAACATCCTTCCCGCTCACGGCCGAGGCCCACGCCACCTTCAACAGCATTAAACACAACATTGAGAAGGCCGCGCTGCAGGCAGTGGATGAAAACATCCCTTTCCAGGTCGAAAGCGATGCGTCCGACTTCGCTTTAGCAGCCACCCTCAACCAGGATGGGCGGCCCGTAGCCTTTTTCTCAAGAACCCTCCAAGGGCCCGAGATCAGGCACTCCTCGGTAGAGAAGGAGGCCCAGGCCATAGTGGAGGCAGTGCGGCACTGGTGGCACTACCTAGCCGGCAAACGCTTCACCCTGCTTACCGACCAGCGGTCGGTAGCCTTCATGTTTAACAACAAACAGAGGGGGAAGATCAAGAACGACAAAATTCTCAGGTGGCGGATCGAACTCTCCACGTTTGAGTACGACATAATATATAGGCCGGGGGCCCTCAACGAATCCCCCGACGCCCTATCACGTGGGATGTGTGCCAGCATCCAGGGGGACAGGCTACAGGGCCTCCACAATGGCCTCTGCCACCCGGGGGGTCACCCGGCTATTCCACTTTATAAAATCCCGTAACCTGCCCTATTCCATCGAGGAGGTCCGGTCTATGACCAGGGACTGCCGCACCTGTGCGGAATGCAAGCCCCATTTTTTCAGGCCCGACCGAGCCCACCTGATCAAAGCTACACGGCCATTCAAGCACCTGAGCTTAGATTTCAAGGGACCACTCCCCTCCACCGACCGTAATGTGTACTTTCTCAACATTGTGGACGAGTACTCCCGCTTCCCATTCGCCTACCCCTGCCCAGACATGACCAGTGCCACGGTCATCAAGTGCCTCGACAGCCTGTTTTGCACATTCGGCATGCCTAACTACATCCACACTGACAGGGGGGCGTCGTTCATGAGCGACGAACTGCGCCAATACCTGCTGTCGAAGGGGATAGCCACGAGTCGGACCACTAGTTATAACCCCCGGGGTAATGGGCAAGTGGAGAGGGAAAACGCGACAGTGTGGAAGGCGGTCACCTTAGCACTAAGGTCTAAATGCCTCCCTACCTCCCGCTGGCAAGCGGTCCTCCCAGACGTACTCCACTCGATAAGGTCGCTACTGTGTACTGCTACTAACGCCACTCCTCACGAGAAGATGTTTGTTTTTCCCCGCAAATCAACCTCAGGAGTGTCCCTTCCTTCGTGGCTCTCCACCCCAGGGACAGTCCTATTACGGAAGCATGTGAGGGGCCACAAAACGGATCCCCTCGTGGAGGCAGTACACTTACTCCACGCAAACCCACAGTACGCGTACGTCAAGCACGCCGACGAGCGTGAGGACACCGTGTCCATAAAGGACCTCGCCTCGGCAGGAAGCGACGACGACCCATCCTCACCACCCCCAGAAGAACCTCCACCATCCCCAGAGGTATCCTCACCGCCCCCAGAAGTACCTGCAACACCCCCAGCACAGGGGTATGCCCAGGAGGGCACCACGGACTCCCGGTCAGAACCCAAGGTACTGTTGCGACGTTCAGGAAGGACTATCACACCCCCGGACAGACTAAATCTGTAGAAGGGGTGAATGTGATGAAATATATGCCTTCATCAGCCCCTGTGTTTTACCTGCATTGTATTGTGTGTACCGCCCCCTTTTTCCTATTGTGTGTATTGGCTCCGCCCCTGTCTTTTGTCATATAAAGGTCTCAAGAGCTGTATGAGTCATTCCTGCCAGACGAATCCGATGTGGAAAGACATGCAATGTTCTTAGTGATTAAAAGCCTTCAGTTGAATCCTTTAATTCCTTGTCTTTGAGTTGTTGATGGCACATCAACCACGTAATAGTCATGGGTCTGATCCGCAACGATGTTCCTGATTGCGAACTGGGCTTCAGCCTGGATGAACCACGCGGCTGGCTGTTGCTCCCAGAACAGTGGTAGCTTCAAAGCAACGGCGTTCATTTCCATGTTCAGTAACTTCTGCGAAAACCGTTCGCAAAAGTCGGGGTCACCAATGTAGGAATGTCTAGTTCCTATCAAAAGACTGAGGTCCACTCAGGTGATCAAATAAACGAGGTTTAATGAAAGCTAACAGAGTTTAACGGATAATTACAGGAGAACATTGAATATAGGTCTAGTCAGTTCAGAGGCTCCACGAGGACTGCTTGGGCGGTCCCGTGGCTGACGACATGACGTCATCACGTTTTTCCCGCCGGTGGGGGATCACGTGATGAACGGCGTGATGTCATCGCGTTTACCCGCGCAATTAAAGTGATCGGGCTCTGTACATGTAAACAGTGAAAACAAAGATACAGACTCAGGCTGTAGCTAACATATTATTAAACGGAATTATATACAATTGATCGGAGTCCCTTAGTGGCTCCGCCACATGGTCTGTGATAGGGTGGAAGGCAGGAGTGATTAAATGACAAAAGGTCTGATTGTACAAAGCAAAAGGAGATGGTAATGGGTCAGAGTCGGAGATAGTTGCTGAAGAAAGTTGTGGTTTGGCAATAACTGTGGGCCACATTAATTCGGTTTCTGCGGTCTCTGTCCAGATACATTGGCCAGAACTTTCCTTACCTTGGTGGGTCTGGTGCGGCCGGTGTCTGTGGCAGGTCACGGCCCCGCTGCTGGTTCCATCCCGCTGTAGAAAATGAACTTACCTTAGTGGGGCCTATTAAGTTCGCCCAGCACTTTACCCAGCCCAATTAGATGGAGCAGGTCTGATGACATCATTCATGAAGTGTTTTAAGCCGGGATCCTTAAAGGGACCCTGGCCACATTAAATTTTAAGTTTAATCTAACATAGTGGGTGTTGAATCTTTACTGTACAATAATATAATAAAAGTTACATATGAGTGAAAAATAAATATTTAAATAAAATTATTAAATAATATGAATCCATCTACAAATACGATCAAGAACATAATTTTAAAAGTACATTAATTGGGAAGTTATTGGTGCTTTAGTCACAATTCTATAGACTTTTGTATCAGTAACTGGTACAAATAAAAGATGTGTGTGTGTGTATAGGTAATACAAAAAATTAAGCAGATTTTAAATGTAATTGTAAAGGGGTGGATTTACAATCTTATGTAAGTTCAGTGGAAGAGCTGCGGAAACCCTGACAAACAGTGTAAGTGGTGCTTACAATGTGTTTCTGGGATTTCTGCAGCTCTTCCGTTGAAGTTAACAATGGACAAGTGAGAGAAACTCCACAAAAATTCACCCTAAAGTCTCAGACTGAAAAATTAAATTAGTCATACTCAGGGACTGAAAGTAAATTGAACCAGTGGAATGAGTGATGAGAATGAAATTGTTATGCTTGATGACTTGATTTAATGTGTAACTGGATAATCACAGTATACTGTGAGAAAAACCTGACCAGAAACAACACAAACATTTATTTAAATGCTATATGTCATTTTTTATAGTGCAGATCACTTCACTGCAATTACTGCTGAGTTGGAAGGCAACAGCCGAGAATGACCAGTGAAAAATTAACATTTACCAGTAGCTTTTCAAGTACAACGGAATCTCCATCAATCTGTTAGCTGATGTAATCAACATGTTTTTATTTTGGTTTGTTTTCCACACTGTCAAGTAATCAGCTGGAGCAATGGCCATGGAACATGGATATGATATAATTGGGATTACAGAGACATGGCTCCAGGGTGACCAAGGCTGGGAACTCAACATCCAGGGGTATTCAATATTCAGGAAAGACAGGCAAAAAGGAAAAGGAGGTGGGGTAGCATTGCTAGTTAAAGAGGAGATTAACACAATAGTAAGGAAGGATATTAGCTCTGATGATGTGGAATCTGTATGGGTAGAGCTGAGAAATAACAAGGGGCAGAAAACGTTAGTGGGAGTTGTATACAGACCCCCAAACAGTAATGCTGAGGTTGGGGATGGCATTAAACAGGAAATTAGAGACATGTGCAATAAGGGCACAGCAGTTATCATGGGTGACTTTAATCTACATACAGAGTGGACTAACCAAATTAGTAACAATACTGTGGAGGAGGAATTCCTGGAGTGTATACGGGATGGTTTACTGGACCAATATGTCAAGGAACCAACTAGAGATCAGGCCATCTTAGGCTGGGTATTATGTAATGAGAAAGGATTAATCAGCAATCTTGTTGTGCGAGGCCCCTTGGGGCGAAGCGATCATAATATGATAGAATTCTTCATTAAGATGGAGAGTGAAGTATTTGACTCAGAGACTAGGGTCCTGAACTTAAATAAAGGAAACTATGATGGTATGAGGCACGAGTTCGCTAGGATGGATTGGGGAATGTTACTTAAAGGTTTGATGGTGGATAGGCAATGGCAAACATTTAAAGATCGCATGAATGAACTACAGAATTTGTTCATCCCTGTTTGACATAAAAATAAAACAAAGAAGGTGACTGAACCGTGGCTAACAAGGGAAATTAGGGATAGCATAAGATCCAAAGAGAGGACATATAAATTGGCCAGAAAAAGCAGCAAACCTGAGGATTGGGAGCAGTTTAGGATTCAGCAAAGGAGGACAAAGGGATTAATTAAGAGGGGGAAAATAGAGTATGAGAGTAAGCTTGCAGGGAACATAAAAACTGACTGTAAAAGCTTCAATAGATATGTGAAGAGAAAAAGATTGGTGAAGTCAAGCATAGGTCCCTTGCAGTCAGAATCAGGGGAATTTATAATGGGGAACAAAGAAATGGCAGACCAATTAAATACATACTTTGGTTCTGTCTTCACAAAGGAGGACACAAATAACCTCCCAGAGATGTCGGGGAACATAGGGTCTAATGAGAGGGAGGAACTGAATGAAATCAGTATTTGTAGGGAAATGGTGTTAGGGAAATTGACGGGATTGAAGGCCGATAAATCCCCAAGGCCTGATAATCTACATCCCAGGGTACTTAAGGAAGTGGCCCTAGAAATAGTAGATGCATTGCTGGTCATCTTCCAAAATTCTATAGACTCTGGAATAGTTCCCACGGATTGGAGGGTAGCTAATGTTACCCCACTATTCAAAAAAGGTGGTAGAGAGAAAACGGGGAATTATAGACCGGTAAGCCAGACATCGGTAGTGGGGAAAATGCTAGAGTCCATTATAAAAGATGTAATAGCAGAGCACTTGGAAAACAGTGACAGGATCAGACAAAGTCAACATGGATTTACAAAAGGTAAATCGTGCTTCACTAATCTACTGGAATTTTTTGAGGATGTAACTGGTAGAATAGATAAGGGAGAACCAGTGGATGTGGTGTATTTGGACTTTCAGAAGGCTTTCGATAAGGTCCCGCATAAGAGATTAGCATGTAAAGTTAAAGCACATGGGATTGGGGGTAAGATACTGACTTGGATAGAGAACTGGTTGGCAGACAGGAAGCAAAGAGTTGGAATAAACGGGTCTTTTTCCGAGTGGCAGGCAGTGACTAGTGGGGTACTGCAGGGATCGGTGCTAGGACCCCAGCTATTCACAATATATATTAATGATCTAGACGAGGGAACTAGATGTAATATCTCCAAGTTTGCAGACAACACAAAGCTGGGTGGGCGTGTGTGCTGTGAGGAGGATGCCGAGAAACTCCAGTATGATTTGGACAGGTTGGGTGATTGGGCAGATGCATGGCAGATGCAGTATAATGTGGATAAATGCGAGGTTATCCACTTTGGTGGCAAGAACAGGAAGGCAGATTATTATCTGAATGGAAATACATTGGGAGAAGGGGAAGTGCAACGAGACCTGGGTGTCCTTGTGCACCAGTCGCTGAAGGTAAGCATGTAGGTGCAGCAGGTGGTTAAGAAGGCAAATGGTATGTTGGCCTTCATAGCGAGAGGATTCGAGTACAGGAGCAAGGATGTCTTGCTGCAGTTGTACAGGGCCTTGGTGAGACCATACCTTGAGTATTGTGTGCAGTTTTGGTCGCCTTATCTGAGGAAGGATGTTCTTGCCATGGAGGGAGTGCAGCAAAGATTCACCAGACTGATACCTGGGATGGCAGGAATGACGTATGAGGAGAGATTGGGTCGATTGGGCTATATTCGCTGGAGTTTAGAAGAATGAGAGGGGATCTCATTGAAACTTATAAAATTCTAAACAGGACTAGACAGACTAGATGCAGGAAGGATGTTCCCAATGGCGGGGGAGTCCAGAACCAGGGGTCACAGTCTAAAGATAAGGGCCTAGAAATTCAGTTGCGTTCGCCAGCCGTTAGCGCCATAAGAGGGGTAGATTTCGAGCGCTAGGCACTTAGCGCCCGGGCGCAGACCGATCTGCGCCTACGCCCAACTTCAGTTGACATTTAGCGCCGGCGCAAAGTGTTTGCGCGCGCTCAGCTGCGCGCGCAGCTTATGACGTCATTTCGTCGTGCAACGCCGTTTGTGCGCCCCAAACCGGAACTTCAGTGGCGCCCGCCCAATGTGGGTGTGGCGCTGTTAAGAACTGTGAAGTGGAACACAGCAGAGGCCCTGCGGGCCTCGGGGAGCGCTAATTAAAGGGCACTTAGACTGAACTATAAAGGGCAGCCATTTTGCTGCAATGACTTTAGTGCTATGGATTTCTGGACAGAGACCAAGGAAGAGACCTTACTGAATTGGGCCAACATAGGAGAGGTATTTTTGGCTTCTGGCCAGAGCTTGCAAATTTGTCTCATTGTGATTTCACTGTTTGCAAGTATATTATGGGGGCTGCATGGGGTTCCAACCCTCAGTTCCAGCATTATGTGCGAAGGGCTCGCAGACGCTGTGTGAGAGGGGCAGCCATGCCTAGACGCAGAGGGGCCATCAGGCATCGGCAACGTAGGCCTTACCCACTCAGGGAATACCGCCAGCAGGTGTCCTATCTCACCATGACTGCCGCGCATTGTGTTAAGAGGCTGCGCTTCAGAAGGGAGGTGGTTGCAGAGATCTGCCAGCTGCTTCACAGAGATCTGTGTCCACAGCTGATGTGCAGGACGTCTCTGTCGGTGGAAGTGAAGGTCACGGTGGCTCTGACCTTTTATGCAAGCGGCTCCTTCCAAGCCGCTGCTGGGGACATAGCGAACATCTCCCAGTTCGCCGTGCATCGCTGCATCCGGCAGGTCACCGATGCCCTTTTCGCAAGGAGACACCAATTCATCTCCTTCCCCATGACCCTAGAGAGGCAGGAGCAGCGTGCAGTCGGATTTGCGAGGATCGCCGACTTCCCCATGGTGCAGGGCGCCATTGACTGCACGCATGTGGCTATGCGGGCACCTATCGACAATGCCGAGGATTACCGCAACCGGAAGGGCTACCATTCCCTCAATGTACAGCTGGTGTGTGACCACAGGCAGCGCATCCTAGCTGTCAATGCCCGCTTTCCAGGAAGCAGCCACGATGCATTTATCCTCCGCCAGACTACTGTGGCTGACATGTTCCAGGCACAGCCTCCCCCAAGAGGATGACTTATCGGGGACAAAGGCTATCCTTTGTGTACATGGCTCATGACCCCGCTCCGCGCGCCCAGGACCCCTGCTGAGGAGGCATACAACGAAAGCCATCAAGCCACAAGGAACATCATAGAGCAAACGATTGGCGTCCTCAAGCAACGGTTCCACTGCCTGGATCGTTCCGGCGGATCTCTACAGTATTCGCCGGATAGAGTCTCCCAGTTCGTCGTTGTTTGCTGCATGCTGCACAACCTGGCTATCCGCAGGACTCAGGCACTGCCACCTCACGTTGGACCACCACCTTAGGAGGATGAGCAGGAGGACCATGAGGAGGAGGAGGAGGAGGAGGAGGAGGAGGAGTACCAGCCCAGGAGGGAGCCACAAGGTCCAAGGGCCGTCCGTCGGCGGCTTATTGAACGACACTTCTAGGCCCCCTGTCAGGGAATGGCTTGTGGCAATGAACGCACCTGAATGCAGCCGCTCCGCAAGCCCTCAGCCGGTTAACGCAACAACCACTTGAAACATCACACATGGACAAGCTGAATAAATAAAAAGCTTTATTTAACAAACTCAGGGCCCTTCCCACATGAAACCCAAAAACAGACAAGACCCCCAAAAAACAGTCAAAAACATATCTCACTCCCACAACCTGGGGAGGAATAACAAAACTTGTCCATCCAAATGGCCTTCATCCTCAGCCTTACCAAGACAAACCCCCCCATACAGAACACAAACACCCCCATATAAAAAAACATTTGCCTTCATCTTCGGCCTTACCAAAATAAACCCCCCCCATATAGAACACAAACACCCCCATATAAAAAAACATTTGGCAACACAGCCACACGATACAACTGACAAACCCCAGCATAACTACCAGGGAGGAAGCCACACATAGTCCCCCTACCATTCCCAGCTCACCAAGAGAAGAGCAGCATAGCCAGGAAGTGAGTGAGCCCTCCAGGGCCGACCAGCCTAGCCAGGAAGTGAGTGAGCCTTCCAGGGCCGACCAGGCACATACCCCGGGATCACACAGCCAGATACAACCAAAAGATAAATTTAATCAATTAGAGATAGAGGTGGTTAAACTTAGAGAGGACTTCCTCAAAATGAATGACTGTCAAAATCAGGAGAGGGAGAGACGCAAGAGAGAGCTGAAGCTACTTGAGAACCAGGTGAATCTACTTAGGAATCAGGTGAAAGAGCTGCAGGAAAAAGAAGAGAGCCATAGAGGAGAGATAACACCATTAGACCAGCAACCAGAGGCTAGAGATAAGACAAGACAGAGCCGGACGGAACAGCTGCACTCCCACACGGAACAAAAGCAACAGACACACAATACAAGGGGTGCCACACAGACCGACCAGCATACTGATTCGCAATCTTCCCCCACCACCGTGGAACCACAAGCGGGCCGCTCACAAGAGGTACGCACACACCAGACACCCCAGCCCAGCACACACACTATGAGTCCAAGCGAAAGCCACCAGACAGTAAACACAAACAAGGCTGACGTCGTAATACTCATAGACTCAAATGGGAAATTTCTATGGGAGAAAAAGCTATTCCCTAGAAGTAAAGTAGAAAAGATCTGGTGCCCAACAACAAACAGAGCCATGGGATGGCTGACCAAAGCCAGATTAGGCTCCCCCCAACACATAATAATACACACGGGCACAAATGACCTAAAGACCCAACAGAAAGAAGTAGCAACATCGCTCAGAGCAATGATTAGGAAAGCAAGCAGTACATTTCCAAACACTAGAATCACTGTTTCCACAATATTGCCGAGAACAGACTTCAACAACAACACAATTCATGAGATAAATGCCAGCATAGCAAGAGACTGCGAATCAAACCACAACGTACACCTGGCCCAACACCCCACCCTCGATGAGGAATGTCTTTACGACCACGTCCACATCCAAAGGCAAAGAATATCGATCTTTGCTAAAGCCCTGAAGGACGTCGCTTTTAACCGGGTCCATACCCAGACTCCAAGAGGACCCCCCCCCCGACCACCAGAGATCAGCGGGGTACATATCAGGAACACTACAAGGACCACCAACACACCAACCGAGACCAGAGAGGATCCCCATGCAAAACAACAATATCAGACCTGCACCACTCCTGTCCCACAGGGGAATAGGACTGCTCCCAGCCAGACAGAGGGAGAGATGCACAGGACGTACGCAATACCTCAGACAGAAACAATCCATTAAGAGACAATAAGCAGATGTGCAGCAGCATCTACTTCCGCCTTATGGATCAAGGACTAATTAATAGAAAGAACTGTAACCAAATTGTATTAACTTTTGTAGACAACTGATGTGATCTTTTTTTTCCCACACTTAGACACGACAAACACGTACCACTCTTTAACCTATCATAGAAAAAGATAAAACTTAACATGAAATCCTTATATATTTCGACCTGGAATATCCAAGGTCTACGCTCTTCACTGCGAGAAGTGAAAAGTAGGACCCCAGAGTTCATAGATGAAACTAAAGACCTAGATATTATCATTTTACAGGAAACTTGGTATAAAGGAAAAGGACACACTGGCTGTCCCCAAGGGTACACTGAGCTGGTGGTCCCCTCCAATAAATTACCAAGTGTAACCCAAGGCAGAGACTCCGGAGGCATACTGATCTGGTTTAAAACAGAACTTAAGAATTACATCAAATTTATAAAAAAGGGCGAAAACCATATGTGGCTCAAACTTGAGAGGGAGATTATCTCAAACACCCAAGATGTTTACATTTGCGCACTTTATATCCCTCCAATCGATTCCCCGTACTTTAAAGAGGACACCTTCTCCAACATGGAGGGGGAAATTATCCAATACCAGGCCCAGGGGAACGTGTTGATCTGTGGGGACCTCAATTCAAGAACGGGCGAAGAACCAGACTTCACCAATAATCAGGGAAACAATTACGTTTTCGGGAATAACCACTTTGACATCCCTTCCCTTCCATACAGGCATAACTGCGACAAGCAGTCAAATACCAACGGAAAACAGCTACGACAGCTCTGTCGAAACCTGGGTCTGTACATTGTCAATGGTAGGTTCATAGGAGACCTCCTAGGAAGATCGACCTATTGCTCACCTCTTGGCTGCAGCACAGTAGACTATATGATTACAGACTTAGACCCATCCTCTTTCAGAGCATTCACAGTCAAACCACAAACAACACTGTCAGATCACAGTCAAATTACTATGTTCCTCAAAAAGACAGAAACAAACAACATAGAAACACAACCCAGTAAACTGTACAACACCAAAAAATCGTACAGATGGGCCAAAAACGACACGGAAAAATACCAGAAAACAATTAGCAATGCATCAACTCAAGCTCTCTTAGACACCTTTCTGGATAACATATACACTCACAATAAAGAAGGCGTAAACCGGGCAGTTAGTAAACTAAACAATATTTTTGATAATTTGGCAACAAATGCAAACTTGAAAGCTCGCAAGAACAAACCCAAAACAAAAAACTATGAAAAATGGTTTGACCGAGATTGCCATAACATGAGGAAGAAACTTAGAAAAATATCAAACCAAAAACACAGACATCCAGAAAACGAGGAACTACGCCTTACTTATTGTCAGACACTAACACAATACAGAAACACACTCAGAACCAAAAAAGAGCAATATATTAAGAATACACTCAGCTCCATGGAGGAATCCATAGATTCCAATTGTTTCTGGGAAAACTTGAAAACACTACACAAAAAACAACACGACGATTTGGCCATTCAAAATGGGGACACATGGGTAAACCACTTTGAAAAATTATACCAGAAAAACACACTAAGACCAGAGCAACACCAAATATGCAAAAAACTGGAAAAGCTAGAAATGGCCATAAAAGATAACCAAAACCCGCTGGACGCCATAATAACAGAAAAAGAACTTCTTGAAAAACTCAAGGACCTGCGACCAGGAAAAGCCTGCGGGACAGACGGCATACTAAACGAGATGATTAAACACACAGACAACAAAATGAAACTGGCTATCCTAAAACTCTTCAACTTGGTTCTGAGTGTCGGTTATTTCCCTGATATCTGGAACAAAGGACTCATAACGCCCATATACAAAAGTGGGGACAAAATCGACCCAAACAACTATCGAGGCATCTGTGTAAACAGTAACCTGGGGAAGGTATTCTGTAGCATCATAAACAAAAGACTTATAAACTTCCTTGAGGAGCACAATGTCTTGAGTAAAAGCCAAATTGGATTCCTGCCAAACTATAGAACATCCGATCATATCTTCACCCTACAGACCCTAATTGACAAACACGTTCACCATAACAAAAGCAAAATCTACGCATGCTTTGTAGATTTCCAGAAGGCTTTCGACTCCATCTGGCATGACGGTTTATTCCTGAAACTTATCGAAAGTGGGGTAGGAGGGAAAACATATGATGTAATTAAATCAATGTATACAAACAACAAATGTGCAGTTAAAATTGGAGACAAACAAACAAAATACTTCCCACAGGGGCGGGGGGTGACGCAGGGCTCGCCAATCTCACCGACACTCTTTAATATTTACATAAATGGATTGGCAAAACTACTTGAACAATCTACAGCACCCGGCCTCACCCTATATGAATCCAAGGTTAAATTCCTCCTCTATGCAGACGACCTGGTTCTGCTGTCACCTACTAAAGAGGGGCTACAGCAAAACCTGGACCTGCTGGAGTCGTACTGCCAGACTTGGGCCCTGACAATAAATCCCCAAAAAACCAAAGTCCTTGTGTTCCAGCAAAGATCCAAACATCAGGGACCCAAAATAAATTTCACAGTAGGAACAACCAAAATTGAACAAACCACTAACTACACATACTTGGGCTTAAAAATCAGTTCTACGGGAAACTTCAAACTGGCTGTGAATGAACTGAAAGAGAAAGCAAGAAGGGCTTTCTATGCCATCAAAAAATCAATCCAAATAGAAATCCCAATTAGCATTTGGCTCAAAATTTTCAAATCAGTAATTGAACCAATTGCACTCTATGGCAGTGAGGTATGGGGACCGCTAACTCAACAAGAATTTGCAAAATGGGACAAACACCCAATTGAGATCCTACATGCAGAATTCTGTAAAAGTATCCTCCGGACTCAAAGGAAAACAGTAAACAATGCATGCAGGGCGGAACTAGGCCAATATCCATTAATAATCACTATCCAAAAAAGAGCCACCAAATTTTGGAATCACCTACAAATGAGCAATCCCCAATGCTATCACTACGACGCCCTGAAATGCCAAGAGCTGACCATAAAGAAGAATACCCTCAGTCAACTAGTCCTGGGACTCAGTGAAGTAACTACTAACAATACTAACAATAACCAGTCCCAGGACAGTGACAGGGTAACACAAAGAATTCGACCCAACACAATCGTCGCTAAGCAAAAGGAAAAATATCTGACATATTGGGCAGAAACAACAAAAACCCAAAGCAAACTCAATTGCTACTTGGCCCTAAACAGACAATACAACATAGCTGATTACCTGACCATGGTAAAGGATAACAAACTGAGAAGAACCTTGACAAGGTACAGACTTAGCGAACATAGCCTAGCGATCGAAAAAGGCAGACACAGGCAGACCAGGCTGCCAAGAGAGGACAGGATATGCTCGCACTGCAGTCAGGGAGTGGTGGAGACAGAGATGCACTTCCTCACAGCTTGTGGAAAATATCAGGGCATCAGGGGGAATTTCTACCAAAAATTCTCACAAATATGCCCTGATTTCAGAAATCTGAATGACAACCAAAAACTCCCATTCCTACTGGGAGAGGAGAGAAGCTGTATAACACTGGCGGCACGCTATGTTACAGCTTGCCATGAACAGAGAGCCAACCAGTAAACTAAGAAAAGAATATATATAAACAATGCGAATGTATATTTATACACTCAGGGATATACCTGTTTATACACTGTATGAATAGAACTGCGTTTATGTGGTAAACCATAAATGTATTTTGATGCTTTGGCAACATAAGATGTAACTTATCATGCCAATAAAGCGATTTGAATTGTGAATTGTGAATTGTGTGCCGAGAGGCCGAGTCCTTGTCCAGGCTTTTCCGGCCCCTGGCCGACCTGCTGCTCCGCCTCAACCTGAGCCCTGTGGGTGTTGCAAGGCTGGGGGAAGGCTCCTGAGGGGCACAATGCGTGACGGCAGATGCCCTTGGGGGTCGGCCTAGACGAGCTCCGGCCCTGGAGGGGCCGGCTGCTGACTGCTGCAGCTGTGGCTGGGCAGCATCAGTCTCTCCAGCAGCTCGTCGCAGCTTTGCTGGGGGAGTGGCAGTGGCGGCTGCAGCAATGGGGGCAAGCTGGCTGATGCCAGGCGCTCGCTGGTCGCCAGAGACACTGGCAGTCGGCCGGGCTGGCAATGCAGCAAGCGCAGCAATCTGGTGAAGCCCAGACCGCTGTGCTGCAGCAGCGCGGCGGGTGCCCTGGCGATGTGTGCGTGACACAGCGAGTGTGGCAGCAGTGAGTGCCCGTACTGCCCTGGTTTGTGCCCGCATCAGACCAGCCAGTGACTGCACGGCACCACTCATCAACTCTGCACTCGCTGCCTGTGCTGCCCTGAAATCGGCCCGACTCGCGTCCTGTGATGCCCTGAATTCTTCGTGACCCCTGGCCTGTGCTGCCCCGAATTGTTCGTGACCCCTGGCCTGTGCTGCCGTGAGTTCTTCTAAACCCCTGGCCTGTGAGGCCCCGAAATCGGCCACACTATGAGGCAGGGACTCAATGGCCTCAGGCAACCGTCCCACAACCCCCATGAACTCGGTGTGCCGACGATCCGAGTCCGCGGACATTTGATCAAGGAGGCGCACCTCCTGGGCGAGGACCGTCTCCGGACTGGAGGCCAGACTCTCCCTCTGGGGAGAAGGCCGCCGAGCTGCCCGACCCTTCCCGCGTGGCTGGACACCACTGGGCCCAGCAACTGCACTCCCCTGCAACACTTCCCCCCTCTGGGGAGAAGGCCGCCGAGCTGGCCGACCCTTCCCGCGTGGCAGGATGCCACTGGGCACAGGAGCTACACTCCCCTGCAACACTTCCCCCCTCTGGGGAGAAGGCAGCCGTGCTGCCCGACCCTTCCCACGTGGCTGGACGCCACTGGGCACAGGAGCTACACCCCCCTGCAACACTTCCCCCTGGCTCTCCTCCAGGCAAGACGTGTCCCCTCCATTGCCATCCCCTGGCGCGGATGAGGGTTCCCCCGACGTGCCGCCTTCCTCTTGCTCCTCGTCGTCCTCCTCTTCCGAGGGACTGACACTCGCAGCCTCAGGGACCTCCTCCTCACCAGCTGAAAGCAGGAAGGCACAAGAGTAGCTTTAGAGTGAGGACAGGGCGTCAGCGAGGGAGGCATGAGTGGTGGCATTATGCGCATTGGTCGGACAGTGGCAAAGGATGTAGATCTGAAGCGCAAGGGGAACGAGAGAGGTCCAAACGCTCATGTCCTTACCATTGGGGCCCAGCACAGGGTCGGCATCTCCAATTGCAACGGGGCCAATCACCCGGGCACGCATGAGTCGACCCACGCGCTCCTCCAGGTCACTGAGCTCCTGGAACTGGGCACGGCCTCCCCCGGTGACAGTCCGGCTCTTCAGATTCTGGGCCAGCTTGGCCTGCAAGAGAAAGGGCGGCCTCTAAGTACAGTGTGGTGCCCTGTTGTTGTGTGCACTGCCTCCCATGGTGGAATAGCTTGGCCAGTGTGGTGCCCTGTTGTTGTGTGCACTGCCTCCCATGGTCGAATAGCTTGGCCAGTGTGTAAAGTGCAGAAAGTGCTATTGATGTTCATGCCAGTGCCATAGCTGCTGGAGGAGGGCTGGCCATTAGGCCTTTGAGGTCCCTTTGCCCATAATGTGAGGTGCACATGCAAGGATGAGGAGGACAATGGAAAGGGTTCTCACCCTGACCAACCGAGTGAGGTCGTTAAACTTTTTCCGGCATCGGTCACCAGTCCTGGGGACATCGCTGTTGGCTGTGACCCTCTGGGCGATTTCACAGAATCACAGAATCTACAGTGCAGATAGAGGCCATTTCGGCCCATTGAGCCTGCACAGACACATATCCCACCCTATCCCCGTAACCCCACGTATTTAATCCCCTAACACTAAGGGTCAATTTATCATAGCCAAATCAACCAAACCTGCACATCTTTGGACTGTGGGAGGAAACCGGAGCACCCGGAGGAAACCCACGCAGACACAGGGAGAATGTGCAAACTCCACACAGACAGTCGCCCGAGGCCAGATTTGAACCCGGGTCCCTGGCGCTGTGAGGCAACAGTGCTAACCACTAGGCCACTGTGCCCCCCTCCCTCCAGGCTCTCCTGTACAGCCTCTTGGGAGCCTTCTTGCCACTGTCCGGGCACAAGATATCTCTTCTCTTCTCCAAACCCCTAAGCAGCACCTTCAAATCATGGGCAGAGAAGCGCTGCGCTCGCTCACGGGCCCTCTGCATCGTTGCTGGCGCTATTTCTCTCCAGCAGCAGTGTTTAGGCCTAGCTGGAGGGCTGCAGTATCCAGGGCGTGGCAGCAGACCAAGTCGACCCTTCCCCCTTTAAGAGCTGGCCGGCGCCAGGGTGTCTGCTGTCAATCAAAACATGACCGCACCTGCGCTGCGCCCGGCCTCGGCGGTATCAGTCTGCACCGCCGGCTTAGCGCCTAAAGATAGGGGTGCAACGCCAGTTTTAGCGCTCGAGCAAACTCCTTGGCCAAAGCTACTGAATATCGGCGAAGTGGCCTCCACTTTCCGGCGGGCGCAAACTTTAGCGCCCGCCCGACTTTACCGCCCCAAAAGTGGCTATACTGAATTTCTAGGCCAAGGGGTAAGCCAATTAGGACAGTGATGAGGAGGAATTTCTTCACCCAGAGCGTGGTGAACCTATGGAATTCTCTACCACAAAAGGCAGTTGAGGCCAATTCATTAAATATATTCAAGAAGGAGTTAGATATATTTCTTAAGGCTGAAGGGATCAAGGGATATGGGGAGAAAGCAGGGACAGGGTACTGAATTTGGATGATCAGCCATGATCTCATTAAACAGTGGAGCAGGCTCGAGGAGCCAAATGGCCTACTCCTGCTCCTATCTTCTATGTTTCTATGTTTCTATGTTTCTAACGCACGCCTCGGGTTGACAGACGTGGTTCTCGAGCTGTGTGAATCCTGTGGCCATGCAGGGACATTTAAAAAGTAGGGGAGAAAAGGCTCAAAGTGCCTATAAAGTACCTCATAATGATTTCAATTGGGTCCCCCACCGCTGCTGGTCAGGTCGGCTCCACGCTGGGAAAGGTGTGTGGGAGTGAGTTGACAACGGGTTCCCAACCCACTGTCAAAAAAATCAACTTTCCCACCCAACCCGCCACCAATCGCGCCCGTTACCACCATGGAAAATTCAGCCCATTGTGAAAAGAATACGTATTTGTAAAGAACAGACAGATCATTTGCAATGCTTCAAAATGTCTTTGGGTTCATCAACAACAGCTTGCCTTTTTATAGCACATGTAGAAGAATATCTTACAGATGCTGTACAAGGGAACCCGAGCAGAAGACAGGATGATTAAGGGTGAAACTAAAAGCAAGGTTGAAGAGCAAGGTTCTTAACAAGCTTTGGAAGGAATAACAAAACAACAAAGAGTGACTTTGAGGAGATTCAAGTTTTTAAAAGTTTAGTTACTTGTTTTTTTTTAATAATATGCTGACGGTTCATCTTAAAGGAAGGAAGGGGAGTAATGTACTGATCTGGACACTAGATGGGAACTAGGAACTTTATCACTGAGCAGCAACCATGCTGACATTGGGTAACTTGTAAGAATAAATAAATTCCTGCAAATAAATGACCATGATTACAAAGACAAATACAACAACATGGGGCTGATCAGAGGATGTTAGGTTGTTTGGAGCTGGTTCAGAAGAGGGAGTTTTGTGGAGGAAATGAATTGATGAGGTCAGAGGGAGAGAAACTGCAAAATAAGAGGATAGTGGGGCTGAGTTGGGGGAAAGCAGATTGGTGGGTGGGTGGACATGCAGAAGGCAGCAGTGATCAGATGCCTTTGATTTTGGTGAAAAAGAAGTTCATGAGCTCCCAGCATTTGGTGCCAGAAGTGACACCACGTTTGTCGTGATGAGAACAAGGTTCAAAAAAATGTCAGGAAAAATATGAAAACAGGAAGTGCTGGAAGTACACAGTAAGCTCATCCTCATTTGGAGAGGAAAGACAGGTTAATGTTTGAACAAAATCCTACTGGATGGTTTCTATCAAAATCATCATAACCTGTCTTTTTTCTTTACAGTTGCTGACAGGCCTGCAGTGTACTTCCAGCACTTTCTGCTTCTATTTCAGATTTGCAGCTTTTTTACCTTTTATCTCTGACCAAAGAAAATGATTAGGCTCTATACTCCCAACTAAAACACTTAGAATAAGCAGGTATAAAAATAACTATCCGCATGCATGTTAAAATAGTAGTCTGGTGAAATTGGGGAATTAAGGGGCAGGTTGAGTGCTTGAAAAGTCTGGTTCAGAAACCAATGCAGTGCCAATGGCCCAGAAATTCGGGTCGGGGGCTTCCCGCGGGTGCAAGCCCTCGACCTGCACTTACCTTGTGCGCCAGCAGTTGAGCTGTAGGGCCCCGTGGAATTCCGCTCCGGGGCCTGGCCCAGCTGCCGGCGCGCTGTGCTTGCGTGTCCCAGGGGCGTAGTTAGTGCGATGCGTCCCCTGGGATCACGTGAGCCATGGGCAGCCAATCAGAGGAGGGAAAAGCCCATTCATAAGATTGACAGGTAGACCTGTCAAAACTTATAAGTACTACGGGCCCAAAATAGCAGTAAACCTTCAAATACATTTTTTTTTAAATCATACTATTTAAATAAACTATAAATTACATTAAATAACTATTTTAAACAATAATTTAAATTTTTGAAAAAAATAATTTTATATTATAACGGCGCTAAAAATAAACTTACCTTGCTTTAAAGTATTTAAAAATAATAAACCTGTGGAAAAAATGTTTTAATTTTAATTAATTGACCACTTACCTTGCAAAAAGCAGGCCTTACGCCTGCTTTTTAAATGTGTAAATCCTGCAGGCTTACCCTCCCAGGAAAACCTGTGAAAAAAACCTAAGTTCAAAGCGCACGCGCAGCCTCCCCTGCGCGTGTGTTCGACCTCTGAACCCCTTCGTTCAGAGGATCGGAAGTGCCGGTTTCACGCGCATGCGCAGTGCATGCAGGAAACCGGCAATTCCATTCGGCCTACGGGTGAGTACCCCGTGCGTACTCGCCCGTGGAGACCCGAATTTCTAGGCCATTATATTAGACACTAGGGACTGTTTGCACTGTTCCAGACAAATTATATCTGTTGCTGTGTGAACTACTGCCATGTAGTTTTCAACGCTTATGTTCTGATGCGCTATCAATTACTCATAAAAGACTGAGAGTTAGAAGAGTAACTAAAGGCTTTTATTAACAACAGAATGGAGGTCTGCCTCGAGTGGTCGACCGGTCCAGGATACCAAGGGCTGGGGAGCAGTCACCTTTATACTAGGACCTGTGGGAGGAGTCAGCCGAGGCATGTCCAGGCATGTACACAGTGGAATACAAACAGGACAAACAGGAATACAAACAGTGGTTTACCACATTCACCCCTTGTTTAAAATTGAGTCCGGCGGGGTGAAGTGTATTAAAAGTTAGTGTATTGGAGTCTCTCCGGAGGTCTTGTCTGCCGCTGTGATCGGCGTGGCGACGGCAGGGGTAGTGAAGCTTCCGGCGTCGAGTCCAGCGTAGGCTGTGGCACAGGCGTGTCGTCCTCGTAGATGTCGAGCGGGTCGCGGGGCCCAGGCCTGCCGTCTGCTGGGGCTGGATATCGGATCGTGGGGGGGGTGGTAGTGGGTAGTGGGTTACTGTGGTCCCCGAGGGTGCAAGGTCTCTTATGGAGACTGTGTCCTCCCGCCCGTCCGGGTATGCGATGTAAGCATACTGGGGGTTGGCGTGGAGGAGGTCGACCCTCTCGACCAGGGGGTCCGTTTTATGGGTCCTCACGTGTCTTCTCAGTAGGACCGGCCCTGGGGACGTCAGCCATGGCGGTAGCGATGTCCCTGATGTGGACTTCCTTGGGAAGACAAACATTTTCTCATGAGGGGTGGCGTTAGTGGCAGTGCAGAGCAGTGACCGAATAGAGTGGAGCGCATCGGGGAGCACATCCTGCCAGCGGGAGGTTGGAAGGCCCCTAGACTTTAAGGCTAGCAGGACGGCCTTCCAAACTGTCGCATTTTCTCTTTCCACCTGTCCGTTCCCCCGGGGGTTGTAACTGGTGGTCCTGCTTGTGGCAATACCCCTAGTTAGCAGGTACTGACGGAGTTCGTCGCTCATAAACGATGAGCCCCGGTCGCTATGGATATAGCTGGGGAAGCCGAACAGGGTGAAGAGGTTGTTCAGACATTTAATGACCGTGGCACTGGTCATGTCCGGGCAGGGGAAGGCGAACGGGAAACGGGAGTACTCATCAATAATATTGAGGAAGTACACATTGCGGTCGGAGGAGGGGAGAGGCCCTTTAAAATCAACGCTCAGGCGCTCGAAGGGGCGAGTGGCTTTTATCAGGTGGGCCCTGTCTGGTCTATAAAAGTGTGGTTTGCACTCAGCGCAGACTTGGCAGT
This sequence comes from Somniosus microcephalus, assembly GCF_052327205.1. Taxonomy (NCBI): domain Eukaryota; kingdom Metazoa; phylum Chordata; class Chondrichthyes; order Squaliformes; family Somniosidae; genus Somniosus; species Somniosus microcephalus. The sequence goes on along the minus strand of NC_140987.1, from coordinate 120,600,774 downwards.
TCCTGGTCATGGTCCTGACCTCCTCAATAGAGTAAGGCAGGTTGCGGGCCTTGATGAGGTGGAAGAACCTGGTGACCCCCGGGTGGCAGAGGTCATTGTGGAGGACCCGTAGTCTATCGATCTGCGCGCTGGCGCAGGTGCCACGCGATAGCGCATCCGGGGGTTCATTTAGCTTCCCGGGCCGGTACAAGATCTCGTAGTTGTAGGTGGAAAGTTCGATTCTCCACCTCAAGATCTTGTCATTTTTGATTTTGCCCCTCTGCTTGTTGTTAAACATAAAAGCAACTGAACGCTGGTCAGTGAGCAGGGTAAATCGTTTTCCGGCCAGGTAGTGCCTCCAATGACGCACAGCCTCCACAATCGCCTGGGCCTCCTTCTCAACAGCGGAGTGTCTGGTCTCCGGGCCTTGGAGGGTCCGTGAAAAGAAGGCCACGGGTCTCCCCGCCTGATTGAGGGTAGCGGCCAGGGCAAAGTCGGACGCGTCGCTTTCCACCTGGAAGGGGATGGATTCGTCCACTGCGTGCATGGTGGCTTTGGCAATGTCCTCCTTGATACGGTGGAAGGCTAAGCGGGCCTCTGCCGTCAAGGGAAAAGAGGTGGACTTGATCAGCGGACGGGCCTTGTCCGCATAGTAGGGGACCCACTGGGCGTAATAGGAGAAAAACCCTAGGCACCTCTTCAGGGCCTTGAGGCAGTGGGGCAGTGGAAGTTCCATAAGGGGACGCATCCGGTCGGGGTCGGGGCCGATGACTCCGTGTTCCACAACACAGCCAAGGATGGCGAGGCGGTTTGTGCGGAATATGCACTTCTCCTTGTTATATGTCAGGTTTAGGAGTTGGGCGGTGCGGAGGAATTTTTCGAGGTTTGCGTCATGGTCCTGCAAGTCACGGCCGCAGATGGTCACATTGTCCAGATATGGGAAAGTGGCCTGCAACGCATTTTGATCTACCATCCGGTCCATCTCCCTTTGGAAGATGGAGACCCCGTTGGTGACGCCAAAGGGAACCCTAAGGAAGTGATAGAGGCGGCCGTTTGCCTCAAAGGCAGTGTACTGGCGGTCCTCAGGGCGGATGGGGAGCTGGTGGTACGCTGATTTCAGGTCAATGGTCGAGAAGACGCGGTACTGCGCGATCTGGTTGACCATATCAGCTATACGGGGGAGTGGGTAGGCGTCCAGCAGGGTGTAGCGATTTATTGTCTGGCTGTAGTCGATGACCAGGCGCTGCTTCTCGCTGGTCTTAACGACCACAACCTGGGCTCGCCAGGGGCTGGTGCTGCCCTCAATAATCCCTTCTTTCAGGAGCCGCTCCACTTCGGTTTTAATGAAAACCCTGTCCCCGGCACTGTATCGCCTGCTCTTTGTGGCGATGGGCTTACAGTCGGGGGTGAGGTTAGCAAACAGTGGTGGGGGGGTGACTCTGAGTGTGGAGAGGTTGCACCTGGTGCGCGGCGGGCAATTTGGAAGTTGCTGGCTGCGGACTGTGAGTGGGGGTAGGGGTCCACCGTACGCCATCGTAACACTTTTAAGGTGGCACTGAAAATCTAACCCCAGCAGGACGGCAGCGCAGAGGTCAGGCAGGACCAGAAGTTTAAAATGATCATACACGGTCCCGTCTACTACGAGTGTCACCACGCAGTAGCCGCCGATGTCCGCCGACTGGGACTCGGAGGCCATAGAAATCCGCTGTTGCGCAGGCAGGACTGGGAGAGAGCAACGCCGCACCGTGTCGGGGTGGATGAAGCTCTCCGTGCTCCCAGAGTCAAAAAGGCAGATTGTATCGTGACCATTTACCTTACTGTCCATTGTGGAACTGGCCAGTTGGTGCGGTCTCGCTTGGTCCAGTGTAACGGATGCCAGCGTAGGGGTCGGTGTGTCGCTGCGGGTATCAGATGAGGCGGTGTCGGGGGCCTGCTGCGTCCCGGCTGTCGTCCAAGATGGCGGCGCCCATGATCCCCATGTGGCTGGAGACGTCCAAAATGGCTGCTGTACCGGTGATTCGCACACGGCCGGGGAGGTCCAAAATGGCGGCCCGCATGGCCCACACGCGGCGCTGCTGGGGTTCGGGTGGCTTTGGCCCTGCAGACGCTAGCGTAGTGTCCCTTCTTCCCGCAGCCCGAGCAGATCGCGTTTTTCGCCGGGCAGCGCGCTCTGGGGTGTTTTGCCTGGCCACAGAAGTAGCATTTCTGGCCTTGGGGCACTGCTGTCTGGCCTTGGGACACTGCTGCGGTAGTTGGGCCGTTGTTGGGGTGTGGCTGGGGTGGCACGGCGCTATGAGGCGGTCCTACCGTGTCCCAGGCTGTCATTCCCCGCGGCATCCACGGTGCAGAGGAGTAGGCATCCATGCCCTGGTAGGCTGCATCCAACGATAGTGCGAGTTCAGAGGCCTTGTTGAGGTCGAGGTTACTCTGCTCCAACAGTCGCTGTCGTGTGTAATCGGATCTGTGGCCCGCTACAAAAGCGTCCCGGATAAGTTCCTCTGTGTACACGGCGGCCTTTACATCCTTACAACCACAGGCCCGGCCAAGCACAGACAGTGCCTGAAGGTATTCCACGGTCGATTCCCCAGGTTGTTGTTTACGACTCCCCAGGAGGTGCCTGGCGTACACTTCGTTCACTGGGCGCGTGTACTGGTCCTTGAGGAGCTTGATAGCATCCGCGTACGAGGTCGCGTCTTGGATGACCGAGTACACTCGGTGGTTCACTTTGGAGGTCAGGACATCCAGTTTGTCCTCGTCCGATTTGATTGCTTCGGAGGCGGTCAGGAATTTTTCGAAACACTTAAGCCAGTGAGTAACCTTGGTGGATGAGTCCGCCTCCCGATGATCTAAGTCCAGGCATGCTGGTGTGAGGATCTTCTCCATTATAAAAATGTTGTTAATAAAATTGATGCGCTATCAATTACTCATAAAAGACTGAGAGTTAGAAGAGTAACTAAAGGCTTTTATTAACAACAGAATGGAGGTCTGCCTCGAGTGGTCGACCGGTCCAGGATACCAAGGGCTGGGGAGCAGTCACCTTTATACTAGGACCTGTGGGAGGAGTCAGCCGAGGCATGTCCAGGCATGTACACAGTGGAATACAAACAGGACAAACAGGAATACAAACAGTGGTTTACCACATGTTCATGTTAAACCTCTGAAAAAATTAACTTCATGGTTAAAATATGCAAGTCAAATATGCACCATCCACATGTGCAAAGGTGGTGGTTAAACTTTGCCATTGCAACAGCAGCCTTTTGGAAGATAAGGGTTATATTGGAGGCAAAACCATTGATGCCATGTGTGCCACGTGGTGCAGTGAAGGTCTTGTTGTGGAGAATGCTGAAAACTTAAAAATAAACTACTTCACATGAGGCTCTGACGAAAGGTCTTCGACCTGAAACATTAACTCTGCTTCTCTCTCCACAAATGCTGCCTGACCTGCGAGTTTTTCCAGCATTTTCTGTTTTTATTTCACATGAGAGTAGTTCATTTATAGGACAGACTATCACCTAACACAGTGAATTCTGACTCGGGAGAAGCATTCAATGGAGAAATCAACATATTTTCGATTTGGCATGGAAGGTTTTGAGGATGGATCTAAATGACAGAGCAAGCAGGATGAGATGAGCAGCCTGTTTTCATTCCCACGCACTTATGGATCCATAATTCCTCAGAAAAAGTCTGGGAACAGGATGCCTACTCCAAAACTAGACTGTGTTTCAATAAAAATTTGTGACAAGTTACTATTTATTTTAAACATGGAGAAAGAGTGAATACTTAATTTAAAGAAGACAAATAGGATCAAAAAATCCAGGCACCAGTAGGATCTGGGAGTCCAATTCCAGCATTGCCAACATTTAAGACTGCTAATTTATTATTATTTTAAGTAATAATTTATTATTTTAGTGTGCAAGGTTCACAGTGATTGCCTCCAGTAGGGAGAGACAATGCTATTTCTCCAACTCTATTCTATCCCTGTGAATTGCACATATTAAAATAATAATGAAAAAAATCAATAAATTAACAAAATTGTGAGTGATGGCAATGCTGCAAACCAGTCAAATAAATAAGGGGCTGTAATATTAATATTACAAATCATACAGAATTCACATGCATAACTAATATCATGGAACTCTCCTCTGCAAATATATGCTTGAGGTGCAGAATACATTCTACCCATGGGATTTGGTTGTAACCCAATAGCAGCTATAAATTACATTTCACAGGACGGCATAATCTATCTTGTTTATATCGCACATTAAACTGGCAATTATAAAAGAAAAGTGTATTTAAATACATCTTTAATGTAGAAAGATATGCTATTGCAGATTATGGATTGCCCTCCAGTGGGAGCTGATGATTTAAATACAACCAGGAGCTGGAGATAACGTGAGTATTAATTAGTTCGCTGCTTCGTGATGGAAGTTAAGTTGAACATTGCCTCAAAGCAAAGTTTCTGGGGGAGAAATTGTTGTAATAAATAGAATGTGATGGTAAGCTCATGAAATATGAAACATCTCTACACATATTATAAAATTCCACAGGTTTATCTTCAGCTACTTCATCAATGACCTTCCCTCCATCATAAGGTCAGAAGTGGGCTGTTCACTGATGACTGCACAGTGTTCACCTACATTTGCAATTCCTCACATAATGCAGTCCATGGGACAACATCCAAAATTAAGCTGATGAGTGACAAGTAACATTCGTGCCCTACAAGTGCCAGGCAATGAACATCTCCAATAACCACCTCCCCTTGACATTTAATGGCATTATCATCACCGGGTCCCCCACCATCAGCATCCTGGGGGTTACCATTGACCAGAAACTAACCTGAACCAGCTACATAAATACCGTGGCTGCAAGAGCAGGTCAGAGGCTGGGTTTTCTGCAACAAGTGTCTCACCTCCTGACTCTCCAAAACCTCTCCAGCACCTACAAGGCACAAGTCAGGAGTGTGCTGGAATACTCTCCACTTGCCTGGATGGGTGCAGATGCAACAACACTCAAGAAGCTCGATACCATCAAGGATAAAGCAGCTGGCACCACATCCACCATGGCAAAAGTGTGTACTAGCTGCAGGATGCACTGTAACAACTCAACAAGGTTTCTTCGGCAGCACCGCCCAAACCTACGACCTCTACCACCTAGAAGGACAAGGGCAGCAGGTGCATGGGAACATTATCTACTCCAAGCTCCCCTCCAAGGCACACACCATCCCAACTTGGACATATATCGCTATTCCTTCATCGTCGCTGGGTCAAAATCCTGGAACTCCCTCCCTAACAGTATTGTGGGAGTACCTTCACCACACAGCCTGCAGCAGTTCAAGACCCACCACCTATGTTCCCTGTAATTTGTTTTGGCCCTGCGCGGCCCCTTTAAGGGGCTACGTGGGCCATTCAAAATACCGCACATGCGCGGTTTTTACGTTGAAATTCCGGCAAGCCAGCTGTGCGGGTTCCCTGGAGCAATGTGCGGCCTTCTCCCCCTCCCCCCTGGGTTCCTGACTGTTGTGTCCGAGAGTAATAAGACACCAGACTGCAGGGGAATGGTACAACAGGTGTTTACTCAACGTGGCTCACTCTGGAACTGAACTGTACAGATTACTACTCAGTGCTATATACAGGTGTGGTTACTGCCGGTACAGCAGTATACATGAGCTGTAAAAAGTAGTTCCCCCCTTAAAGGTTACATTACAATTCCTCCCCTTTTAGATTAACAGTACCATAACACTCATTTAACAATTAAATATCAAACTAATTACAATTAACACTTATAACATACAACGTTAGCTGAAAATAGTCCATTTATATATTCAGTCTTTGGGGAGGCTTCCTGATCCTTTCTGGATAGCGCCTTTCCCGAGTGTCTCGCTCTTGGTGCGGAGGCGATTCTGGCACCCTGTCGTCGGTTGGGTCATCAGCTTCCGATGCTACTGTTTCTGGGGTAGATGCGACCTGTGCGTCGGGTTCCTCACCAGGTACGTATGGGCGAGACATGGGGTTGACTTGTTCCTGTGACTCTAGGATCTGGTCAGCATGGTGTCTCACGATGTTCTCCCCAACGTCCATTGTGTACATTAGTGGGCCCTGCCGTGTGCATATCGTTCCTGGCTGCCATTTTTCTGTTCAGTAGTCGCGGGCCAAGACTGGTTGCCCTACATTGAAGCTCCTTGTTGGCTTCTCATGGATGTACTGGAATTGCTTACTCTCAACATCTCTTCATACGTTTGGTCTGAGCAAATCCAGGCGAGATCTTAACCTTCGGTTAAAGAACAGCATGGCTGGGGCCTGGTTGGTGACTGCATGTGTCGCATTCCGGTAGGCGAACAGGAAATTGTCCACCTTAGGCTGCAGCGGAATGTTGTCATTGTACATAGCCTTTATTGCCTTCTTAAAGGTTTGTACGAACCTCTCAGCCAATCCATTTGTGGCTGGATGATACGGGGCGGATGTGTAATGCCTTACCCCATTCTTCTTCATAAACCTCCGGAATTCTTTGGACACAAACTGTGGTCCGTTATCGGAGCAAATCTGTTCTGGCAAGCCATTCCTGGCAAAAATGGTCCGTAGGACTGCAATAGTTTTCTCCGTGGTGGTGGAGGACATTTTGATGATCTCAGGCCATTTCGAGTGCGCATCCATGGCTATTAAAAACATTGAGTCCATGAATGGACCAGCAAAATCAATATGCACCTGTTGCCATGGAGATGAGGGCCACTCCCATGGGTGTAGAGGGGCATGTGGTGGTGCATTTTGCACTTTCTGGCATCCTGAGCAGCTCTTGGTCAGGTCCTCGATTTGTTTATCGATTCCCGGCCACCACACATAAGCCCTGGCAAGGCTTTTCATTTTTACCCCTCCCAGATGACCATCATGAAGCTCATTGAGCACTCTATCCCTTAACTTGGGTGGAATTACCACTTGGGATCCACACATCAAGGTCCCCCGGCACACTGACAGCTGTTCTCTCCTTGTCGAGAATGCTGGCAACAGTGAGTCGCCATGTGCTGGCCATCCCTTCACCGTCAAATCATATACCCGAGACAGTGTCGGGTCATTTTGGGTCTCCTGTTCTATACGAGCGTTAGTTACCGGTAGGTATTCAACTATAGTCGAATGAAATATTTCGACAGGATCCACTGCTGGTGCTTCCTCCGCAGTAGGCAGTGGCAGGCGTGATAGCCCATCAGCATTTCCATGCTGTTTCGTGCCCTTATATTCAATCTCATAGTGGTGCGCCCCTAGAAAGAGTGACCATCTTTGTAGTCGTTGCGCAGTCATCACTGGAACGCCCTTCTTCGGATTAAAAATGGAGACAAGAGGCTGGTGGTCAGTCAGCAAGGTGAATTTCTGCCCGTGCAGATAGTGATTGAACTTTTTCACTCCCCACACTAGGCTGAGGGCCTCCCTGTCAATCTGGGCGTAGTTACGCTCGGCTGAGGTTAGTGATCGTGACGCAAAGGCTATTGGCCTCTCTGAGCCATCCGAGAATTTGTGCGACAGCACTGCTCCAATGCCGTAGGATGACACATCACACGCCAACCGAATTGATAGTGCTGGGTTGAAATGGGCCAATACCTCTTTCAATGTGATTAGTGTTTTGCTCTTCTGGAAAGCTCGTTTACATTTGTCACTCCACTTCCATGGCACCCCAGTTTGCAGTAGGGTGTTCAGTGGGTGTAGTATTGTAGACAAATTTGGCAAGAACTTATGGTAGTAGTTTACCAGCCCGAGGAACGGCCTCAGTTGTGACATGTTTTCCGGTGCTGGAACCTTGACTACTGCCTCAATCTTTTCTGGGGACTTATGTAACCCCTCTTTATCGATAACGTGGCCACAATACGAGATCTGTTTATTAAAAAACTCGCATTTGGGGCGGTTAGCTCGGAGCCCATATTCCTTCAATCTAGTGAGCACCTGCTCCAGGTTGGCGAGGTGATCACTGTCATTTTCGCCCGTGACCAGGATGTCGTCCAAATAACACTGGGTCCCTGGGATCCCTTGCAGGACTTGTTCCATTGCCCTTTGCCAAATAGCCGGAGCTGATGCTACCCCGAATACCAGCCAGTTGTATTGGTAGAGACCTTTATGGGTGTTGAATGTAAGAAGTCACACAACACCAGGTTATAGTCCAACAGCTTTATTTGAAATCACAAGCTTTCGGAGCGCTGCTCCTTCTTCAGGTGAAGTGGAGAAATGCATAAAGACACAGCTTATATAGTCAGAGAATCATGTCAGATGTTTACAGGTAACCTTTCCAACTGCCATTTATCACACCTCGGCAGAGAGATAATCACAGCAGTCAAAGGTGTGAATGGTGTCCAAACAGGTCAGTCAGGGAAACATTACATCAAAGAACAATGAGGTGGGGTCACAAGGGGTCAAATATTGCTGATGCTGGGGTCTGTATGAAAAACAAAAAAACAGACAAAAAACATTTTTTTTGGCTGGAAATCACAGCAGGTCCGGCCGCATCTGTGTAGAGAGAACAAGCCAATATCGACTCGAGTCTGGATGACCCTGCGTCAGGTGGGGTTACATGTAGCGTGACATGAACCCAAGATCTCTGTTGAGGCCGTCCTCATGGGTGCGGAACTTGGCTATCAGTTTCTGCTCGACGATTTTGCATTGTCGTGTGTCTCGAAGGCCGCCTTGGAGAATGCTTACCCGAAGATCGGAGGCTGAATGTCCTTGACTGCTGAAGTGTTCCCCGACTGGGAGGGAACACTCCTGCCTGGTGATTGTTGCGCGGTGTCCGTTTATCCGTTGTCGCAGCGTCTGCATGGTCTCGCCGATGTACCATGCTCCGGGGCATCCTTTCCTGCAACGTATGAGGTAGACAACGTTGGCCGAGTCACATGAGTATGTACCATGTACCTGGTGGGTGGTGTCCTCACGTGTGATGATGGTATCTGTGTTGATGATCTGGCATGTCTTGCAGAGGTTGCTGTGGCAGGGTTGTGTGGTGTCGTGGTCGCTGTTCTCCTGAAAGCTGGGTAATTTGCTGCGAACGATGGTCTGTTTGAGGTTAGGCGGCTGTTTGAAAGCGAGTAGTGGAGGCGTGGGGATGGCCTTAGCGAGGTGTTCGTCGTCATCGATGACATGTTGAAGGCTGCGAAGAACATGGCGTAGTTTCTCCGCTCCGGGGAAGTACTGGACGACGAAGGGTACTCTGTTGGTTGTGTCCCGTGTTTGTCTTCTGAGGAGGTCTATGCGATTTTTCGCTGTGGCCCATCGGAACTGTCGATCGACGAGTCGAGCGTCATATCCCGTTCTTACAAGGGCGTCTTTCAGTGTCTGTAGGTGTCCATCGCGTTCCTCCTCGTCTGAGCAGATCCTGTGTATTCGCAGGGCTTGTCCATAGGGGATGGCTTCTTTAACGTGGTTAGGGTGGAAGCTGGAGAAGTGAAGCATCGTGAGGTTGTCCGTGGGCTTGCGGTAGAGTGAAGTGCTGAGGTGTCCGCCTTTGATGGAGATTCGTGTGTCCAGGAATGAGACCGATTCTGAGGAGTAGTCCATGGTGAGTTTGATGGTGGGATGGAACTTGTTGATGTTATCGTGTAGTCTTTTCAGTGATTTTTCGCCGTGGGTCCATAGGAAGAAAATGTCGTCGATGTATCTGGTGTATAGCGTTGGTTGGAGATCCTGTGCAGCGAAGAAGTCTTGCTCGAACTTGTGCATGAAGATGTTTGCGTATTGGGGTGCGAATTTGGTCCCCATGGCTGTTCCGTGTGTTTGGGTAAAGAACTGGTTGTCGAAGGTGAAGACATTGTGGTCAAGGATGAAGCAGATGAGTTGTAGGATGGCGTCTGGAGATTGGCTGTTGTTGGTGTTGAGTACTGAGGCTGTCGCAGCGATGCCGTCATCGTGGGGGATACTGGTGTAGAGTGCCGAGACATCCATCGTGGCGAGGAGTGTTCCTGGTTCAACTGGTCCGTGGGTGTTTATGGGTGTTGATTGTGAGGTATTTTTTTGATGCTTCTTCTACCTCCATTTGCAGATACACCTGGGCCAGATCAATCTTAGTGAAGCGTTTCCCTCCAGATAGCGAGGCGAAAATATCTTCAATCCGCGGAAGTGGATATTGTACGGTGTGAAGGGCTGGGTTCACTGTTACCTTAAAGTCCCCACAGATGCGAACCTTCCTTGGTTCCCCAGGCGTGCTGCTCAACGACTTTTTCATCACAGGGACGATGGGTGTAGCCCACTCGCTCCAGCCTACCTTGGACAGTACTCCTGAACGTTCCAAACTCTCCAGCTCTGCTTCGACAGCTGGACGGATCGCATAGGGTACCGGTCTGGCCTTAAAAAATTTTGGGCTTGCGTTTTCTTCGATTTTAATTGTTGCTGTCATGCCTTTTCGTGTTCCGAGTCCTTGCTGGAACACTTCTTGCACGTCGGTTAGGATCTTTGACAGTTGCCCAGGTGTGACATCGTCATCCTTTTTGGCAGCCACAGTCAGTGCTTGTATGGAATGCCAATCCAGCTGTATTTTCCGGATCCATTCCCGTCCCAGTAATGGTGGTCCTCCATCTTGCAATACATACAGGTCTAGTTTTGGTGTTTCCTTACCATTATATATAACGGTCACCCTTATTTTTCCTTTGGGGTAGACTTTTTGCCCCGTGTACGTCTTCAAAATAATTTTTGTGTCTCTCAAGGGTATGTGTGAGAATAGCTGCTCGTAGTCCCGTCGGTTTATGACTGTTAGGGCTGATCCTGTGTCCAATTCCATTTTTACCTGGACTCCTGCTATCTTGAGAGTGACCCAAATGGTTCGGTGATCCTCCGTTTTGATCACATTATGTAGTTTCAGACAACTCAGCTCCCTGTTTTCGGAGTCAGTATCACTCTTTTGTTCGTCTGAACTATTCTCTGTCACCTTATGTACCTTCTTGTACTTTTGGAGATTTCTTATTGCTGGTTTTCTTTCCCGGCCTGCAGACTCGTGCTGTGTGTCCTACTTTTCCACACTGTCTGCACACTTTGTCTTTGAACCAGCAATCATTGTGGTCGTGTGTTGTTCTGCCGCAGCGATAGCACTTCTCTGTTCTGTATGACGTTTCGTTTGTGCCATATTCTTGCAGTCTCTGTTGTATCTCTGCAGCGCCCCGTGCTGCTGCTTCATATGATACCGCAATGCGCAATGCTGAAAGCCTTGTCCAGCGTAAGGTCCTTTTCAGATAAAAGCCGTTTCTGGGTTCCTTCACTTTGAAGCCCACACACAAACTTGTCCCTTAAGGTATCTGCCAGTCCCGTTCCAAACTGGCAGTGTTTCGATAGTTTGCGCAGTTCTGTTAAATATTCAGCATTGCTTTTATCCTTATGCTGGTTCCGTTTGTGAAACTTGAATCTTTCTGCTATCAGCAGCGGTGTGGGGTTTAAATGTTCCTGTAGTATCGTCACTATGTCTCCAAAACTCTTTTCCACTGGCTTCGCTGGGGTTACTAGATTTCGTAATAAGCCATACGTCTTTGCACCCATTAAATTTAACAATACCGGCGCTTTCTTGTCATCTGACACCTCATTTGCCTTGCAGTATACCTCTATTCGTTCGACATATGTAGTCCAATCTTCGACTTCATTGTCAAATGCGGTGATACTGCCACTCTTCGGCATTTTGGGTGTGGTTTAAAATGGCTTAAAATGGCATCTCCCGCGCTTTCCTTCCTCCCCCGCTGCTGCCAACGCTGCTCTCGGCGGTCCTCGTGGCAATGGCGGCGCCCTGTAGGTTTCACGCGCTTCTCCTGCGCTGCTGCCAACGCCGCTCTCGGCGGTCCTCGTGGCAATGGCAGTGCCTCGTGGGTTTCTGCGCGTCTCTCTCCCTCTCCTCGACGCTGCTCGGCCCCTGAACACCAGCTGCGCCCTGTGCGCTCTGCCCTCTCTCTCCCCCGTCGACGCTGCTCAGCCCTTTGCTGTGCCTCTCGGTCGGGCTCTAGCCCGCCGCTGTCCGGGAAGGGTCTGCGCACCACCTGTTGCCAGCCCGTTTCGCCGGACCACCACGGCTGGAAAGCCAAGCCTGGCTCTCAACAGCCTCCCCCGCAATTCTCGAGTCTCTGCTGGATGACTGGGCGGTTGCCCGTGGTCGACGCCCGTGTCTCTGGCCTTGACCTCCAATCTACTGGTCTCCAGGAACGAATCCCTGGGAGGTGATGCAGAGTTGCAGGTAGGATCGAATTTGTCTCGTCGCCAATGTTGTGTCCGAGAGTAATAAGACACCAGACTGCAGGGGAACGGTACAACAGGTGTTTACTCAACGTGGCTCACTCTGGAACTGAACTGTACAGATTACTACTCAGTGCTATATACAGGTGTGGTTACTGCCGGTACTGCAGTATACATGAGCTGTAAAAAGTAGTTCCCCCCTTAAAGGTATATACATTACACTGACCTTCTCCCCCTGCCCAAGTTCCTGACCTTCCCCCCACCCCGCACCGCGGCCACACACCTTACAGTGAACACTGCCCACCACCACCTCTCAAGGGCACTAAATGCCGAACTTGCCAGCAATGCCCACATCCCAAAAGTTAATTTTTTAAAACACATATTATAAGCCATTTGATGTATGTTTTGAGGCTGCCCAGGCAGTTAAACCTCTCAGAAAGGAATATGTGACTTATAACCAGGGCCAGTTAAAAGCTATGGAATTTTTTGTTAAAAAAACTGCAGGGATTTTAAGTAAATCTAATAATTTTGTTTGTTACAAAACATTTTCAGACCTGTTGAATGATAATCAACATAATAAATGATTCATAATTATTTTTCTAAGTTTGCAAAATGCTTGATCACCATTTTAAGGGTAGCAATTACATATGTGAATTTTGGGTGGGTGGGAGGGTTAAGCAGATTTTATCTACATATTTATCTCCTCTTTTACATCTGCTATGATTCTTTTTGCCTATTGGACACTGGCAGCTGAGAGAGTAGACATGCAACCGGCTCATAGGTCTCCAAAAATGGTCGTGTATATTTGCAACACCAAAGTTCTGCTTGGTCCCCTTGGATGACAAGATCAGATATCTGATTGGTCCCCATAGAGGACAAGACACACCCAGCAGTTTGTCTGGAATGTGTAATTATATCCTGCCTGCCTGAGTAATCAAGTACTTTGCAATGTGTAATTTGAGCCATTCATTCTGACTGCCAAGCTCCAGACATAGCTCGCAGTACTGCTTTCAGTGAACAGTCAGGGCTTACCCACATGAGTTAGGAGGACCTTCTTCCCCACCAAACAAGTTCCTGACCCCACCACACACAAGTTCCTGACCTTGCCCCCACCTCCAGAGTTCCTGACCTACTCCCCTCCCCAACAAGTTCCTGACCACCACTCCCCGCTCCAAGTTCCTCTCCTCTCCCCCTTTGATCCCCTCTCCTCCCTCCCGATTTGATCCCCTCTCCTCTCCCCCCTTCGATCCCCTCTCCTCCCTCCCCCCTCTCCGATCCCCTCTCCTCCCCCCATTCGATCCACTCTCCTCCCCCCTTCGATCCCCTCGCCTCCCTCCCTTTGATCCCCCTCCTCCCTCCCTTTGATCCCCTCTCCTCCCTCCCTCCTCCCTCCCTTTGATCCCCTCTCCTCCCTCCCTTTGATCCCCTTTCCTCCCGCCCTTTGATCCCCTCTCCTCCCTCCCTTTGATCCCCTCTCCTCCCTCCCCCCCTTTGATCCCCTCTCCCCCACCCACCGCCCCCCCGGCCACCCATCTGATCCCCTGGCTTTCTCCGCAGGGAGCCGAGGAAAGCGTGGTGGTGCAGGCTGCAGCTGCCGCACCGTTTGGAACTGCGCATGCGCAACTGGATCTCGTGCACATGCGCAGTACCAATTAGCGTGCATGCGCAGAAAGAGTTAAAAAGGTATTGCAAATAATCACTCCATCCAAAAATGTTGCTGTAAAACTGTAAATTTACTCCTGTTCCTCCTGGCCCACAAGGACACTTACAGTTTTTTAAAAGATTTCGCTGCCTGGGTCTCTTCTGGTTCACGATCCCCACCTGGTTTCCGCCAGGCAAGCGGAGTTAAAATTGGGGCCATGTAGTCTACTGTCATTTTTTAACTGGAATATTTGAGCAACACAATAATGACAATTAAGTAACGTAAATAACAATGCAAAGTGGGAATTTGGTGCTAAAGAAATTGGATTATTAGATAACTTGAATGAAGCAACTTTGAAACAAAGCGTATTCTGTAATAAAAACAGAAAATGCTGGAAATACTCAGCAGGTCAGGCAGCATCTGTGGAGCGAGAAACAGAGTTAACGTTTCAGGTCGATGACTCTTCATCAGAACTGGAAAAAGTTAGAGATGTAACAGATTTTAAGCAAGTGTAGGGGCTGGGAAAGGGGGAGGGGAGGAAAGAACAAAAGGGAAGGTCTGTGATAGGATGGAAGGCAGGAGAGATTAAAAGACAAAAGAGATGATGGTGCGAGGCAAAAGGAGATGGTAATGGGCTACAGTATTCTGTAGTTGCTCGTGGCAAAAAATAATGACATAGGTGTTTCTTTGTTGAAAGGAAAAAATAAATTACACATTCACAACACCTAACCTTTCCCTCCTTTTCCCACTCCCAACTTGATTTCCAGGTAATAACAAAGAAAAAGAAAACGGGGTAGAGCTTCCGCTTTGGGCACAATCGGGAAATTGCATCCAAAATATGCTGGAAATTGTACTGGTTAGTTTGTACTTCGAGTTTCCGCTAAAATTCATTTGTATAAAATCATCCATGAACCAGCGCAATTGGGCAGCATAATAGAATGTGATTATTTCATTTATTTCCATTAAAAAATATTCCTTGATGTATTTAAGAGTGGTAACCTGGGGCAGTTTTATTAATACAGCTGAAAATGGGTTTATTAGCAAAAATAAGCATTTTTAAAATCAATGAAAATGACTTTCAAAAAACTATACTGAACTATTTTCTTAGTAAATTAGTAAATTAAATTAAATTTTTTGATATCAAAATCTTTTAAAACATGCCGACTAGTGCCTGTGTGCCTTAGAAAATGAGCGCAATTTGTCGAGCCAGTGCAATTGGCAGAATCTCACAATTTTGATTGGGCGGGGGTGGCCAGTTTTGTGGGTGGGGCCTATTTCGGGAGACTTGAATCTTGAACCAGCGTAAAAGATCACGGAGACACGAACGTAAGCGACTTTGTGCCTAACACACTTGCGTTTAAAATTCCCCAATCTTTTGCGCTGGTTTGGCTGATTCCGTCTGGATTGCGCTGCTTTGAATAGCAGAAATTCGACCCCAATAAGTTTGACCATTTGTTTTTAAAGGAAAGGCAGCAGCTATTCAACTGTGATGGCGAGATCATAGCAGGCCACACATAATGATGCCCAATATGTGAATTGACAGAGTCGCTCCGTCACGCTGACCATTATTTTTATTTATAAAGGGAACAAGGTAACTCAAATCCAATTGTCATGTCACCTCAGCTGTTGAATTTGATTTGATACTCCTCCCCTACTTGTCATGGCAGGGTGGTCCGGTGGCAAAGCAATTGTGCATCATGGGGAGCTGATTTCTCACAGAGCAGCTTCACAATCTGAACTGGGCCACTGTAGGAGATTAGGCGTTTCCCTGCAGGAAGTAGGGGGAAGGGGAGGGAATTTATAAAATTATAGAGCAACTTAACCACAGCCACTCTGGCACATCTTCAAAGGTCAGTTGTACCAGTGCTGATGGATGACAAGTGACATATGTGAGGAAGAGAAATTTAAACTACCTACTACTGATTTGGTTGGTCATTTATTTTTGTAGTGACTTTGATTGATAATAAAGAAAAATACAGCATATAAGTTTACATTAATTCCTTTGTCCTGAATGGAAAGGGAAAAATGCCATTGAAACACTACTTTTGAGTTATGTTTAGTTCAGCCTTTTTCAGTGCTTGTGTTGCAATGCTGAGAACTGACAGCAGGTGGGGCCATTGCTCCATAACGGACTGCTGCAGGGTCAGGTCTCAGAATGCAAATGACCAGATGGACATATATCCAGTGGTCAAAGTGGGCTGGAATGATCCAGGATTTATTTATTATAATAATTCTTACTCACGAGGTATTTATGGTATTAGTTCTTCATTTTCTCCCCAAATTTCCAACACTGGCTTTTTCCCCCACGACCAGGTTGAATATCGTGAAATTGTGAAAAGTCTTTTCTGCCTCACTCGGCAGACTTCCTGCCACACACTCCCAGACCAGACCAGAGCATTACTAGACCAAGTAACTTTATCTTTGATCTTGTTGCTGAACCACCTTAGCTTGCTATCGCTGCCTCCCAACTGCTTCCCCACTATTCCATCCCACTTTGCCGCTGCTCCTGATGGCCTTGAACAGGTGCTAGTTCGGGCATAGTCTTAATAACATTTTCGGGGAGTTACTTTTATGGCCAGAACAGCTTTTTGGAAGTGTTAATAGATACATATTGACCAGAATTATGTTTTCAATTGCTGTCTGGTGTCAAAAACAGAATTAATAAGATGGCCAGGAAGCCTCAGTGCACATCTTGTCCACATAAGTCTTAAAATGTTTCACATCTTAATTGCCTGACTGTTTAGAAGAAATTGTTTGATCATCAAAGGGTAAAACACCTTATAACCCATAGACTTCTTCAGGGTCTTCAGCTCACAAGCTGACTCTACATATCTACGAAACTCTCTGGAGAATCATTCCCACATACAATACCATTGAAGACGGTTCTGAAGAACTTATTGCAAAAACAACAAGAATTTCAGACGTTGTCTTTTTTTGTTTTGTTAAATGGTCAGGTTCATATAACATATTGCTAAAGGATGAAGCTGAAAGTGACTTAGCAGGCTTAGTAGAACTGAAGTAAAAACAGAAAATGTTGGAAATACTCAGCAGGTCAGGCAGCATCTGTGGAGAGAGAAACAGAGTTAACATTTCAGGTCGATGACCCTTCGTCGGAACTGGAAAAAGCTGGAGATGTAACAGATTTTAAGCAAGTGTAGCGGCAGGGAAAGGGGGGAGAGGAGGAAAGAACAAAAGGGAAGGTCTGTGATAGGATGGAAGGCAGGAGAGATTAAAAGACAAAAGGGATCATCCGCAGTATCTTGCTTTTGGATTAGTAGAACTGACACTTGGTATGTTCAAACAATGCAGACCAGCGATCAACAAAACAAATGGATGCTGAACTGCATGACTAAAGCAGTAGAATATAAGTCAGAAGAAGTCTTGATCAAACTGTCCAATGCTCTGGTCAGACTGTACCTTGAATACTTGTGCCCAGTTCTGGTCACCGAGACACAAGGGAAACCATCTCACACTGGAGGCAGCGCAAAGAAAAACCATGAGGCTGATCCCTTGTGAAAAAGATGAGTTATGAGGAAAGACTGGAGAAACTTCGGCTTTCAGCTTAGAAAAGAGGCATCTGAGAGGGGATCTTAAAAAGGTGTATGATAGTTGTTAAGTCCGTGAATGATTGAGACACGGACCAGCAGGAGTGAAAGCAAACAAGTCTTTACTGGTGGAAGTCAATAGTGAAAACTAACAAACAGAGGCTCTCTAGCGCCTTTTATGCTGGGGTGGTCACTGCCGGTACTGCAGTCTGAGACCAGTTATTCTCTTAAAGGTACATACACAACAATTCCTCCCCTTTTAGATAAACAGTACATAACATTCATTTAACAACTAAATGATAACGAATTACAATCACAATTACTGTTGCTAGATACATTGGTTAAGTTTAAGCAATTATAAGTTCAGTCTTTGAGAAGGCTTCCTGATTCTGTCTGGATAACGCCTCTTTGGGGTATCAGGTTCTTCTGGCAATGTTGCGTCGGGATCAATGTCTTTGTTTGGTCCATCTGCTTCCAATATTACTGGTTCTGCGGTAGCTGCAATTGGAACTTCAATTTCATTACCAGGTGTATCAGATCGTGGTGTGGAGTTGACGTTTTCCAGTGACTCTAGAATCTGGTCAGCATGGCGTCTTACAATGCTCTCCCCAACGTCCACGGTATACATGAGAGGTCCTTGTCGTGTACAAATCGTTCCTGGCTGCCATTTCTCAGTGCGGTAGTCCCGGGCCAAAACTGGTTGACCTATCTTAAAACTCCTGGTCGGCCTTTCATTCATATTCTGAAACTGCCTGTTCTCCACATCTCTTCGGACGTTTGGCTTAACCAAATCCAAGCGGCATCGTAGTCTTCGATTGAAGAACATCATGGCTGGAGTTTGGTTGGTAACCGCATGTGTCGCATTCCGGTAGGCAAACAAGAAGTTGTCCACCTTGTGTTGTAGGGGTATATCTTCATTACACATTGCCTTGATAGCCTTCTTGAATGTTTGGACAAACCTCTCGGCCAATCCATTAGTGGCTGGATGATATGGGGCAGATGTGTAAAGCTTAACGTCATTGTTCTTTAAGAACCTCCGGAACTCTTCAGACACAAACTGTGGTCCATTGTCAGAGCAAATCTGTTCAGGCAGCCCATTCCTGGCGAATATGGTTCGCAAAACTGTGATAGTTTTTTCCGTGGTGGTTGAGGACATTTTTATTACCTCTGGCCACTTTGAATGTGCATCCACCGCAATTAAAAACATCGAGTCCATGAAGGGACCAGCAAAATCAATGTGCTCCCATTGCCATGGAGATGATGGCCACTCCCATGGATGCAGAGGAGCTTGTGGTGGGGCGTTTTGGATCTTCTGGCATCCTGCACAGCTCTTGGTCATCTCTTCGATTTCTCTATCGATTCCCGGCCACCACACAAACGCTCTGGCTAAGTTCTTCATTTTTACCCCACCCAGATGACCCTCATGAAGCTCATTGAGTACTCTATCCGTCAACTTAGGTGGAATCACTACTCTGGATCCACACATCAAGGTTCCTCTGCACACTGACAGCTGTTCTCTTCTCGGCGAGAATGCTGGCAGCAGTGGTTCGCCATGTGCTGGCCATCCCTTCACCGTTAAATCATAGACCCGTGATAGTGTCGGGTCATTCCGTGTTTCCTTTTCTATGTTTGCATTCGTCACAGGGAGACATTCGACTGTGGTCGAGTGGAATAACTCCATTGGATCCACTGCAAGGTCTTCTTCTTCCACCGTCGGCAACGGTAGGCGTGACAATCCAACAGCATTTCCATGCTGTTTAGTTTCTTTGTGCTCGATGTCATATTGGTGTGCCCCTAGGAAAAGGAACCATCTCTGCAGCCGTTGTGCCGTCATTATCGGTATGCCCTTCTGAGGGTTGAAAATGGAGACAAGAGGTTGATGATCGGTTAGTAGAGTAAATTTTTGACCGTGCAGATAGTGATTGAACTTCTTCACCCCCCACACTAGGCTGAGGGCCTCTCTGTCAATCTGGGCATAGTTACGCTCGGCAGAAGTTAACGAGCGTGACGCAAAAGCTATCGGCCTCTCTAAACCATCAAGGAATTTAAGTGACAGTACCGCCCCAATGCCGTAGGGAGACGCATCACACGCCAGCCTGATTGGCAGTGCTGGGTTGTAGTGAGCCAATACTTCCCTTGAAGTGATTAAGTCCTTACTCTTCTGAAAAGCACGCTTACAATCATCGTTCCATTTCCATGCTACCCCCGTTCGTAGCAAGGCGTTCAGTGGGTGCAGAATTGTCGACAAATTCGGCAAGAATTTATGATAGTAATTCACCAACCCGAGGAATGACCTCAGTTGCGACACATTTTCAGGCGCTGGGGCCTTAACAACCGCTTCAATTTTGTCAGGGGACTTATGTAACCCCTCTTCATCAATCACGTGGCCACAATACCGATATCTGTTTCTTAAAAAATTCGCACTTGGGGCGGTTGGCTCGCAGCCCATGTTCCCGTAGTCTAGTGAGCACCTGTTCTAGGTTGTTAAGGTGTTCACTGTCATCTTCACCTGTTACAAGGATGTCGTCCAAGTAACACTGAGTCCCCGGAATCCCTTGCTACTCCGAATACCAATCGATGATACTGGTAAAGACCTTTGTGAGTGTTTACCATGAGATACTTCCTAGAGGACTCTTCAACCTCCATCTGCAAATATGCTTGTGCTAGGTCAATTTTTGTAAAACGCTTCCCTCCAGACAGTGAGGCGAAGGTGTCTTCTACCCTTGGAAGAGGATATTGTACTGTGTGAAGGACAGGGTTCACCGTCACCTTGAAATCCCCACAGATGCGAATCTTCCTTGGCTCTCCGGACTTATTGCTTAACGTTTTCTTCATGACAGGAACGATGGGTGTCGCCCACTCGCTCCAGTCGACCTTAGAAAACACGCCCGCCTTCTCCAGATTCTCCAGCTCTGCCTCGACGGCTGGGCGAATTGCATATGGTACCGGTCTGGCTTTGAAAAACTTGGGAACTGCATTCTCTTCTATTTTTATCGAGGCGGTTACGCCTTTAAGCGTGCCCAGTTCTTGTTGAAATACCTCTTTGGCGTTAGCTAAGATTGTTGACAATCGTCCAGGAGTGACATCTTCATCTTTTTTACCATCCACCGTCATTGCATGAATGGAATGCCAATCTAAGTTTATCTTCCTGATCCATTCCCGTCCCAATAATGGTGGTCCACCATTTGGCAGTATGTAGAGATACAATTTCCGTATTTTCTTGCCATTGTATTCGACAGGCACCCTTATTTTTCCTCTGGGGTATACTTTTTGCCCCGTATACATCGTCAAGACGATGGATGTCTCTCTCAAGGGTATGTGTGAAAATAGCCGCTCGTAGTCTCGTCGATTCATGACGGTTAGCGCTGATCCTGTATCCAATTCCATTTTAACTTGGGACCCTGCTATCGTGAGGGTGACCCAAATGGTTCGGTGATCCTCTTTTGCGATTACATTGTGAAGTTTGAGACAGCTTAGTCTCCTGTTTCCGGATTCGCTATCGCTCATCTGGTCTTCGGAACTACTGTCCGTCATCTTTTGTACTTTCTTGTACGGTTCTTTAGTAGCCTTTTTGTTGTCGCTGGTCTTCTTCCCAGACCTGCAAACTCGTGCAATGTGTCCAATCTTCCCGCATTGTCTGCATATTTTGTCTTTGGACCAGCAGTCCTTCTGGTCATGGTTAGTTCTGCCGCAGCAATAACATTTTGCAAATCCCCGTGTCATTTCGTGGGTGCCGTATTCCTGTGGTTTTTGTTGAATTTCTGCAGCTCCCCTGGCTGCTGCTTCATACGATACTGCCATGCTGAAAGCTTTATCTAGTGTCAGCTCTTTTTCTGAGAGTAACTTCTTCTGTGTTCCTTCATTCAGGAGTCCACAGACAAATTTGTCCCGTAGGGTATCTGCCAGTCCTGCTCCGAACTGGCAGTGCTATGATAGCTTGCGTAGTTCCGTAAGATACTCAGCATTGCTCTCATCTTTGTGCTGAGTTCTCCTGTGGAATTTAAATCTTTCTGCTATCAACAGCGGTGCAGGGTTTAAGTGTTCCTGTAGGACAGCAACAATTTCGTTAAAACTCTTCGCCTTCGGTTTGGCTGGAGTAATCAGGTCCCGCAATAGGCCGTACGTTCTAGCGCCCATTAAGTTTAGCAATATCGATGCCTTTTTCCCCTCCGCTATTTCGTTTGCCTCGAAATATACCTCGACTCTTTCCACATACGTGGTCCAGCCCTCTAATTTATTATCAAAAGCAGTGATACAGCCAGTCTTCGGCATCTTGCAAATCTAAAATGGCGCCTCCCGCGCTTTGCCTTCTTCCCCGATTTAACAAAATGGCGCCTCCCGCGCTTTGTCTTCTTCCCCGCTGTTGTTAGCGCTGCTTTCCACGGTTTCTTGCACGTTAAATATTGATTCTTTTTCTTTTATTATTTTCCCGTCGTGGAGCGGACCCTCTGGGACACTTCCCTCCCTCTTCTTAGGTCCGAACGCTGCCTGGCTTCGAAGCACCGGCCGCGCCCTGTGTGCTCCACCCTCTCTCTCTCTCTTTGCTTCCCGACTCACTGCCCGGCCCCGTTGAAAAGCCACCCGATTGAGCTTCAGCCCGCCGCAGCCCAGGAAGGATCAGAGCACTACCTGCCACCAGCCCGATTAGCTGGGAAACCACAGACCGAGGAACCCAGCCTGGCTCTGGAAAGTCTCTCCTGCAAGTTTTCAACCCGATGATTGACGGTCGACGCCCGTTTCTCGAGTTTCTTTGGACTCTTTTTTTTTTCTTCTGGCTCCGACCTTCAACAACGTCGTCTGAGGTGCTGCCGAGTTGCAGGTAAGTTCGTTTCTTACTCATCACCAGTGTTAAGTCCGTGAATGATTGAGACACGGACCAGCAGGAGTGAAAACAAACAAGTCTTTACTGGTGGGAGTCAATAGTGAAAACTAACAAACAGAGGCTCTCTAGCGCCTTTTATACAGGGGTGGTCACTGCCGGTACTGCAGTCTGAGACCAGTTATTCTCTTAAAGGTACATACACAACAATAGTCAAAGGAATGGAAAAGGTAAATCCAGAATATTATTTTAAATTAAATTGCAAGAGTAGGATAAGGGGACACAGCTTCAAACTAGTAAAAGGTAAATTTAGGGCTGCTATCTGGAAAGTCTTCTTCATACACACAATGTTCAGTGGATGGATTAGACTTCTGGACAGTGGAAGCCTTTAAGAAATAATTGAAAGCTTCAGCAGGAGGACTTTAGGATGTTTCTGGATGGATTAACTTAGTTGGGCCAAATGGCTTTCCTCATCTGTAATGACCTTGTCGCATATTGTGTAAGTTTGATTCTTTCTGTAACTTCAGGTGGCTTTCGGCCTCTTTATATTATTCCACCTGTAAATAAATATGTAAAGCTTGTTTTAGCCTGCAGACGTTTGGAAGTACCGTATCAGGAAATTGTGGTGGGCTTCCCATATATTCTGGTGTACTGTGATTAGAAGTTCATTGTTAAACCCTGGTCACAGTATCCCATACCCAACGGTGAGTAAAGACACAGGCTTCTGTTCATAAAGGACTCAGTCTGCTTATGGAAATTACTATCTATAAACATGAGAGCAAGTGTCAGGAAAAAAGCCCAAACTGTACCATAGTATTCCCACTTGTATGCATGTTGCCAGGTTTCACAATTGGATTAATATGGCTGCCTCCAGTCCACTTCCCGCTTCTGTCCTGGCCATCCTTCAAGGAATTTCAGTGGCCCTACACGTGGTTCATCTACTTTGGGTTTTGAAGAAGAGCAGAAGTGTGGGGGAGTAGGTGGAGGGGAAACTGTACTATATGCAAACATCACATCTTAGTACACATGGAGCATGAAGAGTCTAAGATAGATATCTCCTATTAACTGCTTGAAGTGTGCTGAACGCAGTAGCAGGTGGGCAGCAGAAGCAGACAGACTGACTTTAGATATGCTTTTACTCCTATACATAAAATGAGGCATTCACATTCTGAAACCTTTTTGAATGAGCATAATAGAAATATGAAGTGATAAGAAATCTCACATGATTTGGTGCTGAATCTCTTTGGGGTGTGCTGTGAAACTGACCTCCCCTCACCTGGTTGTATGACCCTGTCCCTAGTCACAGTCCATTGTTACTGCTCTTCTAGGTCCAGAGCATCAGCCATCTAGCCATCAGCAGTACCAGGAAACTTAACTTAAATCTATTTGGCGGATTTGGAATCATAGATGTGTTGCCTTCATCAATGGTAATCTGAGATTATAGGAAACCTAATACCTACTATGTGATGTTATTTCAGGAACAATCCGAATTTCTGGGATCTGGAACATTCTACCTGAAAAGGTGGTGGAAGCTGATTCCATAAATAATTTTAAAAGGGAGTTTGATGGGTACTTGAGGATGAGGAACTTACAGGGTTACGGACAAAGAACGGAGGATGTGGGATTAAGCACGACTGTTCTTTCAAAGAGCCGGCACAGACACGACGGGCCGAATGGCCTCCTTCTGTGCTGTAGATTTCTATGATTCTATGATCCTGTATCATAAATTTTGAGTAATTATTTTCAAGAGTTTTAAATGGGTTGTATGTTGAATATATTTGTTCATTATTTCAAATTATGATAAAGTCAATAATCGATAGTGGGAGAACAGGTGCAAGAACAAGGGGAACACAGAGAGGTTTTCTACCAGTTAAGGAAGAGAAGGAGAGAGGTGAAATATTTTAAGTGTAGTTTTCAGGAAGCTATCTAAACATTTTCCCCTGGTGCTCATACCAGATTGCTAATGCTAATCTTGGTCTGTCCTGATCCATGTTAATAATTACCTTAGCAGAACAAAGGTTAAATCGAACCAGCACAAATGGACTGCATCATGCAAAATTTATATGTTGTTACATCTGAAGCCAATTTAGTGTTGCCTCACTAAAGCACCATCTGACATCGCTGATACAAACATACATCAATATGGCTCCGTCACTTAAAAAAATATAAAAACCCTTTCAATACAGCAAAGTTCAAATGATTTATACTTTACTAACCTGCATTCATTTACAGTAGGCCTATTATGCTGAAATGTAAAAAGTCAAACATAATTAAGTACTACAGTACCTAATTTTATGAAATATATGTTGTGTCGGTACCTTTCTACCTAAACACAATTTAGGACTCAGAACTCAGAGATTCAAACATGAAGTGCTTTATTGGAAGGAAAGGAAGTTCTGGAAAGTTCCAAACAAAGAGAGCTAAACTTAACAGAGAACACCCAACCATTTATCTCCTGTGACAGCGCCACCACAGGTGGGAGGAGAACACACAATAGAACACACAATACATAACAATATACATTTTTCAGTCTGCTTTCCTTTCGGTGTGAAAAGGACATCAAGTTTTCAGTATTTCTACAGTCGTGGAGTTCTTAGAGTAGATTTTCTTCCAGGAGCACCTGTGGGTCGCCTGACAGGTGCAGCCCACCTCGGGTACACTGACTGAAAGGAAGCAGCTGCAACTGGCCTTTCCTCCCTCAGGCCACTTGCGTGACTCGAAGGAACTACAGGCACAGGCCAACCCTTGGCTGGGCCATGCACCTAAAATTTGAGAAGGAAATGTGAGTGCAGCTGTAGGCCCGAGACCCTTGCAGCTGCGCTCCTGGCCTCCGAGATCAGCGGCTTTGTCCTGGGGCTGGAGAGTAGAAGCCAGATGGCCTTGAGCGCTTCAAATTGTCTTGAAAGTGCTTGTAAAAAAAACATTCGGACCTTTCCTAGGAAGTCTTTAGCCAGCCCTCTGAATGCCCCCCGCCTCCCCCCACAAGCCCCGCAGAACCTCCAGTCCTTGGGGATCCTGGGGCAGGCACTTACACCAAGGCTCTTTGTGTCCCTCCGCAGGGGCACCCAATAATCATAAGTGGAGAAAGGATTAATGCAGAATGCTGGGAATGCCCCATTCCACCACTTTATAAATATGAATGAATGCTGGGCCTGCACCTAATAGAGGCACAGCCCCAGTAACATTCATTGGGGAAGTAGCAGGAAATCCTGGGGAGGGCAGTGACCAGATGTAACAAGTCTCTGCCCCATTTTTCCCAGGCGCAGAGAAAAGGAAAATCTACCCTCTTGTATTTTACCTTTGTAACCGATGACAATGGAAGTTGGTTTAGGGAGGTAGAAGGTATCCTATCCCTTTGACAATGAATTGTGTGTATGCATTTCATAACTTACAACAGTACATGTGGCTTAACTATATACCATCACCTGCTCTGTGTTTTCAGCAAATACCTGGGAGGCTTTATCACTTAAATTATGATACAGACAGTATAGATAGATCATTGAATTTTAACATCACAGAAACAGACCATTTGGCCCAACAAGCCTGCACCAGTGATTTTCTTCATGAGCCATGTAGTCTATTCCACTCCCCTGCTCATTCCCCGTATCCTTTAATATATCCCTCTTTTTCAAATAACTACCTAATTCCCTTTCAAAAGAATTTATATCCTCTACTTCAATGATGGATTGTGACAGAGAATTTCACATTCTAACCACCCTCAGTGCAATGACATTTTTTCTAAACTCCCCTTCAATTCTTTCTGTGATTATTTTAAATTTGTTCCCTCCCATTCCACTAACCAATGGAAACAACCTATCACGACTTACATACCTTGCATAACCTTGTAACTTCTGTCAAGTGTCCCCCTCAACCTTCTCAGTTAAAATGCCCTAGCTTGTCAAGTCTTTTGTCATAACTGTAATCCCCTCATCCCTGATAATGTTTCAGTGAATCTACACTGCCCCTTTTCCATGGCTTTTTTGTCCTTCTTACAATTGGGTGTCCAAAATTATGCCCAGTACTCCAAGTGAAGCCTGACTAAGATATTATACAAGTTCAACATTCCCTCCTTGCACACCAAAGTCTGTTTTGTACTCAATTTAAAATCTGACCATATAAGATGTACTTCCTTCCCCTAGTCTCACTTCCAAAATGTATTACTTCTCAATTCTCTACATTGAGTTGCATCTGCCCATTGTGCTAGCCTATATATGTCTTCTTGCAGTCTTCCACAGTCCTCATCACAGTTTGCTATACCTCCTTTTTGGTGTCATCAGCAAATTTCAATTTGTTCCTTCAATGCCTAGGTTTACAATACTTATGTACACAGTAAGTAACAGTAAGTAACAGCTACTCTAACATAAACCCTTGTGGAACACCACTCGCCATATCTTTCCAGTTCACTAAACTTCCCTTTACCCCAACCTTCTGCCTTTTGTCCTCCAACCATTTCTCTATCCCTGTGACCACATTCCCCTTAATTCCATGTGATATTATTTTTGTCATATGTTTCTTACGTGTTACCTTATCAATATTTTTTGATAATCCATAAAATCACAACCACTGCATTTCCTTTAGATTAAAAACAATGTTTAGTTTTATTTGAAGTATCACTTAAAAATGTGACAAACCAAAAATAAATACTATCCCCAATTCCTTCCTAATTAGAATTGTCCTCACTGACAATAAATGAAACAGAAACATTTGTTTATAAACAGAGACTAAATAACCTTTGATCTGTCAGCGTGTAACTGGCTACCTAATATAATAACAACAGAAAATGCTGGAAAAACTCAGCAGGCCAGGCAACATCCATGGAGAGAAACAGAGTTAACGTTTCAGGTCGAAGACCCTTCGTCAGAACTGAGAAAAAAGCAGGAAATGAAACAGATTAAAAAGCAAGTTTGGGGGCTGGGAAATGGGGGAGGGGATAAAAGAACAAAAAGGAAGGTCTGTGGGGGGTGAAGAGACATTAAGAGATATTCAAGGTGAGACGAGATGGTAATAGGACAGGTAAAGACACAAAGGCTGGCTCTAGATGAAGTGTGAAATGCGCTGGCAGAATGAAAGACAGCTGTCATGTGGGAGGGAAAACAAAGGGAAAAGGCACAAACCAAAAGTGTGGATAAAAAATATATAAAAATATAATAGGGGCCAAGGTTATGATTTGAAATTGTTGAACTCGACATTGAGTCCGGAAGGCTGTAAAGTGCCTAATCGGAAGATGAGGTGCTGTTCCTTGATCTTACGCTGAGCTTCTGTGGAACAGTGTAAGAGCCCGAGGACGGTGAGGTCTGAGTGGGAATGGAGTGGTGAATTGAAATGACAGGCGACCGGAAGCTCGGGGTCACCCTTACGGACTGAACGGAGGTGTTCCGCAAAGTGGTCACCCAGTCTGCGTTTCATCTCCCCAATGTAGAGGAGACCACATCGTGAGCAGCGAATACAGTATACTAGATTGCAAGGAGTACAAGTAAAACACTGTTTCACCTGGAAGGGGTGTTTGGGGCCCTGGACAGTGGGAAGGGGGGAGGTAAAAGGGCAGGTGTTGCATCTCCTGCGCTTGCACAGGAAGGTGCCGGGCAAAGGGGAAGGGGTGCTGGGGGGTGATAGAGGAGTGGTCTAGGGTGTCTTGGAGGGAGTGGTCCCTACGGAATGCTGAAAGGGGAGGGGAGGGGAAGATGCATTTGGTGGTGGGGTCACGTTGGAGGTGGCGGAAATGGCGGAGGATGATCCATTGAATGTGGAGGCTGGTGGGGTGAAAGGTGAGGACAAGGGGAATCCTATCGTGGTTCCAGGAGGGCGGGGCAGGGGTGAGGGCAGAAGTGCGGGAGATAGAACGGACACGGTCGAGGGCCGTATCAACCACGGTAGAGGGGAATCCTCGGTTGAGGAAAAGGGAAGACATGTCGGAAGCACTGGTGTGGAAGGTGGCATCGTCGGAGTAGATGCGGCGGAGATGGAGAAACTGGGAGAATGGAATAGAGTCCTTACAGGAGGTGGGATGGGAGGAAGTGTAGTCCAGGTAGCTGTGGGAGTCAGTGGGCTTGTAGTGAATGTTGGTCAATAACCTATCCCCAGAGATGGAGACGGAGAAGTCGAGGAAGGGAAGGGAAGAGTCAGAGATGGACCATGTGAAGGTGAAGGAAGGGTGGAAATTGGAGGCAAAGTGAATGACATTTCTAGTTCAGGGTGAGAGCAGGATACAGCACCGATACAGTCATCAATGTACCAGAAAAAGAGGTGAGGGAGGGGACCGGAGTAGGACTAGAACAAAGAGTGTTCCACATATCCCATGAACAGGCAGGCATAGCTAGGACCCATGCGGGTACCCATAGCAACACCTTTAATTTGGAGGAAATGAGTGGAGTCAAAGGAGAAGTTGTTCAATGTGAGAACAAGTTCAGCCAGGCAGAGGAGGGTGGTGGTGGATGGGGCTGGTTGGGCCTCTGTTCAAGGAAGAAGCGGAGCGCCCTCAGGCCATCCTGGTGGGAGATGGAGGTGTAGAGGGATTGTACGTCCATGGTGAAAAGGAGGGGGTTGGGGCCAGGAAACTGGAAACTGTTAAAGTGGTGGAGGGCGTCAGGAGAGTCGCGGATGTAGGTGGGAAGAGACTGGACAAGGGGAGAAAAGATAGAGTTGAGATAGGAAGCGATAAGTTCCGTGGGGCAAGAACAGGTTGAAACGATGGGTCTACCAGGGCAGTCCTGTTTGTGGATCTTGGGAAGGAGGTAGAAGCGGGCCCCACCCTCCTCCGCCTGGTTGAACGTGTTCTCACAATTTCAGGTCATAACCTCGGCCCCTATCATATTTTTATATATTTTTTATCCACACTTTTGGTTTGTGCCTTTTTCCTTTTTTTCTCTCCCACATGACAGCTGTCTTTCATTCTGCCAACGTATTTCACACTTCATCCAGAGCCAGCCTTTGTGTCTTTACCTGTCCTATTACCATCTCGTCTCGCCTTGAATATCTCTTAATGTCTCTTCACCCCGCACAGACCTTCCCTTTTGTTCTTTCATCCCCTCCCCCATTTTCCAGCCTCCAAACTTGCTTTTTAATCTGTTTCATTTCCTGCTTTTTTCTCAGTTCTGACGAAGGGTCTTTGACCTGAAACGTTAACTCTGTTTCTCTCTCCACCGATGTTGCCTGGCCTGCTGAGTTTTTCCAGCGTTTTCTGTTGTTATTTCGGATTTCCAGCATCCGCAGTATTTTGCTATCGTACCTAATATAGTTATTGTTCTACACTCGTTCCTGACCATTCTAAACTCAGGCATTTGTCTCCTGACAAACTTCAGAATTCCAGGGCATGCCACTACTCTGCAGGGTTTAAACCCCTGGCAAATTTACATAAAGAAAATGTGTAAATACTGAGCAGATAACATTTCTGCAGGGTCATTAGCTTTTGGTAATGGCAGGAATAAAACAAAGTCCTTCCATTCTGGATTACTATTCAATTGGTCATGTTAATGGAAGTTATACAGTTTTAAATAATCCACACAGCTTTAAGTAATCCTAATCACTAAAATTGTGCCTCTTCAGCCTGTGCTGAGTCAGCTAGTCACAGCAGAATTTTTTAAAATTTGTTTATGGGATCAGGGCATCGCTGGCAATGCCAGCATTGATTGCCCATCCCTAGTTGCCTTTGAGAAGGTGGTGGTGAGCCGTCTTCTTGAACTGCTGCAGTCCGTGTGGTGATGGTACTCCCACAGTGCTGTTAGGGAGGGAGTTCCAGGATTTTGACCCAGCGACGATGAAGGATCAGTGATATACTTCTAAGTCAGGATGGTGTGTGACTTGGAGGGGAACTTGGAGGTGCTGGTGTTCCCATGCGCCTGCTGTCCTTGTCCTTCTAGGTGGAAGAGTTCGCGGGCTTGGGATGTGCTGCCGAAGAAGCCTTGGTGATTTGCTGCAGTGCATTTTGTAGATGGTACACACTGCAGCCACGGTGCACCGGTGGTGGAGGGAGTGAATGTTTAAGGTGGTGGATGGGGTGCCAATACAAAAACCATGTGATTGCTTGGTGCATCTATTGAAGTCATATCTTCAAAGTGTTCTGTTGGTATCATATTTACAACATGTAAATTAAAGACACCAACTAGGGTGTTTGTTTTCCTAGCCATCTTAGTTGGTTATATTATATCGTGTTTCCTGTTTCATTTGATGTTACCTTTAACAAAGGCACATAGTTTTTTAATATTCTGTGTTCCTGTTCAAAGTGTTAGCTTTTAACACTTTACTTGGGTTATTCCATTGTGTTTCTCCCAAAACCCAGACCTTCTGCAAGCGCCAAACTGCTATTTCAATAGGGCCATTGTTTTAGTATTTTTAACCAATTCCCTTTTCAAAAGCTTGTGGTGTTTACAACTTTTGTGTTATCAAACCATCCCATCTCAGAAGCCTGTTTGCACAGCTTGTGTCATTGAGGCTTTAGATTTTTAAACCCAGTATATCATGTATTAATAAAATCAGAATTCTGTTCATATGATGGTGTATTTTTCTGAAATATGGCTTATTCCTTCACACCCTGGCTTGGTGGTAATGGTAGAGTGAGGGATATGCTAGACCATGAGGTTACAGATTGTGGTGGAATACAATTCTGCTGCTGCTGATGGCCCACGGCGCCTCATGGCTGCCCAGTTTTGAGCTGCTAGATCTGTTCTGGATCTATCCCATTTAACACGGTGGTAGTGCCACACAACACGATGGAGGGTGTCCTCAGTGTGAAGACGGAACTTCATCTCCACAATGACTGTGCGGTGGTCACTGCCGCCAATGCTGTCATGGACAGATGCATCTGCGACAGGTAGTTTGGTGAGGACGAGGTCAAGTAGGTTTTTCCCTCTTGTTGATTCACTCACCACCTGTCGCAGGCCCAGACTAGCAGTTATGTCCTTCAAGACTCGGCTAGCTCGGTCAGTAGTGGTGCTACATTCTGTGCCCTTGCTACTCTCAGTGCTTCTTCCAAGTGGTGTTCAACATGGGAAGAGTTGAGGGAGGGCGGTAGGTGATAATCAGCAGGAGGTTTCCTTGCCCATGCTTGACCTGAAGCCATGAAACTTCATCGGGTCCAGAGTCAATGTTGAGGACTCCCAGGGCCACTCGTTCCCAACTGTATACCACTGTGCCACCACCCCTGGTGGGTCTGTCCTGCCGGTGGGACAAGACATACCCAGGAATGGTGACGGAGGAGTTTGGGACATTGGCTGAAAGTCTGTGAGTATGACTATGTCAGGCTGTTGACTAGTCTGTGGGACAGCTCTCCCAATTTTGGCACAAGTCCCCAGATGTTGGTGAGGAGGACTTTGCAGGGTTGACTGGGCTGGGTGTGCCATTGCTGTGTCTGTAGCCGGTGCCGAGGTCGATGCTGTGTGGTCCATCCGGTTTCATTCTTATTATTTTGTTTCGTAGCGGTTAGTTACAACTGAATGACTTGCTAGGCCATTTCAGAGGGCAGTTAAGAGTCAACCACATTGCTGTGGGTCTGGAGTCACATAGGCCAGACCAGGTAAGAACAGCAGATTTACTTCCCTAAAGGACATTAGTGAACCAGATGGGTTTTTATGACAATCCGATAGTTTCATGGTCACCATTATTGATGCTAGCTTTTTATTCCAGATTTATTTAATTAACTGAATTTAAATTCCCCAGCTGCCGTGGTGGGATTTGAACTCACGTCTCTGGATCAATAGTCCAGGCCTCTGGATTACTAGCCCAGTGACATTACTACTACGCTACCGTTCCCATGTAACAGTGGGGACAATGCAATTTCCCACAGCACCTACGCTAGAGGATTGGAGGGGAGGTGGTAACATCAAATGGTTTTCCCCACTCCTCAGCCGCGATTTTGCCAGCGCTCAGAGGGAGGGTTCGGAGGCGGGTCCACTGTCAAAATCGAAATGATTGACAGCGTGTTGGGAGCCCACTCCGAACCCGCCTCCATGTAAGTTTCCACAGTGTGGGGTCTGCGATTTCAGAACAGATCCGACACCAAGCAATGGGGGAGGCATTTAAGATAGTTAAATACTTGTTAAATGCTAGTTAAATACTATTTTGCCAGTTTATTTCAACTTTACCACTTTTTTAACGAGGTCCACGTCATTCAGAGATCACGTCAGGTAAATGGGTCGGGTTCTCTATGTCTCCACATTGCTGTGAATAGGTGACAGCTGCAAAAGTGGTATGAAAGCTACCATTTTACAGCTGTTTACTTTCCAATATCAGAAGCTTGAGCCTTCAGGACTTGGAAGACACTTTTGAGCTGTATGCAGTTTGGAAGTATTTGGAGTAAACTCTCTATCCACTGTCACCTCCTGGGAGCAAGCTCTCTCACCATTGACAGATCGCTTCTGTCATCTCAACTTCAGCTGCCATCAATTCCAGCAACATCGGTGCCCTTGAAAAAATCTCACCTTGGTCCTCTGAATCCCTTCACGATCAGCCCCAACACCAACATCACCAGGCACACCAACATCACCAACAACAATACCAACCTTCTCCGCAATCACCTGATGCTGCACAGGGCAACGGCACCCGACAACATTCCTGCCCGGGAGGCCAGCGATGGCATCACCATGGCCAGATTTATTTCAGTTGACGCTGTACACCCTGGCTGCCACCTGATGCGCCAGGTTGACACCACCCCACACCAGCACCATAAAGTATCCCTACAATGTCCAAGCCATTCCTTTCACACTTATCATAATTGGGGGGTGGGGGAAGTTATGTCTCAACATTCACTGGAACTCACGAAGACACTTCCAAAGGTGAGCAAAGATCTGTCCAATAAGGTAAAGTGTTGAAAATAAAGATTTCAATGTTTGACAACATTTTAACAGAAAATTTACATGAACATTGCATAAAACACCCAAGTGTCTACCCTTGTGTGTTGTTGGTTAGTATGTTTGCAGTAGGATGTGAGTGAGTGCGAGGGGTGGCTAGTGAGATGGGGAAGTGATAATGTAGTTAGAGAGGGATGGGTGGAGGTGCAAGGTAAGTTGGTGTGAGTAAAGATGTGCAGGAGTATGGTAGGGAAGGCAGAGTGATGTGGATGTGATGAGTGGCACAGCAGGATGAATTTTAGTGTGGCTTTGCGGTAACGTTTCGTGATCTACTGAGATCATTGAAAGGTTTGCGCCACTGCAGCCTGGTCCTCCTGATGACATCCCTGCTTGTGCCCTCTTGTGCATTGTGCAATCAGGCTGCGTTGATCTCCTGGGGAGGTCTCTTCCGCCCATGGGATGATAAAAGAACCTCCTTGCATGCTGTGACTCCCTCCATAAGCATATGAAGGGTGTCATGGGAGAGCCTGGGTGCAGCCCTGTGCCTTTGTGCAGTGCTTGTCATTGTTTGCAGCACCTCAATGCTGTAGAACACTGACAGCACTACTGTCAAAATCGATTTGCACATGGGTCCTTTAAGGAAACCGGCTGATGACGTGTCATCAAATGATGTCATCAGACCCACTTCCTATTAATTGGCCGGGAACCTCGCAGGGCGGGCTTAACAAGCCCTGATAACGTAAAATCACTTGGAGAATATGGGCCGCAGTAGGCAGCGGGCTGGAACCGTGACACTGACCCCGGCCACCCCGGACCCGCCTCAGTCAACAAAATTGCGGCCCTCATCTCTATCCAGTGATCTGTGCTGGAAGGTGCATGTTTGTAGATGTCAGGGGAGGACAGGACAGGCCATAATGTGTTGTCCCTTCCCTCAATGATCAAATAACAAGTGGACACCCACTGTCAAAGCTCGCACATGAAGAATGGTGCCTTCAGCAAGGTAACATAGACCTGCTGTTGCCCGTGAAGCCATATTCCCACATGAGTCAGCATGTTCAGAAGAGGAGGGGAGAAACTGGCTGGGGGAGGGGGAGGAAGTCTGTGTATCCTCAATTTCTGACTGCATTTCTGAGTGTGGCTGGCCAGAAACTGGTTTAAATGTGAATGTCACCATTGTCTGTAAGTTCATGTCCAAAGCTGATGAATGAGGAACCAAAGAAACACAAATGGCTGAAATTCAAAGTAGATTGTTGCATTAATGTGGTGGCTGTAAATGGTAACATCGATGGTTATAGGGTACAAGCTGTGAAATAAAATAGATTGTAAATAATGGTACAGTCTTTGGACTGCCTTCAAGTTAAACATGCACAAGCAGAAGAGAGAAATGTGGGCAAAGAAGCAAAAGGCACAATATTGCAGGAGCAGGTTAGAGACTAACCTTGTTTACACTGCATGTTTGACAAGCAAACTTGCTCTTGGCACAAAACTGCCTTTTTGCAAGCTCAGTGAATTCAGTACTCCAAAATGGCCCCTGAATAAAGCAACTGAAACCTCAGGTTAGGACCAATTCAAGGTCAGGACAGTATAATGAGATGGCAGATTCATCGCTGTATTAACTGTCCATCCACATTTCAGATTTCTGGGTTCATATGTGTGATGAAATGTGCCTTCATCAACCCATGTGTTTTACCTGCTTGTATTTTACCTGCTTGTATTGTGAACCGCCCCCTTTTGTTCCTATTGTGTGTATTGGCTACGCCTCTGTCTTTTGCCATATAAAGGTCTCAGGAGCTGTATGAGTCATTTTACTACCAGACGAACCCGATGTGGGAAGACCTGCTATACTGCTATGTTCTTAGTGATTAAAAGCCTTCAGTTGAATCCTTGTCTTTGAGTCATTGATGGCATATCAATTTTAATCACTAAAACACCAAGATGGATCGACTCTTGAAACCAGAGCGCTTGGATCTGGACCCCCATGCCTCAGACGCAGCCACACAGTTCGGACACTGGTTCCAATGCTTCGAATTTTTCATTGCAAACTCATCCACTGCCATAGCCGCAGCTGAAACCGCTACCGGAGACATGAAACTGGGAATCCTGCGAAACTGGGTGAGCCATCGGGTATCCCCTCTCATCCAAGATACCATCAGCTACGAGGATGCCTGCACCAGCCTGAAGGCCCACTACGCGCGGCCAATAAACGTGGTGTACGCCAGGCATCTTCTGACTACTCGCATGCAGCAGCAAGGTGAGTCACTAGAGGACTTTATACTAAACCTAACAGTACTGGGCCGAGACTGTAACTGCAAGGCCGTGTCTGCCATCGTGTACACGGAGGAGCTGATTCGAGACTCCCTTATTGCGGGCCTCAGTTCAAATTATATTCGGCAGAAACTGTTTGAAAAGGAGGGCCTGGACTTAAAACAGGCTATAGATATAGCGCGATCGCTGGATATGGCCCAGAAGAACTCTGAATCCTGTTCCTCAGGCCACGCGGCCCACTCCGCCTCGTGCACGCCGTGGGGGCCGCCATCTTGGAAGCCATCTTCACCTCCCAGGTCTCAGGCCAGCCCAGCACCATCGGAGCCCCAGCCCCCACCCAGGAGCCCCACTACTGCTGCAATGCATCAGGGCCCGAAATGCTACTTCTGCGGCCAGGACAAACACTCCAGGCATCTGTGCCCAGCGAAGGGCACCACCTGTTTTAAATGCGGGAAGAAAGGACATTTCAGCAAAGTCTGCAGAGGGAACCCCGCCTCCAACTCCACCACCGCCGCGTGCGCGCCGTGGGAGCGGCCATCTTGGAAGCCATCTTGTCCACCCTCATGGAGTCCACCATCTTGCCCCGACTACACAGACCTCCAGGACCCACTGGTGGCCTCGATCACAGTGGATCAATCCAGGCCACATCCGTTGTCTAAATCGATGATGGACATAGAGGTAAATGGGAACAAGGTTAAATGCTTGATTGACTGCGGGAGCACCGAAAGCTTTATTCATCCTAGCCTGGTAAAACGACTTCCTCTAACGATAGTCCCCACACAGGGCAAAATCGCCATGGCCGATAAGACTCATACCTCAAAAATTACAGGTTTCTGCGCGGTTATGTTGTCGGTAAAAGGCAATGATTACAGAGATTTTAAACTATTGATAATGCCAGATCTCTGTGTGAGCGTGATCTTGGGTCTGGACTTCCAGTGCCACCACCAAAGTATCACGCTTACCTACGGTGGGTCCCAGCCGCCCCTCACAGTGTGTGGTCTGGCTACCCTGAAGGTCAAGCCGCCCTCTCTGTTCGCCAACCTCGCACCCAACTGTCGACCCATAGCGACCAAGAGTAGGCGGTACAGCTGGGAGGATAGACGGTTCATTGCGTCGGAAGTAGAAAGACTCAAGCGGGAGGGTATCATCGAATGCAGTACCAGCCCGTGGTGCGCCCAGGTAGTAGTAGTTAAGGGTAGCGAAAAGAAGCGGATGGTGATAGATTATAGCCAGACGGTTAATCTATACACCCAGCTAGACGCCTACCCTCTGCCCTGCATAGCGGATATGGTTAACCAAATCGCGCAATACCGGGTGTTTTCCACCATCGACCTAAAATCGGCATACCACCAGCTCCCCATTAGGCCGGAGGACCGTCCATACACCGCCTTCGAGGCGAACGGACGTCTCTACCACTTCCTCAGAGTCCCCTTTGGGGTAACGAACGGGGTCTCGGTCTTCCAGCGGGAGGTGGACCGCATGGTCGATGAGAACCAGTTAACAGCCACCTACCCATACCTAGACAACGTCACCATCTGCGGCCACAACCAGCAAGACCACGACTCGAACCTCGCGAGATTTCTGAAAACTGCCCTCAGACTCAATCTCACCTACAACGAGGATAAGTGTGTCTTAGCACCACGCGCCTCTGCATCCTGGGCTGCGTGGTGGAAAACGGGGAAATCGGTCCGGACCCCGACCGATTGCGCCCCCTACGGGAGCTACCCCTACCAAACACTCCCAAGGCCCTGAAAAGGTGCCTGGGGTTCTTCTCCTATTACGCCCAATGGGTCCCCAAATATTCTGACAAGGCCCGTCCCCTCCTGAAATCAACGTCCTTCCCGCTCACGGCCGAGGCCCACGCCGCCTTCAACAGCATTAAACACGACATTGAGAAGGCCGCGCTGCGGGCAGTGGACGAAAACATCCCTTTCCAGGTCGAAAGCGATGCGTCCGACTTCGCTTTAGCAGCCACCCTCAACCAGGATGGGCGGCCCGTAGCCTTTTTCTCAAGAACCCTCCAAGGGCCCGAGATCAGGCACTCCTCGGTAGAGAAGGAGGCCCAGGCCATAGTGGAGGCAGTGCGGCACTGGTGGCACTACCTAGCCGGCAAACGCTTCACCCTGCTTACCGACCAGCGGTCGGTAGCCTTCATGTTTAACAACAAAGAGGGGGAAGACCAAGAACGACAAAATTATCAGGTGGCGGATCGAACTCTCCACGTTTGAGTACGACATAATATATAGGCCGAGGGCCCTCAACGAATCCCCCGACGCCCTATCACGAGGGATGTGTGCCAGCATCCAGGGGGACAGGCTACAGGGCCTCCACAATGGCCTCTGCCACCCGGGGGTCACCCGGCTATTCCACTTTATAAAATCCCGTAACCTGCCCTATTCCATCGAGGAGGTCCGGTCTATGACCAGGGACTGCCGCACCTGTGCGGAATGCAAGCCCCGTTTTTTCAGACCCGACCGAGCCCACCTGATCAAAGCTACACGGCCATTCGAGTGCCTGAGCTTAGATTTCAAGGGACCACTCCCCTCCACCGACCGCAACATGTACTTTCTCAACATTGTGGACGAGTACTCCCGCTTCCCATTCGCCTACCCCTGCCCAGGTATGACCAGTACCACGGTCATCAAGTGCCTCGGCAACCTGTTTTGCACGTTCGGCATGCCTAACTACATCCACACTGACAGGGGGGCGTCGTTCATGAGCGATGAACTCCGCCAATACCTGCTGTCGAAGGGGATAGCCACGAGTCGGACCACTAGTTATAACCCCCGGGGTAATGGGCAAGTGGAGAGGGAAAACGCGACAGTGTGGAAGGCGGTCACCTTAGCACTAAGGTCTAAAGGCCTCCCCACCTCCCGCTGGCAGGAGGTCCTCCCAGACGTACTCCACTCGATAAGGTCGCTACTGTGTACTTCTACTAATGCCACTCCTCACGAGAAGATGTTTGTTTTTCCCCGCAAATCAACCTCAGGAGTATCCCTACCCTCGTGGCTCTCCACCCCAGGGACAGTCCTGTTACGGAAGCATGTGAGGGGCCACAAAACGGATCCCCTCGTGGAGGCAGTACACCTACTCCACGCAAACCCACAGTACGCGTACATCAAGCACGCCGACGGGCGTGAAGACACCGTGTCCATAAAGGACCTCGCCTCGGCAGGAAGCGACGACGACGACCCATCACCACCACCCCCAGAAGAACCTCCACCATCCCCAGAGGTAGCCTCACCACCCCCTGAAGTACCTGCAACACCCCCAGCACATGGGTATGCCCAGGAGGGCACCACGGACTCCCGGTCGGAACCCGAGGTACTGTTGCGACGTTCAGGAAGGACTATCACACCCCCGGACAGACTAAATCTGTAGAAGGGGTGAATGTGATGAAATATGCCTTCATCAACCCATGTGTTTTACCTGCTTGTATTTTACCTGCTTGTATTTTACCTGCTTGTATTGTGAACCGCCCCCTTTTGTTCCTATTGTGTGTATTGGCTACGCCCCTGTCTTTTGCCATATAAAGGTCTCAGGAGCTGTATGAGTCATTTTACTACCAGACGAACCCGATGTGGGAAGACCTGCTATACTGCTATGTTCTTAGTGATTAAAAGCCTTCAGTTGAATCCTTGTCTTTGAGTCATTGATGGCATATCAATATGAATTACACAACATGGTCTGTTGTTCATCACTACACACTATAAAGTATTTTTACAGCTTTAAGTTTGTTAATCTTATGGTTGAAGTAACTTACACCATTACACACAAGTTACTTAATGACAGCATTTTACAAAAGGCAGATGTGGAAAGAGATCGTACTGTCAATAATAACACACAAAACACAAGACTACGCTTCTCCACTAGACTACCGATCTAGTGACTACTGGATCATGAGTGGAGCTCGGGGCCAGGGATCGCAAGAATATCAGTGCTCATTTGATCCTGTGAGCGACAACATCATTCATGTCCGAGGCCGGGACCCAGGAGCGAGGACGAGCCCAGCAGCGAGGTCAAGGCCCAGGAGTGGCGCAGCATGGACCAACAGCGGGGTCGGGGCCCAGGGAAGGTGTGGCACGGGCCAACAGCGAGGTCGGGAGGACCACAATGCATCCTACGAAACCCAGGCAGAGAGGACCTGCGGGAAGGAGGGAGGAGGACAGTAGCAGTATGTTTGTGTGTGTGTGCTAGGCCGTTGTAGCAGAGCCTGGTCTCCAATCGTCTTGGATCCCCTTGCCATTGGACCAAGACCTTGCTCTGTCAAGCCCGTGTGGTAGCTGGTGTGCAACAGCCACCCCACGTTAAAAGAATTCACATACAGGCATCTTCCACCCTTTAAAATGAAGTTCGGGACCTGGAACGTCAGGACACTCATGGGAAACCCCAACAGGGACAGACCGGAATGCCATACTGCTATCGTTGCCCGGGAGCTCAGATGTTTCGACATTGACATCGCCACCCTAAGTGAGACCCGCCGGGCAGGGGAAGGCCAGCTCAAGGAGCAAGGCGGTGGTTACACCTTCTTCTGGAAAGGCAAGCCTGAAGAAGAACGCTGCCTCCATGGGGTAGGCTTCGCCATAAAAAATGAACTGGTTGGGCATCTCAGAGACTCTCCTAGCGGTATAAACGAGCACCTCATGACTCTTCGGCTCACCCAAGCCCGGAACCAGTGCGCTACGGTCATCAGTGCGTACGCCCCAACATTGGAAGCCACAGATGAGACCAAAGAGGAATTCTACTCCAGCCTCGAACAATCCCTGTCCAGAGTCCCAACGGGTGACAAGCTGATCCTCCTTGGCGACTTTAACGCCAGAGTTGGAAAGGACACAGGCCTCTGGGGAGGTGTGATCGGCAGAGTGGGGGTAGGGAAAGCCAACTCCAACGGTACCCTCCTCCTGTCGAAATGCTTAGAACATGGCCTTGTCATAACCAACACCTTGTTCCGTCAGAGAGATAAGTACAAGGTTTCATGGCAACACCCTCACTCCAAGCACTGGCATCTGCTGGACTACATCATCGTCCGAGCAAGGGACCGCAAGGACGTCCGCATCATCCGCGCCATGACAGGAGCTGACGACTGCTGGACAGACCACCGCCTAATCCGCTCTGTCATCTCCATCAATGTAGCCCCAAAACAGTGGCAGCAACAGAAACAATGCTGCAGGAAAATTAACGCTGGAGCACTCAAAGACCCCGCTAAGAAAGCCCTATTCAGCCTGCGCCTCACAAACAACCTGACGACTCCCAGTGATGCAGAGACACAGAGTGCCCACAGCGCCTGGTCTGCACTCAAGGCCTCCATAATCAGCACCTGTGAAGAAACGCTCGGTCACTCGACCAGGAAACACCATGACTGGTTCGATGAGAACGACCAAGAGATCCAGGAGCTAATAAGCCGCAAGCGCAAGGCATTGCTGATCTGGAAACAGCAACAGAACTCGAGAGCAAGAAAGCATTTCTACAGACGCCTGAAGGCCGAGGTCCAACAAAAAACTCGCGACCTAAAGAACAGATGGTGGGTGGAGAAAGCGCAGGAGAGCCAGCAGCTAGCCAACAACCGTGACGTGCGTGGATGCTTTAGCGCAGTCAAGACCATCTACAGCCCAAGCACCCAAGGCCCTACCCCACTGCAGGCCAAGAACGGAGAGGTGCTCATCAAGGACAGAGAGGCAGTCAATGCCCGCTGGAAGGAGCACTTCGAAGATCTCCTTAACCGCGACTCTGTCTTCCACGTGAGTGTCCTCAACTCCAACCCACAGCATGCTACCCGCCAGCATCTCAGCACAACCCCAGCCCGGCATGAGGTTGAAAGGGCCATCCGACAACTGAAGAATAACAAGGCCTCAGGAGTAGATGGCATCCTCGCTGATGCACTCAAGCATGGCAGAGAAGCACTACTGGCGCAAATTCATGAACTCATTTCTCTTATCTGGAAGGAGCAGAGCATGCCAGGGGATCTCAGAGACGCCGTAATTGTGACCATCTTCAAGAAAGGTGACAAGTCCGATTGCGGTAATTACAGAGGAGTTTCCCTGCTGTCTGCCACAGGGAAAGTCATCACAAGAATCCTCTTCAATCACCTTCTCCCAGTGGCGGAAGAGCTCCTCCCAGAGTTGCAATGCGGATTCCACCCACTAAGGGGCACAATGGACATGATCTTCACCGCACGTCAATTACAAGAGAAATGCAGGGAACAGCACCAACCGCTGTACATGGCCTTCTTTGATCTCACAAAGGCCTTCGACACTGTCAACCGTGAGGGATTATGGAGTGTCCTCCTCAAATTCAGCTGCCTTCAAAAGTTTGTCACCATCCTCCGCCTGCTTCACAACGACATGCAAGCCGTTCCACCACAGACCCAATTCACGTACGAACCGGAGTCAAGCAAGGCTGTGCCATCGCACCAATGCTCTTCTCGATCTTCTTTGCTGCAATGCTCCATCTCACCCTCAGTAAGCTCCCCACTGGAGTGGAGCTAATTTACAGAACAAACGGGAAACTGTTCAACCTCCAGTCCAGATCCAAGGTCGTCCCATCCTCTGTCGTCAAATTACAGTATGCAGACGACGCTTGCGTCTGCGCTCACTCGGAGGTCGAACTCCAAACCATCGTCAACACCTTCACCAAGCGTACGAGAGCATAGGCTTTACACTAAACATCCGTAAGACAAAGGTCCTCTGCCAACCTGCCCCCGCCACACAGTACTGCCCCCCGATTATCAAAATCCAGACAAGGCCTTGGACAACGTGGACCACTTTCCATACCTCGGGAGCCTACTGTCAACAAGGGCAGACGTCGACGACGAAGTCCAACACCACCTTCAGTGTGCCAGTGCAGCCTTCGGTCGCCTGAGGAAGAGAGTGTTTGAAGACCAGGACCTCAAACCCGGCACTAAGCTCATGGTCTACAGAGCAGCAGTGATACCTGCCCTGCTGTATGCCTCAGAGACATGGACAATGTACAGCAGGCACCTCAAAGCACTGGAGTGGTACCACCAACGCTGCCTCCGCAAGATCCTGCAAATCCATTGGCAGGATAGGTGCACCAACGTCAGTGTTATTGCTCAGGCCAACATCCCCAGCATCCAAGCTTTGACCACGCTCAATCAGCTCCGATGGACGGGTCACATTGTCCGCATGCCCGATACGAGACTCCCAAAACAAGCGCTCTACTCGGAGCTCCGGCACGGCAAGAGAGCCCCAGGCGGGCAGAGGAAACGTTTCAAGGACACCCTCAAAGCCTCCTTGAAAAAGTGTAACATCCCCACCGACACCTGGGAATCCCTGGCCCAAGACCGCACAAAGTGGAGGAGAAGCATCCGGGAAGGCGCCGAACACCTCGAGTCTCTTCGCCGGGAGCAAGCGGAAGGAGCACACGTCAACCCAAGCACCCCACTCACCCGCCCCTTCAACCACTGTCTCCCCCACCTGTGACAGAGACTGTAGGGCCCACATTGGACTTATCAGTCACCTGCAAACTCATTTTTAATGTGGAAGCAAGTCATCCTTGGTTCCGAGGGACTGCCTAAGAAGAAGAACTGTCCATTCACATTTCAGATTTCTGGGTTCATATGAATTACACAACATAAAGCATTTTTAAAGCTTTAAGTTTGCTAATCTTATGGTTGAAGTAACTTACACCATTACACGCAAGTTACTTAATGACAGTATTTTACAAAAGATGTGGAAAGCGATCGTACTGGCAACTCAAAACTGGGCATCCATGAGGCGCTGTGGGCCATCAGCAGCAGCAGAATTGTATTCAACCACAATCTGTAACCTCATGGCCCGGCATATCCCTCACTCTACCATTACCATCAAGCCGGGCGATCAACCCTGGTTTAACGAAGAGTGCAGGAGAGCATGCCGGGAACAGCACCAGGCATACCGAAAAATGAGGTGTCAACCTGGTGAGGCTACAACACAGGACTACTTGCATGCCAAACAACGGAAGCAACATGCGATAGACAGAGCTAAGCGATCTCACAACCATCAGATCAAATCAAAGCTCTGCAGTCCTGCCACATCCAGTCGTGAGTGGTGGTGGACAATTAAACAGTTAACAGGAGGAGGAGGCTCCAAAAATATCCCCATCCTCAATGATGGTGGAGCCCAGCAGGTGAGTGCAAAAGACAAGGCTGAAGCATTTGCAACTATCTCCAGCCAGAAGTGCCGAGTGGATGATCCATCTCAGCCTCCTCCTGAGGTCCCCAGCATCACAGATGCCAGTCTTCAGCCCATTCAATTCACTCCACGTGATGTCAAGAAATGGCTGAAGACACTGGATACTGCAAAGGCTATGTGCCCTGACAACATTCCGGCAATAGTACTGAAGACTTGTGCTCCAGAACTAGCTGCGCCCCTAGCCAAGCTGTTCCAGTACAGCTACAACACTGGCATCTACCCGGCAATGTGGAAAATTGCCCAAGTATGTCCTGTCTACAAAAAGCAGGACAAATCCGACCCGGCCAATTACCGTCCCATCAGTCTACTCTCAGTCATCAGCAAAGTGATGGAAGGTGTCGTCGACAGTGCTATCAAGCAGCACTTACTCAGCAATAACCTGCTAACTGACGCCCAGTTTGGGTTCCACCAGGGCCACTCAGCTCCTGACCTCATTATAGCCTTGGTCCAAACATGGACAAAAGAGCTGAACTCAAGA
Source organism: Somniosus microcephalus (assembly GCF_052327205.1). NCBI lineage: Eukaryota > Metazoa > Chordata > Chondrichthyes > Squaliformes > Somniosidae > Somniosus > Somniosus microcephalus. The sequence continues at coordinate 120,556,903 of NC_140987.1, read as the reverse complement.
GGTGAGGTGAGAGTGACTGCCCTTGACACCAAGGCAGCATTTGATCGAGTGTGGCATCAAGGAGCCCTAGCAAAACTGAAGTCAATGGGAATCAAGGGGAAAACTCTCCATTGGTTGGAATCATACCTAGCACAAAGGAAGTTGGCTGTGGTTGTTGGAGGTCATTCATCTCAATCACATGACATCACTGCAGGAGTTCCTCAGGGCAGTGTCCTAGGCCCAACCATCTTCAGCTGTTTCATCAATGACCTTCCCTCCATCATAAGGTCAGAAGTGGGGATGTTCGCTGATGATTGCGCACTGTTCAGCACCATTCGAGACTCGTCAGATACTGACGCAGTCCGTGTCCATATGCAGCAAGACCTGGACAACATTCAGACTTGGGCTGACAAGTGGCAAGTAACATTCGCACCACACAAGTGCCAGGCAATGACCATCTCCAACAAGCGAGACTCTAACCATCTCCCCTTGACATTCAATGGCATTACCATCGCTGAATCCCCCACTATCAACATCCTGGGGACAAAGGGATTAATCAGGAAGGGGAAAATAGAATACGAAAGTAAACTTGCAGCAAACATAAAGACAGACTGCAAAAGCTTTTATCGGTATATCAGGAGGAAAAGACTGGTAAAATCCCAAGTCGGTCCCTTGCAGTCCGATTCGGGAGAATATATAATGGAGAATAAGGAAATGGCAGACCAATTAAACTCATACTTTGGTTCTGTATTCACAAAGGAGGACACAAATAACCTCCCAGGAATATCGGCAAACATAGGGACTAATGAGAGGGAGGAGCTGACAGAAATTAGTATCTCTAGGGATATGGTGTTGGGTAAGTTGAGGGGACTGAAGGCCGACAAATCCCCGGGGCCTGATAAACTACATCCTAGGGTACTTAAGGAGGTGGCCCTGGAGATAGCAGATGCTCTAAGGATCATCTTCCGGAACTCCATTGACTCGGGAACAGTACCTGTGGATTGGAGGGTAGCTAATGTTACCCCAATATTTAAAAAGGGGGGTAGAGAGAAAGCAGGGAATTATAGACCAGTAAGCCTTACATCGGTTGTGGGCAAAATGCTAGAGTCCATTATTAAGGATAAAATAGCGGAGCACTTGACAAATGGGGAAAGGATCGGACAGAGTCAACATGGATTTACAAAGGGTAAATCGTGTTTGACTAATCTGCTGGAATTTTTTGAGGAAGTAACTGGTAAAATAGATGGGGGAGAGCCAGTGGATGTGGTGTACCTTGACTTCCAGAAAGCCTTCGATAAGGTTCCACACAAAAGATTATCATGCAAAATTAAGGCTCATGGGATTGGGGGCAAAGTATTAACGTGGATAGAGAACTGGCTGGCGGATAGATAACAGAGAGTTGGAATAAACGGCTCGTTTTCGGAGTGGCAGGCAGTGACCAGCGGGGTGCCGCAAGGATCTGTCCTGGGACCCCAGCTGTTCACAATATATATAAATGATCTGGATCAGGGAATTGGATGCAATATTTCCAAATTCGCTGACGACACTAAACTAGGAGGAGGGGTGGGCTCTGATGAGGATGTCAGGAGGCTACAGTGCGATTTGGACAGGTTGGGGGAATGGGCGGATACGTGGCAGATGCACTATAATGTGGATAAATGCGAGGTTATCCACTTTGGGGGTAAAAACAGGAGGGTAGATTATTATCTAAATGGCAATAGATTGGGAGATGGGGAAGTGCAGAGGGACCTGGGTGTTCTTGTGCACCAGTCACTGAAGGAGAGCATGCAGGTGCAACAGGCGATTAAGAAGGCAAATGGTATGTTGGCCTTCATATCAAGGGGGTTCGAGTATAGGAATAGGGATACCTTACTACAGCTGTACAAGGTGCTGGTGAGACCGCATCTGGAGTATTGTGTACAGTTTTGGTCGCCCCATCTGCGGAAGGATGTTCTTGCCATGGAAAGAGTGCAGCGGCGATTCACCAGGCTGATACCTGGAATGGCGGGAATGACCTACGAGGAGAGATTGAATAGTTTGGGCTTGTACTCACTGGAGTTTAGAAGATTGAGAGGGGATCTCATCGAAACATATAAAATTATGGCAGGCCTGGACAGGCTGAATTCAGAGAGAATGTTTCCAATGGCAGGGGAGCACAGAACCAGGGGCCACAGTCTAAAAATAGCGGGCAAATCATTTAAAACAGAGATGAGGAAGAATTTCTTCACTCAAAGAGTGGTGAGCCTGTGGAATTCCCTGCCACAGAGGGCTGTGAAGGCTAATTCAATAAATATTTTCAAGAGAGAATTGGATATATTTCTGAAGGCTAAGGGGATTAAGGGTTACGGAGAAAAGGCGGGGACGGGGTACTGAACTGGTAAGATCAGCTAAGATCTCAGACGAAGATCAGCCATGATCTCATTGAATGGCGGAGCAGGCTCGAAGGGCCGAATGGCCTACTCCTGTTCCTATCTCTATGTTTCTATGTTTTACCATTGATCAGAAACTGAACTGGACCAGCCATATAAATACTGTGGCTACAAGAGCAGGCCAGAGGCTGGGAATTCTGCAGCGAGTGTCTCACCTCCTGACTCCCCAAAGCCTTTCCACCATCTACAAGGCACAAGTCAGGAGTGTGATGGAATACTCTCCACTTGCCTGGATGAGTGCAGCTCCAACAACACTCAAGAAGCTCAACACCATTCAGGATAAAGCAGCCTGCTTGATTGGCACTCCATCCGCCACCTTCAACATTCACTCCCTCCACCACCGGCGCACTGTGGCTGCAGTGTGTACATCTACAAGATGCACTGCAGCAACTCGCCAAAGCTCCTTCAACAGCACCTTCCAAACCCGCGACCTCTACCACTTAGAAGGACAAGGGCAGCAGACGCATGGGAACATCACCACCTACAAGTTCCCCTCCAAGCCACACACCATCCTGACTTGGACCTGTATCGCCATTCCTTCACTGTCGCTGGGCCAAAATCCTGGAACTCCCTTCCTAACAGCATTGTGGGTGTACCTACACCATATGGACTGCAGCGGTTCAAGAAGGAGGCTCACCACCATCTTCTCAAGGGCAATTAGGGATGGGCACTAAATGCAGGCCTAGCCAGCGACGCCCACATCCCATCAATGAATAAAAAAAAATAACACAAAAACAAAAACCCAGCCATCAGTTAAGTGTTCACAGTTAGTGACGGTGAAGCACCCTGCAGAATAAATACAACAACTCCAATGAAGCTGAAATTACAAGCTAGAATTCACAAAGAATGGAGATCCAGTCTCCACATCAATGTGATTGGGGGAGAGGGCATGGGAAGTAGATCTACTCTGACCAGCAGAGGCACGGACACTCTTACCCCTCTCCCTTACCCCTATCTCCCAAATGTTGCATATCTTCCATTCGCACATATACGCATAAAACTGCCTAGGTGCTATACCCCCAGCTACAAACAACATCATGATGAGAACTAAATATTATATTATAACAAAATACTGCAGATGCTGGAAATCTGAAATAATAACAGAAAATGCTGGGGAGAGAAACAGAGTTAACGTTTCAGGTCTGTGACCCTTCATCAGAGCTGGAGATGTAACAGGTTTTAAGCAGGTTTAGTTCCTTCCTCCCCATCGCCTCCCCCCCCTTTCCCTGCCTCTGCACTTGCTTAAAACCTGTTACATCTCCAACTTCTACCAGTTCTGACAAAGGATCACAGACCTGAAACATTAACTCTGTTTCTCTCTCCACGGATGCTGCCTGGCCTGCTGAGTGTTTCCAGCAATTTCTGTTATTTTAAATATCATATTATATGTGCACAAATCAACAGTTATTCTTTCTATGATTTTTTCCCTTTTCTTGCTAATTATCTGCCCTGCCCCTCTCCTGAGCGTGTTCACTCCTGCTTGGGAGGGGTGGTACGGATACATGGTTGTAGAGCTCTCGCTGGTACCTAAGAGGCCATAATTTAAGTGTGAACTTCAATGGGCTATTTTACCACAGGGAGCGTCACAGCCAAGCTCAAGCTTGTCCTGACCCAATCCCCGCACACACACACTTCTAGCATGGAATGTTGGATAGCAATCAGGAGTAGGAAACTCTGGCTGATTCCCCCCCCCCCCCCACTCAGGGTACTAAGGCTAATTGGTGCATTCCTACAGCCTCCCTTTTCTAAAATCAGTTTACATAGGATATACGGCACAGAAACAGGCCATTCGGCCCAACCAGTCCATGCCGGTTGACAGCACAGGCCAGGGAACAAATCTAGGACTTTACCTTATAGGCCTCGGTCACTCCCTGGCTGAGACACCCAGGGAGTTCTGTCATTTTTCTTAAGCGGCAAGTAACTGAAAATAAAATCACACAAAATGAGCCAAACTAAAACACACTGGCCTAGATTTCCTGGCTGCCCTCAGATAGACACAGGCAGAAAATTTCTGCCCCGATCTCCCACAGTCAGGGCCTGGCAGTGTACAATTCACTCACCCATATTATGGGCGGATGTAGTGTAATGTAAGCTGATGCATGTGAGAGAAACATAAGCAATATTTCACCCTAGTCCTAGCGGAGGCCGCCTAAAATGTGGTAATGATCTTGTGACTGGATGATTGGGTGGGGTCAGGGACACATCTTAGTGGCCAGAAGTCCTGCCATACTGAAGATGTGAAGATTCAGCCACTGCAGAACACCTAGGCCCTTGTTATTAATGGTTCAAAGTGATGTTCATAATAAGGATGTTCAAGGCTTCTCAATGGAGGTGGGTTCCAAGAATGTACAGTTTACATACTCAGGGCACCAACCTCTGTTCTTCATCCTCAAGTTATAACTTTGTAACTGGAAGAAACAGAGGCCAAAGACAGAGGTTATTGAATAAACGTGCAGTTGGTCCTTCGTAAAACTATTCACCACTAATTCTTAAGATCATCAGACTGAAGAACAATTTTTAAATTTTCTTTTTCTTTTACAATGTCAAAGCCCATAGGTCATAATCAAGTTGGGCACACTGGGTGTTAACTTGCTCTCAGCTCTCGACCAATGCTGTCTACTAAAAGATGCAACACTGGCCCCAAAGTTGAGATCAGCAACTTGGCAGCATGGGGAAGCCAAATATGCACAGTGTGTTGGAGCTCTGATGTTTTGTGTTCCTATAAGAACATAAGAAATAGAAGCAGGAGTAGGCCATTTGGCCCCTCGAGCCTGCTCCACCATTCAATAAGATCATGGCTGATCTGATCTTGGCTTCAACTCTACTTTCCCGTTCACTCGCCATAACCCTCGACTCCGCTGCAGCTTAAATATCTGTCTATCTCCGCCTTGAATATATTCAATGACTCCACTCCACAGCTCTCTGGGGTAGAGAATTCCAAAGATTCCATTGCAGCTTTAACTGTAAAACTTTGGCTCAGTGTACTCTTTTGAGCAACCCATAAACAAATAGACTGTAACTAAACTTAAAACATTAAATGAAACTTATCAAATTAAATTAAAATTTGGTTGCTGAGGGTGATGATGCACTCCAGTCCCTGCGGTGCTCACGGTTGCGGAAGGCCTCGAGTGTGCCAGCGGACACTGCGTGCTCCATCTCCAGGGCCACCCGGGCGCGAACGTGGCCGTTGGCTCAGTGTAGCACTCCGACTCTCAGGTCAGAACGTCATGGGTTCAAACTCACTCCAGGACTTGAGCATGCAATCTTGGCTGACATTTCAGTGCAGAACTGAGGGAATGTTGCACTGTCGGAGGTGCAGTCTTTTGGAAGAGACGTTAAACTAAGGCACCGTCTGCCCTCTCAGATGGACATAAGAGATCCCATGGCACTTTTCGAAGAAGTGCACAGGAGTTCTCATGGTGTCTGATTGCTGTTTGTGGGACCTTGCTGTGCACAAATTGGCTACCGCGTTTCTCTAAATTACCACAGTGACTGCACTTCATAAGTACTTAACTGGCTGTGAAACGATTTTGGTAGGAAGGACGAGGAGAGGCAATGTAAACGAAAGGGTACAATCCTAAAGGGGGTGCATGAACAGAGAGACCTGGGGGTATATGTGCACAAATCGTTGAAGGTAGCAGGGCAGGTTGAGAGAGCAGTTAAAAAAGCATATGGGATACTGGGCTTCATAAATAGAGGTATAGAGTACAAAAGCAAGAAGTTATGATGAACCTTTATAAAACACTGGTTCGGCCTCAACTGGAGTATTGTGTCCAATCTGGGCACCGCACTTTACGAAGGATGTAAAGGCCTTAGAGAGGGTGTAAAAAAGATTTACGAGAATGATTCCAGGGATGAGAGACTTCAGTTACGTGGATAGACTAGAGAAGCTGGAGTTGTTCTCCTTAGAGCAGAGAAGATTGAGAGGAGATTATATAGAGGTGTTCAAAATCTTAAGGGGTCTGGATAGAGTAGATAGAGAGAAACTGTCGAGAACCAGAGGACACAGATTTAAGGTGATTGGCAAAAGAACCAAAGGCGACATGAGGAAAACTTTTTTATGCAGCAAATGGATAGGATCTGGAATGCACTGCCTGAAAGAGTGGTGGAGGCAGACTCAATCGTGGCTTTCAAAAGGGAATTGGATAACTACCTGAAGGAAAAAAATTTGCAGGGCTACGGGGAAAGGGCAGGGGAGTGGGACTAGGTGAATTGCTTTTGCAGAGAGCTCAACAGGCCGCATGGCCTCCTTTTGTGCTGTAACCATTCTATGATTCTATATATGCTAACTTAGCTGATTACTTAGCTTACTCAAATATTTTGCTTCAAACAAAAAATGGAGAGTTTGGGACAGCCTGTAGCTGCTGGGGACCTAAAGTACCTTCAGAATCCCCAGCAAATCTGACTACAGCACTAGAGTTTTCATCTTCATAATATTTTCCTCCCCTTAGTAGTTCACACTGCACAGTTCATTACAAGCAACATACACAAGTTTTGATGTCATAGAATGATATCGCACAGAAGGAGGCCATTCGGCCCATCATGCCTCTGCCAGACCTTTGAAAGAGCTATCCAATTAGTTTCACTGCCCTGTTCTTTCCCCATAGCCTGTAATGTATGTACCTTTAAGGGAGAGAACTACTTTTTACAGCTCCTGTATCCTGTAGTACCGGCAGTGACTACACCTGTATATAAACCCTGAGTAGTGATCTGTACAGTCAGTTGAAGTTTGAACCCTCATTCAGTAAACACCTGTTGATCGTTCCCTGCAGTCTGTTGTCTGATTATTGAAGGACACAACATTAAGATACACGGATGTAACATTGGCGATGACGCAGATTCGAACCTACCTGCAACTCTGCATCACCTCCCAGGGATTCGCTCCTGGAGAACAGTGGAAGGAGGTCGAGTCCAGAAGCACGGGCGTCGACCACGGGCAACCGCCCAGTCATCCAGCGGAGATTTGAGCATCGCAGGGGAGGCTGTCGAGAGCCAGGCTTAGCTTTCCAGTCACGGTGGTCCAGTGAAACGGGCTGGCAACAGGTACTGCACAGGCCCTTTCCGGACAGCGGCGGCTAGAGCCGACCGAACGGCACAGAAAAAGGCCGAGCAGCGTCGACGGGGAAGAGAGAGAGGGCAGAGCGCACAGGGCGCAGCCGGTGTTCAGGACCGAGCGGCATCAATGGGGAGACGAGAGAGAGCAGAGCGCAGCCGGTGTTCGAGGGCCGAGCAACGTCAACAGGGGAGAGAGGCGCGCAGGAAAACGCGAGGCGCTGCCATTGCCACGAGGACCGCAGAGAGTGGCATTGGCAGCAGCAGAGGAGCAGCACACGAAACCCACAGGGCGTCGCCATTTGCCACGAGGACCGCCGAGAGCGGCGTTGGCAGCAGCACGGGAGACGCCATTTTAGGCCGCAGTGGGGAAGAAAGGAAAGCGCGGGAGACGCCATTTTAAGCCGCAGCGGGGAAGAAAGGAAAGCGCGGGAGACAACATTTTAAGCTAGTCTAACCACACCCAAAAATGCCGAAGAGTGGCAGTATCACAGCGTTCGACAATGAAGTCGAAGATTGGACGACATATGTCGAACGCATAGAAGTATACTGCAAGGCGAATGAAGTGCCAGATGACAAGAAAGCGCTGGTATTGTTGAATTCAATGGGTGCAAAAACATATGGCTTACTACGAAACCTAGTAACCCCAGAGAAGCCAGTAGAAAAGGATTTTGAAAACAGTGTCAATCCTACAGGGCCACTTAAACCCCACACCGCTGCTGATAGCAGAAAGTTTTAAGTTTCACAAAAGAAACCAGCATAAAGATGAAAGTAATGCTGAGTATTTAACGGAACTGCGCAAGCTATCGAAACACTGCCAGTTTGGAACGGGACTAGCAGATACTTTAAGGGACAAGTTTGTGTGTGGGCTTCAAAGTGAAGGAACCCAGAAATGGCTTCTATCAGAAAAGGATCTTACGCTGGACAAGGCTTTCAGCATTGCAGTATCACACGAAGCAGCAGCACGGGGCGCTGCAGAGATACAACGGAGACCGCAAGAATATGGCACAAATGAAATGTCATACGGAACAGTGAAGTGCTATCGCTGCGGCAGAACAACACACGACCATAATGATTGCTGGTTCAAGGACAAAGTGTGCAGACAGTGTGGAAAAGTAGGACACATAGCAAGAGTCTGCAGGTCGGGAAAGAAAACCAGCAGCAAGAAATCTCCACAGGAGAAGTACAAGAAGGTACATAAGGTGACGGAGAGTAGTTCAGACGAACAGAAGAGTGATACAGACTCCAGAAGCAAGGAGCTGGGTTGTCTGAAACTACATAATGTGATCAAAACGGAGGATCACCAAACTATCTGGGTCACGTTCAAGAAAGCAGGAGTCCAAATGAAAATGGAATTGGACACAGGATCAGCCCTAACAGTCATAAACCGAAGGGACTACAAGCGACTATTCTCACATATACCCTTGAGAGATACAAAGATTGTCTTGAAGACGTACACGGGGCAAAAAGTCTACCCCAAAGGAAAAATAAGGGTGAACTTTATATATAACGGCAAGGAAACACCAAAAATGGACCTATCCAAAAAACGAAGTCCAACGCAGTGAAAAGAATTAATCAAACTTTAATGAACTCAATACTTTAACTTTTAACTTACAGGAACAGCGGTCAGCAGGTCTGTGTCTCCTCACAGCCTTTTTCAGAAAACTCTTTCCAACTGCCATTTCCAACTGCCATTTCCAACTGCCAACTGACGTCATGACGTCATCACGTTTTCCGTGCCAACTGGGGGTCACATGATCGGCGTCATGACGTCATCACGTGAAAATACAAGAAGCTGCACACAGCTTAAAGGTGCAGTTCACAACTGCACCACTGGGTGTCTAAAGGAATTATTACAGTTTATTCAAAGTCTCTTGATGGCTCTGCCACAGGCACCCCCCCAGAATTCTCTTTAACAGACAGCATCAAACGTGTAGGAGGTTTAATTATTCTGCCCGAATGACTGCAAATTTCGGACGCTGGATCGATATCAGCTGGGCCCACATTTGGCTGTGTCTGAAGCGGTACATCTGGGGTGGAGGAAACCGTAGCAGAAGGTGTAGATGAGGATGACGTCGAAGCAGGCAATTTAATAGTAGGCCGCTTCAGGATTGGTCTAGCAGCCAATGGCGGTCGTCCACGGCGAGGCGGCTGAGCGACAACCACCGGTTCACTCCGATCCAGATGGGCTGGTTTAAGTCGATCAATGGAGATGGTATCACACAAGAATCGTCGCCCGGTTCCGGATCAGTAACATAGAGGAGTTTTCCTGCTGAACCGACTGCCATGGTGAACTGGGTGTGTTTATCACCCCCTGTCTTCTTCGAGGCTTGTGAGTCTGCTGGAGCCTTTTTTTCAACCCAACTGCAGGGTGGACGGCAGCGTCGAGCCCTGACGCCAAAACGGGCGTGGTACATACATAAGCCTGACGAAGGAGGGCTGGATTTTGCTCGCGTAGGAGAAAGAGGCCTCGTAGCTGCGCAACTTTGCTGTATGACCATAAAAGACTTATCTGCCTCCGCAGCCAGTTCGGCACAGTCCGTAATCGTAGAACTGGCCAAGACTGCCTGAACTGGCTCGGGTAGCTGACAGAGGAAGAGCTCTCGAAATAAAAAACATTGGGGCTCCGAACCCAAAAGCGTGAGCATTTGGCTCATCAATTCTGATGGTTTTGAGTCCCCAAGACCCGGCATTGCGATAAGCTTGCGTGCCCGTTCCGACTTAGTTAAAGCATACACTTGTAGTAAACGTTCTTTTAAAGCTGAGTACTTCCCCTCTGCCGGTGGATTCCCCAGGATGCTGACAACGCGTGAAGCCGTGGCGCTGTCCAGAGCTGAAACCACGTAATAATAACGGGTTGAATCTGCTGTAATGTCCCGGATACCAAACTGGGCTTCTGCTTGGAAAAACCATGCTTCTGGTTGCTGTTCCCAGAACTGCGGCAATTTAAGGGCAACGGCGTTCGTATTCATCATGAATATCTCGAAGAAAGTTGTCCAACGAGCTCGGGGTCACCAATGTAGGAACGGGAGTTCCTATCCAAAAAACGAAGTCCAACGCAGTGAAAAGAATTAATCAAACTTTAATGAACTCAATACTTTAACTTTTAACTTACAGGAACAGCGGTCAGCAGGCCTGTGTCTCCTCACAGCCTTTTTCAGAAAACTCTTTCCAACTGCCATTTCCAACTGCCATTTCCAACTGCCAACTGACGTCATGACGTCATCACATTTTCCGTGCCAACTGGGGGTCACGTGATCGGCGTCATGACGTCATCACGTGAAAATACAAGAAGCTGCACACAGCTTAAAGGTGCAGTTCACAACTGCACCACTGGGTGTCTAAAGGAATTATTACAGTTTATTCAATGTCTCTTGATGGCTCTGCCACACCTATATGTATTGCCAGATGGAGGACCACCACTACTAGGACGTGAATGGATCCGGAAGATACAGCTAGATTGGCATTCCATACAAGCACTGACTGTAGATGCCAAAAAGGATGACGACGTCACACCTGGACGACTGTCAAAAATGCTAACTGACGCACAAGAAGTATTCCAGCAGGGACTCGGAACACTAAAAGGCATAACAGCGATGATCAAAATAGAGGAAAATGCAAGCCCAAAGTTTTTTAAGGCCAGACCGGTACCTTATGCGATCCGCCCAGCCGTCGAAGCAGAGCTGGAAGGTTTGGAACGTTCAGGAGTACTGTCCAAAGTGGACTGGAGCGAGTGGGCTACACCCATCGTTCCTGTAATGAAGAGGTCGTTGAGTAATACGCCTGGGGAACCAAAGAAGGTTTGCATCTGTGGGGACTTTAAGGTGACAGTGAACCCAGTCCTTCACACTGTACAATATCCGCTTCCGTGGATTGAAGATATTTTCGCTTCGCTATCTGGAGGGAAACGCTTCACTAAGATTGATCTGGCCCAGGATTACCTGCAAATGGAGGTAGAAGAAGCCTCGAAACAGTACCTCACAATCAACACTCATAAAGGTCTCTACCAATACAATCGGCTGGTGTTCGGGGTAGCATCAGCTCTGGCTATTTGGCAAAGGGCAATGGAACAAGTCCTGCAAGGGATTCCAGGGACCCAGTGTTATTTGGACGACATCCTGGTCATGGGCGAAAATGACAGTGATCACATCGCCAACCTGGAGCAGGTGCTCACTAGATTGAAGGAATATGGGCTCCGAGCTAATCGCCACAAATGCGAGTTTTTCCAGAAGCAGATCTCGTATTGTGGCCACGTTATTGATAAAGAGGGGTTACATAAGTCCCCTGAAAAGATTGAGGCAGTAGTCAAGGCTCCAGCACCGGAAAATGTGTCACAACTGAGGTCGTTCCTTGGGCTGGTGAACTACTACCATAAGTTCTTGCTGAATTTGTCTACCGTACTACACCCACTGAACACCCTACTGCAAACGGGGATACCATGGAAGTGGAGTGACGAATGTAAACGAGCTTTCCAGAAGAGCAAAGCATTGATCACATCAAAAGAGGTGTTGGCTCATTTCAACCCAGCACTACCAATTCGGTTGGCGTGTGATGCATCACCCTATGGCATTGGAGCGGTGCTGTCGCACAAATTCCCGGACGGCTCGGAGAGGCCAGTAGCCTTTGCGTCTCGGTCACTAACCTCAGCCGAGCGTAACTACGCCCAGATTGACAGGGAGGCCCTCAGCCTAGTGTGGGGAGTGAAAAAGTTCAATCACTATCTGCACGGGCAGAAGTTCACCTTGCTGACTGACCACCAACCACTTGTCTCCATCTTTAATCCAAAGAAGGGCGTTCCGGTGATGACTGCGCAAAGGCTACAAAGATGGTCCCTTTTTCTAGGGGCGCACCAATATGAAATCGAGTATAAGGGCACAAAACAGCATGGAAACGCTGATGGGCTATCACGCCTGCCACTGCCTACTGTGGAGGAAGCACCAGCAGTGGATCCTGTCAAAATATTTCATTCGACTATAATTGAATGCTTGCCAGTAACTAACGCTGGTATAGAGAAGGAGACCCGAAATGACCCGACACTGTCTCGGGTATATGATTTGACGGTGAAGGGATGGCCAGCACATGGCGACTCACTGTTGCCAGCATTCTCATCCAGAAGAGAACAGCTGTCAGTATGCCAGGGGACCTTGATGTGTGGATCCCGAGTGGTAATTCCACCCAAGTTAAGGGAGAGAGTGCTCAATGAGCTTCACGAAGGTCATCTGGGAGGGGTGAAAATGAAAAGCCTTGCTAGGGCTTATGTGTGGTGGCCGGGGATCGATCAGCAAATCGAGGACCTGACAAAGAGCTGCTCAGGATGCCAGAAGGTCCAAAAAGGCACCACCACATGCCCTTCTACACCCATGGGAGTGGCCCTCATCTCCATGGCAACGGGTGCATATTGATTTTGCTGGTCCATTCATGGACTCAATGTTTTTAATAGCCATGGATGCGCACTCGAAATGGCCTGAGGTGATCAAAATGTCCTCCACTACCACGGAGAAAACTATTGCAGTCCTATGGAACATTTTTGCCAGGAACGGCTTGCCAGAGCAGATTTGCTCTGATAACGGACCACAGTTTGTGTCCGAAGAGTTTCGAAGATTTATGAAAAGGAATGGGGTAAGGCATTACACATCCGCCCCGTATCATCCAGCCACAAATGGATTGGCTGAGAGGTTCGTACAAACCTTTAAAAAAGCAGTAAAGGCCATGTGCGATGACGACATTCCACTGCAGCATAAGGTGGACAATTTCCTGTTAGCCTACAGAAATGCGACACATGCAGTCACCAACCAGGCCCCGGCCATGATGTTCTTTAACCGAAGGTTGAGATCTCGTCTGGATTTGCTCAGACCAAATATACGAAGAGATGTTGAGAGTAAGCAATTCCAGCACATCAATGAGAAGCCGACAAGGAGCTTCAATGTAGGGCAACCAGTCTTGGCCTGCGACTACCGAACAGAGAAATGGCAACCAGGAACGATATGCACACGGCAGGGGCCACTAATGTACACAGTGGATGTTGGGGAGAACATTGTGAGACGCCATGCTGACCAGATCCTAGAGTCACAGGAACGAGTCAACCCCATGTCTCAGCCATACGTACCTGGTGAGGAACCCGACGTACAGGTCGCATCTACCTCAGAAACAATAGCATTGGAAGCTGATGAATCAACTGACGACAGGGTGTTAGAATCGCCTCCGCACCAAGAGCAAGACACTCGGGAAAGGCGCTATCCAGAAAGGATCAGGAAGCCTCCCCAAAGACTGAATTTATAAATAGACTATTTTCAGTTAATGTTGCATGTTAAAAGTGTTAATTGTAATTAGTTTGATATTTAATTGTTAAATGAGTGTTATGGTACTGTTAATCTAAAAGGGGAGGAATTGTAATGTATGTACCTTTAAGGGGGAGAACTACTTTTTACAGCTCCTGTATCCTGTAGTACCGGCAGTGACCACACCTGTATATAAACCCTGAGTAGTGATCTGTACAGTCAGTTGCAGTTTGAACCCTCATTCAGTAAACACCTGTTGATCGTTCCCTGCAGTCTGTTGTCTGATTACTGAAGGATACAACATTAAGATACACGGACATAACATAGCCCAGCAAAGTATTTATCGAATTCCCTTTTTAAAGTTATTATTGAACCTGCTTCCATCACCCTTTCAAGCAGTGCATTCCCGATCATAACAACTCACTGTATAAAATATTTTTTCCTCATGGTGTCCTTCTGGTGTCTGTTACTATCCTCCTCACTGTTTACTACAATTTTGAGTTTCGTGTCATCTGCAAACTTTGAAATTATGCCCTGTATATACAAGTCCAGGTCATTAATATATATCAAAAAGAGCAGTGGTCCCAACACCGATGCCTGGGGGATATCACTGCACATTTCCCTTCAGTCTGAAAAACAACCGTTCACCACTACTCTTTGCTGTCTGTCCAGTAGCCAAATACATATCCACTGCTCCTTTAATCCCATGAGCGTCAATTTTTCTAACAAGTCTATTATGTGGTACTTTATCAAACACCTTTTGAAAGTCCATATACACATCAACCATACTACGTTCATCAATCCTCTCCATTCCTTCATCAAAGAACTCAATCAATTCAGTCAAACATGATTTGCCTTTAACAAATCCATGCTGGCTTTAATTTATCAACCCATATTTCTTCAAGTGCTAATTAATTTTGTCTCGGATTATTGTCTCTAAAAGTTTCCCCACCACCTGCAATTGGTAGGTTTATCCCTCTCCTCTTTTTTGAACAGGGGTATAACATTTGCCACACTCCAGTCCTCTAGCACCACTCCCATATCTAAGGGGGATTGGAAGATTGTGGCCAGAGCATCCATAATTTCCCCCCTTACTTCCCTCAGCAACCGAGGACGCATCCCATCCGGACCGGATGACTTTTCTACTTTGAGCACTGCCAACCTTTTAAATAGGTCCTCTTTGTCTATTTTTATCCTATCCAATTTCTCCACTACCGCCTCCTTTACTGTGACATTGGCAGCATCCTCTTCTGATAGGAGACAGATAGAATCATAGAGAATCATAGACATTTACAGCATAGAAGGAGGCCTTTTGGCAAGATGCAAAGTACTCATTTAGTAGCTCAGCTATGCCCTCTGACTCCACAAGAAGATCTCCTTTTTGGCACCTAGTCGGACCCACCCTTCCTTTGACTATTCTTTTACTATTCAGAGTGACTGCTGCCAACAAACTGAAGCATTCTGCGCATAAATGTTAAATTTCATAAGCCAATAGAAACAGCAGTTCAACTTTGAATTTGAATTTTATTTTTGGCTCAGTTCGGCAGCACATAAATGTTAACTTTCATTAGTTTGGCAGCACATAAATGTTAACTTTTATAACCCCATATAAACATATAAATTCAACTTTTAATTTTTATTTTCTTCTCCCAACGCGGCTCAGTTCTTCAGCAACGATCACTTTTCCCCACCCCCTCCCCTCCTTTCTGTAGTGTATGTACTTTGAAGAAGGAACTATATTCTGCAGCCCCTGTATACTGCAGTACCAGTAGTGACCACCCCGGTATATAAGCCTGTGTAGTAACTTTGTATAGTAGTTCCAGTTTTGTCTCCATTCAGTAAACACCTGTTATAACCAACTCCTGCAGTTCGTGTCTCAATTACACACGGACGTTACACTGGCGACGAACAGATCTGAACTTACCTACAGTTCTGCACCACCTCACGGGGATCCATCCCTGAAGCGAAGTTGTTAGAGGTCGAGGCCAGAAGGAAGAAATCCAAAAAGAAAAAAACCCCAGAATAAACGGACGTCAACCGTGGGCAACTGCCCTCTGATTCATCGAATTCGAAGATTTGCAGGAGAGGCTGTCGAGAGCTGGGCTTGGTTATCCAGTCTATGGTGTTCCAGCTAATCGGGCTGGTGGCAGCTAGTACACTGATCCTTCCTGCGCTGCGGCGGGCTAGAGCTCGATCGGGTGGCTTTTCAACGGGGCCGAGCAGCGTTGTCGGGAAGAGGAGAGAGGGTGGAGCACACAGGGCGCGGCCGGTGCTACGAAGCCGGGCAGCGTACAGACCCGAGAAGAGGGAGGAAAGTGTCCCATAGGGTCTGCTCTGACGACGGGAACAGTAATTAAAATAAAAGAAATTAGAAGCGCAGAAAGCCGCGAGGAGCTGCAGTTTGCCACGGGGACCGCGGAGAGCGGCATTGACAGCAGTGCGGGGGGGAAGTGCGCGAAGACCATAGGGCATCACCATCAAGGCATAAAAACGCCAGCAACAGCGCTAGCAGCAGCGGAAAAGACAGAAAGCGCGGGAGGCACCATCTTAATCCAGCGGGGAAGAAGGCAAAGCGCGGGAGGCGCCATTTTGTTCAATCGGGGAAGAAGGCAAAGTGCGGGAGGCGCCATCTTAGATCTCCAAGATGCCAAAGACTGGCAATATCACTGCCTTCGATAATGCAATAGAAGACTGGACCACGTATGTGGAAAGAGTCGAAGTATATTGCAAGGCAAATGAAGTAGCCGATGAGAAAAAGGCATCAGTACTACTAAACTTAATGGGCGCAAGAACGTACGGCCTATTGCGGAACCTGATCACTCCAGTCAAACCGATGGAGAAGAGTTTTAACGAAATTGTTGATATCCTACAGGAACACCTAAATCCTGCACCGCTGCTGATAGCAGAAAGATTTAAATTCCACAAGAGAAATCAGCATAAAGATGAGAGCAATGCTGATTACCTTACGGAACTACGCAAGCTATCAAAGCACTGCCAGTTCGGAGCAGGACTGGCAGATACCCTACTGGACAAATTTGTCTGTGGACTCCTGAGTGAAGGAACCCAGAAGAGGTTACTCTCAGAGAAAGAGCTGACGCTAGATAAGGCTTTCAGCGTGGCAGTATCGTACGAAGCAGCAGCAAGGGGAGCTGCGGAAATACAGCAAAAGCCACAGGAATACGGCACCCATGAAATGACACGGGGATTTGAAAAATGTTATCGCTGCGGCAGAACAACCCATGACCAGAAGGACTGCTGGTCCAATGACAAAACATGCAGGCAATGCGGAAAGATGGGACACATTGCATGAGTTTGCAGGTCCGGGAAAAAGACTAACGACAACAAAAAGACTACTAAGGAAAAGTACAGGAAAGTACAAAAGATGACGGACAGTAGTTCCGAAGACCAGAAGAGCGATAGTGAATCCGGGAACAAGAGACTAAGCTGTCTCAAACTACACAACGTAATCACAAAAGAGGATCACCGAACTATTTGGGTCACCCTCACGATAGCAGGGTCCCAAGTCAAAATGGAATTGGATACAGGATCAGCCCTGACCGTCATGAATCGACGAGACTACGAGCGGCTATTCTCACACATACACTTGAAAGACACATCCATTGTCTTGAAGACATATACGGGGCAGAAAGTATACCCCAGAGGGAAAATAAGGGTGCCTGTCGAATACAACGGCAAGAAAATACAGAAATTGTATCTGTACATACTGCAAGATGGTGGACCACCGTTATTGGGACATGAATGGATCAGAAAGATAAGTTTAGACTGGCACTCCATTCAGGCACTGACGGTGGCTGGTAAAAAGGATGACGACGTCACACTTGGACGATTGTCAAAAATCTTGGCTAACGCTAAAGAGGTATTTCAACAAGAACTGGGAACTCTTAAAGGCGTAACGGCCTCGATAAAAATAGAAGAGAATGCAATTCCCAAGTTTTTCAAAGCAAGACCGGTACCGTATGCAATTCGCCCAGCCGTCGAGGCAGAGCTGGAGAATCTGGAGAATGCAGGCGTGCTAACTAAGGTAGACTGGAGCGAGTGGGCGACACCCATCGTTCCTGTCATGAAGAAAACGTTAAACAATAAGTCTGAGGAGCCAAGGAAGGTTCGCAGCTGTGGGGACTTCAAGGTGACTGTGAACCCAGTCCTTCACACAGCCTCACTATCTGGAGAGAAATGTTTTACAAAAATTGACCTAGCGCAAGCATATTTGCAGATGGAGGTTGAAGAATCCTCTAGGAAATATCTCATGATTTTTTTCTCCCAAATTGGCCATTGGGTCTTTATCTGGTTTTTCGCCTCTCCCGGGAGATCACATGGGTTCGGGTGGATGCAGAGTGATAGAAGATTTGAGGTTAGGATCAGATCAGCCATGATCTTATTGAATGGTGGAGCAGGCTCGAGGGGCCGATTGGCCTACTCCTGCTCCTATTTCTTATGTTCTTATGTAAACACTCACAAAGGTCTTTACCAGTATAATCGACTGGTATTCGGAGTTGCATCAGCTCCGGCTATATGGCAAAGAGCGATGGAACAAGTCCTGCAAGGGATTCCGGGGACTCAGTGTTACTTGGACGACATCCTAGTGACAGGGGAAAATGACAGTGAACACCTTGCCAACCTAGAGCAGGTGCTCACTAGACTAAGAGAACATGGGCTACGAGCCAATCGCCCCAAGTGCGAGTTTTTTAAGAAACAAATATCGTATTGTGGCCACGTGATTGATGAAGAGGGGTTACATAAGTCCCCTGACAAAATTGAAGTGGTAGTTAAGGCTCCAGCGCCTGAATATGTGTCGCAACTGAGGTCATTCCTCGGATTGGTGAATTACTACCATAAGTTTTTGCCGAATTTGTCCACAATTCTGCACCCACTGAACGCCCTGCTACAAACTGGAGTAGCATGGAAATGGAGCGATGAATGTAAGCGGGCCTTTCAGAAGTGTAAAGGCCTGATCACTTCAAGAGAAGTATTGGCTCACTACAACCCATCACTACCGATAAGACTGGCGTGTGATGCGTCTCCCTACGGCGTTGGAGCGGTACTGTCACATAAATCCCTTGATGGTTCAGAGAGTCTGATAGCTTTTGCGTCACGCTCGTTAACTGCAGCCGAGCGTAACTATGCCCAGATTGACAGAGAGGCCCTCAGCCTGGTGTGGGGGGTGAAGAAGTTCAATCACTACCTGCACGGACAGAAATTTACTCTACTAACTGATCATCAACCTCTTGTCTCCATTTTCAACCCTAAGAAGGGCGTCCCGATAATGACAGCACAACGGCTACAGAGGTGGTCCCTTTTCCTAGGGGCACACCAATATGACATCGAGTACAAAGGAACTAAACAGCATGGGAATGCTGATGGATTGTCGCGCCTACCGTTGCCGACGGTGGAAGAACTTGCAGTGGATCCTGTGGAGATATTCCACTCAACCATAGTCAAATGTCTACCTGTGACGAATGCAAACATAGAAAAGGAAACACGAAATGACCCGACACTCTCCAGGGTCTATGATTTAACGGTGAAGGGATGGCCAGCACATGGCGAACCACTGTTGCCAGCATTCTTGCCGAGAAGAGAACAGCTGTCAGTGTGCCGAGGAACCTTGATGTGTGGATCCAGAGTAGTAATTCCACCCAAACCGAAGGATAGAGTGCTCAATGAGCTTCATGAGGGTCATCTGGGAGGGGTAAAAATGAAGAACTTAGCCAGAGCGTTTGTGTGGTGGCCGGGAATCGATAGAGAAATCGAAGAGATGACCAAGAGCTGTACAGGATGCCAGAAGGTCCAAAACGCCCCACCACAAGCCCCTCTACATCCATGGGAGTGGCCCTCATCTCCATGGCAAAGGGTACACATTGATTTTGCTGGTCCATTTATGGACTTGATGTTTTTAATTGCGGTGGATGCACATTCAAAGTGGCCAGAGGTAATAAAAATGTCCTCAACCACCACAGAAAAAACCATCACAGTCTTACGAACCATATTCGCCAGAAATGGGCTGCCTGAACAGATTTGCTCCGACAATGGACCACAGTTTGTGTCTGAAGAGTTCCGGAGGTTCTTAAAGAACAATGGTGTTAAGCATTACACATCCGCCCCATATCATCCAGCCACCAATGGATTGGCTGAGAGGTTCGTTCAAACATTCAAGAAGGCTATCAAGGCAATGTGTAATGAAGACATACCCCTACAACACAAGGTGGATAACTTCTTGTTTGCCTACCGGAATGCGACACATGCGGTTACCAACCAAACTCCAGCCATGATGTTCTTCAATCGAAGACTAAGATGCCGCTTGGATTTGGTTAAGCCAAACATCAGAAGAGATGTGGAGAACAGGCAGTTTCAGAATATGAATGAAAGGCCAACCAGGAGTTTTAAGATAGGTCAACCAGTTTTGGCCCGGGACTACCATACAGAGAAATGTCAGCCAGGAACGATCTGCACACGGCAAGGACCTCTAATGTATACCGTGGACGTTGGAGAGAGCATTGTAAGACGCCATGCTGACCAGATTCTAGAGTCACTGGAAAACGTCAAATCCACACCACGATCCGATACACCTGGTGATGAAACCGAAGTACCAATTGCATCTACCTCAGAATCGGTGATATTGGAAGCAGACGAACCAAACAACGACGTTGATCCCGAATCAACTTTGCCAGAAGAACCTGATACCCCAAAGAGGCGTTATCCAGACAGAATCAGGAAGCCTCCTCAAAGACTGAATTTATAATTGCTTAACTTCAGCTAATGTATATAGCAACTGTAATTGTAAATATGTTATTTAATTATTAATCGAATGTTATGTACTGTTTAGCTAAAAGGGGAGGAATTGTAGTGTATGTACTTTGAAGAAGGAACTATATTCTGCAGCCCCTGTATACTGCAGTACCAGTAGTGACCACCCCGGTATGTAAGCCTGTGAAGTAACTTTGTATAGGAGTTCCAGTTTTGTCTCCATTCAGTAAACACCTGTTATAACCAACTCCTGCAGTCCGTGTCTCAATTACACACGGACGTTACACTTTCTCTCTCACCAATCTTTGGGAAGTCCGGCAAAAACCATTGGAACTGCGCATGTGCAGCTACTTTACTTCATTGGCAGCACTCGTGTCCTTTACGATTAATATGCTTATAAAAGACTTTTGTGTTCCCTCTTATGTTAGCCGCTAATCTATTCTCATACGCTGTCTTTGCCCCTTATTTCCTTTTTCAGTTCTCCTCTACTTTTTGTATTTAGCTTGGTTCTCCATGTATTATGAACGTGTCATTTATCATAAGCCTCCTTTTTCTGTTTCATTTTAATTTCTATATCATTAGTCATCCAGGGAGCACTAGCTTTGGATGCCCTTCCTTTCCCCTTGTGGGAATGTGTCTAGTCTGTACCTGAACTATTCCCTCTTTCAAGGTCTCCCATTGCTCATTTACTGCTTTACCCGCCAATCTTTGATTCCAATCCACCTGGGCCAGATCCCTTTTCAACTCACTGAAATTAGTCCTCCTGCAGTTGAGTATTTTCACGTTTGATTTTTCCTTGTCCTTTTCCATAACTATTCTAAAGCTAATGATAGTGTTGTAGGAGTCTACGTACTCCTAGCAAAAAATACTGAACTCGGAGAGGTTCAACAGAAAAGGTTTAATTGTTGAGGCCACATGTTGAACACAAAATGGCGTCAGAGACTACACCAAGTCCAACTGCTTTTCATCAGTCCACAGCTTCGACTGCTCCTCCCCCACTCTGGGCTTAACTATGTTGCAGATTGAGTTTCTTAAAGGTGTGATCCTTCTTAAAGGCATGACGCCTGATTTATAGTCTACGGACCAAAAAGCGGATTGTGTCCTTTCTGTGATCGGTACGCCACACAGCTCCCACCAGAATCCGCTAGTAGGGAGTGTACGAACCGGCGTGGCGGCTTGATGGCACGGACGGAACGGCTCTTGGCGGTTGGTGTCTGGAGCGGGGCGGTCGGACGCGTCGGGCTTAGGCGGTCTGCCCCGCGGTGGGGGTTGGCCCACTTGAACGGGTTCGTCGGGCTCTAGGTGCGCCAGCTTGAGCCGGTCGACCGACACCTCATCAGTTCTGCCGCCCACTTCGAGGAGGAAGAACTTGTTCCCCGTCTGGAGTACCTTGTAGGGTCTGTCGTATGGGGGCCGTAGAGGTCCTCGGTGGGCGTCATGGCGCACGAAAACAAATTTGGCCATGTGCAGGCTAGGTGGTACACGGGTTGCTGGTTCGCCGTGCCGGCCGGTGGGTACCGGAGCGAACTGTTGTGCTCGGTTGGCGAAAGCGCAGCGTTGCTGGTCAGCCGACCAGGGGGTCGTGGCGGTGGGCAGGAACTCTCCGGGTACGTGCAGTGGCTGGCCGTACACGAGTTCCGCCGCCGAGGCTTGCAGGTCTTCCTTGACCGCAGAGCGTAGGCCAAGTAGCACCCACGGGAGGTGGTCGATCCAAGCCTCGTCCTCGAGGCTGGCGCGGAGGGACGCCTTCATGGACCTGTGGAATTGCTCGCACAGTCCGTTGGCTTGGAGGTGGTAAGCCGTGGTGCGGTGAACGGCCACCCCGAGGTTTCGGGCGATGGCGGCCCACAGATCAGAGGTGAACTGCGGGCCTCTATCCGATGTCATGTCGGAGGGGACGCCGAACCGAGCGACCCAGGTACCGATGAACGCCCTCGCGATGTCGGCGGTGGTGGTGGCCGTCAGTGGAATGGCCTCGGGCCAGCGGGTGGTACGGTCCACGATTGTCAGCAGGTGCGTGTGACCTTGTGATGGCGGCAGGGGGCCGACGAGGTCGATGTGGACGTGGTCAAACCTTCTTTCTGGCACGGTGAACTCCTCGAGTGGGGCTTTGACGTGCTGGTGGATTTTGGCACGCTGGCAAGCTATGCAGGATCTGGACCAGACGCGCACATCTTTGCGCAGGCCGTGCCAGACAAATCGGTTGGCTACCAGTCTAATGGACGCGCGGGTGCCGGGGTGTGAGAGGCCGTGGACGATGTCGAACACCCGTTTTCGCCAGGACGCCGGGACTACGGGGCGGGGTTGCGCCAAGGAGGTGTCGCATTTGACTGTGACGGCGGACGGGCCGCAGGCGACGTCGGTCAGTTGCAGCCCTGGGAGGGTTGTGGGCGCGGAGAGCAGATCGGGGTTGGTGCGTTGCTCCGCTGCCAGTTGAGCATAGTCCACTGCCAGGTGGGCGCCGTGGACGGCGGGGCGGGATAGGCAGTCGGCCACCACGTTGTCTCGACCGGAGACGTGCTGGGGTGGCTGCAGCAGCGTGCCCGTGCGCCGAACCGGGTATGGAAGTAGCAGTAGCCCTGGGTCGGAGGGCTTGGGGGACGTGGGGGCCTGGGGGGCCTCGTGGCCGAGCTGTGTGGCTGCGCGATAGAGGGTGGAGCGCGCGCCGACGCTGCGGAGGCCAGGTCGGGGGTGACGGCATGGTTGGAGCCGGCAGACAGGAGCTTATCGGCTTCGTCGGCCAGGTCCTCGAGGTCCGCAAGGCTGGACGCCACGATCGCCAGGCGGATGCTGGGAGGTAGTTGGCGGATAAAGAGCGTGCGGAAGAGGGAGCCGGGCGGTTTCTCGTCGGTCAGAGCAAGCATGTGTGAGAGCAAGTCTGACGGCGTGGAGTCACCGAGGCCCGGGAGGTCGAGGAGGTGGCAGTTGCGCAAAAATTGGGAGGCTGTGAATTTTTTAAGGAGCGCGGCCTTGAGATGTGCGTACTTGCCTTCCTCCGGAGGGTCTTGTAGTGTTGTCCAGACTTTCATGATTGTGGAGCTGCCCAGGGAGGCGAGGAGGTAGTCGTACATCGTTGCGTCGGCGGTGATGCCGCGGAGTCGGAATTGCGATTCGGCTTGAAGGAACCAGGCGGTGGCTAGGTTCTCCCAGAACTCCGGCAGCTTCACAGAAACTGCGTTTGTGTCAGCCATGGTTACGCTTAGGAGTCGTCCTGAGCGTCGGGGTCACCAATGTAGGAGTCTACGTACTCCTAGCAAAAAATACTGAACTCGGAGAGGTTCAACAGAAAAGGTTTAATTGTTGAGGCCACATGTTGAACACAAAATGGCGTCAGAGACTACACCAAGTCCGACTGCTTTTCATCAGTCCACAGCTTCGACTGCTCCTCCCCCCGCTCTGGGCTT
The DNA here is from genome assembly GCF_052327205.1 of Somniosus microcephalus. Lineage (NCBI taxonomy): Eukaryota > Metazoa > Chordata > Chondrichthyes > Squaliformes > Somniosidae > Somniosus > Somniosus microcephalus. The sequence continues at coordinate 120,532,999 of NC_140987.1, read as the reverse complement.
AACTATGTTGCAGATCGAGTTTCTTAAAGGTGTGATCCTTCTTAAAGGCATGACGCCTGATTTATAGTCTACGGACCGAAAAGCGGATTGTGTCCTTTCTGTGATCGGTACGCCACAGTGTTCACATTAAAACAAAAAGGCATAATATTGGAAATGTTAACTTAACCGGGTTAATCCCCTTTTAAAATAGCATAGGGTAATTTGGGAGTGGAAGCATTTGCACATAACATCACCCACAGTAATTTCTACCCTAAAATTATTAAGTGGGAGGGATTTTAATTGAAATAAGCAGAATTCTGCCCCCCAGCTGACATCTGAAAATTCTGTAGGTTTTCCCAATTTCTGTGAGTAGTTTCCTAGTGGATTAAATGTTAGGAAGAGACTAGCTGGAAGGTAACACCCCTGGGCTGAGAAGCAAAGGGTGTAATTCAGAAATTAAGCGATCCTGAAAGGACGGATCACACGTCGAAGGAGGAAATGTACAAACGCCACAGTGAGAGGGAAGCATCGAGGTCCTTGCTGTAACTTCCAGTCCACCACTCACACCTCGGGAGCACACACCTTGCCCAATTTACCAATGGTTTCTAATTTGCAGAAGGAACTGTAAGTAGATGGAAAAAGACAGTTCGCCTGCTGAACATTGTGTTGCTTTGCATATATAATAAATGCAAAGCCTGGGTGGAGCTGGATATTTCCCCAGACGCCGAAGAGAGTTGTGCTCCGTAAGTGTGTAAATAGTGAGCTGTGTGAGTGTGCAGCCTGCTGTCATTGGCTGAGCCGCTCTCCTCCGCTCCGGTAACCAGGGCAGCTGTGCTTGGTGACGGAAGGCCGGGCCGGGCTGGTTCCTCGGGAGCTCACGGCGCCAGCTCCGGGGTGAGCACAGCTGCAAACTTCCATATTTTTTTTTTAACGCCCTCCGGCTCGGGGATGTTGCATTTCTTTCCCCGGTACAGTGCCCACTGTTGTTGCTTGGTCCCCCTCCTGCTGTTGCTCTGGTATTCTTGGCTTCACCTTCATTAATGTGCTTGTTTGGCGGTGCGGGTTGTCTTGGGCGCAAGGCCGAGGCTCGAGCACACGGTGACTTCCTGAGGCGCAGCGCCCCGCTGCAAACAGGCAGAATCTCTGTGCAATCCGCGTAAAGGGACTTTAAATATATTTTTAGAATTTGACAGGGAGCTCTCGTGTTTTAAGGCTTTAATTCGCCAAGTGTGAGTTTTTAATGTATATATTTAAAATTTGGTTTGAATTCAGATATAGTTTGTAAAGTGGAATTGGGGAGCAATTAATGCAGCTTTAATTTTTCCTTTATTTGATGTGTGTGTGGTTCCTGCTGGCTCCCCAGCCCTGGCGTTGCTGTGCTGTATTATGAGTAATCACCAACCAGTCCCTTTCAAAGATTGGGTGTCGCTGACTTTGTGTAGGGTTACAATAGACGTGATTTTTGTTGTTGTTGTTTTTGCTTTGATGGTATAAACACCATTTTTAATCGTGTATCATAAGGAATGCTGCCGATTGCTTTATTCTTTATGTAGTACAGCTCAAACAACGTAATGCAACAACCATGTTTTTTTTTAATGTCGAGGAACGCCCATAGAGAGTTCTTTATTTGTAAAAAAAAATCAATTTTTGGTAGAAAAGAGTCATGAACTTTGTTTCTTTTTTGCACAGGCAGGAATGCACGTAAAAATGCGGCTAGAAATGAGGGAGGGTCGCCCTGGTAGGTGCTGAAATCTTTATACGACTAGTTGTGCTCCGGGATGCAGTAGCCAGTTACCATGACCGTGTTCAAGCAAGAAAATGTGGACGATTACTACGAAATCGGCGAAGATCTGGGGAGGTAAGCGTTTGGCATGTCACAGGACGGATGTTCTGATAAAGGAATCTTGGGTCTGTGTGACGAGTGTGGCAGGAACAATGGATAAGAACGTTTCCATTTATTGTGTGTTCTGCCAGGTAGTGGATCCATTTTGGCAGGAGGTGAAGGTGTGTGGCTGAAATTGTGCCTGGTTTAATTTCTTCCCCTCCCCTCAACTGACAAATGTGCGCACACAAGCCAGATGCATATTTTTTAGTTTCATTTCCAATAAATCTGCTTGCACAAAGTGTATTAGATTGCTGCACGTATTATAGTGGCAGATGCTATAGGTTTGAGAATGGTGTGCTGTGCATGGGTTGCAGTTTTATCATAATTCTCATTCAGTTCACTTCACTATCCAGATAATTTAGTGGAGGTGGTGATGATGATTATGCTGATCGATTTTATTTTTAATTATGTTTCCCTGGGATGGAGCTGGTTAACTTTGAATATAGTTGGAGTAAAAATTGTGAGGAGTTGGGTTAAATGTTTCCTCCATTAATGTTAAGGGGTCACGAGTTCTGTATAGGTATTTGGAAGATTTGTGGCATTCAGTCAGATCTTGGTTACCTAGGAACACTTGAACTGAAAATTAACATCATAAATATGTGCAGTAACCAATTATTTGCACTTGTACCGTCTCTTCTCTAAATGGTATTGTTAAATCACAAATCATCAAGCAAGTTAGTATATGTTATACGAAAACTGCACTAGAAAAGTGAGTTTTTAGAGCAGGCTGATCCAGAAGTTTACTCTGATAGAACCCTATTTAAAATAGTATGTGTGTGCACCCAACAGCATCCTATTTAAAATAGTCTGTTTGTGCTGTAGCTTGTCAACATACTAGTATTATGTTTGTTTAGTCCACCACAATTTACTTGGACAGATATGAAATTCATATTGCTTCACAGCTGATGCAGAAGGCATTGTTTTTCACTGGTTAGGAATATTGTGACTGCGATTTCATCCATAGATCAGGTCACTTTAATTGGGAAGTGAAGCCTGTGATTAGAAATGCGTCTCGTGTGAAATACAATGGCTTCAGGCATTCTCAGCCCAGCAGCCTGCAAGGAATCAGTTTAGTGCTGTGTAATATGTCTACCCTGTTGGACAGCCTACATTTTCTTGTACTGTGCTCAATTACTTCAAATTGGAGTTTCTGCTTGAAATTATTGAAATGTGAAGCATAATAAGGCTTTTGGTGTTGTACTGTAAAGCATTTTTCCTTAAAACACAAAGCTTTTCAAGGTTTTTTTCAGAAACTATTTTTATTTTATTCCCAATGGTTTGACTAATGTAGTGCATCTTGTAGATGGTGTGTACCATCTACTAGATGCACTGCAGCAACTCGCCAAGGCTTCTTCAGCAGCAGCTTCCAAACCCGCGACCACCTAGAAGGACAAGGGTGGCAGGTGCATGGGAACACCACCACCTTCAAGTTCCCTCCAAGTCACACACTATCCTGACTTGGAAGTATATCGCCGTTCCTTCATTGTCGCTGGGTCAAAATCCTGGAACTCCCTCCCTAACAGCACTGTGGGAGCACCTTCACCACACAGACTGCATCGGTTCAAGAAGGCGGCTCACCACTGCCTTCTCAAGGGCAACTAGGGATGGGCAATAAATGCTGGCCTTGCCAGCGACGCCCACATCCCATAAACGAATACAAAAAAAAGTGATCTAACTTTACTAAATTCAGCATTAAATTGGACTTGAACCTGGCACTTTTCCTGGTTTGTTAGTGCTGAGCCTTGTGTGTATTCTGACAGATAGCAGTGGGTTTCATGTTCACCCTTTCTTGTTAAAACACTCCTAGTTTGTGTGCAATGCGTTTGTATTCTAACGTACAGTCATTTAATACAATGGGTGGTTGGGAAAGTGTTACATCTATAAACACATATTTAAGATATTCTTAATCTTCAGAGAATAAGCTGACTTCTCTTTTCATTTGATTTCCTATGCATGTTTTGTCACAGGAATTTATATTTGTTGTTGCAGTATGCTGCAGAGCAGGTTTCACACATTCTGCTGGCTTTCTGTGCACTGGACATTCTTGTCCTCCAGATCCGGAACTGGAGGCCCTGTAGGACGAAGGCCAACCTGGTGTGGCAGAGGAAGCTACCAGTAAGCAGAGTTTGAATCAGCGGAGGCAGCAGTCAGGGAAATACATTGATTATCAGGAGACATTCTGAAGAGAATGACATCCTCCTCCTGCCTACACCGCCCTCTCTAAATAGTCTGCTGTGGGGCTCTGCATCACGCAAGAAGCTTAATTTTTTTTAATACTAGTCTAAAGAAATGATAGAGGCAGGTTATAGTGTTAACACTCCTCCAATACCTTGAGCTATGAGTTATAGGTAAAACACCTTTAAAGTTTTTATTATAAATGTAATCTGAAGGTGACCTTTTGTGTATGGGTTTACAGTGAATTGCCACATACTTTACTGGGAGGTTAATTTTCATTTAAAATGCTGCGCTATATAAATACAGGGCAGTGGTATCATGTGTTTTTGTGTCTGTGGTTTTCACACACACACAGTTCTTGATCTCAACCATGCTGTTGTAGGGAAGTATAGAGTGAAGGCCAAGCCCTTCCAGGTAAGGAGGGAGAGTTACTGGACACTTTCTGGAGGTAGATCACAGAACAATAGAGCCCTGGAAACAGGTTACCTACCCTCACTCTTGGCCAGAAAAGATGTAGAAAGAGCACAGTGAAAAAGGAGAAAGAAAAATAAATCTTTTTATTTTGAAAAACATTGTTATTGAAGTGTGTAAATAAATACTTCTATACTCTTGTTACAGTGACCAGATTGATGACTCGATTTCACCGTCCCCCAAAAGAAAATAAATAATATACGACTATCACAGAATTACTATCCTATAACCAAATACTGAATAGATGCCTCTTTATTTCAGCACGTTAGTTTGTGCTCCATGTTACATAGGAAAATATTTACTTGGGCAAGTTATAGGAGGGCTGCCACTCCCTGTGGATCAAAGTCTTAGCATATGGTGTCTCCTTCAGGAGAGTAAAGGAGGGGTAAATTGACAGAGAAAAGGTTTATGTAGTTGTAATTCTGACTAAAAGAGATGCACGAGGAAGGTGCGCAAAAGTAGATCTCATGAGCTTTAAGTACCATCCTCTTAAGGAATGGCTTTAGGTCGGACATTCTGATTCCCTTAAGCGGATGAATCCCTTAAAGTGAATAGTCACTGATCTCCTGAACTGTTTTTTAACCAATACGTTGGAGTTGGGAAGGGTACAGCGGATAGAGGGAAATCGGGTGGGGAGGAATACACACTTGTAAGAGAGCCTCCAAATGTTCCTATATTTGCCGCACCCAAGGAGATTCAATATACTCAAGTACAGGACCAGGAAAATTTACACTTGGGTTTTTTATGTTCACCTTTCTTGGATGAAGTGTTGTATTCTACTTCGATTGGTCACATTAGGCTCTTATCCTAACACATCTGACACAGTCTATAGTTTCAAAGTTCAGTTTAATTCCAGAAACATTCTGTTTGAGAGATGAGTGAAAAGCAAACTGTTGCTGCTTATTTAGAAACTGGTTACAAACAATATTTGGTTTAAAACCTTGCTTATTCCAATTGTTTTTATCTTTTTTATGGAAGTAAAGTTACGGGAATACGTTGAAGCTCAATAAGTCCTGGTTAACTGCTCGGGGAAATCAGATGGTGCAGGATTGCTGTGACCTCGGTGCTTCTGACCTCTGCCTGTGATGCTGCCTAGGAATAATTCTGCTGTGAGCTGATTAGTTTCACTGATTTCCTTAAACAGAATTTTACTTTTTCCTGCTTCAGGGAATTGCAACATTACAACCTATTGGAATGGATTGGATTTTTAATTTGATTCCCTTTGGATATCAGTCTATTTCCCAAACCTATGTGTGCTTTATTTTTCAGTTCCTGAGGGGCTGTCCTGCATATTGGGATAGCTATGGCTTTTAGCCTATCCCTGCAGTTAAACCGAGGCCCTGTCTGCCCCCTCGCGTGAATGTAAAAGATCCTATGGCGCTAATCGAAGAGGAGCAGGGGAAGTCACCCTGGTGTCCTGGCCAATATTCATCCCTCAACCAACATCATTTATCTCATTGCTGTTTGTGGGACCTTGATGTGTGCAAAAGCTGCTGCATTTCCTTGCATTACAATAGTGACTACACTTCAAAAGTAATTAATTGGCTGTGACACATTTTGGTTCTTTATAAATGCAAGTTCATTTTTTCTTTCTCTTAATTTTCACTGCTTTATTGGGTGATGTCTGTCAGAGTAACATGGTGTTTTCCATAACCAGGTGTTTTTTTTAATGGACTTCAAAATTCAAAGCTCTAGAATCCAGGAAGAAATGTTCTGCTTATGCAGGCCACACAACTGAAAAGCAGGAAGCTTTAGTATAGGACTAGCAACTTGTTTGTGAGTTTCTACCTTTTTTGGCTTGGATCTTCTTGAATAATAGTACATCTTTAATGTAGCTGCATCTTGAACTCTAGAAAATAGTTAACTACAGTTCTGTAAAATTTACACCAGTGGTATTTCTTTGCTGCTTTCTCTTCCCCACCCTCTACTTCCCCAAAAATGCTATTAAGTGTGAAGATGGAAATGAAATGTCAATTGCTGTGTTCCAGATTATTGCCACCCATTTACATTTTACTGAATGCATTTTAATGCTGTTTTGAACCTTGAAATTAGTTAAACGCATGTTTTCAGATGACCAAAACTATCGTTGCTAGTATCGTATTACATAACTATTTCAAGTGACTTGTGTACCTGCTAGACAGTTTTTTTTTCCACTTGACTATTTTCTCCTTTTCCTGCCATGGCATTGAGTGTCAGCAGGCTGTTTTTCCTGGAAGGTAGGGGGAAGAGACAGCTGAGCCTATTCTGGGAGCCCTACCCAGGTTCCCCTCCCCCCGCTCCTTTCCCATCCTTGATTTAGGTTGTGCTCAGAGAAATGATGATGTCTCTACTGCAAGGATGGTACCTAACTCAGCACAGAGCAGGCATTGAAACTGGAAGTTTCCTGACTGAGCCATCAGAGGATCTCTTCACTATCCCCTATTTTAAAAATATTTGTAGTGATCATTGTGAATGTTTTAGCAAACCATTGGTATAAGTATCTGCTTTTCAATGAGCATTTCAAACACCCTATTTACCATAATAACAACAGAAAATGCTGGAAAAACTCAGCAGGCCAGGCAACATCCGTGGAGAGAAAATAGAGTCAACGTTTCGGGTCAAACCCTTTTGTCAAGACTGAAAAAGCACAGGAAATGAAACAAATTAAAAAGCCAGTTTGGAGGCTGGGAGAGAACCAAAGAGAAGTGAAGAGACATTAAGAGGTATTCAAAACGAGACGAGATGGTGATAGGACTAGTGGAGACAAAAGACGGCTCTAGATTAGGTGTGAAATGCACTGGCAGAATGGGAGACAGCTGCCGTGTGGGAGAGAAAAAAAGGATTGGGGAGGGGAAAGGGCCAAAACAAAGGTGTGGATAAAAAATAAGTAAAAATGTAATGGGGGCCGAGGTTATGATCTGAAATTGTTGAACTCGATATTGAGTCCAGAAGGCTGTAAGTGCCTAAGCGGAAGATGAGGTGCTGTTCCTCGAGCTTATGCCGAGCTTCCGTGGAACAATGGAAGAACCCGAGTACAGTGAGGTCTGAGTGGGAATGGGGCGGTGAATTAAAAGGACAGGCGACTGGAAGCTCGGGGTCATCCTTACAGACTGAACGAAGGTGTTCCGCAAAGCGGTCACCCAATCTGCGTTTGGTCTCCCCAATGTACAGGAGACCACATTGTGAGCAGCGAATACAGTATACTAGATTGCAAGAAGTACAAGTAAATCGCTGTTGGCCCTGGACGGTGGGAAGGGGGTGTGGTATAAGGGCAGGTGTTGCATCTCCTGTGCTTGCACGGGAAGGTGCAAGGGGAAGGGGTGCTGGGGGTGATAGAGGAGTGGAGTAGGGTGTCTCGGAGGGAGCGGTCCCTACGGAATGCTGAAAGGAGAGGGGAAGATGCGTTTGGTGGTGGGATCACTTTGGAGGTGGCGGAAATGGCGGGGGATGATCCGTTGAATGTGGAGGCTGGTGGGGTGAAAGGTGAGGACAAGGGGAACCCTATCGTGGTTCCGGGAGGGAGGGGCAGGGGTGAGGGCAGAAGTGCGGGAGATAGGACGGACACGGTCGAGGGCCGTGTCAACCACAATAGAGGGGAATCCTCGGTTGAAGAAAAAGGAAGACATGTCGGAAGCACTGGTGTGGAAGGTGGCATCGTCAGAGCAGATGCGGCAGAAACGGAGAAACTGGGAGAATGGAATAAAGTCCTTACAGGAGGCGGGGTGGGAGGAAATGTAGTCCAGGTAGCTGTGGGAGTCAGTGGGCTTGTAGTGAATGTTGGTCTATAACCTATCCCCAGAGATGGAGACGGAGAAGTCAAGGAAGGGAAGAGTCGGAGATGGACCATGTGAAGGTGAGGGAAGGGTGGAGATTGGAGGCAAAGTGAATGAAACTGTCTAGTTCAGGGTGCGAGCAGGAAATGGCAATGATACAGTCATCAATGTACTGGAAAAAGAGGTGAGGGAGGGGACCCGAGTAGGACTGGAACAAAGTGTACCGCATATCCCACGAAAAGGCAGGCCTAGCTAGGACCTATGCGGGTACCCATAGCAACACCTTTTGATTTGGAGGAAATGAGTGGAGTCAAAGGAGAAGTTGTTCAATGTGAGAACAAGTTCAGCCAGGCGGAGGACGGTAGTGGTGGATGGGGACTGGTCGGGCCTCTGTTCAAGGAGGAAGCGGAGCGCCCTCAGACCATCCTGGTGGGGGATGGAGGTGTAGAGGGATTGTATGTCCATGGTGAAAAGGAGGCGGTTGGGGCCTGGAAACTGTTAAAGTGGCGGAGGGCGTCAGAAGAGTCGCGGATGTAGGTGAGAAGAGACTGGACAAGGGGAGAAAAGATAGAGTCACGATAGGAAGAGATAAGTTCGGTGGGGCAAGAACAGGCTGAAACAATGGGTCTACCAGGGCAGTCCTGTTTGTGGAAATTGGGAAGGAGGTAGAAGTGGGCTGTGCAGGGTTGGGGAACTATGAGGTTGGTGGCTGCGGGGGGGGGGGGTGGCGGGGGGAAGATCTCCAGAGGAGATGTGGTCAGTGACAGTCTTGGAAACGGTGGTTTGATGTTCGGTAGTGGGGTCATGCTCCAGGTGGAGATAGGAGGAGGTGTCGGAGAGTTGGCGTTCAGCTTCCGCTAGGTAGAGGTCGGTGCGCCAAACAACAACAGCACCACCCTTGTTAGCAGGTTTAATGACAATGTCAGGGTTGGATCTAAGAGAATGGAGTGCTGCAAGTTCAGAGGGAGGTAGGTTGGAGTGAGTGAGGGGAGCAGAGAAATGGAGACGGCCGATGTCACGATGGCAGTTGGCCTATTTACCATAGTATTCCATAGTAATTGTAATCTGGCTAAGGGACGTAGAGTGGGAGACATTGTTGGCAAAAGAACATTAAATTTCAGACTGGAGGGCACCAATTTTGTAACCTAGTTTTTACTCATTTAAGGTTGGTATCTTGATTGGATGGAGGTTTTGCCAACTCACTTAGTCATCTAGATAAATATTTTGCTAGATCAAGAACCCAGATTCTGGAAAATGTCAATTTAGCTGGGTCAAGCAAAACTAAACCGGAACTCCTATGAAAATTCTTGTGGTTAATGAAAACTGCAGATAATTGAAGCTCCAGTAGATACAAATGTTCATGCTTGTACAGTGTGCCCTATTAGAATGATCTTTAGTGCTGCTGTTGAAGAATTATTCCTGTAATAGCTAGTTAATCTTTTAAAGTACTCCTACAGTTGGATCTTGTATTAACAGCCAAACAGATGGGACTCCCATAATGGCGTAATACACAACCTGAGCCATATAAATATGATCCAAGCTCTGTTAACTGATCTCTTGTGGGATGCTACAGTTGGTCTCAACATTCCGGGGCTAGGGAGGGGAAAATCAACTAAGTTTCCTGTTTAAAGTTGCAGATGTGTGGATATCAGCTGAAGTGATTGAATAGCTTATCCTGGCTAAGCTTGCTTATTGAAAATGGCTGTTTTCCAAACATGTACTTTAAATTCAGAAAAACAAGCTCCTCTGATTGGGCTGTTTTTCTAAATCTAATTTAAAATGATTTAGCTCAGTCTTTCATATTTAAGTGTCTTCACAATTATGAAAATAAAGGGATCTTTCGTGTTGAATATAATTTTTGATTCCTAAGATCTGGAATTTCCTGAAATCAAATCTGACAAAAATGAAAGAATTGGCATTTATACAGCCAATTAATAACTTTTGAAGTATAGTCATTGTTATTAAGTAGGCTAATATGGCAGCCAATTTGTGCAGAGCAATGAGGTAAATGACAAGTTAAGCTGTTGTTGTGTGGTGGTTGAGGAATAAATGTTGGCTAGGATTGTTGTGCTCTTTAAATATTGTCTTGGAATCTTTTATTTTCATCTGAAGATGCAAACAGGGCCTCCGTTTAATGCCTTATCTGAAGGACAGCACCTCAGACAATGCAGTACTTCCTATGTACAGCATTGAAATATCAGCCTAGATTACATGAAGTTCTGGAGTGGGGCTTGAATTTGCAACATTTTGACTCTGAGCCAAGAGTCACTTAACAGACAATTCACCAATAAAGCCGGGTAAAAACCTATAGCAAAGTTCAGGAGAATTTTTATTTACTGATGGGGAAGAATGTAGCCTGTTTACTATTTTGTACCAGGAATGACTTCATGAAGTAATTTATACTGTGATTTTTGTTTGTGACATTCTTGGTATAAAAGTCAGATGCAGTAGATAAGTGCCTTTAGACCACATGACTAAAACGCTGCAAGTAGAACCCATGGCTGCTATCTATTTATATGTTTATTTGCATACTAGATCAATATAACCCACTCTTAATTTCATTGGTTATTGCACTCTGTTATTCTCTACCCCTCTCCTACCCAACCCTTTAGTCACCTTTCTTAGATTTTCTGCTACTTCCTATTCTTTGTCCACCGTTCCCTCTGTAAATACTTTTATACATTTTGTTACATGTAAAGGCACCATATAAATGTAGGTGCTAGCTTTGGTTCATTGTCTGAGTTTCACTGGATCATCTTTCATCAAAGATGTATAAAATACTTAATTTTAAATACTTACCCTTGAGTTTTGTTTTCTTTTATTTCTTCTTGGTTTCTGAAGAAAGTACATTCACATATTATGAACCCTAGTAAAGTCCCCACCAGTTAAAACGTCCATGCTTAGCACAGGCACCACTTATAATGTATTAAGCACACTGGCTATTTCAGGCAGTTCAATAAGCACTTACCCATTTAAAATGCTCTGCTGATTTCAGCCAAAATGGATCCTTCGAGGAGTTTCAATCAGCTGTTCACACCTCTTAATCCCTTGTATTGCACGGGTTGATTTTTAAAAGGGTGTGCTGATTTCAACTAAGGTTGGGTTTTCGAGTAGTTTCAATCAGCTGTTCACACCTTGTTAAAATGTGATTACCGTAGTGATGAGATTCTGGATGTAACTGCTAATAAGTAGGAGAGGCAGTTGCTAAATGGACATTTTTTTTTAAAATGTTGGTTGGCTACCTTTTTGGTTTAACCGTCCACCATGTATAGCAATCAAATCACGTTAACACCAATGCCGCTATGAATGGTGGGCACTATATATTTGATTGTGTTCCTCCCACAAGCATCATGCAATGAAGCATCCAGATATCTTGACCTGACTACTGGAAGTACTGCAGATCAAGGGTTTGAAGCAGTTTGTTTGGTCTTGGATTCTGCGAGTTAGTTAGGCCTGGGGCCGGGAGGGAGGCCCTACATATGGATCTAGGTTGCAAATCCTTAATTTCAGCAGCTCCTTCACCATTCCATCTAATCCACCCATAACAACTAGTCTTTGATCATATGCATCTTGCATGGCAGTATTTTTGCATAGTGTATCTAAATCCTTGAAATATTAATGATCGCTTCACTTCTGAAGGAAGATCTTTCTTGCCGTCTGACTGCTAAATTTGTTTACTGCTCCAAATGGTTCTTGCCATGGTAGAATACATGATCAGTTTTGAGACGTATTCTGCCTTCTGTGCTAAACAAATCCTGCTTATAAAAAAGCAAAATACTGTGGATGATGGAAATCTGAAATAAAAACAGAAAATGCTGGAAAATTCTGCTTGTTCCTGAACTTACTGACACTAATCGATTTATAATATATCTAAAGTGTCCTAGGCAGTGTATTGATCAAAAGATTCACAGAAATTTTAAACAATTATTTTAATTGTATAATAAAAACAGAAAATGCTGGAAAACATTCAGCGGGTCAGGCTGTATCAGAGAGAAAGAAAAGAAAGACTTGCATTTATATAGCGCCTTACACGACCACCGGACGTCTCAAAGCGCTTTACAGCCAATGAAGTACTTTTGGAGTGGGTCACTGTTGTAATGTAGGAAATGCGGCAGCCAATTTGCGCACAGCAAACTCCCACTAACAGCAATGTGATAATGACCAGATAATCTGTTTTAGTGATGTTGATTAATGGATTAAATATTGGCCAGGACACCCCTGCTCTTCTTCGGAATAGTGCCACGGGATCTTTAACGTCCACCTGAGAGAGCAGATTTAACGGCACCTCCGACAGTGCAGCACACCCTCAGTACTGTACTAGTGTGTCCGCCTAGATTTTTGTGTTCAAGTCTCTGGAGTGGGACCCAGAACTTTCTGACTCGGAGGTGAGGGTGCTACCAAATGAGGCACAAACTGCAATGTGATAATGACCAGATAATCTGCTGTTTTTTTATTAAAAAAAGTGAAGTTTATTAAGCAAGTACAGAGCCAGGGAAAAGGGTGGGGCAGAAGGAAAGGTCTGTGATAGGGCAGTAGTGATTAAATGACATGGGATGATGGAAATCTGTAATAAAAACAGAAAATGCTGGAAATACTCAGCAGGTCAGGCAGCATCTGTGGAGAGAGAAACAGAGTTAACGTTTCAGGTCGATGACCTTTCGTCAGAACTGGAAAAAGAAAGAAAAGAAAGACTTGCCTTTCTATAGTGCCTTTCACGACCGCTGGACGTCTCAAAGCACTTCACAACCAATGAAGTACTTTTGGAGTGGAGTCACTGTTGTAAAAAGTTAGAGATATAACTGGTTTTAAGCACGTGCAGGGGTGAGGGGCGAGGGGAGGAAAGAACAAAAGGGAAAGTCAGTGATAGGAGTGATTAAATGACAAAGGGGATGATGGTGCAAGGCAAAGGGGAAAAAAAAGATGGGTTTATAGGAAGTGTAAATGGTTACAGTAGAATAGCAGAGGGGGAGGGAAGCATGGAAAATCTGGCAGAGATAACTCCCATCTCTGGGAATGTGGCAGAGAAAGGTGGGTAGACCCCAGGGGTGTGGGCCACTCCTCCAGCAGTGTACTGATGGGGGTTCCCCACCCCAAACACCGGTCCACATATCCTTCGCTCCCACTGGCTCTGGTGCGGCCATCCTCCATTACCATCACCTGCTGTCCGAGAAAATGGAAGCGGTGGTTAAGATCTAAACTCCATGTTATGGCTGGAAGGCAGTAAAATGACTACTAGAAAGATGAGGCACTGTTCCTCGAGCTTGCGTTGAGCATCATTGGAACAGTGTAGGAAGCCAAGGGCAGAGGTTGGAGTGGGTGTGGGATGGAGAATTAAAGTGGCAAGCGACCGCAAACTTGGGGTCACGCAGACTGAATGGAGGTGTTCAGCAAAGCAATTGCCCAATCCCAAACCACATCATGAGCAGTGAAAACGGTATACTAAATTGAAAGAAGTACAAATAAATTACTGATTCACCTGGAAGGAGTGTTTAGGGCCCGGGAAGGGAGGAGGTGAATGGGCAGGTGTTACATCTCCTGTGCTGGCACAGGAAGGTGCCATGGGTAGGGAAGGGGGTATTGGGGGTGATGGGAGTGGACCAGGGTGTCTTGGAGGGAACGGTCACATTGCACTTCGTAACATACTAAGGAGATGGACAAATGGAGGGCACAGGAAGTGGGGATATGCACTGATTTTAACCATGAAAGGCCCATAATCAATGTTCCCTCTAATTTTGTTTGTCGCTGCACGGACTATTCAAAATATGCCGCATGCGCGGTGTTTGTATTGAAAAGCTGCTGTGCAGGTTCCCTGGAGCGCTGTGTGGCCGCACAACTTAACAGGGAACATTGCCCGTAACCCACAAATTTGAGGTCTCTATAATCAGGATTAGCATGTTCCCATTTTATTATGTATGTGGTGAAATGTTTTTAACTTCACCTATCGTATGGAACGCAGTAGAAATTTTGATACTGTGGCAGCTTCCTAGTGACCTCATAAGCTATTGTGGTTATCTAAAATCTTATCCCATAGGTTCTACTGTTAATGCCAAAAATGTGCAATCGCCTTCCTATATTCACTTATTGAAACGTTGTTTTGCATGTGTAGACCAAATTCCATGCAAACCAGTAAAGCTAGGTTGAAAACGTGGGGCCATCATTTTTTGTAGCAGGGCATCTAACTGCGTCTACCATTAGGTTTATAAATTTTTGCGTGGGAAGTTGTTGAAAGCGTGAGCTGATGATGGCGCAGCGAGGGAAACCGGGCATCTGGGACCTGAGTGAACAGGACAAACAACTGTGTATCTCCTTAACCAATCAGATTGAAGAATTGTGAAACTAACAGCGCAAGGACTGAGAAGGAACTGTAAATTAGAGTGGGTGAATTCAATGCCAAATTGGGTACAGAAAGAGAGAGAGGAAAAAAAGACCAAGGAAAGGAAAACTTTTTAACTTATCATGTCATTAAAAGGGTACTTAGTCTGGAATGGACAAGATATAACTATCTATGGCGGATTTAGTTCGTATCTACCACGCAAATACAGCAATTTCACCCCATCCAATGCATTTGAGCGGTGACTCCGACAGCCGAGGTGTCATTTTCAGGAAGCTAACAGCGGAGCAGCACAACTTCGACAGCAACTTTTGGATTTTTGAGTTTAACCGCGAATCTACCCCTCGCCTGAAGTTGCTCTAGCATTTGCGCATAAATAACGGCCAGCGCCATTAGCCTCACCGTTATTTTGAAAGCAAAATCTGGGATTTACAAATCCCCTTCTATTGTGCTACTTATTTAGAGGTTAATAAGGGTTTTGTATACTGTTAATCAGTACATTAGGTTAGTGAGTATATTGGGTTAGTTGGGTTTAAACTATGTTGATCCTTGGGTTAATCGTGCTACCTAACTCCTCTCTGCTTTTATGATCTTTGTCAGATTAAATGTGGGTGAGGTTTCCTTTTGGTGCTTAGTTGTTCTCTAAAGGTGGCGGCGAGAGTAAGAGAGCAATGGTTTGATCTATTTGAATTTATAAAAATTAAAAATGCACCACGTGGCTATAACTTAATCCATTTTCAAACTGGTCCTTTTTTAGCAAGAACAATTCCATGAAATCACTTGTTAATGGAAAGGAGGATAGCATTATTTCATCCGTAATCCTATTGAAATGCTGTGGTTTTTGCCTGCTTTTGTATTTGTTCTGAATGTGCTTTGATATTGATAAACTAATATCATTAGTAACAAAAGTAAAATACTGTAGATGCTGGAAATCCGAAATAAAAACAGAAAATGCTGGAAATACTCAGCAGCGATGTTCTCTCTGAGCTGCATGTTTGCGTGGCCGAGCAGCGATTGGGAAGGGACCACGCAGGCTGCTCACAAGCTGTTTCCTCTAAGATCTTGTGTGTGTGTGGCCGTGCAGCAAATTTAAAGGTACCGTGCACAAAAACATTTTGTGGGAACAGTTAAAAAAGCTTACGGGATCCTGGGCTTCATGAATAGAGGCATAGGGCTCAATTTTAACTCCGCTGTCAGGCGGGCTTTGAGGCGTGTGGGGGGTTAAAATTGCAAAACCTGGGGGTCGGGGCCCCCCCCCCCCCCCCCCGGCCTGGTTCCTGACACCTAGCCATTTTAACCCAGGCGTGTCTGATGGTCCCGAATCTTTAGGGCCCTTAAACGGCACTCATTGGCCTTTATAATCCCATTTTAACAGGCCCTTGCCTGTTTAATTCTTTTCCCACGTAAAACACGCCTGGTGGGGATCACGCCTGTGAAACCTGGCGTGAGCACTATTGCCTTGCTGACTATCAGCTGCAGGTCAACCATTAAAGAGGAGATTTGATCAGTCATCATTTGCAGGTGGCAGGACTTTGTTGTTTCAGTCCTGGGGCAACTTTTACCAAGCTTAACCACAACTGTGGAAGGTTGGAGCCTCACAGTGTGACCTTCTGGGAAACCCCGCTCGCCACCTTCACTCAGCGCTTCCTCAACGGAGGCATATACCAGAAGCATGGGAGCCATTTATTTCCTTCCCTTCTGGGCATTAGATGAGCTCAAACACCAGCTGTGGCACCAGCAGAACCAGAAACAACAACAGCAGCAGCAGCAACAGGAGCACCAGGCTGCTGCTCACCCACCTGAAGCTGCACAGGCCAGAAGGGGCCAGCGCTTGGAAGTGGCTTGAGAGCACCTTGCTGCACATCAGGGGGCCATGACAAAACCTGCCAGAGACTCCTGCATCTGTTCCTGGAGTTCCAGTCCTGCTGATCTTGTGGATGGACCCAGAGGCAGAGGGTCGACATTCTGCTGAGCCGAGCTAGCAGAGTCCTGCACCCTCCGACGAGGACTCTCCACTGCTGTCCCTGTCTCCACAATCTGCTGATGCTCCCTTGTGAGCTGTGATACACCAGGTGACAATACTACTCTATGTCCCGAAGGTCCCACTGAGGTGTGAGTGTCTGCGCTGGTGCTGGGTGCGCTGAATTCTGCTGATGCTGCGCCCTCAGAGGTTGCAGATTCCTCTGAGGAGTCTGGAAGCTCAGGCTCTTCCTCCTGGACAGTGGGGATGGGTGCTGTCAATGGTCCTGTGGGGAGTAAAGGAAAGAGTTAGAGATGTGAAGTCAAGGTTACATGCATATTGCAGATGATCATAGGTCCATCTGTTCTAGCTTCAGAATCATTATCAGCGACTCATGCAATGTTAATGAGAGAGATGGAAAACTATTCTGTCACCAGCTTGCTGTGATGCACCCGTCTGTCCGTCCCCCACTTGCGCCTCATCCTCCAGTCCTACGATCTCCAGGACCACCGCCTCCCAGGGGGTGAAGTGGGCTTCCTCCTGTCCTCGCTCGTTCTCTTTTATTGTGAGCTCTCTTTTCCTGCAATGAGGGAGACAAGTGGAGTTTGAGTGAGAATGAAGGAGTGAGTGTAGAGAATCCATAGCAATAAATGCTTAGAAGGAGACAAAGATGGAGTGAGGTGGCAAGACCAAGGGCCCTCCCTGTGTGTTGTCAGTTGTTTTCATAGCGTCACAGTGTGAGGGCTGCATAGTCAAATAGTTAGGTGAATGTGAGCATAGAGAGAGAGAGAGAGAGGAAATGGGTAAGGGTGCATGGATGTCAGTGTCAAGTGGGATGTGGAGGAAGTGATTGCTAAAGCTGAGTGCTGGTGAGGAGAGGCAATGGAGATCAGATGGAGAGTGATGGGAACTTCATACTCACTTTTCCAGTGTGCTGAAGGTCATGAAATCTCTTGCTGCACTGTATCCAGGTTCTGCGGGTAGCCGATAAGGAGTTGACCTCCTCTGCCACTTATAGCCACGCAGCCTTTGTCTGCTGGGGAGGCACCTTCCTCCCTGATGAAGGGAAGAGCACCTCCTTGTGAGCTCTTGCTCCTTCCACTAAAGCCTGCAGGGCAATGTCATCAAAATGGGGTGCAGACCTCGGTCTTTGTCTTGCCATTCTGCTTCCAGCCCATTCTGCTTCCAGCTCAGTGTATCAGCAAATGCCAAAAGGTTGGCAGCCTGCAGCAGAAGCAAGGCTTGTTGCAGACCCTAAATGCAGCAGCAATAATGACGTCATATTATGCGACTTTCTGACTGGAAATATTCATTTGCCAAGGGTTCCCACATGTTGGAAATCAATTGGCCAATTGAATTAAAATTGCATCAATCTCACACCCATTTAGATTCGTGTGGGAAACACCAAATTTGGGGAACCCGACAATTCCCCGCACCTGAATTAAAATCGACACCATAGAGTACAAAAGTGTGGAAATTATGATGAACCTGTATAAAACACTGGTTCGGCCCCAACTGGAGTATTGTGTCCAATTCTGGGCACCGCACTTTAGGAAGGATGTGAAGGCCTTAGAGAGGGTGCAGAAAAGATTTACGAGAATGATTCCAGGGTTGAGGGACTTCAGTTACGTGGATAGACTGGAGAAGCTGGGGTTGTTCTCCTTAGAGCAGAGAAGATTGAGAGGAGATTTGATAGAGGTGTTCAAATCATGAGTGGTCTGGACAGTATAGCTAGAGGGAAACTGTTCCCATTGGCAAAAGGGTTGCGAACCAGAGGACACAGATTTAAGGTGATTGGCAGAAGAACCAAAGGCGACATGAGGAAAAACTTTTTCTCAGCAAGTGGTTAGGATCTGGAATGCAATGCCTGAAAGGGTGGTGGAGGCAGACTCAATCGCGGCTTTCAAAAGGGAGTTGGATAAATATCTGAGGGAGGGGGGGGGGGGAAATTGCAGGGCTATAGGGAAAGGGCGGGGGAGTGAAGTGCTCTTGCAGAGAGCTGGCACGGGCTTGACGGGCTGAATGGCTGCCTTCCGTGCTGTAACCATTCTATGTTACTCAGCAGGTCAGGCAGCATCTGTGGAGAGTGAAACAAAGTTAACGTTTCAGGTCAATGACCTACAATTAGATTTAGAAACAGAAATACTTAAATAACTGAAATCTTCAGAAAGGTCAGAGTTATTTAAGTATTTCTGTTTTCTAAATCTAATTGTAGGTCATCGACTTGAAACGTTAACTTTTTCCTCTCTCCATAGATGCTGCCTGACCTGCTGAGTTCTTCCAGCATTCTTTTTTATCAGTAGTAACAAAGTTTGCTAAACATACTTTATGAAGTAATAGCCCTTCAGACACTGTGACGCTGATCATGGTCACACACCCAGCTAATGCTTCCTGTCTAGTGTCACGCATGAAGCACAGCCACTTGAGTAAAGTGGGTTACCAACGCGCACAGACTGTACCCTAGCAGAGTCGATAGGTTAAAGAGAGGAAAATCTTGGTCAGAAAAAGGAGGAGGAATTAACTTTTCTCCTTCTCCCCAACCCCAATACAAGTCAAATGTATAGCAGAGGTAGAAAGTCTATTCCATACGTGAAACTGCAGTTGTCTTTCTGGGATGAGCTGCAAGAGATGGGGTGGGGGAAGGAAGAGCAATGCTCGATGAGCCATTCCCTTCCTACTTCCCTTCCTCTCTCTATCTCTTTCTCTCTTCCCTTCCCACCCCTATGGCTGCCACCCAGTTACCAACCTTTTTAATGAATGCTTTATTTTCTGTTTAGAATAAAATTCTGGGTATTTGTAATAGACTTTCAAACTGGTCTCTGCTGCATTATTCACATCAAATTCATGTGGATTGTTAATTGTCTGGCACGTTTGTTCATGGAACTGATTAGGGATTTGTTTTATTTGGCACATTACAACATAGCTGTGAATCTAGGAGTTTCCATAAAAGCACGCTACAGTATTTGTAGAACTTTTCAGCGCAAAAGAAAGCCATTCGACCCATTGCTCCTGTGATCGCTCGCTGAACTAGCTATTCATTACACCTATTCCCCTGACCTTTCTCCATACCCTTTAAACATTTTCAGAGATTTTTCCACTTCCCTTTTAGGCATTAGCCTTGGCTCAGTGGTAACACTCTCCCTTCTGAGTCAGAAGACCATAGGTTCAAACCCCACTCCAAAGACGTGAGCACATAATCTAGACTGGCATTTCTGACAGAGTACTGCACTGTCAGAAGTGCTGTCTTATGGATGAAGAATTAAACCAAGGCCCTGTCTACCTCTCAGATGGACATAAAAAAATCCCACAGCACTATTCTGAGACGAAATAGGGAGTTCTCCCAGTTTCCTGGCCAACATATATTGCTCAAATCAACTTCAGTTTAAAAAAAAAAAAAAAAAAAAAAAAAAATTATTTTCTGTATATTGACTCCGTGATGAAGGCATGGTGACTGCTGCCCAAGTCCGGATGATGTGTGTCTTGCAAGGGGACTTGGAGATGATAATGTTCCCATGATTTTGCTACTCTTTTCCTTCGGTGTCAAATTTTGTCTGATAATGCTCCTGTGAAGTGCCTTGGAACGTTGTACCACATTGTTAGTGCTAAGGGCCGCAGGGCTGGGAGTTGCTGTCGTACATGCTGCAGCCACAGTATGGTGGTGGGGGTTGATATTGAGATCAGTGGTAGGAGCGCTGAGCAAGTGGACTGCTCAGTCCTGTTTAGTGTCTGCACCCACTCGAGCCTAGATTCCATCAAGTTTATGCAGTAAGGTGGTGTTCATTATTGGAGGAGTTATGAATGTACAGCATTCAACTCCAAACATCAGCAAACCGTCTCACTCCTGGCCTTGTGACAGTAGGTCATTGATGAAGCAGCTGAAGATACTTTCCTGAGGAACTCCTGCAGCGGTGTTCTGGAGTTGCGATGATTGATTTCCAACAAGCAATACCATCTTCCTAGGGTTGCAAAATTCTGGGAATTTTTAAAAGAGGAAACTTTCCACGGGAATTTTGGGAATTTATGGGAATTTTGAGTTTTTTTTGCACACTGATGGTTTTTGTCTCTGACCCTTATTATCTTTGTCGTCAAAATAGACATACTGTTCCATACAAATAAAAACAGGCTTTCAAAACTTTATTTAGGTTATAATTTTGAACTTTATCGAACCCCCACAAAAAAGACCCATCTAAAATAAAATAAAAAGAGCGTCAGCTTATTTAGCCTGTAATTTGTCCTTATTTTGTCCCTTTGAGTCTTCTACTCATGAGTCTTCTGAGTCTTCTACTCCTCATTGCTCCTCCTGATTCTCTGACTCTGGCTCTGACGTGTCCATTTCCTCCTCTGTGTCAGTGTCTAGCTGTGTGGTGGACACTTCTGTATCTGGCTCAATAAGTTGTAGGTTCGCCCGGATAGCCACCAGTTTCTCCACTCTCTTGTTAGTCAGCCTGTTGCGCACCTTTGTATGCGTATTCCCAAAAAGTGACCAGTTTCGTTCAGAGGCCGCTGATGAAGGTGGGATTTGGAGTATCACCGATGCAATAGGTGACAGGGCCTCAGATGCACAAAGTCCCTTCCACCAGGTATGTGCACTGATATGCTTGCATGATTCCCATATCCCATCCCCATTCCAAAGACCTTGCTTGGTAGAGAACTTTGCCAGACTTCCCAGAACTTTGCCCACATCCAGATTGAGAAGGTGTGAGAGGGTAGAAATCACACTAAGCGCTGTTGATCTGTTCTCCAGAAAGTATTGGTCTCCCAACATGCTTTGGGTCCAGCATGTATGCTGCAGCATGAATCGGCTTGACACAAAATTCTTGACGCGTCTGTATGAATTGAACAATTGCCTTCTCCTCTGCTTTGAGCAGCAGGGATGTGGGTAGGGCAATGCTGATTTGTTCTTTTAAATCAGTAAAAAGCCTGAGAACATCTGACGAGACCGCGTCATCTCCTTCAATCTGAGCAATTGCAGATGCTACTGGTGAGAGTAGTTTAAGGCTGCTAACCACTCTCTCCCAAAACACATCATCCAGCAGTATTTTCTTGATGGTGGTTTCCATATCCCCAGACTGGGATATTGCCATTTCTTGCAGCGACTCCTTACCCTCCAGAAGGCTGTTGTACATTATGACAACACCACCCCATCTAGTGTTGTTGGGCAGCTTCAGTGTGGTGTTCTTGTTCTTTGTCATTTGCTTGGAGTTGTAGGTTGCTGCAACTACCTGTTTTCCCCTGACATACTTAACAACTTGCTTGGCTCTCTTGTACAGTGCTTCCATGGTTCTCAAACCCATGATGTCCTTGAGCAGGTTAAGCCCATGAGCTGCGCACCCAATAGACGTAATATGAGGGTAGGCCTCCTCCACTTGAGCCCAAGCAGCCTTCATATTCGCAGCATTGTCAGTAACTACTGCAAAGACCTTTTGTGATCCAAGATCGTTGATGACCACTTTCAGCTCATCAGCAATGTATGTGTCTGTTGTCCTTCGTGTCTGTGCTCGCTATCGTTTCTTTGAGCTTTCCTTGGACTCTGTTATACTCAGCCTCCAGCAAATAAGTAGACAAAGCATGTCTGGTGGGAGGACAGTATGCAGGGCGAATAACATTGAAAAATCTCTTCCAGTACACATTGGCTGTGAGCATGAGGGGTGAGCCTGTTGCATATACAGCTCGAGCAAGGCACTCATCTGCATTCTTCTGGCTATGGTTATCCATTGTATCAAAGAACCTTCCAAGTGGGCCAGGAGTTGCTGATGATAAGGAGCCTGATGCTGAATGAGAACCATCATCTTCTTGAATGGAAGCAGAGGAACTCTGGGCTGACTGCTGTGAGCTTTGAGTGAAGTTGTTGCATTTGGATAAATGCTGCTGCATCTTTGTGGCATTCTTTACATATGGCTTTCTACAGTGTTTGCACATGTACACAGTCTTTCCATCTTTAATGCCTGGGGTAAAATGCTTCCACACATCTGACGGTAAACGTGGCATTGTTCTATGCAGAGAAATAAAGGGCATTCATCTGTGTCGAACTGCGGTCGATCAGCACGATTGCAACAGGGTGAGTACATTTTTGCTGATGCTCCATGTGATGGAAGCATGACCTGTACACACACGACGCTACATCACCAATAGTGTATTATTTTGTATATTTTAAATTGAAGGACAAGAGTTCAACAAGTAACTGGTTTATTTGGTATAAAGTCTGATTTACTTACTGCATCATCACAACATCAGCAGAAAACAAAATGACTTCCCTCAGGACCCCTAACCTGGATCTTTAAAAAACTATAGCAGTCTTACAGATGCCTGCAGGCCAATCACAATTCGATATGCAAATATTACAAATAGAGGGAGCTAATCGCTCATCCACTCATCCAACCAATCAGGACACATTTGTTCACAGTCACACACAAAACTTGTAATTATTAAAACAAGCCAAGTAAGAAGATGTGGTAAACCACTTTTATCGTTCACTATCGTTACACTATGGTTATCACTGTTTATATCGTTACACTATGGTTATCACTGTTTACACTGTTGTATCACTACACAAGGTTACCTCTTGCCACGCTGTTATACCTGGGCTGACCACAGCTGACTCCGCCCATGGCTCCGCCTGCTTGCCCAGGTATAAAGGTGGTCGACTGGCTGGTATTCCTCCTTGTTGGATCCGATCACCCACGAGGGTGGGCTCTGTTATTTAGCCAATAAAAACCTATAGTTACTAACTTAACTCGTCACTTTTCATGAACTGAATTGATAGGTATATCAATTTTATTGGCTAAATTTTGAAATGTCTGTACCGGAGCAGCCAAACGAACAGCCCCAGCCAAACAGCCAGCTACAACAGCCCCAGCAGCCGGCCTGGCTGCGAGCCCTCCGACCGCCGTACCTGGATCTAAACCCACAGGCTGCGAATTCAGCCCTCGACTTCGAACACTGGCTGAGCTGCTTCGAAGCCTACCTGGGAGAATCCGGCGTGCCTCCGGTATCCAAACTAAGAGTTCTGACCGCCCTAAAGTATTTGCACTCATCCGGGACATTGCTACATACGAGGACGCCTTCAACCTGCTAAAAGAGCAGTGCCGCTGCCCTGTAAACTCAATGTACGCCAGGCATCTCCGAAGATCCCGCTCGCAACAGCCAGGAGAGTCGGTTGATGATTTCTTACGGGCGCTACAAATACTCGGCAGGGACTGTGACTTTAAAGCCATAACAGCTGCAGAACATACCGATGGAAATATCCGCGATGCCTTCGTGAAAGGCCTTCGGTCAGACTACTCACGGCAAAGACTGCTGGAATCAAAGGACCTCGACCTGAAAACAGCTGCTATCCTCGCTCGCTCCTTGGAAGTGGCCCATCGGGACCTCGAGGCGTACTCCAGGTACTGTGCTGCGCGACCCTGGGACTCGGGCCCGACTCCGGCCGCAATACCCCTCGCACCGCCGCCCCTGGGGCCTACCACAGCGTCGGTGTCCCGGAACCGATCGGGACCGCCACCCCCCGGTACCGGCTGCGACATCGGAGCCCCGCGATCGGGCCGCCGGCTGCTTCTTCTGTGGCCAGGCGAAACACCCGAGGGCGCGCTGCCCTGCAAGAAACGCGACCTGCTCCGACTGCCACAAGAAAGGCCACTTCGCGAAGGCCTGCAGGGGGGAAAGCCACAGACGCCAGCAGTGCCTCATGCGAGTTGTGGGGGCGGCCATCTTTCATCAAGGCCACAGATGCCAGCATCACCTCGTGAGTCGTGGGGGCGGCCATCTTTGATCAAGGCCACCGACGCCGGCAGTGCCTCGTGAGTTGTGGGGGCGGCCATCTTCTCTGCCATTTTGTTCAACGTCGTGGGCGCCGCCATTTTGTTCACCACACTCGACCGCCACCTTGTCTCCAGACCCGACCACCGCCTCACCCGCAGACTACAGCTCGCTCAGCCATACACTAGCCTCCGTCACACTTGACCAAGCTCGCCCGCATCACCTGTCCAAGCCCATGATGGACATCAAAGTAAACGGCCACGCCACGACCTGCCTGTTCGACAGCGGAAGCACTGAGAGTTTCATCCATCCAGACACGGTGAGCCGCTACTCCCTCGCTGTCCGGCCAACGCGCAATCGGATCTCGATGGCGTCGAGGTCCCATTCAACAGACATCAGCGGCTACTGTGTTGTGACCCTGTCGGTTAGGGGCACGGAGTGTAAAAATTTTAAACTTCTCGTCCTGCCCCAGCTCTGCTGTCCTACTAGGGCTGGATTTCCAATGCCACCTCCAAAGTGTCACCTTGGCATACGGTGGATCCCTCCCGCCTCACAGTCTACAACCAGCAATCCCTAAACCGCCCACCGCGTACCACCTGCGGCCTCTCCACCCTCAAAGTCCCGCCCCCCCCTCCCTGTTCGCTAACCTCACCCGCGACTGTAAACCCGTCGCTACCAAGAGCAGGCGGTACAGCGCCGGGGACAGAGCTTTTATTAGCTCCGAGGTGCAGTGACTCCTGAAGGAGGGCATCATCGAGGGAAGTAACAGCCCCTGGCGTGCCCAGGTCGTAGTTGTTAAGACCGGCGATAAACACCGCCTGGTCATCGACTACAGCCAAACCATAAACCGGTACACCCAGCTGGACGCATACCCCCTTCCCCGCATATCTGATATGGTCAATCAGATTGCACAGTACCGGGTATTCTCTACCATCGACCTTAAGTCGGCCTATCACCAACTCCCTATCCGCCCTGAGGACCGCCAGTATACCGCCTTCGAGGCGAATGGCCGCCTCTACCACTTCCTTAGGGTTCCCTTCGGCGTTACCAACGGGGTTTCGGTCTTCCAAAGGGAGATGGACCGGATGGTTGACCAGAACGGGCTGCATGCCACGTTCCCTTATCTAGATAACGTCACCATCTGCGGCCGCGACCGGCAGGACCATGATGATAATCTGGAGAAATTCCTCCGTACGGCCCAACGGCTGAACCTCACCTACAATAAGGAGAAATGTGTGTTTAACACCTCGTGCCTTGCCATCCTCGGCTGCGTAGTAGAGAACGGAGTCATCGGCCCCGACCCCGAAAGAATGCGCCCCCTCATGGAGCTTCCCCTCCCCCACTGTCCAAAGGCGCTGGAGAACCCTGGGGCTCTTCGCCTACTATGCCCAATGGGTGCCCAATTATGCGGACAAAGCCAGACCCCTCATGAAGTCCACCTCCTTCCCCTGACGGCAGAAGCATGCGCAGCCTTCTCCCTCATAAAGGGAGACATTGCTAAGGCCACAATGCACGCGGTGGATGAGTCTATCCCTTTCCAAGTGGAGAGCGATGCATCCGACTTCGCCCTAGCTGCAACCCTTAACCAGGCGGGGAGACCTGTGGCCGCCTTCTCGAGGACCCTCCAGGGCCCTGAGATCCGACACTCTTCGGTCGAGAAGGAGGCCCAGGCGATCGTGGAGGCAGTACGACGCTGGAGGCATTACCTGGCAGGCAAACGATTTACCCTCCTCACCGACCAGCATTCGGTCGCTTTTATGTTTAATAACAAGCTGAGGGGCAAAATCAAGAATGACAAGATCTTGAGGTGGAGAATTGAGCTCTCCACCTACGATTACGATATCTTGTACCGGCCTGGTAAACTGAACGAACCCCCAGATGCTCTATCACGAAGTACATGCGCCAACGCGCAAATTGATAGACTGCAGACCCTCCACAACGACCTCTGCCACCCCAGGGTCACCAGACTTTACCACTTCATTAAGGCCCGCAACCTGCCCTACTCCATCGAGGAGGTCAGGACCATGACCAGGAACTGCCAAACCTGTGCCGAATGCAAACCGCATTTCTATAGGCCGGACAGAGCAAGCCTGATCAAGGCCACCCGCCCCTTCGAGTGCTTGAGCATCGATTTTAAGGGGCCCCTCACGTCCTCTGACCGTAATGTGTACTTCCTCAACATTATTGACGAGTACTCCCGTTTCCCCTTTGCCTTCCCCTGCCCAGACATGACCAGTACCACGGTCATCAAATGCCTGAACGACCTCTTCGCCTTGTTCGGGTTCCCGAACTATATACATAGCGACCGGGGCTCATCCTTCATGAGCGAGGAACTTCGCCAGTTCCTACTAGCGAGAGGTATTGCTGCAAGCAGGACCACCAGCTACAACCCCCGAGGGAACGGCCAGGTGGAAAGAGAGAACGCGACTGTCTGGAAGGCCGTTCTCTTAGCCTTAAAGTCTAAGGGCCTCCGAACCTCTCGCTGGCAGGAAGTCCTCCTGGCAGCGCTGCATTCCATCCGGTCACTGCTTTGCACTGCCATTAACGCCACCCCCCATGAACGAATGTTTGTTTTCCCCAGGAAGTCGACTACGGGAACCTCGCTACCAACATGGCTGGCTTCTCCGGGGCCCGTCTTGCTGCGAAAGCACGTGAGGGCCCATAAAACAGACCCCCTGGTCGAGAGGGTGGACCTCCTGCACGCCAACCCCCAGTACGCCTATGTGGCATACCCAGACGGGCGGGAGGACACAGTCTCCTTACGAGACCTCGCACCCCTGAGACACCACCGTTACCCCCCCACCACTCCCCCAAATCCAGCCCCGGTAGACGGCATGCAGGAACCCCATGAGCCTTCGCCGACCACGCAGACACCAGCCTTAACTTCGAATACTACACCGCCGCTGCTGCGCCGATCAGAAAGGCTTACGAGGCCTCCGGATAGACTGACATACCCGAACTGGTAGTACACTTCACCCCGCCGGACTCAAATTTAAACAAGGGGTGAATGTGGTAAACCACTTTTATCGTTCACTATCGTTACACTATGGTTATCACTGTTTATATCGTTACACTATGGTTATCACTGTTTACACTGTTGTATCACTACACAAGGTCACCTCTTGTCACGCTGTTATACCTGGGCTGACCACAGCTGACTCCGCTCATGACTCCGCCTGCTTGCCCAGGTATAAAGGTGGTCGACTGGCTGGTATTCCTCCTTGTTGGATCCGATCACCCACGAGGGTGGGCTCTGTTATTTAGCCAATAAAAACCTATAGTTACTAACTTAACTCGTCGCTTTTCATGAACTGAATTGATAGGTATATCAGAAGATATATAATTAAGATTCCATCTCTGTTAGTAATTTTAAGAGAGGACCTGTGGGGGGGAAAAAAAGAAATACAAAAAGAACAATATTATGCTAGCATGTGCTTTTTTGGGTAAACTTCCCGTGGAAAATTTCCGGAAATTTACCGGAAACTTTCCACCCCTTTGCAACCCTACATCTTCCTTCGTCAGGTATGATTTCAGCTACTAGAGGTTTTTCCCCATGGCCACCATTGACCTCTGTTTTGCTTGCACTCCTTGGTGCCTTACTCGATTGAATACAGCCTTGATTTCAAGGGCAGTTACTGTTGCCTCTCTTCGGCATTCAGCTCTTGCATCCATGTCTCAATCAAGGCTCTGACATGTTCTGGAGTTGAGCGGTTCTAGTCGAACCTGAAGTAATCAAAAAAGTCAAAAATTCTAATGGAATGTTGGCCTTTATCTCAAGAAGATTGAAATACAAAAGTGTGGAAGTGATGCTTCAGTTGTACAGAACCTTAGTCAGATTCCATCTGGAGTAATGTGTTCAGATCTGGGCATCAAACCTTAGGAAAGTGATGTTGGCTTTGGAAGGTGTACAGTGCAGATTCACCAGACTAATGGGGCTTAAAGGGTTAAATTGTGAGGACGCGTTGCATAAACTTGATATGTATTCCCTTGAGTTTAGAAAGTTGCGGGGTGATCTAATTGAGGTGTTTAACATTATAAAGGGATTCATTAGGGCAGATACAGAGAAACTATTTCCTCTGGTGAGGGAATTTGAAATAAGAGGGCATAATCTTAAAATTAGAACTAGGCCATTTAGGAGTGAATTTTTTTCTCACAAATAGTGACAATCTGGAACTCATTCCTCCCCTCCACACCCACCCCCTCCCCCCCCCCGGCCCCCAAAAAAAGGCTATGGATGCTGGGTCAATTGAAATTTGCATGATTGAGATAAATAGATTTTTGTTAGCGATATGGAGCAATGGTGAGACAATAGAGTTGAGGTACAGATCAGGCATGATCTAATTGAATGGTGGAAC
Source organism: Somniosus microcephalus (assembly GCF_052327205.1). NCBI lineage: Eukaryota > Metazoa > Chordata > Chondrichthyes > Squaliformes > Somniosidae > Somniosus > Somniosus microcephalus. The sequence continues at coordinate 120,504,336 of NC_140987.1, read as the reverse complement.
AGGCTTGAGGGGCTGAATGGCCTACTCTTCCTACGACGTTATTGGTGAATAGGTGCTGCTTGATGGCACCATTAATGATTGCTTCCATCACTTTGATAATTGGGAAGAGGCTGACCGGGCAGAAATTGGCCAGGTTAGAGTTAGCCAGAAATAACAACAGAAAATGCTGGAAAAACTCAGCAGGCCAGGCAACATCCGTGGAGAGAAATTAGAGTTGACGTTTCGGGTCGAACCCTTTTTCAAAACTGGAAAGGAAATAAAATAGATCGAAGGCAAGGCTGCGATAGAACAAAAGAAGTAACCGAGACATTAAGAGGTATTCAAAACCAGACGAGATGGTAATAGGACAATTGGAGACAAAAGACGGCTAGGATTAGGTGTGAAGTGTACTGGCAGGATGAGACACAGCTGCCATGTGGGAGAGAGGAAAAAAAAGGAAAGGGGTGGGGGGGAAAAGGGAAGACCCAAAACAAAGGGGTAGAAAAAAATATAAGTACAATGGTAATAGGGGCCGAGGTTATGATCTGAAATTGTTGAACTCGATATTGAGTCCGGAAGGCTGCAAAGTGCCTAATCGGAAGATGAGGTGCTGTTCCTCGAGTTTACGTTGAGCTTCCGTGGAACAATGCAAGAGGCCAAGGACGGTGAGGTCTGAGTGGGAATGGAGCGGTGAATTAAAATGACAGGCGACTGGAGTTAGCCTGTTTGTTTCTGTGAACAGGGCATACATGAGCACTTTTCCACATTTTTGGGTCGATGCCAGTGTCATAGCTGTGCTGGAATAGTTTAGCTTGGGGGGTGGCTGATTCTGATGCACTAGGATGTTGTTGGAGTCTATACCCTTCGATGAGTACAGTGCACTCAGCTACTTATTAATGTTATGCGGAATGGATCAAATTGGCTGGACACTAGCTTCTATGATGGTCGAGACTTTCAGAGGGTGCCGAGCATCATCATCCACATGAGGCTTTTGAAAGAAATGAAGTCTCTTGTACACGCTTGTTGGGCTGCGCCATAATTGAGGATTCATGGCCTTCCTCATCCCGTTAACTGCCTGATTTGTCCACAGAATTCCTGACTGGATGTGGTTGGGCTACAGAACTTTGCTCTGATCAGTCAGCTTTGGGAACACTTGTCTCTGACCACAGACTGCTGCCTTTTATGTTTAACGTACAGGTAGCCCTGTGTTGTAGCATCCATATGTTTTGCCTCATTCTAAAGTACACCTGGTGCTGCTCCTACACGCTCTTTTACATTTCCCATTGAATTGGGGTTGCTTTCCCTGCGGGATGATGATGATGGAGGAGTGAGGGATGTGTTGTGCCACGTGGTTACAGATTGTGATGGAATAGAATTCTGCTGCTGATGGCTCACCGGACCTCTTGGATGCCCAGTTTTTGGCTGGTGGATCTGTTCTTAACCTGTCCCACTTAGCATGGTGATAGTGCCACACTACATTGTGAAGACATGTCTTTATCTTCACACTGACTATGCGGTGGTCTCTCCTAATACTATTGTGGATGGGCGTATGTGTGCCGGGTAGGCTGGTGAATACAAGGTCGAGTAGGTTATTCTACCACCTGACACATGTCCTGTATGGCAGCTCTGTCCGTCAGACTTGGTCAGCTCAGTCATTGGTACCACCAAGCCGCTTTTGGCGTCGGACATTGAAGACCCCACTCAGAGTACATTTTGTGCTCTTGCTTTCCTCAGAGTTTCCTCCCAAGTGGTGTTCAACAAGGAAGAAGTACTAATTTGTCAGTTGGGAATTAGGTGTGGGGTTGGGGGAAGCGGTAGGTGGTGATCAGGAGGTTCTCGCCCACCTGACTGTATACAACTGTGCTACCAACTTGGACGGGTCTGTCTGCCTATGAGACAGGACATACCCAGGGATGGTGATAGATGAGTCTGCGATCGTCCTCTAGAGTAATCTGTCATAGCTCTTCCAATTTGAGCATCAGTCCCTAGATGTTAGTGAGGAGCATTTTGCTGGGTTTGTCTAAGTCTCATCCTGGATGAATTAAATTCTGCTTTTTTTAGAATAGCTTTTAACACTATATAAGGACTGTGGACTGTTGCACTATGATACAGATGAATCAATCAAACCTTTTACATGAACAAAGATGCTAACTTAAAGTATATATTTCCACAGAAACTAAGCTGGGTGAAGTTTTTTTACACAAATGGGGCTGCTTATCATTCTAATTAGAATTTAGTGACCTCTCATCTAGAGATCAAAGGGTGATTATTTCATTGACAATGTACAAAAAGCTCTTGATTTTAGATCAGATTGCTTTGGATTACAAACTGGTTTATTTTAAGGATTGATTGATTGCTGGTGACTTGTTAATGGTATGACTGCTCTAGCTCTATACTCCTCAGGGCTTTAAGTATTTATGTGGCATCACATTGTCAGTTGTACATTTGAATGCAACATTTAAGTTTGTCCCCCTAATCCCTACCCATATCCTTCATTATTCCTCTGCCTTCCTACTCTTCTGCCACCATCCCAGGCTTGAATTGCCTTTGGATAAGCCCACAACGATCCTCTGTGCCTTATCGATTTTCTGAAGGGCCCGTTGAGGAACCCATTGTTGCCTACTTACGAGCAGCAACCCCAATTGCCCCATTCCTCTTCTCTTGCTGACCTCCCACCCAGCATGATCGCTGGGGGGGATAATTTTGCCAACCTCCTTGTCCCGCTCAACCCACCCACTGCTGCCCCCTTGGACTCTGCCTGCTAAAATTTGACATTTCTTTTAATGTTTATCGGAAGACCACTTCTGAACTACTTTATATACTCTAAGTACCAAATAATTACTTTCAAGATTATTTTTCTGGTATTGTGGTTGCTCATTATTCCTTTTTTTTTTGGCTGCTGCCAGGATGTGGTGGACTATGAACATTATTCCTTTTTTTTTGGCTGCTGTCAGGATGTGGTGGACTATGAACAGTCAGTTCCTGCTTTTATATCCCATGATTATCAAGTGATAATTACTGCCTCTCTGCCCCTTGCTCAGTACCACCTCAGCAATAAAGCCAAAATGGCAATTTGGATTGGGGAAATCTCTTGTGTAAGCGGATATACAATACATTGCTTCACTTGCCTTCCAAATTTAGTAGAAGTTTTAGGAACAGGAGTATGCCATTCAGCCCCTCGAGCCTGTTCTGCCATTCAATTAGCATCTACCTGCCTTGGTTCCGTAACCCTTATTACCCTTGCATAACAATCAATCTCGGCTTTGAAATTTTCAATTGATCTCTCCTCAACAGCTTTTTGGAAAGCTAGTTCCAGATTTCCACTAGCCTTTGAGTGAAGCAGTGTTTCCTGACATCATCCCTGAAAGGCCTAGTTCTAATTTTGAAGGCAAGTGATAATATAGTTTAACATGACATTTCAATAATCTAAAATTGTTTTTAATTTATATAGTGATGGTGGACACTGGTACTCCATTGTGCTGTGTTACTGAACGGTAGGACATGGATTACGCTGTAGATGGTCATACTAAAGGAGGGTAGTCCTACCAAATGGAAAAAGAGAGCAAAAATCTGAACTTGGTTAAATTTATGTTTGTTTTAATTTTTCCAGAAGTAAATGGAAAATGTAGGCAAAGCCTAAGAGCAGGTTATCGATCTAACCATTGACTCGTAACTGATCAGTTGGTTGGGGCAGAGAGAGAGAGAAAGCTGTTAAGATAAGCAGTCCACTTGACTTCTGCGAGTGCAGTGTGCTTGAGTACAATATGGGAGAAAATTAAAACACTTTTAGCGTGTAGAATAGCAAAAGGAAATACAGTTGTATGTATTTGTATTTAAAGGAGCACAGACTTTGTGGAAAAAGTGTTTGGGCTGCCCGCCTATGACAGAGTGATGTAAATTATGCCAAAATGCATTATTCTGTCCTAGGTGACATCATTATGAAATGGATGCAGAAGTTCCTCATCAAGCAAAATTGTTTTGCCAAACATTTTTATCAATCAATGCCACTTAAGAACAACCTTTGCTTTCTTTAATCTCATCTTGTTTTTTTATATAAACTGCCCATGAGAAAAGGATTTGCGGAAGTGATACTGTATTACTAATAGAACACAGGGCCATCTGTTGGTACCAAAGATTTTTTGTTTACCATCAAACTGAACATTAACTCTTTTTTTTGCATTGACCACCTCCTTCGATCATGCTTTTGTGTTAATTTGGACAGTTGGACTGTTCTGGTTGGTGCTGCCCTCCTTGTTGGGGTGGGGGCATTTATAGACGCTCATGGTAGCATTGAACTTCACCCAATATCACCAATTGCAAAACTGGATTCCCCCCACCCTGCACTGTAACGAAGCTCAACGAAAGCTTGAGGAACAGCACCATATCTTTCTACTAGGGCCTTTACAGCATTCCAGCCTTAACATTGAGTTTAGATTTTAATCACCACTCCCATTTTTCTCTTGGACGTTCTGTACCAATCCTCTGGACCCATCTTGTGTTCCTATGTTTGTCCCATTATCACCTCCTTTTGCATCATCATTCCTTGTAATTTAATCACTCCTTCCCTCCACCCTATCAAAGACCTTTCCCTGCATCACCACCCCCCGCCCTTTCCCCAGGCTCTGTATTTGCTTAAAAGTTGTTAATCGCCAGCACCTCCCATTTCTGACGAAAGGTCATTGACCTGAAACTCTGGTTTTTCTCTCCACCGATGCTGCCTGACCACCTGAGTTTTTGCAGCTTTTACTGTTTATTTCCGATTTCCAGCATCTGCAGTATTTTGCTTTTGTTATATTGTTTAAACCTGGTCAGCACAAGGCGTACAAAAGCTGATTTCAGGTTTCCTTGGCTTTTGAGTAAAAAAGTTTCAATAATGGAGCTCTAAAATTACTGGTGAACTTTTTGCTAGATTCTATGCTAAACACTACATAAAACCGTATCAGGCATTTTTTGTGCAACAGTGTTCCAATTTAACATTCCCAAATTATGAATTCAGCTGAAGCTTTGTTATTTCAGTAGCTAACAAGTACAACACTAGCAACCTGTTGTTGTGATTTGCTATTGTAAACAGATTGAAGTCTTAAAAAAAAAGTACATCTTACTACTTTTTCAAGATAAACTAGACAGAGTGAGTGTTGAGCAATGGCATATCTACCTGTATAAACCATCTGAATTCACAGTATTTTGTCTTGATAACCACTATGTTCTCCTTTCACTTATTTATATGCACGCACAAAAGCAGGATTAGAATTCTGCCCACATAGATTGATTGTCACTGAGGGGCATTGATTCTTTATTCAGGAATCAAGCATTGCAAATGATTCAAGACTTTGACGCCTTTGTGGGTGAGTGTTGTGGTTTAATTTAGTAGAGTCCTGAAACACAAGAAATTAGTGAAACTGGAACCAACGTGGGATTTGTGTAATTGCATGTAAGACGATCGTTATACTGCATTGAAAAAGGTGCTGTTGACTAGGCTGCTCTATTTATGTGCCTTTCCTTTCATTTATATTGGAGGCTAGTATTGGACCCTGCTTTTCCTGGCAGGGCAGCCTCAGCAGGGTCCCCGCTTAGGAGTAGGTTAAAATGCCACTGGGATCCCATGTACATGGGACCAACGTTCCCTGCAAGTTTTCTGCTGATCCCAGCAAAACTGTGAATGGGGCCGCGCACCCAAAAAAAATTGAAGGAACATTGCATGGGACTCCTTTTATCTGTATTTATTAATGAAGACCAGTGAAATCCTCATCCACTGCCAAAACTAGAGCCGTTAAAATGGAGAATCAGCAGGGAATGGAGCCACTTCATTTTTACTGCTATCCCGCTCTTTTCTCCCTCGATTGAGGAGAGTTCAAATTCCCCCCTTTCCTTTGTGTTTTCATAATATTTCAGCTTGGTTACCATCTCTGCCAGATGGTCAACATCATTTGTGACACAGAACTAATTAATCAAGATCTCTGTTCTGCACCCGTAGTCCTTTACATCTGCCCTAGTTTAAAACTTGTTTTCTAAATTAATCATTTTACAAAACTAAGCATGGATAAACCTCCCCAATACAGTACACAAATTTTTAGAATCATACAGCATCGAAGGAGGCCACTTGGCCTACTGCACCTGAGCTGGCTCTGAGAGTTGTCCAATTAGGCCCTTTCCCCATGATCTTTGAAAGTTTCCCTTTTCAAATAATTATCCACTTCCCCTTAAAAGGTTACTATGGACTCTGTTTACACCTCTGTTTCTGGTAGGGTATTTCATGTCTTAACAACCCTCTGCATAAAAAAATGTTCCAACCTTTTCCTTTAGTGATAAATTATCAACTCACCAACCCACTTTTTCTAGTCTCGCCACATAACTAAAGCCTCTTGTCTGTGGTATCATCTTAGTAAATCTCTTCTATACCCTCTCTAAGGCCCTGATCTCCTAACTATTGTCTATTTTCACCAATTTCATTTCCTTTGACTATTGGGTTTAAAATAGTTTTGTAGCATTTATCTGTGGAGATTCTGTTGCATTGTACTGAACACTATTTTTGGCTTGTGTCCATAGATTCTAGCACTGATCAGCCTTATGCTACTTTATCCCTGGTAATTCTGTTATAGTGTATTCTATTCTATTAGCGGTAATCGTTGAACAAAAAAGTTTGAACGCCGCCTCTATGTAGTACACACTGTAGTTCTAATATGGTGGGTATCTTGCATTCTATCTACTGTAACTTGGTAAAGATCTACCTACATTCAGCAAAACTCTACACTTGTGTGTACCTTTTGGGGCATCACCTATTGGATATTCTCAACTTGATGTGTCAGTAGGATTCATTCAGTGCCTTTCCTTCTGCTCTTGAGTTGGTGATTCGGTACTGAGGAGTTAATAACTCCTTTGGCATTGAGTGCGACTAGTTGTCTTGCATTGCCCAGTTTCTTTTGGGTAATGGGGAACAGAGGTTTCTTACTTGAGCCTATGAGAGATTCTGGGGTGAAACATACCTTTTTACACTGGCCTCTTGTGCTTTCCGCTGGTGCAGTTAATATCCAGGCTTCTTTATTTCAAAAAGTTAGAAGTTATCTCCATTTTATTGCAATGGCTCCTGGTTTGTCCATCTGCTTAGAATGGTGGTAGTGAACACATTGAGCTCCAAGAGCAAAATGATTTAGGAAGCTAGTGCCTTGCCGTGCTTTTCTCCAATTCTCTTCATATTTTGGAATTTCTTGTATGCTCGTTTCTTCCAATATACAGGAATTGTACAAAAGCTGTGCATAATGATATGGGAATGAATTGTGTGGCTATTGGTAGCAAAGAGGTAAATTATTAATGGATCTGTGTTTATTTTGCAGTTGAGAAATGGTTGAGCGACTTTTTTGAAAAACACATGGCACAGAAAGCATTTACCTGATTTAAAGCTCAGTTTTGTTTGAAGCAGTGTTCCTTGCCCACAGTTTCCACCCACAATGTCTCAATGGTTCATGGATGCTGATGTCTGATTTGGACAATTTGGGTGATTGGGCAAATGCATGGTGGATGCAGTATAATGTGGATAAATGCGAGGTTATCCACTTTGGTGGCAAAAACAGGAAGGCAGATTATTATCTGAACGGCAATAGATTGGGAGAAGGGGAAGTGCAACGAGACCTGGGTGTCCTTGTGCACCAGTCACTGAAGGTAAGCATGCAGGTGTAGCAGGCGGTTAAGAAGGCAAATGGTATGTTGGCCTTCGTAGCGAGAGGGTTTGAGTACAGGAACAAGGATGTCTTGCTGCAGTTGTACAGGGCCTTGGTGAGACCACATCTGGAGTATTGTGTGCAGTTTTGGTCGCCTTATCTGAGGAAGGATGTTCTTGCCATGGAGGGAGTGCAGCGAAGATTCACCAGACTGATACCTGGGATGACAGGAATGACGTATGAGGAGAGATTGGGTCGATTGGGCTTATACTCGCTGGAGTTCAGAAGAATGAGAGGGGATCTCATTGAAACTTATAAAATTCTAACAGAACTAGACAGACTAGGTGCAGGAAGGATGTTCCCGATGGCGGGGGAGTCTAGAACCAGGGGTCACAGTCTAAAGATAAGGGGTAAGCCATTTAGGACAGAGATGAGGAATTTCTTCACCCAGAGAGTGGTGAACCTGTGGAATTCTCTACCACAGAAAGCAGTTGAGGCCAATTCATTAAATATATTCAAGAAGGAGTTAGATATATTTCTTAAGGCTAAAGGGATCAAGGGATATGGGGAGAAGGCAGGGACAGGGTACTGAGTTTGGATGATCAGCCATGATCTCATTGAATGGCGGAGCAGGCTCGAGGGGTCGAATGGCCTACTCCTGCTCCTATCTTCTATGTTTCTATGTATGTCTCACGTGATGCAGGATCCCATGTACTCCATACCTGCAACTCTCTTTGCTGACTCCCAGAGCTCTGTAGCTGCTGATGTTTCCAGCTGTCACTTTCCTTTTAAGATGTCAATTCCCAATGCTCCCTGGCTGCTGCTCTCCCACGTAGCCAGATTTTCCTATTCTATCTCTGCTGGTTTTTCTGATATGAATTTCAATGCTGCAATTGCTAGATTTAGGATTTTATCCACCAATAGCAGCATTGAAAACAGAACTTTCCAAAGTTGCAAGCTATGAAATTCATGCCAGAATAGGAATATTAAATAGACTTAATTGGCAATGTTTGCTCAGAAATAAGGAAGTCCTGATGTGGAAGTCGTGGTCGTGCTGTAGTGAGACTTGTTTTGGAACCACTTGAAAATTTGCAAATTCACAAAAAGAAAAATGCCCACCCCTGCAAGAAAATAACAATATATCCACCATAACATAAAACACATCACAGTACTGATCAATGTTCAGCGAATGTTCCACAAGAGAGAGAAGGGCGGTGGAATTAATTATGGAATGTTCCAGCAAAGAGCTGGCACAGACACTGGTCGAATGGCTTCTGTCCGTAAACATCTGGTTCTCTAGAATCCTTTTAAATGGCTTCCTTGGTCTTTGTAAAGCTTGACTGCTGCTAGAAGGTTAGCTATCTTTGCATAGTAGCAAGTGTAGCTATATTTAATGCATTGCAATTGTAACTTGAAGGACAGTTTTACTTCTGCTATTTTGTTTCATTGAGTCTTTGAAATACCTTAGTTGGCCTTTTCTCCCATCTTTCTTCTCTGCCCTCCCTCCTCTCCTATATAAGTTATTTCAGCTTTTTGCCTCTGGTCCCACAGTTCGCTGCACATAAATGCGTAAGGCAGATGATGGGTGGATTGTTTGCCAGGGCTGGGAGCAATGTTTCCTCTAGGCCGCGCATTGATGGGAAAGGTCCCGCTCAGGCCGCTCACCGGCTTCTTCGTTGTAAATACCGTGCATGTGCGGCAATTTAAAGACCACGCAGAACAACGCGCAACTTGCAGGGAACGTTGGCAATATGATGATGACAATAGTCAGAATGAACGGGCATCTGGATTAGCCCTCTGGCTAGATTCCCACAGGTACAGGGGTGCCATTGATTGCACTCATGTGGCAATGCGAGCACCACCACAGCAACCAGGAGTTTTTCTAAACCGCAAGGGATATTCGTCCATCGATGCGCAGCTGGTGTGCAATCACGAGGTTCGTGCAGGTGTGCGCCAGATTCCCTGGGTGCTGTCATAATGCTTTGATACTGCGGCTGCCCAACATTCCAGACCTTTTCGTTCCAGGAAGCAATGTTTCCTCCTTCTTATCACAATCCGTGATCTCTGCTGAAAAGTGCCAAGAGCAGGTATTGGGTGAAGACAAGATTGAGCATAACCCGCCAACATTCACTGGGCTTGTATGTGGGAAAAATACCACTTTTGTGAAGTTCCAGAGGATTGCTAGCATCCATTCAATCCTTTTACTGAATTCCTGATCTAAACCATACTGTACAAGGAGGCTTCAAGCAGAGGCCCAAGTACTGCTGCACAGGATGGAAGGAAAATAGGGTGAGGTGTCTCCACTTGGCTACTTTCAGTCATGTTCCTTATCAGCCAACCAATAGTTGGTAGGGACAGTTGGTGTGCTCCTAAATTCCTAACATTGCAGCCACAGGAGCTGCTCAGCCTGGGGAATATCTGAGAGATAGCTCAAATGCATAAAGCTCCGCATTAAAATAATACATAAAGGAAAACATTTGAAAGTAGTGTAGTATAATGGACCTTAACTCTAAGTGCAGGTGATAAATGTCAGTCTCCTGTCTGATACAAAATGTATCCGAAAAGATGAAATTAACTACATGTTAAGGACTAGATTTTCCATCATTTACTGTGACTGGGTGTCAATTATACAGCCCATAATGTTTGTAATAAACAGCCATGAGTTATATTTTACTGTGCTGACCTGATCATTAGAACATTCTGGCAATATATCAGAAGTGTGCATGCTTGTATATAAAATCAGAATTTGCATTCTAAATAATACAGCATAGAAACATAGAGATAGGAACAGGAGTAGGTCCTTCGAGCCTGCTCCGCCATTCAATGAGATCATGGCTGATCTTCGTCTGAGATCATAGCTGATCTTACCAGTTCAGTACCCCGTCCCCGCCTTTTCTCCGTAACCCTTAATCCCCTTAGCCTTCAGAAATATATCCAATTCTCTCTTGAAAATATTTATTGAATTAGCCTTCACAGCCCTCTGTGGCAGGGAATTCCACAGGCTCACCACTCTTTGAGTGAAGAAATTCTTCCTCATCTCTGTTTTAAATGATTTGCCCGCTATTTTTAGACTGTGGCCCCTGGTTCTGTGCTCCCCGGCCATTGGAAACATTCTCTCTGAATTCAGCCTGTCCAGGCCTGCCATAATTTTATATGTTTCGATGAGATCCCCTCTCAATCTTCTAAACTCCAGTGAGTACAAGCCCAAACTATTTAATCTCTCTTCGTAGGTCATTCCCGCCATTCCAGGTATCAGCCTGGTGAATCGCCGTTGCACTCTTTCCATGGCAAGAACATCCTTCCGCAGATGGGGCGACCAAAACTGTACACAATACTCCAGATGCGGTCTCACCAGCACCTTGTACAGCTGTAGTAAGGTATCCCTATTCCTATACTCGAACCCCCTTGATATGAAGGCCAACATACCATTTGCCTTCTTGATCGCCTGTTGCACCTGCATGCTCTCCTTCAGTGACTGGTGCACAAGAACACCCAGGTCCCTCTGCACTTCCCCATCTCCCAATCTATTGCCATTTAGATAATAATCTACCCTCCTGTTTTTACCCCCAAAGTGGATAACCTCGCATTTATCCACATTATAGTGCATCTGCCACGTATCTGCCCATTCCCCCAACCTGTCCAAATCGCACTGTAGCCTCCTGACATCCTCATCAGAGCCCACCCCTCCTCCTAGTTTAGTGTCGTCAGCGAATTTGGAAATATTGCATCCAATTCCCTGATCCAGATCATTTATATATATTGTGAACAGCTGGGGTCCCAGGACAGATCCTTGCGGCACCCCGCTGGTCACTGCCTGCCACTCCGAAAACGAGCCGTTTATTCCAACTCTCTGTTATCTATCCGCCAGCCAGTTCTCTATCCACGTTAATACTTTGCCCCCAATCCCATGAGCCTTAATTTTGCATGATAATCTTTTGTGTGGAACCTTATCGAAGGCTTTCTGGAAGTCAAGGTACACCACATCCACTGGCTCTCCCCCATCTATTTTACCAGTTACTTCCTCAAAAAATTCCAGCAGATTAGTCAAACACGATTTACCCTTTGTAAATCCATGTTGACTCTGTCCGATCCTTTCCCCATTTGTCAAGTGCTCCGCTATTTTATCCTTAATAATGGACTCTAGCATTTTGCCCACAACCGATGTAAGGCTTACTGGTCTATAATTCCCTGCTTTCTCTCTACCCCCCTTTTTAAATATTGGGGTAACATTAGCTACCCTCCAATCCACGGGTACTGTTCCCGAGTCAATGGAGTTCCGGAAGATGATCCTTAGAGCATCTGCTATCTCCAGGGCCACCTCCTTAAGTACCCTAGGATGTAGTTTATCAGGCCCCGGGGATTTGTCGGCCTTCAGTCCCCTCAACTTACCCAACACCATATCCCTAGAGATACTAATTTCTGTCAGCTCCTCCCTCTCATTAGTCCCTATGTTTGCCGATATTCCTGGGAGGTTATTTGTGTCCTCCTTTGTGAATACAGAACCAAAGTATGAGTTTAATTGGTCTGCCATTTCCTTATTCTCCATTATATATTCTCCCGAATCGGACTGCAAGGGACCGACTTGGGATTTTACCAGTCTTTTCCTCCTGATATACCGATAAAAGCTTTTGCAGTCTGTCTTTATGTTTGCTGCAAGTTTACTTTCGTATTCTATTTTCCCCTTCCTGATTAATCCCTTTGTCCTCTTTTGCTGTATCTTGTACTGCCCCCAATCTTCCGGTCTGGTGCTTTTTTTTGCCAGTTGATATGCCCTTTTTTTTTATTTTATGCTGTCCCTAATTTCCCTCGTTATCCACGGTTGAGTCACCTTTTTAGGTTTATTTTTATGCCAAACCGGTATAAACATGTTCTGGAATTCTTCCATTCTATCTTTGAATGCTTGCCATTGTCTCTCCACTGTCAATCCCCCCAGAAACACCACCCAATCAATCTTACCCAATTCCCGTCTCATACCCTCGTAATTCCCTTTATTTAAGTTCTGGACCTTAGTCTCTGATTCAATTTCCTCACTCTCCATCTCGACTGAGAGCTCGATCATATTATGATCGCTCTGACCCAAGGGGCCTCGTACAAGAAGATTGCTGATAAGTCCCTTCTCATTGCACAATACCCAGTCTAAAAGCTTCTTTAACATACTGTTCCACTTCTAAACCTCACATTGGTATCTGCAAATTCCTAAGTGTAAACTTTTAAGTTTTCTGATATCCTTATACTTCCACCCAGACAGGGAGTAAGTAATATTGCATTCACCCTGAGATAAACAGTGCAACAGGAATGCGTGGGACTGAAGTGGCAGGACTTTCAGGGGATGGAGCAAGTATTTATGGACTTGGGTTCTGTCTTCACTCCGTTCCAGCTTGTGACCTGCACAACATATTGATGTTTGTAAGGTACAAGTATCATAACCTCTACACATCTTGCATTTTTCTGTAATTATATTCTCAATTTAGAAAGCTGTTTAAATATCTTAACATAAGCTTTTATACAAATGCAGAAGTGGGTAGGGAACAATGGCTTTGTTTACAAAATAAATAGGAAGACTGTGTATAATTGATATATCTACATAAAATATTTCCAGAGTTAGCACTCTTTAATTTTTATTCCAATAATTTTAGTTTTGCAGTTCCTCTTATGTTCATTTTTTATGATGTGGTCAGGCTGCAGTCTGTTGGCTTGATTGACAGATTGGCCAGGAACTTGCTTTCTTGCAATTTGTAGTTGATCACCGAACAATGGCTGCTATTGATGACCGATTGCACAGAATGTGATTGATTTCATAAGGTGGTAATTTAACAATTTGTTTCTGCCATCAAATGGTACACTGTATATGTTCCAAAGAATCTCCATTTGAAAGAAAGGTGGAATTTTTGTATGTTTGTTTATCAGTGACTGACTGCTTTTCGGCTTTCTGTGCAGCTAGCATGGTTGATTGACATAAAGGAAGAACTTGCATTTATATAGTGCCTTTCATGTCCAAAGTGCTTCACAGCCAATGAATTACTTTTAAAATGTGGTCAGCAACATGGCAGCCAATTTATGCACAGCAAGGTTCCACAAACATCACTGAGGTAAAAGACCAATTAAACTGTTTTTGTAGGGTTTGAGGGATAACTATTGACCAAAACACTGGGCGAGCTCCCCTGCTTTTTAAATAGTTTCACGGGATCTTTTACTTCAACCTGCTGGGGCAGACGGGACCTCCGTTTAACGTCTCATCCGAAAGTCCCCACCTCTGACAGTGCGGCGCTCCCTCAAGTCCAGGAGTGGAGCTTGAACCAACGATCTTCTGACTCAAGTGAGAATGCTACCACTGAACCAATGTTGACACTTTAAACAAAATTTTTTTTAAACTTAAATTCTGGTTTTTTTATTGGTGGTAGGTTTATAAATTGCTTAACATCATATCCAGCCACTGTGCTCTTACTTTTAATTTATTCTTTACAAACAACAGGTATTTGCTGAAGCCAAGTGTTTTCCAGTATGTTGCATCATCCCAACATATAATGTGTCCTACAGAATAGATCCATGTTGTTCTTTGTTAATTTTCTTATTGTCGTTAAAACATTTCTTTAGTTTTCACGCTGCTGCTTTGTAATGGGAAAGTTCTAGACAATACCTGTGGACATGAATTACGTTTTCTTTTCTTTTCAAACAAAATATAATTTAATTCCTTAAAAGTCCTTGGATTAACTGCAATATGTGCCTTGGCCATTAATCTAGGTTTCTCAATTTAAAAAAAAAAAAAAAAAAAAATCTCCATACTTTTAATTCTCAGGAAGTTACCCTTTTCTGTGCCAGTTATGAATGTTTTTCACTGTACTTTTGTGACGTGTCTTCCAAAACATCACAGTTTGAGTTTTGTGAAAGGTTGCACTGGAAATCTAAGGGAAACTATTTTCAATTTTTTTTGCTTTGTCTTGGGGTGAGGGCCATCTGATCAGTGCCAAACATGGTGTGCCTAAGTCAGACAAGAACTTACTTTCATTCTGGTCACTTGCCTCACCTTCATATTATCAATTTCATGAAATGTTGGATACGTATATTTTTTGAACATTCTCAATCTTTAACTTCCAAGGACAAGCATTCAAAACAATATCCATTCATTTTACCCACTCTCGATACCAAAAGCTGGTCCTAAGACGAGACTTGGCAGCAGCTGACAAACTGGCCTCATTCTGTGTACCTGTACTTTAGGAATTATACTAATCAAGATGAGGAATTGGTGCTGGGCGATGGAAACATTTTCTACTTTTTGGTATTGAATGCTCTTGGGTCAGACTGTGTAGGTTACAGGATGAAATGTCAGTGTGTCTCAATTCAAAACTCTGGGCACCTCATTGTGTCATTTTCCATTTTTACGTTCACCCATCACTGCCTGAGTAAAACTGACAGTTGTACTATTGGCTATCTGTGCTGTCAACTTGCATTCAGCTGGGATCTGGGTTGAAACTGGCTAAATTAAAGGTTCTTAAATTTCAAACTTTCATCTTGGCAGTCTGGGTTGAACTTGAACCCAGGTCTTGGATGTATTGGGGTAATGCTGGAAAATAATTGTAGTCAACAACTCTCCCTTATTTGCACCTGAACATCTCTGAACACTAGCTGCTGGAGCAATACCACCATGGATTTCTGACTGAGATTTCACTTTAAAACAGAATCATAGACAGAGAATAGACATTACTCATCCGGTTGACAGTGGAAATTAATTCTCCCATTTCCAGAAGGTGGAATCCACAATACCAGTATATATTATAACAGAAGCTCTCCCTTTGATCAGAGGAGAGAAAAACAGCATCTCTCAGCTATCAGTGAGAATGTACGTACATGCGCAACTATCAGGAAAAATACTTTCTCTTTGACTTTGACTTTAAAAGGGTTATTCAAAAATAAAATCTAGCATATCTTCAACTTCAATAATTTGCCTTCAAAATCTGGTTCATTTTAATTTTCAAATGTACAGAAACTGTTTTCTGCAGTTAGGGAAAAAGTAAAGATAGTTCAACTATGTTGACTGCATGGCTTGTCATTAATCAAATGTTGTAACTGCCTAGAGTGGGGTTAACTACAGTTCAGTACTGAACTGGGTGGTTTTCTCCTTCAGTAATAGCTGCAAACAATGAGCATGTCAACTGCCACTAATACTTAATGGCATTGCATAGTCAAATTGATATGCAATTCCGTTTGTTGAGTAAGTATTTTTGCATCGTGCACAACGCAGCTTTTTCTTGCAGTTCCATATTTTCATACACAAGCAGGAAATATTTTTTTTTTACCACTTCCAGAGGAACAGGCGTGGACTAGGTCTCTGTATAAATTTTGTAAAGTGACAGTTCTAATAAGATGGGGAAGGGGGAGAAGAAGTAACCTTCAGAGCTGACTCGTTTCATAGTTTGCAGTACACTAGACTTCATCCGATTTGTAATTTCTTGCCTCGTGTATAGGATAAATGTTACGAGCTCTAATGGAATTCTGCTTTCATTATTTAATTGAATTCCACCCCCGAAGTAAAAATGAGTGTAGAGGTACAACATGTTGGGACAGTATTTGGTGAATTGCAGCACGCAGGTATGCCCTTGTGATTTTTTGCATGTGGTGACCTTGACTCTGTATCTGTGTAATTGCTGAATGGAGCCCAGGTGTTTCCTCCTGAAGAGGGAGGAAACTATCACAGGATCAAAGTCACCCCCCTGAGCCACTCTGCCCCCCTCCTTGCAGCTGCAACAGCATTGAAAGTACTATATGGAGCAGGAGACTTTAAAGGAGAAGAAAATCCTTGCCAAATGAATCAAATTTATTCGAATGAGGAGATCTAAAGCTTAAAATGGAGCAAAATCTCAGTTTAAAATCAAATTCTGAAACTAACAGTTTGGCAAAAAAAAATGAGCCTAATAACACTAAATTGGAAGGCTCAGTGAAATTATCAATTGCGTAGCTGAGCCGTACAGTCCAGAAAGGTCCCTGGTTCAATCCTTGGGTGTGACGGCTGTGGTAACCATGCTGGCTCTACAACTAGCTTCAGCGTTTCTAGGTTAGTGAGGGGAAGTAATCCAAGCTCCTGCTCCTCATCGCTATCCAGCATTCCTGGGTAGATGTCTGATATGAACAGTATTGAGTTTGGCTGTTATGCTGAGCCAGCCAGCCAGCACACCATCAAGGCTTGTATGTGGATAATGGCCATTTAGGGGAGGTACTGGAGGCAGTCAGTACTCGTGGAACTGTACAGCAGCAAGGACAGAAAATGAGAGGTGAAGGGAAGAATTGCTTTAAGTTGCATCACATAGAATCTGTGGGATGTTAATAGATTTATGTTAAAGGCTTAAAGATATTCTTTCTGACTCTATAAATACACAAAAACTTTAATTACATTCTTCAATGGAGGAAACAAGATTAGACAGGAATGGTCATAGGTATTGGGCCCAATATGAGAACCCCACAGGAAAAAATGATGGCAAATATTGTGCTCCAATATTTTGTTGAAGCTGTAGCTAGAGAAAGCTTGAGAGGATCCCTTTCTCCATCTTGGACCACCCTGCCCCGCCCCTCAGTAATAATTAGGAGACTAATTGTCAAACCGTTCTCCCATCTCCCAAAGTCGACGACTTTAAAGAAGCAAAAAAAACTTGCCCAGCTAGTTTAGGCAGTGGGCCCATCAGTGAATGGCTATAATTATAGGGGAACATTATTGTATGATGGGAGGAGGAACTACCACATCTACCTCCAGATTACTTGCTAGGACTAGCAGAAAAAAGGGGTAGGGCCACTAGTAAAGGTTCACATACAGAATTATAGAATCACAGAATGATACAGCACAGGAGGAAGCCATTCGGCCCATCGTGCCTATTTCTGCTCTATGGTAGAGTTATCCAATTAATCCCACTCCCCTACTCTTTCCCTATAGCGCTGTAAGGCATTGCATTCCAGATCATAACAACTCGCTGTGTTTGTTTCCTCAATTCACCTCTGGTTCTTTTGCCAACCACCTTAAATCTGTGTCCTCTGGTTACTGACCCTTCTGACGCTGGAAACAGTTTCTCCTTATTTACTTCAAAAATCATGAAGGTTTTGATGAACACCTGTCAAATCTGCTCATTACCTTCTCTGCTCTAAGGAGAACAACCCCAGTTTCTCTAGTCTCTCCACATAACTGAAGTCTTTCATCCCTGGTACCACTCTAGTAAATCTCTTTTGCACCCTCAACTCTAACCAAATGGATTCTGTCCTTATCCCCTCAAGAACATCCTCCCTTTCCAACACTACAATGTCTTCCTTAATCAGCACTGCCACCCCACCTCGCTTTTTTCCTTCCCTATCTTTTCTGAACACCTTGTATCCTTGAATATTAAGTGCCCAGTCCTCCACGTTTCAGATATTGCCACACAGCTAATTGTGCTTGTAGCTCACCAACCTTATTAACCACACTTTGTGCATTTACGTACATGAATTCTAAACCCATTTTTGAATTTTTCTTAGTCTGCTCCTATCTAATATGGTACCACTACCGCCTCTAGTACTATCCAACACACTCACTCTTTTATGCACCTTATTCCTCTTTTCTACTTCTATATGCTGGTGCCCATCCCCCTGCCAAGTTAGTTTAAACCAAGGAAAGACATACTTGCCTTAGAGGGAGTGCAGCAAAGGTTCACTCTGTAAACTTTGAAATTATTCCCTGTATACCCAAGTCCAGGTCATTAATATATATCATAAGAACATAAGTTAAGAACATAAGAAATAGGAGCTGGACTAGGCCATTTGGCCCTTTGAGCCTTTTCATCATTCAATAAGATCATGGCTGATCTTCTACTTCAACTCCACCTTCCCGCACTATTCCCATATCCCTTAATTCCCTTTGTTCCCAAAAATTTATCGACCTCTGTCTTGACTATACTCAACGACTGAGCATCCACAGCTCTCTGGGGTAGAGAATTCCAAAGATTCACAACCCTTTGAGTGAAGACATTTCTCCTCATCTCAGTCCTAAATCGCTGACCCCTTATTCTGTGACTGTGACCTCGTGTTCTAGATTCCCCAGCCAGGGGAAACATTTTCCCAGCATTAACCCTGCCAAGCCCCTTAAGAATTTTATATGTTTCAATTAGATCACGGATACAGAGTGGCTGATGCACAGCCAAATATAGAGCAAAAACAAGTCAGCCTGGAAGGCAGAGCAAATATGTAACGGCACAAGGGAGTATGGCAAGGCTGGATGGCATTTATTTTAATGCAAGGAGTCTTGCGAGTAAGGCAGATGAATTGAAGGTGTTGATGAACATATGGGAGTATGATATTGTTGCTATCACAGAGACATGGTTGAGGGAGGGGCAGGACTGGCAGCTCAATATTCCGGGGTATGGAATCTTCAGGCGAGACAGAGGGGGGTGTAAAAGAGGAGGGGGTGTCGCAATATTAATCAAGGAGTCAATTACTGCTGTAAGGAGGGATGATATCTTAGCAGGTTCCTCTAACGAGGCCGTAGAACTTAAAAACAAAAAAGGGGCAAACACTTTGCTGGGAGTGTACTATAGGCCCCCAAACAGTCAGGGGGAGATAGAGGAACAGATATGTAGGCAAATCTCAGAAGTGTAGAAATAATAGGGTAATAATAGGGGATTTCAACTTCCCCAATATTAACTGGGATAGTCAGAGTGTGAAAGGCTCAGAGGGTGTAGAATTCTTAAAGTGCATCCAGGAGAGCTTTTTGAGCCAGCATGTAGAAAGTCCTACAAGAGAGGGGGCGGTACTGGACCTAATTCTAAGGAATGTAACCGGGCGAATGTGGTAGAAGTGTCAGTAGGAGAGCATTTTGGTGACAGTGACCATAATTCGGTGATATTTAAGGTAGTCATGGAAAAGGGCAAGGATGGACTGGGATCAGCTACTTGTAGGAAAATCCACATCAGAGCAGTGGGAGTCTTTCAGAAAGGAAATAGAGAGTACAGTGCCAACATGTTCCCATAAAGGTCAAGGGTGGGACCAACAAACCCAGGGAACCATGGATGTTGAGGGATATACAAGAATGGATTAGGAAAAAAATGGAGGCTTTTGGCAGATACAAAAGACTAAAATCAGTGGAAGCCCTAGAGGAGTATAGAAAGTGCAGGGGGGTACTCATAAAAAGAAATTAGGAGAGCAAAGAGGGGGTATGAAAAAACACTGGCGGGCAAAATAAAGGAAATTCCCAAGGTGTTTTATAAGTATATTAAGGGCAAGAGGATAACCCATTACGGACCAAAGTGGCA
This sequence comes from Somniosus microcephalus, assembly GCF_052327205.1. Lineage (NCBI taxonomy): Eukaryota > Metazoa > Chordata > Chondrichthyes > Squaliformes > Somniosidae > Somniosus > Somniosus microcephalus. Next base: position 120,484,442 of record NC_140987.1, on the reverse strand, counting down.
ATGTGTGTAGAGCTGGAAAATGTAGGTGAGGTTTTAAATGAATATTTTTCATCTGTGTTCACTATGGAGAAGGACGATGTAAGCATAGAAATCAGGCAGGGGGATTGTGATATACTTGAACAAATTAGCATTGAGAGGGAGGAGGTACTAGCGGTTTTAGCGGGCTTAAGTGGATAAATCCCCAGGCCCAGATGAGATGTATCCCAGGCTGCTGTGTGAGGCAAGGGAGGAGATTGCAGGGGCTCTGACACAAATTTTCAGAACCTCTCTGGCCACCGGGGAGGTGCCAGAGGACTGGAGGACAGCTAACGTAGTACCATTATTCAAGAAGGGTAGTAGGGATAAACCAGGGAATTACAGGCCAGTGAGCCTAACATCAGTGGTAGGGAAATTATTGGAAAAAATTCTGAGGGACAGAATTAGTCTCCACTTGGAGAGGCAAGGATTAATCAGGGATAGCCAGCATGCCTTTGTCAGGGGGAGATCATGTCTAACCAATTTGATTGAATTTTGAGAGGGGTGACTAGGTGTGTGGATGAGGGTAGTGCAGTTGATGTAGTCTACATGGACTTCAGTAAGGCTTTTGACAAAGTCCTGCATGGGAGACTGGTCAAGAAGGTAAGAGCCCATGGGATCCAGGGCAATATGGCACATTGGATCCAAAATTGGCTTAGTGGCAGGAGGCAGAGGGTGATGGTCGAAGGTTGTTTTTGTGACTGGAAGCCTGTCTCCAGCGGTGTACTGCAGGGATTGGTGCTGGGCTCTTTGCTGTTTGTAGTGTACATTAATGATTTAGATATGAATGTAGGAGGTATGATCAGTAAGTTTGCAGATGACGTGAAAATTGCTGGAGTGGTAAATAGCGAGGAGGGAAGCCTCAGGCTACAGGACGATATAGACGGGTTGGTTAGATGGGCAGAACAGTGGCAAATGGAATTTAACCCTGAAAAGTGTGAGGTGGTGCATTTTGGGAGGACTAACAAGGCAAGGGAATACACAATGAATGGTAGGACCCTAAGAAGGACAGAGGATCAGAGGGACCTTGGTATGCATGTACATAGATCCCTGAAGGCAGCAGGACAGGTAGATAAGGTGGTTAAGAAGGCATATGGGATACTTGCCTTCATTAGCCGAGGCATAGAATATTCAAGCAGGGAGGTTATGATGGAGCTGTACAAAACGCTAGCTAGGCCACAGCTGGAATACTGTGTGCAGTTCTGGTTGCCACACTATAGGAGGGATGTGATTGCATTGGAGAGGGTGCAGAGGAGATTCACCATGTTAGCTGGGCTGGAGCATTTCAGCTGTGAAGAGAGATTGGACAGGCTGGGGTTGTTTTCCTTGGAGCAGAGAAGTCTGAGGGGGGACCTGATTGAGGTGTACAAAATTATGAGGGGCATAGATAGGGTAGGTAAAAAAAAAAAAAAGGAACTTTTCCCCTTAGTAGAGGGGTCAATAACCAGGGGGCATAGTTTCAAGGTAAGGGGCAGGAGGTCTAGAGGGGATTTGAGGAAAAACTTTTTCACCCAGAGGGTGGTTGGAATCTGGAACTCACTGCCTGAAAGGGTGGTAGAGGCAGGAACCCTCAACATTCAAGAAGCATTTAGATGAGCACTTAAAACGCCATAGCACACAAGGCTACGGACCAAGTGCTGGAAAATGGGATTAGAATAGACAGGGCTTGATGGCCGGCACGAAGGGCCTCTTTCTGTGCTGTATAACTCTGACACCTCATTCTTCTAAACTCGAAGTAATATAGGCCTATTGTACTCAATCTCTGCTCATAGGGCAATCCCCTCATCCCAGGAACCAGTCTAGTGAACCTTTGCTGCACTCCCTCTAAGGCAAGTATGTCTTTCTTTGGGTAAGGAGACCAGAACTGTACACGGCACTCCAGGTGTGGCCTCACCAATGCCCTGTATAATTGTAGTAAGACTTCTTTACTCTTATACTCTAATCCCTTTGTAACAAAAGCTAACATACCATTTGCTTTCCTAATTGCTTGCTGTACCTGCATGTTAACTTTCTGTAATTCATGTACAAGGACACCCAGGTCCCTCTGAATGCAAACATTTCCCATTCTCTCACCATTCAAAATATATTCTGCTTTTTTGTTTTTCTACCAAAGTGGATAACTTCACGCTTCCCCACATTGTATTCCAATTTGCCATGTTATTGCCCACTCAGTCAACCTGTCTATATCTCTCTGCAGCCTCTTTGTGTCCTCCTCACAGCTTACTTTCCCACCTAACTTCTCAAAGAGCAGTGGTCCCAACACCAAACCCTGGGGGACACTACTGTACTTTCCTCCAGTCTGAAAAACAACCGTTGACCACTACACTCTCTGCTTTCTGTCCTTCAGCCAATTTTGGATCCAAGCTGTCCCTTTAAACCCATGAATAATGACTTCTTGGTTAAGGCACCAGAAATGTTTAGAAGAGGGGAATGAAATAAAAGTTAAACTGCCTGCCTTGGTTGAATCACCACTGATCATTTTAAAAACATAAGGCAAGTGTCTAATAGAAGAACAAGCACTGGTTGAGACAGTTGGCCCATTAACAGTACCTTGCATTCATGTAGCACCTTTAACATCGAAAACATCCCAAGCTGCTTCACAGACGTAATCAGACAAAAGTGGACGCTGAGCCAAAGGAGGAGTTATTGGGTAGAATCATCAGAAGTGCAGTAAAGGAGGTGGGTTTTAAAGAGGGTCTTCAAGGAAGAGAGCGAGGTGGAGAGGCGCCGGTGTTCCAGACGGGAATTCCAGAGCGTGGGGCCTAGACGGCTAAAGGCACAGCCAGCAATAGTGGGGAGAAGGGCATGAAGGATGAACAAGAGCCCAGAGTTGGAGGAACACACAGTTCTTGGAGGGTTGTAGGGCTGGAGAAGGTTACAGCAATGGGGAGGGATGAGGCCATGAAGAGATTTAAACATAAGGATGGGAACTTTCAATTAGTGGCATTGGGAGACCGGGAGCCAATGTAGGTCAGTGAGGACAATGGTGATGGGTGAACAGGACTTTGTCCGGGATAGGATACAGGCAACAGAGTTGAATGGAGCAGAAGTTTATGGCGGGTGGAGGATGGGAAGCCGGCCAAGAGAGCTTTGAATTATGTGAGAATCTGTAACCGTACGATTGGTCAACATTGCTGTCGTGGGGTGGGGTGGGGGGAGGAGAGGTGCAGTGCATGAACTGTCAAATTAGATCTGTATCTTTGATCGTCAAGTCAAGCAGTTTTGAATTTGTAAACTACTGTCAAGTACACACTAGTAAAAATTTATCCAAAGTAGAATAATTATTTTGCTACTTTCTCGGAACTTGGGCAAAGTTTACATTGAAACTACTTCCCTGCCTTAAATTAATGTTCTACCTTTAGTTGACATTTGTAACACTTGCCATGCCCTGATTTGTATTTAAATTGAAGAAAATGCCATGTAACCATTTTTTAAACGTATTTTTTAAACCTGCATTTGCATTCTGGGATATGATAAATAACCTCATATACAATACATGAATGCTGAATATAATAATGATGGATGCAAAATCCAGTACATACAGCTTTAATATGTTTTCTGAATTCCACATGGTATACATGAAAGTTAACTTTTTCTCCTTATTCTGAGTAAATTTATGTTTAGCTGGAGTGCCCGGCGATGCCGAGGCTTTTTTGAGGGCATGTTGTTGGGGGAGAGAGAGAGAGAGACTGGGAGTGTGAGAGAGAGAGACTGGGAGGGAGTGCCGAGAGAGAGAGACTGGGAGGGAGTGCCGAGAGAGAGAGACTGGGAGGGAGTGCCGAGAGAGACTGGGAGGGAGTGCCGAGAGAGACTGGGAGGGAGCTCTCTCGCCCTCCCCCTCTCCTCTCCCCTCCCCTCCTTTCCGGTACCAGAACGGAGTCAGTCCGACATTGGGAGGCCGGCTGCCCATCGCTCCGAAGCGAGCCCGGGGTTCCTCATCGTTAACGCAGCGGGCCTTTGGACCCGGTTGGCCGGGCGGCAAACGAACGCCTTTTGCTGCGGTGGGGGGGGGGAAGAGAGAGACGCCGCCGCTCACCTGCTCGCTTCCCTCTTCCCGCGGGCTTTCGGGCTGCGCGGGGAAGAGAGAGGGAGACCAGCCTTTAGAAAGATGGCGGCGGTGGCTACGCTCGGCTCAGACCCGCCCAGCCAGCCTTTAGAAAGATGGCAGCGATCGCGGGCCGCTTGTTGAGCGGGACGGGAGGTGCCTTGCTCGGGCGTGGCTGGGCAACAGAGGCCGAGGCTTCGAGGCCTGGAAAAACGGTGAAAGGTAGGAAAATTAATGAGGTTAGAGAAAAGATTTACAAATTAATTAACTTTTTAAAAAAAACAATTTGTGTTTTAAAAGCAACTTTTTTTTTGCTGGAAGTCTAGATTTGAAAATAAACAGGCAGAAAGTGGGAAAAAGAAAGGAAGAGTTAGGAATCAAGATGGCGGCCACTCACCTCAGCTCAGAAGGATTAGGCCCGCCCACACGCACCGATTGGTCAACCATCAGGTCACTGAACTGTAGGATTGGTCAATCACCACGTCACTCAACTCTAGGATGGCCCGCCCACACACGCAATGAACCCGCCCCCGTGACACAGCGATTGGTCAACCGTCATGTTGCTCGACTGTACGATTGAGTGACGTGAAGGTTGACCAATGCTAATGGGCGGAATGTTCAACGTTTTTTGGATACCGTCTGAACAATCTTTGTCTGACCAAAAAGTAAATACACTTATGACCATTCCGGAATCATAAGCTTTCTTTTGATATAACACATGTGTAGGTACGCTCTAACTTTTGAGTGTATAGAGGACAGACAGACAGACGGACAGACAGATGGACAGACAGATGGACGTGAGTGTATGTATGTGGAGAAGGTTATTTTTAGTGTTAACATTGATAAAATGATTGCAACAATTTAAGTAAAAATATAGGGACATATTTTGTATTGTATATCTGGCGATCCAGTATTTAAAGAAGGACAATATAGCCCATCAAAATACAATTTGCACTTAAAGATGAGTTAAGGGGGAATTTAGGTATTATGGTAATGAAACCCAAAATTTGAATAATGTTTATTGACTGTTTATTTGTTACTTCACAGTGCATAGTGTTTGGTTGGCTTTGTAAGTACTTGCTTGATTGTGTAAAACATTGAAGCGTGATTATAAATAAAAACAGAAAATGCTGGAAATACTCAGCAGATCAGGCAATGGCTGGAGTCATACCTAGCACAAAGGAAGATGATTGTGGTGGTTGGAGGTCAATCATCACAGCCCCAGGACGTCGCTGCAGGAGTTCCTCAGGGCAGTGTCCTAGACCCAACCATCTTCAGCTGCTTCATAAATGACCTTCCCTCCATCATAAGGTCAGAAGTGGGGATGTTCGCTGATGACTGCACAGTGTTGAGTGCCATTCGCCACTCCTCAGATAATGAAGCAGTCCATGCTCGCATGCAGCAAGACCTGGACGACATTCAGGCTTGGGCTGATAAGTGGCAGGTAAAACTTGAGCCACACAAGTGCCAGGCAATGACTATCTCCAACAAATGAGAGTCTAACCACCTCCCCTTGACATTCAACGGCATTACCATCGCTGAATCCCCCACCATCAATATCCTGGGGGATCACCTTTGACCAGAAACTTAACTGGACCAGCCACATAAATACTGTGGCAACAAGAGCAGGTCAGAGGCTAGGTATTCTGCAGCGAGTGTCTCACCTCCTGACTCCCCAAAGCCTCTCCACCATCTACAAAGCACAAGTCAGGAGTGTGATAGAATACTCTCCACTTGCCTGGATGAGTGCAGCTCCAACAACACTCAAGAAGCTCGACACCATCCAGGACAAAGCAGCCCGTTTGATTGGCACCCCTTCCACCACCGGCGTACCGTGGCTGCAGTGTATACCATCTACAAGATGCACTGCAGCAACTCGCCAAGGCTTCTTCGGCAGCACCTCCCAAACCCGTGACCTCTACCATCTAGAAGGACAAGGGCCGCAGGCGCATGGGAACACCACCACCTCCAAGTTCCTCTCCAAGTCACACACCATCCTGACTTGGAAGTATATCGCCGATCCTTCATCGTCACTGAGTCAAAATTCTGGAACTCCCTCCCTAACAGCTCTGTGGGAGTACCTTCACCACACGGACTGCAGCAGTTCAAGAAGGCGGCTCACCGGGCAGCTGGGGATGGGCAATAAATGCTGGCCTTGCCAGCAATGCCCACATCCCATGAACGAATTTAAAAAAAAAAGCATCTGTGGAGAGAGAAACAGTGTTAAAGTTTCAGGTCGATGACCCTCCATGACTGACGAAGGGTCATCGACCTGAAATGTTAACTGTTTCTCTCTGCACAGATGCTGCCTGATCATCTGAGTATTTCCAGTATTTTCTGTTTTTATTCAGATTTCCAGCATCCACAGCATTTTGCTTTTGTATGAAGGGTGATTTATACCTGGATTTATTCAATATAATTAGTGTCTCTGCCCATTTTTCTCTTCTAATCTTATGAAAAACCCTGGGGACAGAATTGGCAATTTCAGTTTTGGTGTACACACTGTACACCGAATGACATTAGAAAATGTGATTTAAAAAAAAAAAAAAAAAAGTTTTGGTCTCCTGCACAAATGGAAACATCTTCTTCTTTAAGTCTACCCTATCAAACCCTTTCATATATCAAACCCTTTCATAATTTAAAAAACCTATCGGATCACCTCTCAGCCTGCTCTTTTCTAGAGATGCGGATATATTCCATCTACTTTCCCCTTCTCAGCCAAGGTTAACCTTGGTGTGGGTACGATAGCTTAATAAACACAGCAAGCATTGGAAGTCCTGCAACGATAAAACCAACCATTTACTTTCATCGCAAGTGGGTTTTTTTTCTCTACCCTATAAATTCACAGCATTGTAGGCAATTCACGTATTTTTGTTGGTGATCATTATTTCTTTTTAGTTTGGAAGAACTGTGAATACATGTACAGCAAAGTCAAGTTGGAGTTAGTTTAAATAATATTGGCCTAATGTTTGTTCGTGCCCAAACAACCGCTAATTGGGTCTTTTTTAAAATGTGTGCTCATTAATTGCTCCTTGCCAACCACAATTTATACATTATGCTTCATAAAACACCAGTCACAAGGAAAGTAACCTTGGAGTTAGCATTTTTTTTTTTTTTTAACAGGTGCTTGAGTTTAACCTAAAATGACTTTGTCAGATGAAGCCGTGCACATGTTATTAGCACAACTGCTGTTTAACATACATGTTTAACCTTCCGCATTTCTGCTTTGCACCAGTAAGTTAAAAGGGCAACTAAAGTTCAGTATCATTGTATTTTTCATTCTCCTTTTCAGTTTTTTCCCACCTTTTATTATCGTCATCTCTTGGCTGCATGGAGACAGACCTATGGTTGGGGGGAGTGCGAGAAGCCGGGGAGCTCCTCATCATTTGTCATGCCAAAATAACAAAAGTGAAGTCATTTAAGGAGGGCTTTACTGGTAATCAAATGTTATGAGTTTTTACTCTCTAAAGGATCCCCTTTTAGTTAATTTTAATAGCTGGGTTGGTGGAAGGGCAGGAGAAATGTCACTGGAGCTATTTGGTTGTTCATTTTAACTGCAGTGATTACTGGGTGGGTGGCACCATGCTCTGTTTTTCTGTACTACATCCTGGGATGTGCTATATATACATATGGTTATCATCACTCATTTACCAGATCCAGAAGGTTCACTCAGCAGACCTTTACAAAATTACATCTGAAAGGAAACTTTTTTTTAACAATTTTTGTGTGTGGTATATTCAGGCTGTTTGTATTTCCACCCAGTTTCCTTCCCTCCCCTCCTTATGAAGGCATTGACTCCTAGCTGGGTAACAGGCTCAGCACCCTCCAATACCTCACCCAAGTGACCATTCTTTATGTACCAATTTAGATTGGAGTGTCCGCAGATATTCAACTGGAGCATGGTGATTCAGCCAGTCCCAATCCAGTCTTCACCTGACATCCGCATAGGATAGTCAGCAGAGGTCACCGAATAATGGTCAGGAGAAAGAACCTTCCTCACCCAGGGTCACTGAGGCCTATTGAAGGGCCTCTAACGCTAGCGCAGTGTGTGGTAAACCACTGTTTGTATTCCACTGTGTACATGCCTGGACATGCCTCGGCTGACTCCTCCCACAAGTCCTAGTATAAAGGTGACTGCTCCCCAGCCCTTTGTATTTCTGGACTGGTCGACCACTCGAGGCAGACCTTCATTCTTTTGTTAATAAAAGCCTTTAGTTACTCTCTTAACTCTCAGTCTTTTGAGTAATTGATAGCGCATCAATTTTATTAACAAAATTTTTATAATGGAGAAGATCCTCACACCAGCATGCCTGGACTTAGATCATCGGGAGGCGGACTCATCCACCAAGCTTACTCACTGGCTTAAGTGTTTCGAAAAATTCCTGACCGCCTCCGCAGCAATCAAATCGGACGAGGACAAACTGGATGTCCTGACCTCCAAAGTGAACCACCGAGTGTACTCGGTCATCCAAGATGCGACCTCGTACGCGGACGCTATCAAGCTCCTCAAGGACCAGTACACGCGCCCAGTGAACGAAGTGTACGCCAGGCACCTTCTGGGGAGTCGTAAACAACAACCTGGGGAATCGACCATGGAATACCTTCAGGCACTGTCTGTGCTTGGCCGGGCCTGTGGTTGTAAGGATGTAAAGGCCGCCGTGTACACAGAGGAACTTATCCGGGACGCTTTTGTAGCGGGCCACAGATCCAATTACACCCGACAGCGACTGTTGGAGCAGAGTGACCTCGACCTCAACAAGGCCTCTGAACTCGCACTATCACTGGATGCAGCCTACCGGGGCATGGATGCCTACTCCTCTGCACCGTGGACGCCGCGGGGAATGACAGCCTGGGACACGGTAGGACCGCCTCATAGCGCCGTGCCACCCCAGCCACACCCCAGCAACGGCCCAACTACCGCAGCAGTGTCCCAAGGCCAGACAGCAGTGCCCCAAGGCCAGAAATGCTACTTCTGTGGCCAGGCAAAACACCCCAGAGCGCGCTGCCCGGCGAAAAACGCGATCTGCTCGGGCTGCGGGAAGAAGGGAAACTACGCTAACGTCTGCAGGGCCAAAGCCACCCCGAACCCCAGCAGCGCCGCGTGTGGGCCATGCGGGCCGCCATCTTGGGCCTCCCCGGCCATGTGCGAACCACCGGTACAGCAGCCATTTTGGACGCCTCCAGCCACATGGGGATCATGGACGCCGCCATCTTGGACGACAGCCGGAACGCAGCAGGCCCCCAACACCGCCTCATTTGATACCCGCAGCGACACACCGACCCCTACGCTGGCATCCGTTACACTGGACCAAGCGAGACCGCACCAGCTGGCCAGCTCCACAATGGACATTAAGGTAAATGGCCACGATACAATCTGCCTTTTTGACTCTGGGAGCACGGAGAGCTTCATCCACCCCGACACGGTGCAGCGTTGCTCTCTCCCAGTCCTGCCTGCGCACCAGCGGATTTCGATGGCCTCCGAGTCCCAGTCGGCGGACATCGGCGGCTACTGCGTAGTGACACTCGTAGTAGACGGGACCGTGTACGATCATTTTAAACTTCTGGTCCTGCCCGACCTCTGCGCTGCCGTCCTGCTGGGGTTAGATTTTCAGTGCCACCTTAAAAGTGTTACGATGGCGTACGGTGGACCCCTACCCCCACTCACAGTCCGCAGCCAGCAGCTCCCAAATTGCCCGCCGCGCACCAGGTGCAACCTCTCCACACTCAGTCACCCCCCCCCCCCCACTGTTTGCTAACCTCACCCCCGACTGTAAGCCCATCGCCACAAAGAGCAGGCGATACAGTGCCGGGGACAGGGTTTTCATTAAAACCGAAGTGGAGCGGCTCCTGAAGGAAGGGATTATTGAGGGCAGCACCAGCCCCTGGCGAGCCCAGGTTGTGGTCGTTAAGACCGGTGAGAAGCAGCGCCTGGTCATCGACTACAGCCAGACAATAAATCGCTACACCCTGCTGGACGTCTACCCACTCCCCCGCATAGCTGATATGGTCAACCAGATCGCGCAGTACCGCGTCTTCTCGACCATTGACCTGAAATCAGCGTACCACCAGCTCCCTATCCGCCCTGAGGACCGCCAGTATACTGCCTTTGAGGCAAATGGCCGCCTCTACCACTTCCTTAGGGTTCCCTTTGGCGTCACCAACGGGGTCTCCGTCTTCCAAAGGGAGATGGACCGGATGGTAGATCCAAATGCGTTGCAGGCCACTTTCCCATATCTGGACAATGTGACCATCTGCGGCCGTGACTTGCAGGACCATGACGCAAACCTCGAAAAATTCCTCCGCACCGCCCAACTCCTGAACCTGACATATAACAAGGAGAAGTGCATATTCCGCACAAACCGCCTCGCCATCCTTGGCTGTGTTGTGGAACACGGAGTCATCGGCCCCGACCCCGACCGGATGCGTCCCCTTATGGAACTCCCACTGCCTCAAGGCCCTGAAGAGGTGCCTAGGGTTTTTCTCCTATTATGCCCAGTGGGTCCCCTACTATGCGGACAAGGCCCATCCGCTGATCAAGTCCACCTCTTTTCCCTTGACGGCAGAGGCCCGCTTAGCCTTCCACCGTATCAAGGAAGACATTGCCAAAGCCACCATGCACGCAGTGGACGAATCCATCCCCTTCCAGGTAGAAAGCGACGCGTCCGACTTTGCCCTGGCCGCTACCCTCAATCAGGCGGGGAGACCCGTGGCCGCCTTTTCACGAACCCTCCAAGGCCCGGAGACCAGACACTCCGCTGTTGAGAAGGAGGCCCAGGCGATTGTGGAGGCTGTGCGTCATTGGAGGCACTACCTGGCCGGAAAACGATTTACCCTGCTCACTGACCAGCGTTCAGTTGCTTTCATGTTTTAACAACAAGCAGAGGGGCAAAATCAAAAATGACAAGATCTTGAGGTGGAGAATCGAACTTTCCACCTACAATTACACGGTGGCATAGTGGTTAGCACTGTTGCCTCACAGCGCCAGGGACCCAGGTTCGAATCCGGCCTCGGGTGACTGTCTGTGTGGAGTTTGCACATTCTCCCCGTGTTTGCGTGGGTTTCCTCCGGGTGCTCCGGTTTCCTCCCACAGTCCAAAGATGTGCGGGTTAGGTTGATTGGCTATGATAAATTGACCCTTAGTGTTAGGGGGATTAAATACGTGGGGTTACGGGGATAGGGTGGGATATGTGTCGGTGCAGGCTTGATGGGCCGAAATGGCCTCTATCTGCACTGTGGGGTTTCTGTGATTTCTGTGATTCTGTGAATTACGAGATCTTGTACCGGCCCGGGAAGCTCAATGAACCCCCGGATGCGCTATCGCGTGGCACCTGCGCCAGCGCGCAGATCGATAGACTGCGGGCCCTCCACAATGACCTCTGCCACCCGGGGGTCACCAGGTTCTTCCACTTCATCAAGGCCCGCAACCTGCCTTACTCTATTGAGGAGGTCAGGACCATGACCAGGAACTGCCAAGTCTGCGCTGAGTGCAAACCGCACTTTTTTATAGACCAGACAGGGCCCACCTGATCAAAGCCACTCGCCCCTTCGAGCGCCTGAGCGTTGATTTTAAAGGGCCTCTCCCCTCCTCCGACCGCAATGTGTACTTCCTCAATATTATTGATGAGTACTCCCGTTTCCCGTTCGCCATCCCCTGCCCGGACATGACCAGTGCCACGGTCATTAAATGTCTGAACGACCTCTTCACCCTGTTCGGTTTCCCCAGCTATATCCATAGCGACCGGGGCTCATCGTTTATGAGCGACGAACTCCGTCAGTACCTGCTAACTAGGGGTATTGCCACAAGCAGGACCATCAGTTACAACCCCCGGGGGAACGGACAGGTGGAAAGAGAAAATGCGACAGTTTGGAAGGCCGCCCTGCTAGCCTTAAAGTCTAGGGGCCTTCCAACCTCCCGCTGGCAGGATGTGCTCCCCGATGCGCTCCACCCTATTCGGTCACTGCTCTGCACTGCCACTAACGCCACCCCTCATGAGAAAATGTTTGTCTTCCCAAGGAAGTCCACATCGGGGACTTCGCTACCGCCATGGCTGACGTCCCCAGGGCCGGTCCTACTGAGAAGGCACGTGAGGACCCATAAAACGGACCCCCTGGTCGAGAGGGTCGACCTCCTCCACGCCAACCCCCAGTATGCTTACATTGCATACCCGGACGGGTGGGAGGACACAGTCTCCATAAGAGACCTTGCACCCTCTGGGGCCGCAGTAACCCACTACTCACTACCACCACCCCCCCCTCCCCCATGATCCGATATCCAGCCCCAGCAGACGGCAGGCCTGGGCCCCGCGACCCGCTCGACATCTACGAGGACGACACGCCTGTGCCACAGCCCACGCAGGACTCGACGCCGGAAGCTCCACTACCCCTGCCGTCGCCACGCCGATCACAGCGGCAGACAAGACCTCCGGAGAGACTCCAATACACTAACTTTTAATACACTTCACCCCGCCGGACTCAATTTTTAACAAGGGGTGAACGTGGTAAACCACTGTTTGTATTCCACTGTGTACATGCCTGGACATGCCTCGGCTGACTCCTCCCACAAGTCCTAGTATAAAGGTGACTGCTCCCCAGCCCTTTGTATTTCTGGACCGGTCGACCACTCGAGGCAGACCTTCATTCTTTTGTTAATAAAAGCCTTTAGTTACTCTCTTAACTCTCAGTCTTTTATGAGTAATTGATAGCGCATCACAGTGAACCTAGCACAAAGGAAGATGGTTGTGGTGATTGAAGGTCAATCATCACAGCCCCAAGACATCGCTGCAGGAGTTCCTCAGGGCAGTGTCCTCGGCCCAGCCATCTTCAGCTGCTTCATCAATGACCTTCCCTCCAACATAAGGTCAGAAATGGGGATGTTTGCTGATGACTGCACAGTGTTCAGCGCCATTCACAACTCCTCAGATAATGAAGCGGTCCATGCTCGCATGCAACAAGACCTGGACGACGTTCAGGCTTGGGCGGATAAGTGGCAGGTAACATTCGCACCACAGAAATGCCAGGCAATGACTATCTCCAACAAGTGAGAGTCTAACCACCGCCCCTTGACATTCAACGGCATTACCATCGCCGAATCCCCTACCATCAACATCCTGGGGGTCACCATTGACCAGAAACTTAACTTGACCAGCCACATAAATACTGTGGCAACAAGAGCAGGTCAGAAGCTAGGTATTCTGCGGCGAGTGTCTCACCTCCTGACTCCTCAAAGCCTTTCCACCATCTACAAGGCACAAGTAAGGAGTGTGATGGAATACTCTCCACTTGCCTGGATGAGTGCAGCTGCAACAACACTCCAAAAGCTCGACACCATCCAGGACAAAGCAGCCCGCTTGATTGGCACCCCATCCACCACCTTAAACATTCACTCCCTCCATCATCGGTGTACCGTGGCTGCAGTGTACACCATCTACAAGATGCACTGCAGCAACTCGCAAGGCTTCTTCGGCAGCACCTCCCAAACCCAAGACCTCTTCCACCTAGAAGGCAAGGGCAGCAGGCGCATGGCAACAGCACCACCACCTCCCAGTCCCACACCATCCTGACTTAGAAGTATATCGCCGATCCTTCATCGTTGTTGGGTCAAAATCCTGGAACTCCCTACCTAACAGCACTGTGGGAGTACCTTCACCACACGGACTGCAGCGGTTCAAGAAGGTGGCTCACCACCACCTTCTCGAGGGCAATTGGGGATGGGCAATAAATGCTGGCCTTGCCAGTGACACCCACATCCCATAAGCAAATAAAAATAAAAGAACCTGGAGCTGGTTATTTACAAGATAAATTAAAGGAGCTGAAGAAAGTTTTGCTGTCCACACATTCATTAATTGTGTTTGCTAAAAATGAAATTTGTACCATATCTCCATAAAGTCCATAAGAACACGTTTTACCACATTGATTTAGCCATCAAAAAGGAGAATTAAAAAAATTATATTTAATGCTTCTTCATATTTGAGCACAATGCACCTGTGTACTCATCTGGAGCCCGAGTCAATTGTAGATTTTAATCTGGAAGAGGATGAAGCTCAAATTGTGGATAATTTTTTGAGAATATAGCTACATTTTTCAGAGATAAATTATCTGGTTTCTAGCATTCTCTGCACAGTACTGTTTTGTCATCCACCACCCAATACTACTGCTCAGTAACATTGTAGTTAGGAATATTGCCTCTTCTGTGGTTTGAGCTGTTGGTTAATAAGGAAAGATAGTTTACTTATTTGCATGCTGATTGCATTACTTCATGGAATATTCATGATCAAAAGGCTCATTTTTATCCTTGCCATCTGAATGTATAGCCAGCAGGAGTTTAAGTGTTTGTTCTGCGCTTGTATTTCACCAATTCCTATAAAGTTGTGGTCTGCTCATCCATGCCTTTGTTACCTCTAGACTTGACTATTCCAACGCACTCCTGGCTGGCCTCCCACATTCCACCCTACGTAAACTTGAAGTCATCCAAAACTCGGCTGCCCATGTCCTAACTCACACCAGGTCCCGTTCGCCCATCTCCCCTGTGCTCGCTGACCTACATTGGCTCCCGGTTAAGCAGCGCCTCGATTTCAAAATTCTCATCCTTGTTTTCAAATCCCTCTATGGCCTCGCCCCTCCCTATCTCTGAAATCTCCTTCAGCCCCACAACCACCACCCCCCCCCCCCCCCCGAGATATCTGCGCTCCTCTAATTCTGCCCTCTTGAGCATCCCTGATTGATAATCGCTCAACCATTGGTGGCCATGCCTTCTGTTGCCTAGGCCATAAGCTATAATTCCCTCCCTATACTTGTCCGCCTCGCTACCTCTCTTTCCTCCTTTAAGACACTCCTTAAAACGTACCCCTTTGACTGAGCTTTTGGTCACCTGCCCTAATTTCTCCTTATGTGGCTCGGTGTCAAATTTTTAGTCTTAATACTCCTGTGCAGCGCCTTGGGATGTTTTATTATGTTAAAGGCGCTATATAAATAAAAGTTGTTGTAGTATAACACCAACATTGGGGGACAGCACCTTTACCAGATTTGCACATGATGATTTTGAGCAATTACTTTAACATGAATCTGGCCTGGTGATGCATGGGTGTTATAGTAGAAAGGTGGGTCAACCCTATAAAACTTGTGTCAACTACAGTTGTGTTGCAACGCATGGAGCCACTTTCCCTATTTTGTACTGAAGGGGACCATTGATGTATCTTCAACCATCCGTCAAATCCAGATGACTGGATGAAATTCCATGGGGGAGGAGCTTTTGTATTGATTACGTCAGCTCCCTTTAACATCAGCAAAAACGGAAAATGCTGGATGGTTTCAGATTTCCAGCATCCACTGTATTTTGCTTTTGTCCCTTAACATTAAACTTGGAAAAAAATTAGTGTTTATTACCTTACGCTATAATATTGGCCCGGATATTCCGATCCCTACAGGTGGGTACGTGCTGTGTTTAAGTTTATTTTTAGCCCTGTAAAAAACTTTAATTTTTTTTTCAAAAAATTGCATTTTTAAAAAATATTTAATTTATTGTAATTTCAACTAATTTTAAAAATGTGATGGTTTTTTAAAATGTATTTAATGTTTTGAAGTGTTTTTGGGGTGATCTCCATTCATATATTTGACAGGTCTATCTGTCAAGTGTATGAAGGGAGAGTCCCTTCTTTGATTGGCTCCCCATGGCCCATGTGATCCCAGGGACACTTGTGAACCGCATGCGCCCCTGGGATACGTAGGCCCTGCACACTTGGAGTTGGAGAGGCTCAGCATCGGAACTATACGCACCTTGGGAGCCCTCGGGTAAATGCGTAGTTTTTTTTTCCAGATCGGAGGCTTCCGCTCGCGTAAAGCCTCCGATCGGAAAATACGGCCCATTGTTTTTTTTCTATTTGTTTCTTCCAAAGTTGTTTTGCTGATTTTTAAACCCAAAATTTTTCAATGACATTTCATTCATTTTTATATCAAAAAGGCATACATTTTTTTGAGCACAGAATAAATCCCAAAATTAAGAAGGCCTATTCATGACCCAATTTAGTAACATGAAGCAAATCTACAGAACAAGGTTCTTAAATTTTAGGTGATTCAAGTAACTAGTGTTGGGGACAAAAAAAAGAGGAGTTTTTTGTGGTGTATGTAACCTGTTCCACCTTAAGAGAACTTAAGCCTGGTCCACCTTAAGAAAGGTACTACTTTCTTTGGCTGCTGTATACGTAATACCGGTGGTGACCACACCGGTATATAAGCACAGTGTAATAATATTGTATTCAGTATAGTCCGACCTCCAACCAGTAAAGACCTGTTGAATTTACTCTTGTGGTCTGTGTAGTAATTCTCACTATAACACAGACTTAACAGTGGCGACGAGTCCGATTCTTACCCTGCTGCAGTAATTTTCACGGCGACTTCGTCCACAGACAGGACGCCGAAGAGAGGTTTCCACCCTCATCACCTACGGGAAGACACGTCGAGCGGCAGGCATCGAGCAACCGGAGTGCAGAAGACATCCTGACCTCGAAGCCTCCATCAGCGACTGTCAGCTTCTTCTTCTACCTCGTGGTGGGTAAGCCGGGCAGCGACAGAAAGTCAACCGCGTTGGCTGTACAGACGGGGCTGGGAAGACGGAGGAATAAGGGCGGTGAGGTCGATCGCGACCAGAGATAAGGGCCGGGCCGCTTTCGAGCGAGAGGCGCAGCGCGGGACATCGATCGCGACTGGAGATAAGGGCCGCATTCGGGCTAAAGGCGCAGCGTCTGGGGAAACTGAAGGCGCGAGAGCCGCGGTGAAGCGGAGACAGCGTCGGGGGACGGGTGAAGACCGCCAAGCGCGGGAAAACCGCCATTTTGTGGGCGGAGGACGACGGCAAGAGCGGGAAGCCGCCATCTTAGATAACATTAAAAATACGATAAATTGCTACGATGCCTAAACATGGGAACATTAATGCCTTCGACAGTGATATAGAAGACTTGGCTATGTATGTAGAACGCATACAAAACTATTGTAAGGCAAATAAAATTCCTGAGACAGATAAAGCACTAACATTACTAAACTTAATGGGTGCGAAGACATACGGGCAATTGAAACACCTGTTATCACCAGATGAACCGGCGGATAAGACGTTCGAACAGATTGTTACTGTCCTAAAAAAATCATCTTAGCCCCACGCCGCTGATGCTAGCGGAACGATTTAAATTTTACGATAGAAGACAGCGGCAAAATGAAAGCAATGCTGAATATTTGATGGAATTACGTAAGCTAGCAAAATATTGTCAGTTTGGAACGGGACTGACAGAGGCACTTCGAGATAGATTTGTGTGTGGTTTATTTAAACAGGATACACAAAAGCGACTGCTCGAGGAGAATGAGCTGTCTCTCGAGAAGGCGGTCACTATGGCAGCAGCACACGAGGCCGCAGCGAGAGGCACGGCAGTAATGCAGCTACGGCCACCGGAACTCGGTACAAACAAATTGGGTTTGAGTTCTGTCAAATGTTATCGTTGTGGAAAGACAACGCACGATCAGAACCAGTGTTGGTTTAAAAACCAAGAATGCAGAACGTGTGGCAGGTTTGGCCACATAGCTAAAGTATGCCGGTCAGGAAAGAAGACCAGCAATAAAAAGTCACCGCAAGGAAAATATGCAAAGGTACACAAGGTGACAAAGAACAGTTTGACTGAACAGAAGTCAGATTCAGACGCTAGCAGTAATGAACTGGATAGCTTAAGAATACACAACGTTGGTAAGGATACAGACCTCCAGACAATTTGGGTAACTCTTCAGATAGCAGGAGTCCAAGTAAAAATGGAATTGGACACTGGATCGGCATTGACGGTCATGAATAAGAAAGATTACAGAAGGTTATTCCAACATATTCCCTTACAGGATACGGAGATTATATTGAAAACGTACACGGGGCAAAGAGTGTACCCCATCGGAAAAATAGAGGTAGAAGTGGTCCACAAGGGCGAAGGAAGCCAAGTAATGGACTTATATGTGCTACCTGAAGGAGGAAAATGAATATGGACTGGCACGCCTTGAAAGCACTAACGGTAGATTCCGGGGAAACAGCTGTCAAACCTAAATGATTGTCCAGAATATTGGATGAGGCTAAAGAGGTGTTCCAGCCGGGACTGGGAACACTGAGAGGAATTACGGCAAACATCAAGATTGATGAACATGCACAACCAAAATTTTTTAAAGCCAGACCGGTACCCTATGCAATACGACCTGCGGTTGAAGCGGAGCTGGAAGCACTAGAACGTTCAGGGGTACTGTCTAAAGTAGATTGGAGTGAGTAGGCTACGCCCATTGTTCCCGTTATGAAACGTCCTGCGAACAATAAGCCAGGAGATCCAGGGAAGGTTCGCATCTGTGGAGATTTCAAGATCACCGTTAATCCGGTGCTTCACACGGTGCAGTATCCGCTTCCACGGATTGAGGATATTTTCGCTTCACTGTCTGGCGGGAAACACTTCACCAAGATAGACCTGGCGCAGGCGTACTTGCAGATGGAGGTTGAAGAAGAGTCACGCCAATACCTCACGATCAACACGCATCGAGGGTTGTACCGGTACAATAGGCTGGTTTTTGGTGTGGCATCGGCTCCAGCAATTTGGCAGAGGGCCATGGAGCAGGTATTACAGGGAATTCCAGGCACACAATGTTACCTGGACGACATTCTGATCACAGGTGATGGTGATGAACAGCATCTCGCTAACTTGGAACTGGTGCTCAACAGACTGAAAGAGTATGGACTTAGGGTAAATCGGCAGAAATGTGAGTTCTTCCAGAAGCGGATCTTGTACTGTGGTCATGTCATTGACCGGGAGGGGCTTCATAAGTCTCCTGACAAGATAGCGGCAGTTGTAAAGGCTCCCGCTCCGGAGAATGTCTCTCAGTTGAGGTCGTTTCTAGGATTAATTAACTACTACCATAAATTTCTGCCAAATCTATCCACGGTGCTGTATCCGTTGAACGCTCTTTTACAGAAAGGGGTACCATGGGACTGGGGCGAAAACTGTAAGAAGGCATTTCGCAAAAGCAAAGAATTGATCACCTCAGAGGAAGTGTTGGCTCACTTCAACCTGACACTGCCTATTCGGTTGGCTTGTGATGCTTCCCCATATGGTATTGGGGCAGTACACTCTCATAAATTGCCAAATGGCACGGAAAGACCAGTCGCGTTTGCATCCAGATCATTGACCTCCGCTGAGCGCAACTATGCGCAGATCGATAGGGAGGCCCTTAGCCTTGTATGGGGAGTGAAGAAGTTTAATCATTACCTACAGGGCCAAAAATTCACACTTCTGACGGACCATCAACCGTTGGTGTCCATTTTTAACCCTAAGAAGGGTGTTTCGGTGATGACAGCACAGCGTCTCCAGAGATGGTCTCTTTTCTTAGGGGCACATCAATATCAGATAGAATTCAAAGGTACGAAACAGCATGGCAATGCTAATGGCCTGTCGCGCCTGCCACTACCTGAAGATGAAGACACGACGGAAGTTGACCCTGTTGAGTTATTTCATTCGACCATTATCGAGTGTTGACCTGTCACCAACGCAAGTATTGAAAGAGAAACCAGGAACGACCCGACACTGTCCAGAGTCTACGAGGTGACAGTGAAAGGATGGCCAACACGGGGTGATCCTCTGTTACCGGCATTCTCGGCAAGGCGAGACCAGCTGTCCGTCTGCCATGGCACTTTGATGTACGGGACAAGAGTGATTATTCCTCCCAAGTTAAGGGAAAGAGTTTTAAAAGAACTACATGAAGGTCATCTGGGGGGAGTTAAAATGAAAAGTCTTGCTAGGGCTTACGTATGGTGGCCGGGTATTGACCAACAGATTGAGGAGTTAACGAAAAGCTGCGCTGGGTGTCAAAGTGCAAAATGCACCTCCGATAGCACCGCTACACCCATGGGAATGGCCTTCAGCCCCATGGCAACGCGTACACATTGACTTTGCTGGTCCATTCATGGACTCCATGTTCCTAATCGCGGTGGACGCACATTCCAAATGGCCAGAAGTCATCAAGATGAATACCACTACTTCAGAAAAGACAATTGCGGTGTTAAGAACAATATTCGCAAGGAACGGATTGCCAGAACAGATCTGCTCGGACAACGGACCACAGTTTGTATCGGAAGAATTCCAACAATTCTTAAAGAAGAATGGAGTTAAACATTATACCTCTGCCCCATATCATCCGGCGACAAACAGGTTGGCTGAAAGATTTGTCCAGACATTCAAAAAGGCTATTAAGGCCATGAATGATGATCAGATTCCGCTGCAACACAAGGTCGATAAGTTCCTGATGTCATATAGAAACGCCGATCATGCCGTGACTAACCAAAGTCCTGCTATGATGTTTTATAACAGGAGGTTGCGGTCCAAGTTGGACTTGTTAAAACCAAATGTGCGGAGGGAAGTGGAAAACAAACAGTTTCGGCATATTAACAGCAAGACCACTCGAACTTTCGACGTAGGACAACCAGTGATGGCAAGGGGCTATGGAAACGACAAATGGCAGTCCGGTACAATCCGGGCCAGACAAGGACCTCTGATGTACACCGTAGATATTGGTCATAATGTGATAAGGCGTCATGCGGATCAACTGGTAGAGTCGAGAGCAAGGGTCGAACCCATGGTTGTGACAGAGACAGCTGTGGAAGACGTTCATGAACCTGAAGCATCTACCTCGGCCGAGAATGTATTTGATGATGATGACACCCAATACATTGGCAACCAACTAGAGGAGGCACCTCCACAACAAGAATCAGAGACCACTGAAAGGCGTTATCCAAGCCGAATCAGAGAGCCTCCTGAGAGACTGAACCTTTGAACTGTTATACCTGAAGTTATATATGTATATATGTTATGTTTATTTGGGGATATGACTGTTAAGCTAAAAAGGGAGGATTGTGGCGTATGTAGCCTGTTCCACCTTAAGAGAACTTAAGCCTGGTCCACCTTAAGAAAGGTACTACTTTCTTTGGCTGCTGTATACGTAATACCGGTGGTGACCACACCGGTATATAAGCACAGTGTAATAATATTGTATTCAGTATAGTCCGACCTCCAACCAGTAAAGACCTGTTGAATTTACTCTTGTGGTCTGTGTAGTAATTCTCACTATAACACAGACTTAACATTTTTGGTTTTAGAATCCATTTAAAACATGCCAAATTATTACATAGTAATTTCCACAATATAAGTAATGAAATGCAGGTTTTACAATGGTTGAATCCTACAGCTGCTTACCCGGGATTATTACATTTATAAAAATATCTTGTACTTTTCCAAATTTTCTTCTGCTCACACAGCTGACCCTGTAATTTGACCTCCCGGGAGTAGTAAACACAGTTGCCCTTTTTTGCATATTGTGCTGAACCAGTGGTTGTCTAGGAAACGGTTGGCCTTCGACATCCAGTTGATTTGCATTGGGTTCACCCAAAGCTTTGAAAAACCCTTCTGACCTGGGGAAGGTAGCAATCATCTTTATTTCTGAGGTAATAAAAAAATACTGTAACCATTGTTAGTTTATAAATTGCTTTCCTGCTTTAAAATGATTTGATATTGAACATTCAGGATAATTTGGAAGAGAACTCTAATGGGCAGAAAAATCAGGGTTTTATTGAGGGGAATCGCAACCAAGCACATTTTAGAAATGACACTTGATCACCAGGTGGAAAATTTCAATTTGAAAAAATAATTTGCAGATTTTGTCATAAATTGTGCTGTGGTAGCGTTCAGTGATACTTGATCTGGAGCAAATTTTCAACAAATGAAACTGTTGGCTGGAGTCAGTTAGATAAAAGGTACATGATGGCATAATCAAATCTGTTGCTTTGCTGCAGTGACTGATATACTGCTGTACATTTGCAACTAATTCTGAAGTGCCTTCAACCACAAAGGGCATGTTAAAATCCTCATAATAGCAGCTAATTTTACTGTTTTCCTTCACCCACTGGTGTGATGGGTTTTGCAGTGTGCCAGACTTTTTTTTAAATCTCATCAAATGTACCTATTCATTTGTGTTTTTGTTTAAGCCTGTGTTCAAAATTCACAAGTGGTTTGAACCCCACTGAGCTGATGGCACACATTATTTTACTAGGCTAGTATTTTTTTTGGCATGGATGAATATATGGTGCTGCCTTTCATATTGCCATCTATATAAACCCTTTTTAAGCCCTCTCTATCTGAGTACAAATTAATCTGATCTGTAATACCCAAGTGAATTTGAGCACCCAAGATTTTAGAGGGACAAAGGAAAGAGTACAATATTGTGGGGACTTTTTTTCTCTTTCCATGATTGTGATCGCTCCTGTTGAGTGTATGATTCCACTCAGCCATTTAAAAAAAAAACTATACTGGATGCTAAGTGTCGGGAGGTTATCGACTCTCGCGTGAAGGGAGGCGGGAAAGAGAATGTATGACCGCCAAGCCAGAACCTGTGTTCACCCGTGTCTACAAAAGCACTTTCCAGCAGGGATCACTGGATCGAGGTTAGGAGCAGAAACCTTGGCATTCCAGCGCTTGAAAAGATTTGCCCACAACCTCATATTGGCTCTCAACTTTGGTCAATGATCACATCCAAGTCTGTTGTTTTCCAAAGGACAAGTGTCCATTGTATAAATGTGTCCTGTTGAAAAGCTTCCATGCAATCCCTGTCACCTTTATCTGTCGGGTATTTCTTGCAACCATCGAAACATTTTAAAGAGGTAGAGGGAAAAGTTGGCAGCAGTTTTTAAATGTGTGATAGTACACTATGGTAAAGCAGATAGTGGTGACTGTTTCTGTATGTCCATTTGCGCTCCTTTCATTCTAGACATAAAATGTCTAATTCTAAATTCTGGGCATTGGTTTACAGTGGAAACTATTATATTAATGAGACCTGGAAAATTCACTATTAAAGCATTAATATCTTAAATCCAGCTTTAATGTAATAGCAGACATATGATGGGACTTGGTTGTTTACTGGAAAATAATCATTGAATGATTTTTGAGAACGTAATACACAAAGGACAATTAAGCTGAGCAGACCTAACTAATTGGTATATTATTTTTCTGTTGACTCTGAAAATCAGTGATATCTTGTTTATGCTGCACATTGAATAAAAAAAGTTAAGACTGAGACAGCATCCTAGTTTATGCTGTAGGCATGTAAATTCACAGGAGATTAAATGTTCATTGATTACTGTGGTTATGTCGCAATTGTAGACAGGCTAGCTGATGTGTACATTTTTTATTTATGGAAGATAGTTTCTTTGGCAATTATTGATAGAATATGGTATAAAAGAAGGCAGGTGAAAAAGCTCCTGCAACTGCACATACATCTGCTTGCCTCGTGATCAATTCCAGGATCAAAGTTCATATTTTGCAAATAATCCATTGATATTCAGTGAATGCATTTATGTATAAAATTTATATATAAAATTTTGTTACCGCTCCTGTGAAGCGCCTTGAGACATTTTACTATGTTAAAGGCGCTATATAAATGCAACAAGTAGTTGTTGCAGCAGCAGCATCTGGTGTAAAATGCAGGATCCAATTTTTTGTGTTCTCTTATCTCAGACTGCCTGCTCCGCATCACTATTGACCTTGAATCATAGAAAATGGAATGTTTTTGTTAAGACTTTTGCAAAAAGATGCTGCTTGTGTGTGGCTACTGTTGTGCAAAGCCAAAGAATTTGCTAACTTTGCCAATAGTTTTTTTTTAAATCAAGGCTACAGGCTGGTTTTGTTAGACACTTGTTACTTGCCAATTTTTAAAAGAAATGTTGATAAGGACACAGAAGATAATGAATACATTCTAGTTCCTAGATTTGTTTCTAAGTTGATTTAAAAAAAAACTAATCAGACCGTTCTTTGTATTGCATTGTGCTGTGTGGTGAATATTCCATTGTAAGCACATTTCAATTTAAAAATAAACATTCCCACAGTAATAACAGCTTTCAACCCACAGCAACCTTTCACTAGCTTCATGTCAGGCTCTTATTATTTCAACTTTTCAACCCTGGAGTCTTCTATATCTACATGGCAATAACCACACTTACAAGCACCTGCCTTTTTTGCAGCTGTATTGAAAGAAAAATATTAATTTCCCTGTCATTTGGGGTGGTGTCCAGAAGCTCCTTGGACTTGAGTACCCGTGGCAGAATCTTTAAGGCAACCACCAATTTTCAATTGAAGTCACTTGACTGACTCATAATATTCTATTGTATGAAAGAAAGATTTGTATTTATATAGTACTTTTCACACCCTTTGGACATCCCAAAGCACTTCATAACCAACAAGTTAGTTTTGAGGTGTTGTCACTGTTGTTTTTTAGGTTCATATTCTTGAACAATGTATATAAAGTTTACAGCCTAGAGGAATTTAAATGATTTATTTTGGTGACATGAATTTTTGATTTCTGGATAATTTTACGTAGAAAAGTTTTCCCAATGTTTAAGTGGACGAAATTTGTGACTCATCAAAGGACTTCACATAAATAAATAAGAGATGGGGGAATAGATCCTTGGTGGACTCCAAAGGCAACATTGTGAGGGTGGAAAGAGAAGAGAAGAGAATGGAATCAAGCAAGGACAATCTCATTGAGCTGGGCTCAAACCAGGGTCTGTGCTGAATTAGCTGAGCTCAGCCAGAGCGGCACGGCAATTGGCTTCCTAACCCTTGGGTTCAGATGGTGAAATTCAGCCACGGTTCCCAGTTCTGACACTGTCTTGCTTTAAGTGCATGTGTGTGTGGATGCCTTCCGAGAATAGGACTGGGCTCAGCTATGACGCCCTCAAGTGAATAGACTGTCACTGTCGAGGCTCACATTACAAGTACAGTACAGTAATGACTATTTGTGTGAGGTAGCAGAGGGTATTGGTGTCTATGGAACTGTATGCCAAGAAGATGTCAAAATCTTATACAAAACATGAGAATTCCTATAGGGAGAGGAGTGCTCCTAATTAAAAGCCGTTTAGTTATTCTCCCTTAGCTACCTGTTTCTTTAACATAGAAAAAGTTTTTGTCCCTAATTCTTGTGTATGGATGAAAAGGTTCCAGGTGAGAGATTAAAAGATAGTGAATGGAGTGTTTGGAATACTAAATAGGGAGCGATCAAGCGAAAGTAAGCACTTGTGACCGAGAACTTCAATGTGCGTTCATAATAGTGATTTTAAAGTTACTTACAGATTTTCAGGAATTTTCTTTGAGCTAGTATTGCGAGGAAGTCTCACAGCAAAACTACATGTAGTCATTATTACATCACGACAGTGCAACGTTGCACTATCACAATGCAACACAAACCGTATTTTTTTCATTGCACAGCAACGCACCAATTCTTGGCAAAGAACAGATTGTGAGCAACCTGTTGAAACTGGTCATCTTCTTTGAGTCCTGGGACCTTGAGATTCCAGGTTTGCAAATCCTCTGACTTTTACAATTAGCAAACAATTGTTATATTGTAAGCGTGGCTGGTTCCCCATCTTGCTGTCCTGGAGCTGTGCTCTACAGTATCCCAACTCCCCAGCTGAAGGATGTAAAAGGATTCATTGTGGAGATAAAAGGCCTTGTACTAGAAAACTGGAGGGGCTGTGGAAGAGAAGGAATTTGTGGGGGGAGGGAGAAACTAGAACTGCTTTTTATACTGATGCTTGTGCAGTTCAGATTCCATGAGACTGTCATCCAAGAACTGGCTCCTTTTACGGGCAGCAGCCGTAGACCCACAAAAACTGGATCAATGGTTTTGTCACCAGGATAGGGAGCAACACCTAGTAGTGTAAAATTGGGAAGCCAGTTGATGGACACCAGCTGCCCTGAATTCATACTGAAGAAGCACCAGTGTGAACATGACCAAATAAATACCATGGAAAGATGGAACAATAACAGATTATAAATACCAAAACAAAATCTGTAGTTTCAAATTTGCTTTATTTTTGGTGAATGGAAACATTCATGTCAGTACATGTCCTTTTTAAAGATTAATATGGTTGTATTGAAGATAACTTGTTTTGAAAGAAAGTTGTCGTAATGTCTAAAGTTAAGACTGAAATAAAGCTGCTAAAGTTTGGATAAATTGCTGTGTCCTACAACATCACTTCTCTGTTCATAAGAATTGTAACTTGATAGCACTGCATGTATAAGATCTTCATGAAACAACAATAACTGACTTGAAATTTCAAGTGTTGTCACTGATTTTTCCAACAAGATTTCATACAGGAAACAATTAGCAGATGTTTATATGCTTCATAACTGATCTAGTTTTTTTTTTAAAGATTCTGAAGTGATGCTTAGTTTTTGAGATTTAAACGGTGAATCATAATGACATAGTTCAAGGTATTGAGGTGGAGGATTTACTGAACGCCTGAGACAAATAAACATCAGTTGATATTATTGGTGCTTAAGCTGCGAGTCTGACTTGCTGTCCTGTCCTCCGGTATCTTGACCTCTGGTACCATTCTTCATGTATGAGCCTATATAGTGAATCTTGAAAGGCTACTCAACTGTGGAGGGCATCCTCTTTTCACCCAGCATCCACACACTGGTACTTTCCAGTGCCATTCAAGGGATAGTGCAGCACAAGTCCTGGCTCTTTATATATTTTCTCCTTTGTGATATTTTCTATATCTAATTTTAGCTTATTGG
Source organism: Somniosus microcephalus (assembly GCF_052327205.1). Lineage (NCBI taxonomy): Eukaryota > Metazoa > Chordata > Chondrichthyes > Squaliformes > Somniosidae > Somniosus > Somniosus microcephalus. The sequence continues at coordinate 120,457,760 of NC_140987.1, read as the reverse complement.
GCTGGTCCAAAGCAACTACCTCGATGTCTCTAGTTAGACTTTTGGTTTACTGTGGCGTAAAATAAATTGAGTTTGCTAAAAGGCTTTTAGTCTAAGTATATTTGCTAACAGAGTTAAGAATGCAAACTGATAAAACTAATTTTTGTCTTGGCTTCCTTGATGAGTCAGTTGGTAAATACACTGCCAAGTGTGGAACTGATCCAGGAAGGTCCCAGGTTCAATCCTCCGACAGTACTGATTTATCTGTCTGATCTCCACTGGGCAGCAGTAGGGGGGTGGGGGAACTATTATTGGCCTCAGTACTGGTACATTTTGGAGGTGTGGGAAATCGGTCAGCCAGGGTTCACAATCCTGATTGCGATCTGGTGACCCTTGCTGGAAAGTTTGTGTGTTTGGTGTCGGATGAGGACCGGATTGGGTTTAGCTATGATCGGCTGGGAACATTCACTGTCGAGGCATGTGCATGAAGAATGGTCACAATTTTAATCTCCAGGGTGACAATACTTCCGTGCAATGTTCCCTTTAATTTTCTTTTGGGTGTGAGGCCCATTCAAATTTCCGTGCATACGCTTTTTTTTGTATTTAATAGCTGGTGCGCCGGCTGCGCAGGAAAAAGGGAACATTGCTTCTGTGAGATCGTGTTTGGCTACCTCCAAGTCTGGATTCTGGCACCACTGTAGGCTGCTTTTGAAACTAGCGAGCAGTACTGACCTCTACCTAGCGGAAGCTGAACGCCAACTCTCCGACACCTCCTCCTACCTCCACCTGGACCATGACCCCACTACCGAACATCAAACCACCGTTTCCAAGACTGTCACTGACCTCATCTCCTCTGGAGATCTTCCCCCCCCCCCCCCCCCCCCCCCCCCCCGCTGCCACCAACCTCATAGTTCCCCAACCCCGCACAGCCCGCTTCTACCTCCTTCCCAAGATCCACAAACAGGACTGCCCTGGTAGACCCATCGTTTCAGCCTGTTCTTGCCCCACAGAACTTATCTCTTCCTATCTTGACTCTATCTTTTCTCCCCTTGTCCAGTCTCTTCCCACCTACATCCGCGACTCTTCGGACGCCCTCTGCCACTTTAACAGTTTCCAGTTTCCTGGCCCCAACCGCTTCCTTTTCACCATGGACGTACAATCCCTCTACACCTCCATCCCCCACCCGTATGGCCTGAGGGCACTCTGCTTCTTCCTTGAACAGAGGCCCGACCAGTCCCCATCCACCACTACCCTCCTCCGCCTGGCTGAGCTTGTTCTCACATTGAACAACTTCTCCTTTAACTCCACTCATTTCCTCCAAATCAAAGGTGTTGCCATGGGTACCCGCATGGGTCCTAGCTATGCCTGCCTTTTCGTGGGCTATGTGGAACAATCTTTGTTCCAGTCCTACTCGGGTCCCCCTCCCTCACCTCTTTTTCCGATACATTGATGACTGTATCGGTGCCGTTTCCTGCTCTCGCCCCGAACTTGACAATTTCATTCACTTTGCCTCCAATTTCCACCCTTCCCTCACCTTCACATGGTCCATCTCTGACTCTTCCCTTCCTCGACTTCTCCGTCTCCATCTCTGGGGATAGGTTATCGACCAATATTCACTACAAGCCCACTGACTCCCACAGCTACCTGGACTACACTTCCTCCCACCCCGCTTCCTGTAAGCACTCTATTCCATTCTCCCAGTTTCTCCGTCTCCGCCGTATCTGCTCCGACGATGCCACCTTCCACACCAGTGCTTTAGACATGTCTTCCTTTTTCCGCAACCGAGGATTCCCCTCTACCGTGGTTGACACTGCCCTCGACCGTGTCAGTTCTATCTCCCGCACTTCTGCCCTCACCCCTGCCCCTCCCTCCCGGAACCACGATAGGGTTCCCCTTGTCCTCCCCTTTCACCCCATCAGCCTCCACATTCAACGGATCATCCTCCGCCATTTCCGCTACCTCCAAAGTGATCCCACCACCAAACGTATCTTCCCCTCCCCTTTCAGCATTCCGCAGGGACCACTCCCTCCGAGACACCCTAGTCCACTCCTCTATCACCCCAAACAGCCCTTCCCCTTCGCCTGGCACCTTCCCGTGCAAGCGGAGGAGATGTAACACCTGCCCCTATACCTCCCCCCTTCCCACTGTCCAGGGCCCCAAACACCCCTTCCAGGTGAAACAGCGATTTACTTGTACTTCTCGCAATCTAGTATACTGTATTCGCTGCTCACGATGCGGTCTCCTCTACATTGGGGAGACCAAACGCAGATTGGGTGACCGCTTTGCAGAACACCTCCGTTCTGTCTGTAAGGGTGACCCCGAGCTTCCGGTCGCCTGTCATTTTAATTCACCACTCCATTCCCACTCGGACCTCACCGTCCTTGGCCTCTTGTATTGTTCCACGGAAGCTCAACGTAAACTCGAGGAACAGCACCTCATCTTCCGATTAGGCACTCTGCAGCCTTCCGGACTCAATATCGAGTTCAACAATTTCAAATCATAAGCTCGGCCCCCATTTCATTTTTTCTTGTAATTTTTCCACTCCTTTCGCCCCCCCCCCCCCTTTCCTTTTATTTCTCTCTCTCACCTGGCAGCTATCTTTTGCTCTGCCAGTACACTTTACACCTAATCTCAGCCTATTACCATCTCGTCTAGCTTCTAATCTCTTTTACTTCTTTTTGTTTCTTTTATTCTTTTGTCCGATCGCAGCCCTGCCTTCGATCTAGTTTCTTTTCTTTCCAGTTTTGAAGAAGGGTTCGACCCGAAACGTCAACTCAAATTTCTCTCCACGGATGTTGCCTGACCTGCTGAGTTTTTCCAGCATTTTCTATTGTTATTTCGGATTTCCAACATCTGCAGTATTTTGCTATCGTAGCAGTAAGGGGATGTTGGTCAAGGTGATGCTTTCCTCACTGGAGTTACCACACTCCTTTTTGTTTCAAAAAAGTAATTGCAGTTGGGTCTGCTGCTAGCGACCATTGCATCATCAGTTTGCATATCAGGGTTGCCGAATGTGTTTTCCCTTGAAAGCAGTGCCCCTTTAACTAGGCTACTTGATGTACAAGTTTCAGCTGGGCCTGCCTAGTGGCAGAGATCTTTGCTTAAAGCTGGTTTGCTGCTGTCTTTGCTTCTCTTCCCCCTTTCCAATTCTGCAGTGTATACTGACGATTGTTGCTGGTTCTAGATGATATCAGCTGGTCTGCAACATGTATCTTTTTTCCCCTTTTGCTGACATTGATTGTGAAATGGAGTAGAGACTGGTATTTTCCCCTGACTTGTTTTTGTTTGTTGTATTACAGCCATAGTATGGTGGAAATTAGCATGAATTAGTGAACAAAACCAGGGTGTGGCAACCCGGTTAATCCTGTCCGTTCAGACTGACGTGAGCAGCAGTTGCATCTCTTTCTAATGGTTATTGTATTGTAAATTTATTGGTTCATAAAATGTTCTGATCTGGTAAAATTAATTCCAGAAATTCTGATTGAAGAGATTCTAATGGGGACTACAGAAAATTATAAATTTATCATTTTTCATGAAGTATCTGAATTTGACCATTGCATATTTGCATAACAACTGTAGCTGTGGAACTCCGTGCCTGATCAGTGTGTATTACTTGTCATAAAATACATCAACCGAGGTTTGTACTTACCAGTTTTTTAACCTTTATGGAGGAAGTATGAAAGAACATGTAGCGTGGGTGCATTTTTGGTGTTTTTGAAAACGGGGTCAATTCATAAAGAATATTCTGGTCGTCTGATATGGGGAAATCATCCAGACCTGCTGAAGATCTGTGCATTTATTGTCAGTGCTGTAATTATTGTGAATTGATTTGTCAGGACCTAGTTCTTTCTTTCTATTTGAACCTGCAGCACTATGGAGCCTTTGAATTGAAAGAGCCCCTTTGTTAAAATATACTGAGTGTGCCGTTTCTAAGTACCGAGCATTGAAACATGCAATACCTTTGCCTATCTGTGAAATTAATACATGCCAAGCCACAAAAGCTACAATTTAAAGCGTACAACTGAAAAACCGCCCCGAATAAAAGCCTCATGACCAAGGCTACTGAATAAGTGTAACTTTGTTGAATTTCAGGATTTTTATTAGTGTTCCGAGATCACATTCCACAATTCGGTTTGTTTTTCTGTGAAAGCTAAAACCCAAGTAGCTACACTAGGAGAGTAGAGGGGCATGAATTTATGACGTTAAGCTTCATTTTCAGTTAATAATCCAGCAGTTGTAGGACCGAAAAATGGCGCCTCCAATAGTGCAGCCCTACCTCTACTGTATTAGTGTCAGCCCAGATCGTATGCTCAAGTCTTGGCGTGGAGATACCAAATGAGCCAAGCTGGTGAGCAGTTCGCATATGCTGTAGAAGGGAGGAGTGAAACGCACTGCATTCTGTAATATTATACAGCGAGAACGTTCCATGTAGAGTATAAAAAAGCAAGAAAAACTTGCATTTATATAGCACCTTTCACTGTGGTGTATGTGCCTTTAAGAGCCCCTGAGTACTGTAATGCCGGTAGTGGCTACACAGGCTATATAAGCCTGTATAGTGTCTTGTATCTTTTAGTTCACCTCCAGACTTTGTTCAGTAAACACCTGTTAAACCAGCTCTTGCATTCCGTGTCTCCATTAACACACGGATACAACAGTGGCGACGAATTGGAAACGGACTTCCCTGCAATTCGGCAGCACCTCGAGGAGATCAATTCCTCAGACGAAGGTCGAAGGGAAAAAAAAAAGAAAAAACTCTGGTTTCACCAGCTAGCCGGGCTGGTGGCAGGTACTGCAATAATCCTTCCTGGGCGGCGGGCTGGGGCTCAATCGACTGGCTCTGCAGCGGGGCCGAGCAGCGAAGGCGGAGGCAAACAGAGACGGAGGGTGGAGCACTCTGGAGACGGCCAGCGCTGCAAAGCAGGTCGGCGTTCGGACCAAGCAGAGGGAGGGAAAAGTCCCAGAGAGTCCGGCGGGAACGAGTCTCCAACTATTAAAAAATATCTGTATAAATAAAAACCGCGGAGAACAGCGTTGTCAGCGGCGGGAAAGGGTGGGAGGCGCCATTTTTTCTTGGCAGGGAAGAAAGGAAAGCGCGGGAGGCGCCATTTTTTTCAGGATGCCTAAGACTGGCAATATTACTGCTTTCGATAGTGATGTAGAGGATTGGACCACATATGTGGAAAGAGTGGAGGTATATTGCACAGCGAATGAAATAGAGGATGATAAGGCATCGGTACTTATAAATCTAATGGGCGCAAGGACATACGGGCTGTTACGAAACTTAATCACTCCAGCCAAACCGATGGACAAGAATTTTAAAGAGATTGTTGATACCCTACAGGAGCACTTAAACCCAACACTGCTGCTGATAGCGGAACGATTCCAATTCTTCAGGAGGAATCAGCACAAGAATGAAAGTAACGCTGATTACCTCACCGAATTAAGAAAGCTGTCAAAGCACTGCCAATTCGGGGCAGGACTGGCAGATTCTCTTCGAGACAAATTCGTCTGCGGTCTCCTAAGTGAAGGAACACAGAAAAGGCTACTTTCTGAGAAAGTCTTGTCCAGTGTTAAATCTTTGTGTGGCTGTATCATACGAAGCAGCAGCAAGAGGAGCTGCAGAGATACAGCAAAAGCCACAGGACTTCGGCACCCATGAAATGACACCGGGTTTCGAGAGATGTTATCGCTGCGGCAGATCCACCCATGACCAGAGGGACTGCTGGTTCAAGGACAAAGCATGCAGGCAATGCGGAAAGATGGGACACATTGCACATGTATGCCGATCTGGAAACAAAAAAGCCACTGACAAAAAAAAAAAATCAATAAGGAAAAGTACAGAAAGGTACAAATGATGACGGACAGTAGCTCCGAAGACCAGAAGAGCGATAGCGACTCCGGAAACAAGAGACTAAGCTGTCTCAAATTACATAATGTAATTGCCAAAGAAGATTACCAGACCATTTGGGTTACCCTCACGATAGAGGGGTCCCCAGTTAAAATGGAGCTAGATACAGGATCAGCTCTGACCGCCCTAAGTCGACGGGATTACGAGCGGCTATTTCCACATATACCTTTGAAAGACACATCCATTATCTTGAAAACATATACAGGGCAGAAAGTATACCCCAGAGGGAAAATAAGGGTGCCTGTTGTATACAACGGCAAGGAAATACAGAAGTTGTATTTATACGTTCTGCAAGATGGTGGTCCACCGCTGTTGGGACGTGAATGGATCAGGAAGATACGTTTAGACTGGCACTCCATTCAGGCACTGACGGTGACCAGTAAGAGAAAAAATGATGATGACGTCACACCTGAACGATTAAAAGACATCTTGGCCAACGCCAAAGAAGTGTTTCAACAGGAACTAGGAACCTTGAAAGGCGTCACCGCCTCAATAAAAGTGGAAGATGTGGCAATTCCCAAGTTTTTTAAGGCAAGGCCGGTGCCATACGCAATTCGTCCAGCAGTCGAGGCAGAGCTGGAGAATTTGGAAAAGGCAGGCGTGTTATCCAAGATAGATTGGAGCGAGTGGGCAACACCCATCGTCCCGGTCATGAAGAAAACGTTGAATAATGATAAAGCTGAAGAACAGAGAAAAATTCGCATCTGTGGGGACTTCAAGGTGACTGTGTAAACCCGGTCCTTCACACGATATTTTCGCCTCACTATCCGGAGGGAAACGTTTCACCAAAATTGACTTGGCACAGGCATACCTACAGATGGAGGTTGAGGAGGCCTCTAAAAAGTATCTCACGATAAACACACACAAAGGCCTGTACCAGTACAATCGACTGGTTTTCGGAATAGCATCAGCTCCAGCTATCTGGCAAAGAGCTATGGAGCAAGTCCTGCAAGGGATTCCGGGGACTCAATGCTACCTAGACGACATCCTTGTAACAGGAGAAAACGATAACGAGCACCTTGCCAATTTGGAGCAGGTGCTCACTAGGCTGAGAACGGGGCCCACGAGCAAATCGCCCCAAGTGCAAATTTTTCCAGAAACAAATATCATATTGTGGCCACATAATTAACGAGGAAGGGTTGCATAAGTCACCTGAAAAAATTGAAGTGGTCATAAAAGCCCCAGCACCTGAAAATGTCCCACAATTAAGGTCGTTCCTGGGATTGATAAATTGCTATCAAATTTTTACCGAACTTGTCAACTGTTCTGCACCCTCTTAACGAACTGCTACAAACGGGAGTAAATTGGAAATGGTGCGAAGACTGTAAACGTGCCTTCCATAAATGCAAAGGCTTGATCACGTCCAAGGAAGTTTTGGCTCATTACAACCCATCACTGCCAATCAGACTGGCGTGCGATGCATCCCCTTATGGCGTAGGAGCGGTATTATCGCATAGATTCCCTGATGGCTCGGAGCGGCCGATAGCTTTTGCGTCACGCTCATTGAACTCAGCTGAGCGTAACTATGCCCAGATCGACAGGGAAGCACTCCGCCTGGTATGGGGGGTGAAGAAATTCAACCATTACCTACACGGACAAAAATTTACCTTGTTGACTGACCATCAACCCCTCGTCTCCATATTCAACCCTAAAAAGGGCATTCCCATTATGACAGCGCAAAGGCTACAGAGGTGGTCCCTTTTCCTAGGGACGCACCAATATGACATCGAATATAAAGGATCAAAACAGCATGGAAATGCTGACGGTTTATCGCGCCTACCGTTGCCAGCGGTAGAAGAGGCACCTACAGTGGACCCAGTGGAGATATTCCACTCGACCATAGTGGAATGTCTACCAGTAACAAATTCTACCATTGAAAAGGAAACGAGAAATGACCCGACTCTCTCACGAGTCTACGATTTAACGGTGAAGGGATGGCCAGCACATGGTGAACCACTGTTGCCAGAACTCTCGCAAAGAAGAGAACAGCTGTCAGTGTGCTGAGGAACCTTGATGTGTGGATCCAGAGTGGTGATTTCACCCAAACTCCAGGATAAAGTGCTAAAGGAGCTTCACGAGGGGCATCTGGGTGGAGTGAAAATGAAGAACTTGGCCAGAGCGTTTGTGTGGTGGCCAGGTATCGATGGAGACATCGAAGAAATGACCAAGGGCTGTCTAGGATGCCAGGAAGTCCAAAACGCCCCACCACAAGCCCCTCTACATCCATGGGAGTGGCCCTCATCTCCATGGCAAAGGGTACACATCGACTTTGCTGGTCCATTTATGGACTCAATGTTCTTAATCGCGGTGGATGCACATTCCAAGTGGCCGGAGGTAATAAAGATGTCCTCCACCACCACGGAAAAAACCATCACAGTATTAAGGACCATATTTGCCAGGAATGGGCTGCCTGAACAGATCTGTTCTGATAATGGACCGCAATTTGTGTCCGAAGAATTCAGGAAGTTCTTAAAAAACAATGGGGTTAAGCACTACACGTCCGCCCCATACCATCCCGCCACCAATGGATTGGCTGAAAGGTTTGTCCAGACCTTCAAGAAGGCCATAAAGACCATGGGTAATGAAGAAATAAATCTACAGCATAAGGTAGATAACTTCTTGTTTGCATACAGGAATGCAACACGTGGTTACAAACCAAACTCCCGCCATGATGTTTTTCAATAGAAGACTAAGATGCCGGCTGGATTTGATCAAGCCAAACATCTGAAGGGACGTAGAGAACCGGCAATTTCAAGGCATGAATGAAAGGCCAACTAGAACCTTCCAGATAGGTCAACAAGTTTTGGCCCGGGACTACCGTACCGAGAAATGGCAGCCTGGAACTATTTGCACACGACTAGGACCGCTGATGTATACCGTGGACATTGGAGAAAGCATAATAAGGCGCCATGCTGACCAGATCATAGTCATCCGAAAAGGGACAACCTACACCACAACTCTATACGCCTAATGATGAAGCAGAGATACCCATAGTATCTACCTCCGATCCGGTGAACTGGAACCCGATGAACCCGACACTGGCATTCAAGCTGAATCGACCTTGCCAAAAGAACCTACTACACCACCGAAAACTACTACACCACCGAGGCGTTATCCGGACCGAGTCAGAAAGCCTCCAGAGAGACTGACTTAATTGATTAACTGCAGCAAATATGTAGATTATTGTTCTTGTAACATGTTAATTAATGATTACTTAAAATGTTATGTACTGGTTGTCTAAAAGGGGAGGAATTGTGGCGTATGTGCCTTTAAGAGCCCCCTGTGTACTGTAATGCCGGTAGTGGCCACTCGGGCTATATAAGCCTGTATAGTGTCTTGTATCTTTTAGTTCACCTCCAGACTTTGTTCAGTAAGCACCTGTTAAACCAGCTCCTGCATTCCTTGTATCCGTGTGTTAATGGAGACAACATTCACGACCACCAGACGTCCCAAAGCGCTTTGTAGCCAATTAAATACTTTTTGAAGTGTAGTCACTGTTGTAATGTAGGAAACGCAGCAGCCAGTTTGCGCACAGCAAGCTTCCACAAACAACAATGTGATAATGACCAGAGAATTTTTTTTGTGATGTTGATTGAGCAATAACTATTGGCCAGGACACCGGGGATAACTCTTCGAAATAGTGCCATGGGATCTTTTACGTCCACCTGAGAGCAGATGGAGCCTCAGTTTAACGTCTCATCGAAAGACGGCACCTCTGACAGTGCAGCACTCCCTCAGTACTGCACTGGAATGTCAGCCTAGATTTTTGTGCTCAAGTCTCCTGAAGTGGGACTTGAACCCACAGCCTTCTGAGTGAGAGGTGAGGAAGCTGCCAACTGAGCCACAGCTGACACTAGCTGTATAAGGCTGTAACATCCAGTTGCTAAGTTCTAAACCTAGCCAATGATGCTCTGGTGGTTTGCCAATGTCCCCTTAATTCCTCGCTTCTCTTGCAGCCAAAACTGCTCAGGCTTGGGATGTATTTATATTTAAATTGATCACTATAAAATTGATGGGAGTCAGTAACTGGGGGTGGCATTTTCACCATCAAAATGTTTTGCTTCAATCAGATTCTCTCATGTGATGCATCAGCCAAAACTCTTCACCTAGTATATAAGAACATAAGCACATAAGAAATAGAAGCAGATGTAGGTCATACTCCGCAATTCAATAAGATCATGGCTGATCTTCTACCTCAGCTCCACGCTCCCATTCCATCTCCATATTGCTTGATTCCCTTAGTGCCCAACAAGCTATCTATCTTATTCTTTGAATATACTCCATGATGAATTATAATATTCCCTTGTGATAGAACCTGGTTGTACAAAGCCACCTCTGGTCTGACGGTAACAGAGCTGGACTTGTGCAAATGTATCCCAGAGTACAAAAGTGTTATTTTGCATCTATTAATAGATTTGTATTTTAAATTGAATTTCGTTGATGCTTTTAGAAAAAGAAAATTCTTGCCTAGATAATTTATATGGGGAATTAATCTTGTCTTAGCAGCTAAATTATTAACAATGTTTAGATTCTGGACATGATGTCCAACTGGGGAGGGAGGGATTTCTAACCTCTAACCTTATTTGAGGTGTGTAAGTTTTGAATTTATATACTCTAGTCCATTGATTATTGTCCAAAATGGTTTTGCTTACTTCCATCTCCTCCATACTGTATCCCTTCCGTCTTTCTCCAGTGACAAAATATATTTTTTGTTGCTGGAACCTTTTTCTTGTTCATACCCCCCCTCCTCCCCACTTGAATGGCTCCCTGTACCACGGTGCTGTGGTCAGTTTGCTCATTCTCACTGCAGTCCATGCTCTCGCCCACACAGAGAGTAAGAACCTCGTAACTGTTGGACAAGAGCAAGGGCTGAGGCTCCTCCACCACTACCTCCTGGGTCCCCCTACCTGCTTCGCTCGTAATCACACCCACCTGACCACGGACCAAATTTGAATTAATTAATCTAAGAGGTGTGACTGCCTCCTGGAACACAGCGTCCAGGTAACTCTCCCCCTCCCTAATGTGTCAGTGTTTGAAGCTCGGACTCCAGCTCATCAACATGGAGCCGAAGTTCCTCAAGCAACCAACACTCACTGCAAATGTGGTCGCCTTGGATCTCAAAGGTGTCCACCAGCTCCCACATGTTGCAGCAGTAACACATTGCCTGCCCTGCCATCTCTAATTAATTAAGTGTTTAAGTTTTGAATGTTTTGTTTTTAATCCCGGCTCTTAATTTAAACCAATGCCCAAGAAAAAGAGAGAAATACTGACCAACCAATCGCTTCCCTGCTTTCCTGTGACATCACACTTTGAATCTTTCTACTTCTTACCCTCCCAGGTCGGTTGGCGCTACTCCGGGTGCGCTCTGTTTAAACAGCCGCTCCGCTCTCTGCTCCCGCTCTTTTTAAACCAGGGACGGAGTCGGCCAATGTTACGGAGGTGGAAATAGATGATCTTAGTGATGGTGCAGATATATGGTCGGAAGCTCATCTCGAGGTCAGATATGACATCTAGGTTGCAAGCAGTCTGTTTCAGCCTCAGACAGTTACCAAGGAGAGGGATGAAGTTGGTGGCTAGGGAACGGAGCTTGTGGCGTAAATAAGATTGCAGTGGAACAGACTCCCTAGCGAGACGGTGGAAAGTTAGTACAGGTAGACTACCCTTTATCCGGACTTCCGAAAACCGAAACCCTCTAAAAACCGAAGGTTTTTTCGGTCAGCGTAAGTCCAGCGTAAGTCGTGCGCACGACCCCCCGCGGACACCCCCGCCAACTTACGCTGAGCGTCAGCGTAAGTCGAGCGCACGACCCCCCGCCGACCCCGACCGTAAGTCGGCGGGGGTCCGCAGGGGGGTCGGCGCCGGCGGGGGTCGGGGTCCGCGGGGGGGTCGGCGGGGGTTGGGGTCGTGCGCACGACCCCCCGCCGACCCCCCCGCGGACCCCTGCCGACCCACCATCCGAAATTCTCCGAAAACCGAAACACGGCTGGTCCCGAGGTTTTCGGATAAAGGATAGTCTACCTGTATTGATTAATTCAAATGCAAATTAGATAGATTTCTTTCAGAAAATAACATTTTGGGGTACAGTATATGAGTAATATGAGACATGACGTGGTAAGTGTAGCATGCTTGGGAGGGAAAGGGTGAATTTGGACCTATGGTTCCCAAAGCTCTCCACCACTGAGGTTTTCCTTGTCATTTCTGGGTCTGTTGTAGACCAATTGTTGCTATTAGTCAACAGCTCCATTATCATTGTATCATGTGATTATCAGGATGGTAGAAGGGGAATAGATGGACCTTGGTCTTTTTTTGTCGAGCATTTCCTATGTTCCGAGGCAGCTGGAGCCTGCTCCACTTTGCCAGTTTTTCATGTTTATCTTACTACGTGCTTATCTCCACCTTTTTGAACTATTTACACATTCTGTGTCTTGTATATATCTTTTATTTGTAACATTATGTCTGCTATTGTCTTGTGCTAATATCACTTCAGCAATTTAACCATCTCCTATTTTTTACTTAAGCACTTTACAGGTCATTCTATTTCCTTTCCCACTTCCCTTTGTTCTATAAAAGCAAAATACTGCAGATGCTGAAAATCTGAAATAAAAACAGAAAATGCTGGAAATACTCAGCAGGTCAGGTAGCATCTGTGGAGAGAGAAACAAGTTAATGTTTCAAGTCGATGACCTTTCATCAGAACCCTCTGTTCTATCCCTTTTTTAAATGTGTTCATCAGTAATAGCTTCCAGCTTTGACAAAGGGTCTGTGCCCAAAACATCAAGCTTTTTTTCCCACAGGTGCTGCTGATCTGCTGAGTGAGTGTTTTTGGCATTCTCTGTTTGTTTGTTTTTGTTTGATTTCTAGCACCTGCAGTATTTTGCTTTTTGTTTCAAACTCGATAGAAACCTGCAGTCACTACTAAACATTGATTGATTGTTTAAGATGTATTTTTAACCCTGCAGACAAGTTGTTTCAGCTGGGTGCAATTGCGTATCTAGCACTGCTCATTCTCCAGGAGTGTTTACTGACTGGTTGTGTCATAGTTCTGGCACGTGATTTGATTTAAAATAAGCCTCCAGTCTTTACAAAATTGTTTCAACTTAAAAATGAGTGGTGGGGCCTTGGGGGGCGGGGGATGAGGAGGAGGACGAAATAAGATCAATTAAGTTTTTTTTTTCCCCTGACATGGAAGGGTTAGAATATATTATTTATTTGAACTTTGCTTTTCTAACTATATAGAGAGAATGCAAAAGGCTGATGAGAAAAGCAGACCAAAAAAATAGCTTTTTATACATATTTTACAGAGTTAAAGCTGCTCATACATATTCAAATACATTCGAGCAGCTTTATTGCTGTAATGTCTGGTCCTGGTTCAACATCGCTGTAGCTGTGTTTAAAAATAGCCTGTCTCCGCCTAGTACTATTCAGTAATTGCTGTTTTTAAAAAAAAAATGGTGTAATTTTTGTACTGCAGATTATTATTATAAATTTATGTTGGGTTTCAATTGAATTGCTGACTTCAATCTGAGCGCCTCAATCCTTGTAACGCATACCTCCAACAAACTGAAAAATGTATTGCTCTCCTGGGGAGTAAGGATTTGGACAACAACATCCCTTTTTTCACCCATCACTGCAGTCTGCACATTAATATTTGCAGACACCTGCTCAGTGTAACTGTTGAAAGAGAATTCTTTGCTAGCTATTGTGCTCTTTTCCAAAAATCATTTAAACCCTCATGCAATATATAAATATACTATTGGATACTTCAGAATAATTACACTTGCTTAATTTCGGCAGCTTGGTAAAGCAACAGAGCACCAGAGGCATTACTGTTCTGCGTCAAAAACTCAATTTAAAGTGAATGTTGTAACAGAACAGAGCAATGATAACTACTTAAAATTAGAAGTAGGACTGGCCAAAGATTGTGAATTTATCCACTAATAATTTGGCCATATGGATAAGGAAGGTTGCAGGTTTGAATCCCAGCCTATGTTGAGTTAATTAATCTCATCCAGGGTGAGCTGCAGTTGGCCTCAGTATCCCTAGGTTAGCAAGCGGAAAATCTCCTAGGGTTCTTGGCTACTGATCACAATCCAGTGATCTCTGCTGAAAGTCCACGTGTGAATGTCAGATAAAGATAAGATTGGGTTGCACTCTCCTCACCCTCCCATTTCAAAAGGCCTGCCAACGCATGCAGTCTATGCTCGATATTTGGATTGGGTTCTTCTGGAAGGTGACCGGTCCACTGAGTGTTTGCACTGGATCCGGTGAGTGCATACCTAGGGGGAAAAATTCAGTTGGTTTGCGCCTCCTGTTAGAGCCTTAAGAGGGCGCTAATGGGGCACAAAGCAACTAGCGCCCGGGTGCGGCGATATCTGCGCCTCTCGCGAAATTGACCAGACATTTTGCGGTGGCGCTAAACAATACCTCCCCGATCTCTTGTGCACGCAGATCTTGACGTCATTTGAGCGTGCAACGCCCTTGTGGCGCCCCCCTCCTTTCCGCCTGCCGCAAGCAACGACAAGTAGACTGGCACGCTTCCCAGTCGCTGTAGGGCGGGGGCGCTATTTAAAGGCGGCCTCTTCCTGTCTTTTTCTGTGGTAGACATTTTTGCACCACTCGTTCTGACAGAGAGAGAGATTCTGAGAGAGAGAAGGAGAGACTTCTGTGTAGAGTCAACGCTGTGTGAAGTAGTTTTGGCTACTGAGCATCACTTTGCAGGTACTTTGGTTTTTGATCTTCATTACTTTGATTGCCAAGAGACTATAGGGGCTGCACTGATTGGGGGCATGTCCTGCGCCAGCAGAATCAGAGGCCACAGAGACGCAGAGAGAGAGTGGCAATCATGGCCAGACGGAGGAAGGCCAACAGGCCTCTGTACAGGAGACCTTACACCCACCCCCCCCCCCCCCCCCCAGGGTATTTTGCCAACAATTCTCCTACATTAATATGTCTGAGGAGCATAGAAAGATAGGAGCAGGAGTAGGCCATTCGGCCCATTGAGCCTGCTCCGCCATTCAATGAGATCATGGCTGATCATCCAAATTCAGTACCCTGTCCCTGCCTTCGCCCCGTATCCCTTGATCCCTTTAGCCTTAAGAAATATATCCAACTCCTTCTTGAATATATTTAATGAATTGGCCTCTACTGCCTTCTGTGGTAGAGAATTCCACAGGCTCACCACTCTCGGTGAAGAAATTCCTCATTTCTGTCTTAAATGGCTTACCCCTTATCCTTAGACTGTGCCCCTGGTTCTGGACTCCCTGGCCATCGGGAACATCCTTCCTGCATCCAGTCTGTCTAGTCCTGTTAGAATTTTATAAGTTTCAATGAGATCCCCTCCCATTCTTCTAAACTCCAGCGAGTATAATCCCAATCAACCCAATCTCTCCTCGTACGTCATTCCTGCCATCCCAGGTATCAGTCTGGTGAATCTTCGCTGCACTCTCTCCATGGCAAGAACATCCTTCCTCAGATAAGGCGACCAAAACTGCACACAATACTCAAGGTGTGGTCTCACCAAGGCCCTGTACAACTGCAGCAAGACATCCTTGTTCTTGTACTCGAACCCTCTCGCTACGAAGGCCAACATACCATTTGCCGCCTTAACCACCTGCTGCACCTGCATGCATACCTTCAGCGACTGGTGCACAAGGACACCCAGGTCTCGTTGCACTTCCCCCTTCTCCCAATCTATTGCCGTTCAGATAATAATCTGCCTTCCTGTTTTTGCCACCAAGTGGATAACCTTGCATTTATCCACATTATACTGCATCTGCCATGCTTCTGCCCAATCACCCAACCTGTCCAGATCACACTGGAGTTTCTCGGCACCCTCCTCACAGCACACACGCCCACCCAGCTTTGTGTCGTCTGCAAATTTGGAAATATTACATCTAGTTCCCTCGTCTAGATCATTTATATATATATTGTGAATAGCTGAGGCCCTAGGACCGATCCCTGCAGTACCCCACTAGTCACTGCCTGCCACTCGGAAAAAGAGCCGTTTATTCCAACTCTTTGCTTCCTGTCCGCCAACCAGTTCTTTATCCAAGTCAATACCTTGCCCCCAACCCCATGTGCCTTAACTTTACATGCTAATCTCTTATGCGGGACCTTAGCGAAAGCCTTCTGAAAGTCCAAATACACCACATCCACTGGTTCTCCCTTATCTATTTTACCAGTTACTGTACATCCTCAAAAAATTCCAGTAGATTAGTCAAGCACCATTTACCTTTTGTAAATCCATGTTGACTTTGTCCGATCCTCTCGCTGTTTTCCAAGTGCTCTGCTATTATATCTTTTCTAATGGACTCTAGCATTTTCCCACTACCGATGTCAGGCTTACCGGTCTATAATTCCCTGTTTTCTCTCTACCACCTTTTTTGAATAGTGGGGTAACATTAGCTACCCTCCAATCCATGGGAACTGTTCCAGAATCTTTTGAATTTTGGAAGATGACCAGCAATGCATCTACTATTTCTAGGGCCACTTCCTTAAGTACCCTAGGATGTAGATTATCAGGCCCTGGGGATTTATCGGCCTTCAATCCCGTCAATTTCCTTAATGCCATTTCCCTACAAATACTGATTTCTTTCAGTTCCTCCCTCTCATTAGACCCTATGTTCCCTGACATCTCTGGGAGGTTATTTGTGTCCTCCTTTGTGAAGACAGAACCAAAGTATGTATTTAATTGGTCTGCCATTTCCTTGTTTCCCATTATAAATTCCCCGGATTCTGACTGCAAGGGACCTACGCTTGACTTCACCAATCTTTTTCTCTTCACATATCTATAAAAGCTTTTACAGTCAGTTTTTATGTTCCCTGCAAGCTTACTCTCGTACTCTATTTCCCCCCTCTTAATTAATCCCTTTGTCCTCCTTTGTTGAATCCTAAACTGCTCCCAATCCTCAGGTTTACTGCTTTTTCTGACCAATTTATATGTCTTCTCCTTGGATCTTATGCTATCCCTAATTTCCCTTGTTAGCTACGGTTGAGTCACCTTTTTTGTTTTATTTTTATGCCAAGCTGGGATGAACAAATTCTGTAGTTCATCCATTCGATCTTTGAATGTTTGCCATTGCCTATCCACCGTCAACCCTTTGAGTAACATTCCCCAATCAATCCTACCCAACTCGCGCCTCATACCATCATAGTTTCCTTTATTTAAATTCAGGACCCTCATCTGAGTCAACTACTTCGCTCTCCATCTTAATGAAGAATTCGATCATATTATGATCGCGCCGACCCAAGGGGCCTCACACAACAAGATTGCTAATTAATCCTTTCTCATTACATAATACCCAGTCTAAGATGGCCTGATCTCTAGTTGGTTCCTCGACATATTGGTCCAGGAAACCATCTCGTATACACTCCAGGAATTCCTCCTCCACAGTATTGTTATTAATTTGGTTAGCCCAATCTATATGTAGATTAAAGTCACCCATGATAACTGCTGTGCCCTAATTGCACGTGTCTCTAATTTCCCATTTAATGCCATCCCCAACCTCCGCATTACTGTTTGGAGGTCTGTATACCACTCCCACTAACGTTTTGTGCCCCTTGGTATTTCTCAGTTCTACCCATACAGATTCCACATCATCAGAGCTAATATCCTTCCTTTCAATTGTGTTAATCCCCTATTTAACCAGCAATGCTACCCCCCCTCCTTTTTGCCCATCTTTCCTGAATATTGAATACCCCTGGATGTTGAGTTCCCAGCCTTGGTCACCCTGGAGCTATGTTTCCATAATCCCAATCATATCAGTTTACCTCTATTTGCGCAGCTAATTCATCCACCTTATTACGAATGCTCCTCGCATTAAGACACAAGACCTTCAGACTTGTTTTTTTAACACTCTTACACCTTTTAGAATTATTATTTACTGTGGCCATGTTTGACTTAAACCGTTGATTTCTCTGCCATCTTTGGTTTTTCTCCTTCCTTTCTTTTGCTTCTATCCTTGTTTCCCTTTCCTCTCTCTCCCTGCTCAGGTTCCCAACCCCCTGCCATTTTAGTTTAAACTCTCCCCCAGAGCACTAGCAAACACTCCCCCTAGGACATCGGTCCCGGTCCTGCCCAGGTGCAAACCGTCTGGTTTGTACTGGTCCCAACTCCCCCAGAACCGGTTCCAATGTCCCAGGAATTTGAATCCCCCCCCCCCCCCCCCCCCCTTGCACCATTCCTCTAGTCACGTATTTATCTGAAATATCCTTCTATTTCTACTCTGACTAGCACGTGGCACTGGCAGCAATCCTGAGATTACTACCTTTTTAAGGTCCTATTTTTTTAAATATACCTCCTAACTCCCTATATTCAGCTTTTAGGACCTATCCCGTTTTTTACCTATATGCACCACGACAATTGGCTGTTCACCCTCCCCTTCCAAAATGTTCTGCAGCCGCTCCGAGACATCCTTGACCCTTGCACCAGGGAGGCAACATACCATCCTGGAGTCTCGTTTGCGGCCACAGAAACGCCTATCTATTCCCCTTAAAATAGAATCCCCTATTACTATAGCTCTCCCACTTTTTTTTTTCCTTCTGTCCTGTGCAGCAGAACCACCCATGGTGCCAGGAACTTGGCGGCTGCTGCTGCCTTCCTCTGATAAGCCATCTCCCCCACCAATTCCAAAGCGGTATGTCTGTTTGAGAGGGGGATAGCCACAGGGGACCCCTGCACTACCTGCCTGTGCCTATTACTCTGCCTGGTGGTCACCCATTCTCTTCCTGCCTATGCAGCCTTTACCTGCAGTGTGACCAACTCCCTAAACATGTTATCCACGACGTCCTCCGCATCGCGAATGCTCCAGTATGTATCCACTCGCAGCTCCAGCGCCGCAATGCAGTCTGTCAGTAGCTGTAGCTGGATACACTTCCCGCACACATGGTCGTTAGGGACACAGGAAGTGTCCCTGATTTCCCACATAGCGCAGGAGGAGCATACCACGGGGCCGAGCTCTCCTGCCATGACTTACCCTTTATTTAATTCAAATTAGATTAAATCAAATCAATCCCACCAATTACACTACAATTAAATGATATACTTAAGGGCCCTGGTTTACCAGCAGTCCCCGCTACACTACAGACACCCTATAAACCACAAAATTTTAAGTTTGGAAAAAAGGAGAAAGAGAGAGAAATACTCACCAACCAGTCACTTACCTGCTTTCTGGTGACGTCACACTTTGACTACTTTTTACTTCTCTCTCTCCCTCCCTCTGAGCTCGGAGATTGGTAAACCTACCTGCACCTCGCCGCCTCTTTGTATCACCGCCGCTGCCTCGCTCCACTCTGGTCCACCGCCGCTGTGGGGCCTACCTGCGCCTCGCCGCCTCTTATCACCGCCGCTGCCTTGCTCCACTCGGGTCGGCCGCCGCTGCCGAGCAGTGTTTGTGAAGGCTGCACTTCAGCAAGGAGGTGGTCACTGAGCTCTGCCACCTGCTGCAACCAGATCTGCAGCCTCTACTGAGGACCAGGACGTCTGTCGGTGGCAGTGAAGATCACTGGCTCTGAACTTTTATGCCACTGGCTCCTTTCAAGCAGCTACTGGGGACATCGCCAATATCTCCCAGTTCGCGGTCCATTGCTGCATCCGTCAGGTCACAAATGCCCTCTATAAAAGGAGATGACAGTACATCTCTTTCCCCATGACCCGGGCCAAACAGCATGAACGCGCATTGGGCTTTGTGAGGATAGCGGGCTTCCCCATGGTGCAGCGTGCCATTGACTGCATGCATGTGGCATTGCGTGCACCGCCTGAGAATGCAGATGATTTCCGCAACCGAAAGGGGTTCCACTCCTTAAACGTCCAGTTGGTCTGTGACCACAGACAGCTGATACTCGCTGTCAATGCCCGCTATCCTGGCAGCAGCCATGATGCATTCATCCTGCGTCAGACTACTGTGGCAGAACTTTTCCAGGTACCACTTCACCCAGGTGGCTGGCTTGGGGACAAGGGATATCCACTGTGCACCTGGCTGATGACACCGCTCCGTACCCCCAACACCCCTGCTAAGCTGCGGTACAACGAGAGCCATCTCGCTGCCAGGAACATCGTTGAGCACACAATCGGCGTGCTCAAGCAACGGTTCCACTGTCTGGACCACTCTGGAGGAGCCCTGCAGTACTCGCCTAAGCGCGTTTCCCTCTTCATAGTTGTGTGCTGCATAACCTGGCAATCCTCAGGACCCAGCCAATGCCACCAGGCCTTGGAGCACCGCCGGAGGAAGAGGAGGAGGAGGAGGAGGATGATGATGATCATCAGCAGCACCAAGGCAGGAGGGAGGCCCACAATGTTGAAACTGGAAGAGCTGTCCATCAACATCTGATAGCAAGCCGCTTCTAGGCCCCTGCTGAGGAAATGGCTCCTGCCATTGAGAACAACATGAACACAACCAACCTGCAACCCCTAAGCCGGCCAATGCAGCAATGATTCCAAAGACCAAACATGTACATTTTGAATACAAAAACGTATTTATTTTACAATTTGTCATTTCCTCATGACAAACTAATAGAAAGAAACACGCAGAAACAGTAATTAACATAACTGGTTCTCACAACCTGGAGATAATGTCCAAAACACTGAACAAATATTTGACCACGAACCTCGGCCTTTAATAAAAAATTGACCAACATTTTGACACCCCTCCTACTTTCTGCCCTTCGTGGGTGATCTCCTTCCCTTGCGCACTTTCCCCCCCCCCCCCCCCTTCCCACCCTACTGCTCCTCCATAATGGGACCCCAGTGGCTGCAGCAATGCTGGTGGAAGGCTGCTGATTGTCAGAACCTGAGACTGCAGATGCCCTTGAAGGATGGCCTCGACCAGCTCTGGGCTTGGAGCGCCTGGCTGCAGACTGCACCAACTCTGCATGGGCGGCAGCAGTCTGTCCTACAGGTGGTGGCAAGTGCAATGGAGAAGTGACAGTGGTGGCAGCAGCAATGCTGTCATCTTGAGAGAGGACAGCAACTCCCTGCTCGACTGGCACTCCCACGGGGCAGCACTTCAGCATCTGAAGCAATCTGCTAGAGCACAGATTGCTGGCTTGCTGTGGCGTGGTGAGCGCCCCGGGGAAATGTGTCCGAACCAGCGAGGATGGCAGCAGTAAGTGCTTGCGTTGCCTCAATCTGAGCCTGCATGAGAGCAGTCAGAGATGGGGTCATGGCAGCCAGTGATTGAATTGCAGCACTAAGCATTAGCATGGCATCCGCCTGTGCTACAGCGAAGTGCTCCACACTCCTTGCCAGTGATTCAATGCATTCGGGCACCCTTCCCACTGCACCCATGAGTTCAGTGTGCATGTCCACCGCCTGGGTGTTCATTTCAGCGATGAGCCACTCCTCCTCTGTCCAGTGCAGTAGGACTCGCTGGCATACTCGCCCTCCGGGGAGAAGGCCCCCGAGCTTCCCTACCCCCATCGCGTTGCTGCAGCCCGCTGGGTCCTGGAGCTTCACCCTCATCAGACCCATCCTCCCTGCTCCCCTCCAGGGAAGGAGTGTTCCCAGTGTGGGCATGGACTTCCTCGGGAGAGGGTGGCGCTGAGGCTCCGGCTTCATCTTCCTCCTTGCCTGCAGCTTCACTCCCACAGGCAGCTTGAGGGCCCGTCTCCTCAGCTGGTGAATCACCATCTGAAAGCATGGAGGTACAAGAGTGGTTTTAGCGTGAGGACAGGGTGGTGGCAGCAAGGGAGGAATGAGTGCAGCGATTTAGTATGTTGGATTGAAAGTGTCAAAGGCTGGTGTTGAGAGGGACAAGTGGAAGGAGAGGGGACAAAAAGGTAATGACCTTACCATTGCTGTCCAGAACGGGGTCGGCCTCTCCAGGGGCGTCGGGACCGATCACCCGGCTTGCCACAATCTGTGGACGCGCGCCTCAAGATCGCGGAGGGGTTGCAGCTGAGGTCGCCCTCCACCCGTCCGTTGCTGCTGTCTCCTATTATGAGATAGCTTGGCCTGCAAGAAAAAGGATGGTGTCTGAGTAAATATACAGCCATGGTCTTGCCTGATGTGCCTCCCATAGGTGAATAGCCCTTACTCTATGCAGCAATGGTCTTGCCTGATGTGCCTCCCATAGGTGAATAGCCCTTACTCTATGCAGCCATGGTCTTGCTTGATGTTCCTCCCATAGGTGAATAGCCCTTACATAGAAACATAGAAGATAGGAGCAGGAGTAAGCCATTCGGCCCTTCAAGCCTGCTCTGCCATTCAATGAGATCATGGCTGATCATCCAAATTCAGTAGCCTGTCCCTGCCTTCTCCCTTGATCCCTTTAACCTCAAGAAATATATCCAACTCTTTCTTGAATATATTTAATGAACTGGCCTCCACCGCCCTCTGTGGCAGAGAATTCCACAGGTTCACCACTCTCTGGGTGAAGAAATTCCTCCTCATCTCTGTCCTAAATGGCTTACCCCTTATCCTTAGACTATGACCCCTGGTTCTGGACTCCCCGGCCATCAGAAACATCCTTTCTGCATCTAGTCTGCCCAGACCTGACAGAATTTTATAGGTTTCGATGAGATCCCCTCTCAATCTTCTAAACTCCAGTGAATCTAAGCCCAATCAACACAATCTCTCCTCGTACGTCATTCCTGCCATCCCAGGTATCAGCCTGGTGAATCTTCGCTGCACTTCCTCCATGGCAAGAACGTCCTTCCTCAGGTAAGGTGACCAAAACTGCACACAATACTCAAGGTGCGGTCTCACCAAGACCCTGTACAACTGCAGCAAGACATCCTTGTTCTTGTACTCGAACCCTCTTGCTATGAAGGCCAACATACCATTTGCCTTCTTAACCGCCTGCTGCACCTGCATGCTTACCTTCAGCGACTGGTGCACAATAACACCCAGGTCTCTATGGCAATAGATTGGGAGAAGGGGAAATGCATTCAAATAATCTGCCTTCCTGTTTTTGCCACCAAAGTGGATAACCTCACATTTATCCACATTATAGTGCATTTGCCATGTTTCTGCCCAATCACCCAGCCTGCCCAAATCGTACTGGAGTTTCACGACATCCTCCTCACAGCTTACCCTCCCACCCAGCTTTGTGCCGTCTGCAAATTTGGAGATATTACATCCAATTCCCTCGTCCAGATCATTAATATATATTGTGAACAGCTGGGGTCCTAGGACCGATCCTTGCGGTACCCCACTAGTCACTGCCTGCCACTCGGAAAATGACCCGTTTATTCCAACGCTTTGCTTTCTGTCCGCCAACCAGTTCTCTATCCAAGTCAATACCTTGCCGCCAATCCCATGTGCCTTAATTTTGCACGCTAATCTCTTATGTGGGATCTTATCGAAAGCCTTCTGAAAGTCCAAATACACCACATCCACTGGTTCTCCCTTATCTATTTTACCAGTTACATCCTCAAAAAATTCCAGTAGATTAGTCAAGCATGATTTACCTTTTGTAAATCCATGTTGAATTTGTCCGATCCTGTCACTACTTTCCAAGTGCTCTGCTATTACGTCTTTTATAATAGACTCTAGCATTTTCCCCACTACCGATGTCAGGCTTACCGGTCTATAATTCCCTGCTTTTTCTCTGCCACCTTTTTTGAATAGTGGGGTAACATTAGCTACCCTCCAATCCATGGGTACTGTTCCAGAGTCTATCGAGTTCTGGAAGATGATCAGTAATGCATCTACTATCTCTAGGGCCACTTTCTTAAGTATCCTAGGATGTAGATTATCAGGTCCTGGGGATTTATCGGCCTTCAATCCCGTCAATTTCCTTAACGCCATTTCCCTACAAATTCTGATTTCTTTCAGTTCTTCCCTCATTAGACCCTATGTTCCCTGACATCTCTGGGAGGTTATTTGTGTCCTCCTTTGTGAAGACCGAACCAAAGTATGTATTTAATTGGTCTGCCATTTCCTTGTTTCCCATTATAAATTCCCCTGATTCTGACTGCAAGGGACCTACGCTTGACTTCACCAATCTTTTTCTCTTCACATATCTATAAAAGCTTTTACAGTCAGTTTTTATGTTCCCTGCAAGCTTACTCTCGTACTCTATTTTCCCCCTCTTAATTAATCCCTTTGTCCTCCTTTGTTGAATCCTAAACTGCTCCCAATCCTCAGGTTTACTGCTTTTTCTGGCCAATTTATATGTCTTCTCCTTGGATCTTATGCTATCCCTAATTTCCCTTTAGCTACGGTTGAGTCACCTTTTTTGTTTTATTTTTATGCCAAACTGGGATGAACAAATTCTGTAGTTCATCCATTCGATCTTTGAATGTTTGCCATTGCCTATCCACCGTCAACCCTTTGAGTAACATTCCCCAATCAATCCTACCCAACTCGCACCTCATACCATCGTAGTTTCCTTTATTTAAATTCAGGACCCTCATCTGAGTCAACTACTTCGCTCTCCATCTTAATGAAGAATTCGATCATATTATGATCGCTCCGACCCAAGGGGCCTCACACAACAAGATTGCTAATTAATCCTTTCTCATTACATAATACCCAGTCCAAGATGGCCTGATCTCTGGTTGTTTCCTCGACGTATTGGTCCAGGAAACCATCCCGTAAACACTCCAGGAATTCCTCCTCCACAGTATTGTTACTAATTTGGTTGGCCCAATCTATATGTAGATTAAAGTCACCCATGATGACTGCTGTGCCCTTATTGCACGCTTCTTTAATTTCCCTTTTAATGCAACCCCCAACCTCCACCTTACTGTTTGGAGGTCTATATACCACTCCCACTAATGTTTTTTTCCCCTTAGTATTTCTCAATTCTACCCATACAGATTCCACATCATCAGAGCTAATATCCTTCATTACAATTGTATTAATCCCTTCTTTAACCAGTAATGCTACCCCACCTCCCTTTCCTTTTTGCCTATCTTTCCTGAATATCGAATACCCCTGGATGTTGAGTTCCCAGTCTTGGCCATCCTTGAGCCATGTTTCCGTAATCCCAACCAAATCATATTCGGTTACCTCTATTTGCGCAGCCCATTCATCCACCTTATTACAAATGCCCCTCGCATTAAGACACAAAGCCTTCAGGCTTGTTTTTTTAACGCTCTTAGACCTATTAGAATTATTATTTACTGTGGCCACGTTTGATTTAAACCGTTGATTTCTCTGACTGCCACTTTTGTATTTCTCCTTCCTATCTTTTGCTTTTATCCCTGTTTTCCTTTCCTCTGTCTCCTTGCTCAGGTTCCCAACCCCCTGCCATTTTAGTTTTAAACCCCCCCCGAACAGTGCTAGCAAACCTCCCCACAAGGATATTTGTCCCGCTCTGGTTCAGGTGCAACCCGTCCGACTTGTACAAGTCCCACCTTCCCCAGAAGCAGGCCCAGTGATCCAGGAAACTAAAGCCCTCCCTCCTGCACCAACTCATTAGCCACGCATTCATCTGCTCTATCCTCCTATTCCTATACTCTCTAGCACATGGCACCGGTTGTAATCCAGAGATTACAACCTTTGAGGTCCTACTCTTTAATCTGTTACCTAGCTCCCTAAATTCTTGCTGCAGGACCTCATCCCTCTTCCTACCTATGTCGTTGGTCCCAATGTGAACCACGACCTCTGCCTGTTCACCCTCCCCCTTCAGGATGCCCTGCAGCCGTTCAGTGACATCCTTGACCCTGGCACCAGGGAGGCAACAAACCATCCTGGAGTCACGTCTACGGCCACAGAAACGCCTATCTGTTCCCCTTACGATAGAATCCCCTACCACTTGCTCTCCCACTCTTTTTCCTCCCTTCCTGAGCAGCAGAAGCACCCCTGGTGCCAGGAAGTTGGCTGCTGCTGCCTTCCCCTGGTGAGTCATCCCCCTCAACAGTATCCAAACTGGTATACCTGTTTGAAAGGGGGATGGCCACAGGGGTCCCCTGCACTACCTGCCTGCTTCTATTGCTCCGCCTGGTGGTCACCCATTTCCCTTCTGCTTGTGCAGCCCTACCCCGTGGCGTGACCAACTTATCAAACGTGTACTCCACGACCCTCTCCGCATCGTGAATGCTCCACAACCCATCCATCCGCAGCTCCAGAGCCTCCATACGGCCCGTTAGTAGCTGCAGCTGGATGCATTTCTGGCACACGTGGTCGTCCGGGACACTGGCAGCGTCCCTGAATTCCCACATAGAGCAAGAGGAGCATAACACGGGGCTCGGCTCTCTTGGCATGACTTACCCCTTTAATTTAAATTAATTCAATACCACCAGTTAAAGATATACTCTAGGGCGCTTATTTACCAACTGTCCCCACTACACCAGAGACCCAAGAAAATATAAACCTCAGAATTTAAGCTTGTAATGAAAAGGAGAAAGAAATACTCACCAACCAATCACTTATCTGCTTCCTGGTGACGTCACACTTGGATTACTTTTTACCTCTCTTCCCTGCTGCTGAATTGGTACGCCTCACTGCTCCCTCGCAGGTCCGATGCTCTGGTCGGACCTCGCTGAATCAGCCGCCGCTTTTAAACTGCCGCCGGTCACTGCTCCCTCACAGGTCCGATGCTCTGGTCGGGCCTCGCCTCACTGAATCAGCCGCCGGTTTTAAACTCCTCAGCTGCTCACTGCTTACTGTATGCAGCCATGGTCTTGCTTGATGTTCCTGTCATAGGTGAATAGCCCTTACTGTATGCAAAGTGTGGAATGTGCATGTGTGTTTCATGAGAGGGCTATAAGTGTTGGATGAGTGTTGGGCATTGGGGTTTTAAGACCCTCTGGCCATAGAGTGAGGTTGAGATGGAGGGATGGAGAGGTATTGAAAAAAAGCCACTCACCCTGACTACCCGAGTGAGGTCATTGAACTTTTTGCGACATTGTATATGGGTCCTGGGCACCATGGTTCTGGAGGAGACGCTCTGAGCCACCTCCCTCCACACTCTTCTGTACTCGCGCGGCAAAGGCCTCCTGCCACACTCTGGGTACAGTATTGATCATCTGCGCTCCACCACGCCAACCAGAGCCTCCAAGGCCCACTTGCTGAAGCGCTGTGCTCGTTCTCTCACCCTCTCCATAGTCCTTGGCTGCAAGATTTAGTCACCGGTCTCTCCAGGCCGAGATTCAAGACTCCAATGTGTGGCTGGAGAGCAAGATCGACCCTCCCCTTTAAGAAGTGTCCGGCGCCAGTGTGTCTGTGTCCCATCGCTAACTGACAGCACCTGCGCTGCGCCCGCGCTCTGAGTTAGCGCCTCGCTCCTCGGCCTTTTCGCCTTAAGACAGGTGTGTAGCGCCTGATTTAGCGCTCCAATCAACTCCACGGGTGATGAAAGCCAAGTTTGCAGTCGGAGGCGATAATTAGTGCCAGGCGCTAAACATTGCGCGCGGCCTATAATGGCGCCCCAAACGGGGCGATACTGAATTTCTCTCCCCCCCCCCCCCCCCCCCAACAGTCTTTCAAAACGTTTATTCAGAAAAATTCTGTTTTTAAAAAAAAAAAAAAAAAAATTAAATGAAAATATTGCAGGTGTTTGGCTGAAGTAAAAGTAGATACCCTTGCTAAAATTAACGTTTAAAAGTTAAGTGTATTTTTTTAAAGTTTTTTTTAAGTAAAGTATTTTGCTCACAGGCTTTCATATTCTTAAAGGGCAACATTACTGTTAAATTTAGTTTTTGAATCATTATTTGTTGCACAAGCATGGGAAACAACTATGCAATCCACATTACAAGACATCATTGCGTTTGATGTTCGTCTGCTATATTTGTCGCAGCTCTTCTATTTAGAAGGATATATTTGCCTTCAATAAGCAAAGGTTCACTAGATTCATAGAATCATAAAATACTTAATTGGAGGAAAGCCAATTTCAGTGGGTTGAGAACTGATCTGGCCAGAGTAAATTGGAATCAAAGATTGGCAGGCAAAACTGTAACCGAACAATGGACTGCCTTTAAAGAGGAGATGGTTCGGGTACACTTGAGGTACATTCCCACAAGGGGGAAAGGTAGGGCAACCAGAGATAGAGCTCCCTGGATGATGAAAGAGATAGAGAGTAAGATGAAGCAGAAAAAGGGTAAGTATGACAGATGTCAGGTTGAGAATACAAGTAAGAACCAGGTTGAATATAGAAAGTTCAGAGGGGAAGTGGAAAAAGAAATGAGGGGCAAAGAGAAAGTATGAGAATAGATTGGCAGCTGACATAAAAGGGAATCCAAAAGTCTTCTGTAGGCATATAAATAGTAAACGGGTAGTAAGAGGAGGGGTGGGGCCGATTTAGGGACCAAAATGGGAGACCTATGCATGGAGGCAGAGGGCATGGCTGAGCTACGAAATGCGTACTTTGCATCTGTCTTTATGAAGGAAGAAGATGCTGCCAAAGTCATAGTGAAAGAGGAGATAGCTGAGATACTGGATGGGATAAAAATTGATAGAGGAGGTGGTCCCACAAAGCCTGGCTGTACTTAAAGTAGATAAGTCACCAGGACTGGATGGGATGCATCCTAGGATGCTGAGGGAAGTAAAGGTGGAAATTTCAGAGGTACTGACCATAATCTTCCAATCCTCCTTGGATACAGGGCTGGTGCCAGTGGACGGGAGGATTGCAAATGTTATACCCTTGTTCAAAAAAGGTTGTAAGGATAAATCCAGCAACTACAGGCCAGTCAGTTTAACCTCAGTAGTGGGGAAGCTTTTAGAAATGATAATCTGGGACAAAATTAACAGTCACTTGGACAAGTATGGATTAATTAAGGAAAGCCAGCACGAATTTGTTAAAGGCAAATTGTGTTTAACTAACTTGATCGAGTTTTTTTAATGAGGTAACAGAGGGTTGATGTGATGTACATGGACTTCCAAAAGGCGTTTGATAAAGTGCCACATAATAGGCTTGCCAGTAAAGTTGAAGCCCATGGAATAAAAGGGACAGTGGCAGCATGGATATGAAATTGGCTAAGTGACAGGAAACAGAGTAGTGGAGAACGGTTGTTTTTTGGAACGGAGGAATATATACAATGGTGTTCCCCAGGGGTCGGTACTAGGACCGCTGCTTTTCTTGATGTATGTTAATGACTTGGGTGTACAGGGTACAATTTCAAAATTTGCGAATGACACAAAACTTTGACGTATAGTGAACAGTGAGGAGGATAAGGTTAGGCTTCAGGAAGACATAGACAGGCAAGTGAAATGGGTGGACATGTGGCAGATGAAATTTAACGTGAAAAAGTGCGAAGTGATACATTTTGGTAGGAAGAACGAGGAGAGGCAATATGAACAAAAGGGTACAATCCTAAAGGGGGTGCGTGAACAGAGACCTGGGGGTATATGTGCACAAATTGTTGAAGGTGGCAGGGCAGGCTGAGAGAGCGGTTAAAAAGCATACGGGATTCTGGGCTTCATAAATAGAGACATAGAGTACAAAAGCAAGGAAGTTATGATGAACCTTTATAAAACACTGCTTCAGTCTTAACTGGAGTATTGTGTCCAATTGTGGACACCGCACTTTAGGACGGATGTGAAGGCCTTAGAGAGGGTGCAGAAAAGATTTACGAGAATGATTCCAGGGATGAGGGACTTCAGTTACGTGGATAGACTAGAGAAGCTGAGGTTGTTCTCAGAGCAGAGAAGGTTGAGAGGAGATTTGATAGAGGTGTTCAAAATCATGATGGGTCTAGACAGAGTAGATGGAGAGAAACTGTTCCCATTGGTGGAAGGGTCAAGAACCAGAGGACACAAATTTAAGGTGATTGGCAGAAGAACCAAAGGCGACATGAGGAACAACTTTTTTTACTCAGCGAGTGGTTAGGATCTGGAATTCACTGCCTGAAAGGGTGGGGGAGGCAGATTCAATTGTGGCTTTCAAAAGGGAATTGGATAAGTACCTGAAAGAAAAAAAATTGCAGGACTACGGGGAAAGGGTGGGGGAGTGGGACTAGATGAAGTGCTCTTGCAGAATGGCCTCCTTCTGTGCTGTAACCATTCTATGATTCTGAGACTGTGCCCCCTAGTTCTAGACTCTCCAGCCAGGGGAAACAACTTCTCGGTATCTACCATGTCAATCTACCTCCAGAGTCTTGTATGTTTCAATGAGATCACTTCTCATTCTTCTAAACTCCAGAGAGTATAGGTCCAATCTACTCAATCTCTCCTCATGGGACATCCCAGGAATCAATCTAGTGAACCTTTGTCAGGATATGGGGTCGGCCAAGTCATCAGACTGTGATGAGGAGGAATTTCTTCACTTGAGGGTTGTGAACCTTTGAAATTCTCTACCCCAGAGGGTTGTGGATGCTGAGTCGTTGAGTATATTCATGGCTGAGATCGATAGATTTTGGACTCTCGGGGAATGAAGGGATATGGGGATTGGGCGAGAAAGTGGAGTTGAGGCCGAAGATCAACCATGATCTTATTGATTGGCATAGCAGGCTCGAGGGGCCGTACGGCCTACTTCTGCTCCTAATTCTTATGTTTTTATGTTCTGCAGTGTTTGTAGTTCTACCTGTGAGAGTTATTTTGGTATTATAGCTCTGTCTTTTTTTTTCAGTGGACAGTTTGCAATAGTGAAAAAATGCTCAGAGAAAAGCTCTGGGGTGGGATATGCAGCGAAATTTATCAAAAAGCGCCGCTCAAAGTCAAGCCGCCGTGGAGTGAGCCGTGAAGACATCGAGAGAGAAGTCAACATCTTAAAGGAGATACAGCACCCAAATATAATAACTCTGCGTGATGTTTATGAAAATAAAACTGATGTGATCCTTATTCTTGAACTGTAAGTAAATCTTTGAGTATGTAAGCTGTTTAACCCTCATTGTGTACATGCACTGAAAAATAATTTCTCATTCGAGTGGACCAGTTAATTTTCCACGTGCTGTCGTGAACATTGTGGATCGTAATTCATCTGAGCTGTTTGACATAAAATGCACAGTGGTGGCAGAGCTTGGCTGTGTAATGAGGGAACCAGTTACTTTACCTCATGAGAGCTAGGGACATTGGTCACACTTTGTGTGATGCATGTTTCTGTAATGTACATTAAGTAAATCAGTTGTGATATTTGAAATAGTACAGCAGTTTTTCATATGGCTTAAGATCACTTTGTAAGCCATCCATAAACATTCCAAACACACTGATCCCAGTGCATCTACTCTATTTAAGTGGAAGATCTGCATAACCTCCTTCAGAAACCATTGTAAATAAAATGATTTTTAAACCGCAAAAGGAATCAACAACGCCTAATAGTACATGTCTGCATTGTGAGTAAGTGAGCATCTGCTGACAC
This sequence comes from Somniosus microcephalus, assembly GCF_052327205.1. Taxonomy (NCBI): domain Eukaryota; kingdom Metazoa; phylum Chordata; class Chondrichthyes; order Squaliformes; family Somniosidae; genus Somniosus; species Somniosus microcephalus. The sequence continues at coordinate 120,426,695 of NC_140987.1, read as the reverse complement.
CAAATTCCCTTTTCAAGCTTTTGTTGATTCAACAAAAGGAAATGGATTATAAACAACTGAAGTAAAATCTGTTTCCCTACACAGAACTTGATTTTTCTATTTAATCAAAGTGAAGGGGAAATCATGTTTTGCATTCAGTGTCATTGAGATGCACTCTGCTATTCACCTGCTTTTATTCAGTACTGCGACGTGCTCATTTCTCTACCAACCGTTATATAGTAAGCAGAGTACTGAAATACGTTGGAATTATTGAGGAGGAAATAGATTCAGCACGGCTTATTACAAATTCAGAAGCCATTTTGTTGCCATTTTCTAGCTGTTGACATGCTCGCCCCTTTGTCCTTGAAAATAGTATGAAGGACCAGAAGGAGATCTAAATGTCCAGCCACATTGATCAGTGTTTACCTGTGGGACAGTTTGTCATCCAAGCACACATAACAACTTAATTACATGTTATTTCAGAGAACCGTATAATTTTGCATAAATAATAATAAACAGAAGCAAGGACAAAAACAGCAAATCTAGATAGAGTACATTGCTTAATTTACAGGACCTGTTTCAAAACATTAAAAGCTCATTTTAGCAGTTCTTCTCAGTAGCTTTGGTCCATGATGAAAAGTTTTTTTTACATGAGACTGAACTCTCATGGAGTGCTGTACTATTTCCCATGTGAACAGGGAAACTGAGAGCAAAACCTAGACTGCTAGCCTGATGATATCCTGCTCTTCCCTTAGAAGTCAAGCTGTTGTAAAAAGCAGATATAACAGCAAATTAATCAAAACTGTCAATCGAAATAGATTTCAAAGCTTCATAAGAACCTAAGAAAATTCAGAGTGAGAAAACTGCATTCCATCAAGCAAGTCCTTTGCATTCAGAGCCCAAATTTAATTTATTCTCTCGTGGACTTCATCCAACACTGCATGTTCCCCTACTTTAAAGAATGCTAAGTTCCTTCCCCTGGGTGAAAAAAAGTCAAGCAATGTGGTTAATATGTCTATAACCTTCAATCGCACCTCAACAGATACCGATCCTGCTCCTTTTTAGGAGGGGCCAGTTGATGCTAAACCAACTTTGAATTTTTTTTTTTATTCATGGGATGTGGGTGTCGCGAGCAAGGCCAGCATTTATTGCCCTTGAGGAGGAGGTGGCTTTAAACTAACTAGTGGGGGGGAGGTTCCTAGAGAACAAATAATAAAAATGACAACAGAGAAGGTCATAGACTTAGGTAGCAGTGGGGAAATTAAAAACCAGAGCGTGTCAGGAAGGGGCAGGAGGTATGGAGTAAAAGGTAAAGTAATAAAAAGGGCAAAAGCAGGAACTAAGTGTCACAAAACACATTTGAAAGTTCTCTATCTGAATGCACGTAGCATTCGTAACAAAATAGACGAGTTAATGGCACAAATAGCTACATATGGGTATGATCTTGTGGCCATTACAGAAACATGGCTACAGGGTGACAATGCCTGGGAATTAAACATACCAGGTTATTTAACAATCAGGAAGGACAGGCAGGAAGGAAGGGGAGGTGGGGTGGCTATGTTAATAAAGGAAGGAATCACTGTAATACAGAGAAATGATATTGGGTCAAAAGATCAGGATAATGAAACAGTTTGGGTGGAGATAAGGAATAATAAGGGGAAAAAAACACTAGTGGGCGTAGTCTATAGGCCTCCGAACAGTCGCAACTCGGTTGGACGGAGTATCAATCAGGAAATAGTTGAGGCTTGTAATAAGGGAACACCTATAATTATGGGGGATTTTAACTATCATATTAATTGGACAAATCAAATTGGGTAGGGCTGCCTTGAGGATGAGTTCATTGAGTGTATTAGGGATGGGTTTCTTGAGCAGTATGTAACTGAACCGACCAGAGGGCAAGCAACCTTCGATCTGGTCCTGTGTAACGAGACAGGATTAATTAAAAATGTCCTAGTAAAGGATCCCCTTGGAATGAGTGACCATAACATGGTTGAATTCCATATTCAATTAGAGGGTGAGGAGGTTGTATCTCAAATAAGCGTGCTAAGCTTGAATAAAGGAGATTGTGCAATGAGAAGGGACTTATCACCAATCTTCTTGTACGAGGCCCCTTGGGTCAGAGCGATCATAATATGATCGAGCTCTCAGTCGAGATGGAGAGTGAGGAAATTGAATCAGAGACTAAGGTCCAGAACTTAAATAAAGGGAATTACGAGGGTATGAGACGGGAATTGGGTAAGATTGATTGGGTGGTGTTTCTGGGGGGATTGACAGTGGATAGACAATGGCAAGCATTCAAAGATAGAATGGAAGAATTCCAGAACATGTTTATACCGGTTTGGCATAAAAATAAACCTAAAAAGGTGACTCAACCGTGGATAACGAGGGAAATTAGGGACAGCATAAAATCAAAAAAAAGGGCATATCAACTGGCAAAAAAAAGCACCAGACCGGAAGATTGGGGGCAGTACAGGATACAGCAAAAGAGGACAAAGGGATTAATCAGGAAGGGGAAAATAGAATACGAAAGTAAACTTGCAGCAAAAATAAAGACAGACTGCAAAAGCTTTTATCGGTATATCAGGAGGAAAAGACTGGTAAAATCCCAAGTCGGTCCCCTGCAGTCCGATTCGGGAGAATATATAATGGAGAATAAGGAAATGGCGGACCAATTAAACTCATACTTTGGTTCTGTATTCACAAAGGAGGACACAAATAACCTCCCAGGAATATCGGCAAACATAGGGACTAATGAGAGGGAGGAGCTGACAGAAATTAGTATCTCTAGGGATATGGTGTTGGGTAAGTTGAGGGGACTGAAGGCCGACAAATCCCCGGGGCCTGATAAACTACATCCTAGGGTACTTAAGGAGGTGGCCCTGGAGATAGCAGATGCTCTAAGGATCATCTTCCGGAACTCCATTGACTCGGGAACAGTACCCGTGGATTGGAGGGTAGCTAATGTTACCCCAATATTTAAAAAGGGGGGTAGAGAGAAAGCAGGGAATTATAGACCAGTAAGCCTTACATCGGTTGTGGGCAAAATGCTAGAGTCCATTATTAAGGATAAAATAGCGGAGCACTTGACAAATGGGGAAAGGATCGGACAGAGTCAACATGGATTTACAAAGGGTAAATCGTGTTTGACTAATCTGCTGGAATTTTTTGAGGAAGTAACTGGTAAAATAGATGGGGGAGAGCCAGTGGATGTGGTGTACCTTGACTTCCAGAAAGCCTTCGATAAGGTTCCACACAAAAGATTGTCATGCAAAATTAAGGCTCATGGGATTGGGGGCAAAGTATTAACGTGGATAGAGAACTGGCTGGCGGATAGAAAACAGAGAGTTGGAATAAACGGCTCGTTTTCAGAGTGGCAGGCAGTGACCAGCGGGGTGCCGCAAGGATCTGTCCTGGGACCCCAGCTGTTCACAATATATATAAATGATCTGGATCAGGGAATTGGATGCAATATTTCCAAATTCGCTGACGACACTAAACTAGGAGGAGGGGTGGGCTCTGATGAGGATGTCAGGAGGCTACAGTGCGATTTGGACAGGTTGGGGGAATGGGCGGATACGTGGCAGATGCACTATAATGTGGATAAATGCGAGGTTATCCACTTTGGGGGTAAAAACAGGAGGGTAGATTATTATCTAAATGGCAATAGATTGGGAGATGGGGAAGTGCAGAGGGACCTGGGTGTTCTTGTGCACCAGTCACTGAAGGAGAGCATGCAGGTGCAACAGGCGATTAAGAAGGCAAATGGTATGTTGGCCTTCATATCAAGGGGGTTCGAGTATAGGAATAGGGATACCTTACTACAGCTGTACAAGGTGCTGGTGAGACCGCATCTGGAGTATTGTGTACAGTTTTGGTCGCCCCATCTGCGGAAGGATGTTCTTGCCATGGAAAGAGTGCAGCGGCGATTCACCAGGCTGATACCTGGAATGGCGGGAATGACCTACGAGGAGAGATTGAATAGTTTGGGCTTGTACTCACTGGAGTTTAGAAGATTGAGGGGATCTCATCGAAACATATAAAATTATGGCAGGCCTGGACAGGCTGAATTCAGAGAGAATGTTTCCAATGGCCAGGGAGCACAGAACCAGGGGCCACAGTCTAAAAATAGCGGGCAAATCATTTAAAACAGAGATGAGGAAGAATTTCTTCACTCAGAGTGGTGAGCCTGTGGAATTCCCTGCCACAGAGGGCTGTGAAGGCTAATTCAATAAATATTTTCAAGAGAGAATTGGATATATTTCTGAAGGCTAAGGGGATTAAGGGTTACGGAGAAAAGGCGGGGACGGGGTACTGAACTGGTAAGATCAGCTATGATCTCAGACGAGGATCAGCCATGATCTCATTGAATGGCGGAGCAGGCTCGAAGGGCCGAATGGCCTACTCCTGTTCCTATCTCTATGTTATTATGAAGGTATGAGAGCGGAATTGAGTAAAGTGGATTGGGAAAATAGATTAAAGGGTAAGACGATATATGATCAGTGGTGTACATTTAAGGAGTTATTTTACAACTTCCAAAAAAAGTATATTCCACTGAGGGGAAAAAAAGGGTGTAAAAGAAAAGACAGCCATCCGTGGCTAAGTAAAGAAAATAAGGATAGTATTCAAATAAAAACAAGGGCATATAAGGTAGCCAAATCTAGTGGGAGGATAGAGGATTGGGAAAACTTTAAAAGACAGCAAAAAATAACAAAAAGATTGATTAAGAAAGGGAAGATAATTATGAAAGTAAATTAGCAAAAAATATAAAAACAGATAGTAAGAGTTTTTATAGTTATATAAAAAGAAAAAGGGTGGCTAAAGTAAATGTCGGTCCCTTAGAGGATGAGACCGGGAAATTAATGGTGGGAAATATGGAGATGGCAAAAACACTGAATGAATATTTTGTATCAGTCTTTACAGTAGAGGACACCAAGAATACCCCAACACTGGACAAGCAGGGGGCTATAGGGGGGAGGAGATAAACACGATCAAAATCACTAAGGAAGTGGTACTCGATAAAATAATGGGACTCAAGGCGGATAAATCACCTGGACCTGATGGCTTACATCCTAGGGTCTTGAGGGAAGTGGCGGTAGGGATTGTGGATGCATTGGTAATAATCTTCCAAAACTCCCTGGACTCAGCAAAGGTCCTGGCAGACTGGAAAACTGCTAATGTAACACCCTTATTTAAAAAGGGCAGTAGACAGAAGGCTGGAAACTATAGACCGGTTAGCCTAACATCTGTGGTAGGTAAAATTTTGGAGTCCATTGCTAAGGAGACAGTAACAGGACATTTGGATAATCATAATTTAATAAGACAAAGTCAGCATGGTTTTATGAAGGGGAAGTCATGTTTGACAAATTTGCTGGAGTTCTTTGAGGAAGTAACATATAGGGTGGATAAAGGTGAACCAGTGGACGTAGTGTATTTAGACTTCCAAAAGGCATTTGACAAGGTGCCACACAAGATTATTGCGTAAGGTAAAAAATCACGGGATTGGGGGTAATATTCTGGCATGGATAGAGGATTGGCTATCTAACAGAAGGCAGAGAGTTGGGATAAATGGTTCATTCTCAGACTGGCAATCAGTAACCAGTGGTGTTCCGCAGGGGTCAGTGCTGGGTCCCCAACTCTTTACAATCTATATTAACGATTTGGAGGAGGGGACCGAGTGTAACATATCAAAGTTTGCAGATGATACTAAGATGGGAGGGAAAGTAGCGAGTGAGGAGGACATAAATAAACCTGCAAGGGGACATAGACAGGCTAAGCAAGTGGGCAGAGATTTGGCAGATGGAATACAATACTGGAAAGTGTGAGGTTATGCACTTTGGCAGGAAAAATCGTAGAGCAAGTTATTATCTTAATGGCAAGAAACTGGAAAGTACTGAAGTACAAAGGGATCTGGGGGTCCTGGTGCACGAAACTCAAAAGGTTAGTATGCAGGTGCAGCAAGTGATTAAGAAGGCCAATGGAATGTTGGCTTTCATTGCTAGGGGGATAGAATATAAAAATAGGGAGGTATTGCTTCAGTTGTACAAGGTATTGGTGAGACCGCACCTGGAATACTGCATACAGTTTTGGTGTCCACACTTAAGAAAAGACATACTTGCTCTCGAGTCAGTACAAAGAAGGTTCACTCGGTTAATCCCGGGGATGAGGGGATGGACATATGAGGAGAGGTTGAGTAGATTGGGACTCTACTCATTGGAGTTCAGAAGAATGAGAGGCGATCTTATTGAAACATATAAGATTGTGAAGGGGTTGGATCGGGTGGATGCGGGGAGGATGTTCCCGATGATGGGTGAAACTAGAACTAGGGGGCATAGTCTTCGAATAAGGGGCTGCTCTTTCAAAACTGAGATGAGGAGGAACTACTTCACTCAGAGGGTGGTAGGTCCATGGAATATGCTGCCCCAAAAAGCTGTCGAAGCTACATCATTACATAAATTTAAAACAGAAATAGACAGTTTCCTAGAAGAAAAGGGAATTAAGGGTTACGGGGAGCGGGCAGGAATTTGGACATGAGTCTAGGTTCGGATCGGTCATGGCCCTGTGGGTAGCGGAGCGGGCCCAGGGGCCGTGTAGCCTGATCCTGCTCCTGTTTAGTGTGTCTAATTCTGTTGGATTCAGGAGATAGTCCTGTCATAGTGGATTGGCGGTTAGGATCAGCTCAGCCATGATCTTATTGAATGGCGGAGCAGGCTCGAGGGGCCAATTGGCCGACTCCTGCTCCTATTTCTTATGTTCTTATGTGGTGAGCCGCATTCTTGAACCGCTGCAGTCCATGTGGTGAAGGTACTTCCACAGTGCTATTAGGAGGGAGTTCCAGGATTTTGACCCAGCGACAATGAAAGATCGACAATATATTTCCAAGTCAGGATGGTGTGTGACTTGGAGATGGTGTTGTTCCCATGCGCCTGCTGCCGTTGTCCTGCTAGGTGGGAGAGGTCGTGGGTTTGGGAGGTGCTGTTGAAAGACTTGCAGCATTTCTGTCCTCAGTCTTTTTCCCCCAATGAAAATACTTGAGCATCTCTTCATAATTTAGTCCTCTTAGCTTAGAATCACTCTTCTGTAAACCCTTTCCAATTCATCTATTTCCTTTTTTGAGAAAGGGTGACAAAGCTTCATGTCATATTCCAGAATTGGCCTCCCCATGTCTATATAACTTATTCTGACATGATCAATGCCCTCAAGTTACATTCCAATATCTAATAGTAATTGTCTTACCATGACCAAGTATTCATAGAAACATAGAAGATAGGAGCAGGAGTAGGCCATTTGGCCCCTCGAGCCTGCTCCGCCATTCAATGCGATCATGGCTGATCATCCAAATTCAGTACCCTGTCCCTGCTTTCTCCCCATATCCCTTGATCCCTTTAGCCTTAAGAAATATATCTAACTCCTTCTTGAATATATTTAATGAATTGGCCTCAACTGTTTTCTGTGGTAGAGAATTCCACAGGTTCACCACTCGCTGGGTGAAGAAATTCCTCCTCATCTATGTCCTAAATGGCTTACCCCTTATCCTTAGACTGTGACCCCTGGTTCTGGACTCCCCTGCCATCGGGAACAGCCTTCCTGCATCTAGTCTGTCTAGTCCTATTAGAATTTTATAAGTCTCATTCTTCTAAACTCTAGCAAATATAAGCCTAATCGACCCAATCTCTCTCCATACGTCATTCCTGCCATCCCAGGTATCAGCTTGGTGAATCTTCGCTGCACTCCCTCCATGGCACGAACATCCTTCCTCAGATAAGGCGACCAAAACTGCACACAATACTCAAGGTGTGGTCTCACCAAGGTCCTGTACAACTGCAGCAAGACATTCTTGCTCCTGTACTCGAATCCTCTCGCTATGAAGGCCAGCATACCATTTGCCTTCTTAACTGCCTGCTGCACCTGCATGCTTACCTTAAGCGACTGGTGCACAAGGGCACCCAGGTCTCGTTGCACTTCACCTTCTCCCAATCTATTGCCATTCAGATAATAATCTGCCTTCCTGTTTTTGCCACCAAAGTGGATAACCTCGCATTTATCCACATTATACTGCATCTGCCATGCATCTGCCCAATCGCCCAACCTGTCCAAATCGTACTGGAGTTTCTCTGCATCGCACACACGCCCACCCAGCTTTGTGTCATCTGCAAACTTGGAGATATTACATCTAGTTCCCTCATCTAGATCATTAACATATGTATTGTGAATAACTGGGGTCCTAGCACTGATCCCTGCGGTACCCCACTAGTCATTGCCTTCCACTCGGAAAAAGAGCAGTTTATTCCAACTCTTTGCTTCCTGTCTGCCAACCAGTTCTCTATCCAAGTCAGTACCTTACCCCCAATCCCATGTGCTTTAACTTTGCACGCTCGTCTCTTATGCGGGACCTTATCGAAAGCCTTCTGTAAGTCCAAATGCACCACATCCACTGGTTCTCCCTTCTCTATTCTACCAGTTACATCCTCAAAAAATTCCAGTAGATTAGTCAAGCATGATTTACCTTTTGTAAATCCATGTTGACTTTGTCTGATCCTGTCACTGTTTTCCAAGTGCTCTGCTATTACATCTTTTATAATGGACTCTAGCATTTTCCCCACTACCGATGTCAGGCTTACCTGTCTATAATTCCCTGTTTTTTCTCTGCCACTGTAATCAATGATCATTTCCAAATCGTTTTCATTTTAAGCTTTTGCTTGTGTGATCCTTTGTCTACTGTTACAAGGATCTATCCTTGACCTCGTCCTATTTCTCATCTACATGTTGCCCCTTGGCGACATCATCCGAAAACACTGCATCAGTCTCCACATGTACTCTACCTCACTACCTCTTCCCTCGACCCCTCCAAGGCCTCAAATTGTCAGACTGCTTGTCCCACATACAGTTCTGGATGAGCCAAAATTTTCTCCAATTAAATATTGGGAAGACCGAAGCCATTGTTTTCGGTTCCCGCCATGAACTCCATTCCTTAGCCACTGACTTCATCCTTCTCCCTAACATCCGTCTGAGGCTGAACCACACTGTTTGCAACCTTGGTGTCAAATTTGACCCGAAATGAGCTTCCGACCACATATCCGCAGCAGAACAAAGACCGCCTATTTCCACCTCAAACATCGCCCGTCTCCGCCCTTGCCTCAGCTCATCCGCTGCTGAAACCCTCACCCATGCATTTGTCATCTCTAGACTTGACTAGTCCAAGGCACTTCTGGCTAGTCTCCCACATTCTACCCTAAGTAAACTTGAGGTCATCCAAAACTCGGCTGCCTGTGTCCTAACTTGCACCAAGTCCCGTTCGCCCATTTCCCCTGTGCTCGCCGACCTACATTGGCTCCCAGTTAAGCAAAGCCTCGATTTCAAATTCTCATCCTTGTTTTCAAATCCCTCCATGGCCTCGCCCCTCCCTATCTCTGTAATCTTCAGCCCCACAACCCCCTCCGAGATATCTGCACTCCTCTAATTCTGCCCGATTGAGCATCCCTGATTATAATCGCTCAACCATTGGTGGCCGTGCCTTCTGTTGCTTCGGCCCTAAGCTCTGGAATTCCCTGCCTAAACCTCTCCGCCTCGCTACCTCTCTTTCCTGGTCAGGGACAGGAGGGCGTTACTACAAGCGAGGCAGGTACTGGGATCGAGGAGGTAATGATGGAGGAGCCTCAGCCCTTGGCCTTGTCTAACCGGTATGAGATTCTTGCTCCCTATATGGTCAAGGGCAGGGACTGCCAGGAGGATGAGCAATCTGACCACAGCACCTTGATACAGGGAGCCATTCAAGTGGGGGGAGTAAAAAGAAATGTTGTCGTGATAGGGGACAATATAGTTAGGGGGATAGATACTGTTCTCTGCAGCTGTGTTGCCTGCCCGGTGCCAGGGTTAAGGACGACATCTCTGGGCTGGAGAGGAACTTGGAGTGGGCGGGGGAAGATCCAGTTGTCATGGTCCACGTAAGTACCAATGACAGGTAGGACAAAGAAAGAGGTTCTACTGAGGGAGTATGAGCAGCTAAGGGCTAAATTAAAAAGCAGAACCACAAAGGTAATAATCTCTGGATTACTACCTGGGCCACGAATGAATTTGCATAGGGTAAATAAGATCGGCGAATGAACGAGTGGCTCAAAGACTGGTGTGGGAGAAATGGGTTTCGATTTGTGGGGCACTGGCACCAGTACTAGGATAAGGGAGCTGTTCTGTTTGGACGGGCTTCACTTGAACCATGCTGGGGCTAGAGTCCTGGCGAATCGAAATAACTAGGGCTGTAGAGAAGGCTTTAAACTAAATAGTGTGGGGGGGGGAGGGGCCAGGTGAGCGGGAATTTAAAAAGTCAATGAGAAATGAGAAAACAATAGAGCAGGATAGAGATGGGGGAAATAATAACCAGTGTGACAGGAAGGGACAGAATGTTTAAAAATAAGAATGCAACAGAAAATGGGGCCAAAATGAGGAGAAATGGTAAAAAGACAAAGTTAAAAGCTTTTTATCTGAATGCACACAGCATTCGTAACAAAATAGATGAGTTGACGGTACGAATGGGTATGATATGATCGCCATTACAGAGATGTGGTTGCAAGGTGAGCAGGGCTGGGAACTGAATATTCCAGGGTATTTGACAATTTGGATGGAAAGGGAGGTGGGGTGGCTTTGTTGGTAAAGGATGGGATCAGTGCAGTGGTGAGAAGTGATATTGGCTCAGAAGATCAAGATGCAAAATCAGTTTGGGTGGTGATAAAAAAATAAAAGGAAAAAGTCTCTGGTGGGTGTAGTCTACAGGCCCCCGAACAGTAGCAATACTGTTGGACAGAGTATAAATCAACAAATAATGGAGTCCTGTATATAAAAAAAAAAAAAAAAAAAAGTATGGTAATAATCATGGGTGATTTTAATCTCCCTATTGATTGGACAAATCAAATTGGCCATGGTAGCCTTGAGGAGGAGTTCATAGAGTGTACCCGGGATGGTTTCCTAGAACAGTATGTAATGGAACTAACCAGGGAGCAGGCTATCTTGGATCTGGTACTGTGTAATGAGACAGAATTAATAAATGATCTCACAGTAAAGGATCCTCTAGGAAAGAGTGATCATAGCATGGTTGAATTTCAAATTCAGTTGGAGGGTGGGAAAGTTGTATCTCAAACCAGTGTCCTGATCTTAACCAAAGGCAATTACAATGGCATGAGGGCAGAACTGGCTAAAGTGGACTGGAAAAATAAATTATAAGGTAAGACAGTTGAAATGCAGTGGTGGACATTTAAGGAGATTAAGGTTAACAACAAAAATATATTCCATTGAGAAAGAAAGAGTGGCTAACTAAGGAAGTAAAGGATGGTATCAAATTGAAAACGAAGGCATACAATGTTGCCAAGATTGGTGGGAGGCCAGAGGACTGGGAATTTTTTTTAATCCAGCAAAGGATGACTCAAAAAATAATAGAGAAGATGAATTACCAGAGTAAACTGGCAAGGAATATTAAAACAAAGTAAGAGCTTCTACAGGTATATAAAAAGGAAGAGAGTAGCTAAAGTAAATATTGGTCCCTTAGAGGATGAGAATGGGGAATTAATAATGGGGAACGGGGAAATGGCAGAAACTCTGAACAAATACTTCACAGTAGAAGACACTAACAACATCCCAATAATGGATAATCAAGGGGCCACAGGGAGTGGGAAGCTAAAGACAATCACTAAGGAAAAAGTACTTGGTAAAATAATGGGACTAAAAGATGACAAGTCCCCTGGACCAGATGGCCTGCATCCCAGGGTCTTAAAAGAAGTGGCCGCAGAAATAGTGGATGCATTGGTTGCGATATACCAACATTCTCTGGACTCTGGAGAGGTCCCCAGCGGATTGGAAAACCACAAATGTAACACCCCTATTTAAGAAAGGAGGGAGACAGAAAGCTGGAAACTATAGACCAGTTAGCCTAACCTCTGCCATTGGGAAAATGCTGGAGTCCTTCATTAAGGAAGCAGTAGCAGGGCATTTAGAAAATCATAATGCAGTCAAGCAGAGTCAGCATGGTTTTATGAAAGGGAAATCATGTTTAACAAATTTGCTGGAGTTCTTTGAGGATGTAACAAGCAGGGTGGATAAGGGTGAGCCAGTGGATGTGGTGTCTTTGGATTTCCAGAAGGCATTCAATAAGGTGCCACATAAAAGGTTACTGCATAAGATAAGAGCTCACGGAATTGGGGATAATATTAGCATGGATAGAGAATTGGCTAACAGAAAACAGCGAGCTGGGGAAAATGGGTCATTTTCCAATTGGCAAACGGTAACTAGTGGGGTGCCACAGGGATCGGTGCTGGGGCCTCAACTATTTATAATCTACATTAATGACTTGGGTGAAGGGATCGAGTGTAGTGTAGCCAAATTTGCGGATGATACAAAGATGGATGGGAAAACAAGTTGTGCAGAGGAGTCAAAGAATCTGCAAAGGGTTATAGACAGGCTAAGTGAGTGGGCAAACATTTGGCAGATGGAGAATAATGTGGGAAAGTGTGAGGTTATCCACTTTGGCAGGAAAAATAAAAAAGCAAATTTATTTTTTAAATGGGGAGAGATTACAAAAATGCTACAGTTCAGAGGGACCTGGGGGGGTCCTTGTGTATGAAACACAAAAAGTTAGCATGCAGGTACAGCAGGTAATCAAAAAGGCAAATGGAATGTTGGCCTTTATTATAAGGGGATTGGAGTATAAAACAGGGAAGTTCTGCTACAACTATACAGGGTATTGGTGAGACCACACCTTGAGTACTGCGTACAGTTTTGGTCTCCTTATTTAAGGAAGGATATACTTGCATTGGAGTAGTTCAGAGACGATTCACTAGGTTAATTCCAGAGATGAGGGGGTTGACTTATATATGTGGCTCGGTGTCAAATTTTTTGTCTTAAAATACTCCTGTGCAGCGCCTTGGGATGTTTTACTACGTTAAAGGCGCTATATAAATACAAGTTGTTGTTGTTACCTTACATTAATCCACTTTAAAATACATTTGTCTATCTCAGCACATTTAAATAATTAGTCCAAGTCCATCTGTGAAGATAATTGATCTTTCTACTCCTTACTGGCCCACAAAGCATTGTGTCATCCTCAAATTTATATTAAACTACTGCAGACACCTTGTTCCATATCATTCACAGATATTGTGAAAATGACTCCCAGAAGGGATCCCTGTGGAATTCTGCTAGTTACTTATTCCTAGACAAAGCATTTTCCATTTGGCACTATCTTGGGTGTAATTTCAATTTACCACCGGAACATAAAATTGCTACTGCGGGTCATGCTCCCATTATAGAAATCATCCGATTTTTTTTTTTCCTTTCCCTTGAAATCAGCAGAAAAGGTAATCGGCCGGTTTCTGCAACAGACGCCTGATCTACAATGATAGCAAAATACTGCAGATGTTGGAAATCCGAAATAACAACAGAAAATGCTGGAAAAACTCAGCAGGTCAGGCAACATCCGTGGAGAGAAATTTGAGTTGACGTTTCGGGTCGAACCCTTCTTCAAAACTGGAAAGAAAAGAAAATAGATCGAAGGCAGGGCTGCGATCGGACAAAAGAAGTGAAAGAGACAAAAGAAGCAGAAGAGACAATAAAAGGTGTTCGAAGCCAGACGAGATGGTAATAGGCTGAGATTAGGTGTGAAGTGTACTGGCAGGGCAAGAGGTAGCTGCCAGGTGGGGGAGAGAAACAAAAGGAAAGGGGGGGGGGAAAGGAGTGGAAAAATTACAGGTAAAAAATTAATGGGGGCCGAGGTTATGCTTGGAGATATTTGTAATCCTGGGTGGATCCGAAGCATGAAGGGTGGAAGTTTAGTTGGAATCCACGTGGAATAAGTCGGAACCGGAGACCGTTGCTGAGGAAACCGAGTCTTGGCAGATACCTGATCAAACACGAGAAGGGAAACTGAAAGTAATGAAGATGAACAAGGTTGAAGAGCCAAACGGAGATCCCGTCGAAGAGAAGAGCAGAACTTCTTCAAGGTATTCCTTCCGGACTCAATATCGAGTTCAACAATTTCAGATATTGCAGCCTTCCGGACTCAATATCGAGTTCAACAATTTCAGATCCATAAGGGTGACCCTGAGCTTCTGGTCGCCTGTCATTTTAATTCCCCGCTCCACTCCCACTCGGACCTCACCGTCCTTGGCCTCTTGTATCGTTCCACGGAAGCTCAACGTAAACTCGAGGAACAGCACCTCATCTTCCGATTAGGCACTTTGCAGCCTTCCGGATTCAATATCGAGTTCAACAATTTCAGATCATAACCTCGGCCCCCATTAATTTTTTACCTGTAATTTTTCCACTCCTTTCCCCACCACCCCCCCCCCCCCCCCCCTTTTCTTTTGTTTCTCTCTCACACCTGGCAGCTATCTCTTGCCCTGCCAGTACACTTCACACCTAATCTCAGCCTATTACCATCTCGTCTGGCTTTAAACACCTTTTATTGTCTCTTCTACTTCTTTTGTCTCTTTCACTTCTTTTGTCCGATCGCAGCCCTGCCTTCGATCTATTTTCTTTTCTTTCCAGTTTTGAAGAAGGGTTCGACCTGAAATGTCAACTCAAATTTCTCTCCACGGATGTTGTCTGACCTGCTGAGTTTTTCCAGCATTTTCCTGTTGTTATGCCTGATCTACAATGCTAGCTTTATGCTCCGCTGGTAAGCACAATAAAATTCTCTCTCCTGTTATCGAGCCTGTTCTTAATTAATTTAGAGAATTGTCAGCTATTCAATTGGCCTTAAACCTGCTTACCAGCGTTGCACAAGGAAATTTGACAATTGCCATTTGAAAATCCAAGAAATCCGCATCTACTGGATTAGTCTCATCCAATAACTTGGTTCTTGCTCAAAGAATTAGAGTAAGTTTGTTGGATGGAAGAATGGCCTCAAAGCCATACGCTGTGGGGAAATAGGTCATCGACAGTCATCGAATCATAGAAATTTACAGCACAGAAGGAAGCCATTTGGCCCATCTTGTCTGTGCTGGCCGACAAAGAGCTATCCACCCCAACCCCACTTTCCAGCACTTGGTCTGTAGCCTTGTAGGTTACGGCACTTCAAGTGCATATCCAATACTTTATAAATGTGATGAGGGTCTCTGTCTCTACCACCCTTTCAGGCAGTGAGTTCCAGACCCTCACCATCCTCTGGGTGAAAAAATTCTCCTTAAATCCCCTCTAAACTTCCAACCAATTACTTTTAATCTATGCCCCCTGGTTATTGACCCTTCTGCTAACGGAAATAGGTCCTTCCTATCCACTCTATCTAGGCCCCTCATAATTTTATACACCTCAATTAAGTCTCCCCTCGGCCTCCTCTGTTCCAAAGAAAACAACCCCAGCCGATCCAATCTTTCCTTATAGCTAAAATTCACCAGCCCAGGCAACATCCTTGTGAATCTCCTCTGCACCCTCTCTAGTGCAATCACATCCTTCCTGTAATGTGGTGAACAGAACTGCACGCAGTATTCTAGCTGTGGCCTAACTAGTGTTTTATACAGCTCAAGCATAACCTCCCTGCTCTTATATTCTATGCCTCGGCTAATAAAGTCGTATCCTGTATGCCTTCTCAACCACCTTATCTACCTGTCCTGCTACCTTCAGAGATCTGTGGACATGCACTCCAAGGCCCCTCTGATCTTCTGCACTTCTCTGTGTCCTACCATTTATAGTGTATTCCCTCCCCAAATGCATTACCTCACACTTCTCCAGATTGAATTCCATTTACCACTGTTCTGCCCACCTGACCAGTCCATTGATATCTTCCTGCAGTCTGCAGTTTTCTTCATTATCAACCACACGGCCAATTTGTTTATCATCTGCAAACTTCTTAATCATACTTCCTACATTCAAGTCCAAATCATTGAGATATACCACAAAAAGCAAAGGACCCAGTACTGAGCCCTGTGGAACCCTGCTGGAAACCGCCTTCCAGTCACAAAAACACCCTTCGACCATTACCCTTTGTTTCCTGCCTCTGAGCCAATTTTGGATCCAACTTGCCACTTTGCCCTGGATCCCATGGGCTTTTACTTTCATGACCAGTCTGCCATGTGGGACCTTATCAAAAGCCTTGCTAACATCCATATCGACTACATCAAACGCACTACCCTCATCGACCCGCCTTGTTACTTCAAAATTCAATCACATTAGTCAGACACGGCCTTCCCTTACCAAATCTATGCTGACTGTCCCTGATTAATCCGTGTCTTTCTAAATGAAGCTTTATCCTGTCCCTCAGAATTTTTTCCAATAATTTTCTCACCACCGAGGTTAGGCTGAGTGACCAGTAATTACTCAGTCTATCCTCTTCTCCCTTTTTAAACAACGGTACCACGTTAGCAGTTCTCCAGTCCTCTGGCACCACACCTGTAGCCAGAGAGGATTAGAAAATGATGGTCAGAGCCTCTGCTATTTCCTCTTTCACTTCTCTTACAGTCTGGGATACATTTCATCCAGGCCCTGGGGATTTATCTACTTTCAAAGATACTAAACCCCTTAACTTCTTCTTTCACTGTTTATTTAATCTAATATGTCCAATCATCCTGGACAGAAAGAGCATGAGCAGGATTTCTAAGTTCCCGTTTAAGAAAAAAACTAGATTATGTTGAGCTTCTTCTAATCTGGAACAGGACAAGTAGGTCTGTCACATAGTGCTCCCCCCTGCTTCCACATCCTAACACACACACCCTTTCTCCCTCACTGCCCCCAAACATCATAACCTCTGATTCACAGAGTAATGTCACAGAAGATCTGTTAATATATTTTAGGAGCTCTACTAAAGTGTTACTCATGGTAAGTCAGATAATGGGTCTATATAGGGAGAGGACTTGTATCAGCAGTATTTTTAATATAAGAAAGTATACACTCATGACCAATGTCCCCCATAAGCTGCACTGGCTCCTGCGCGGTCTGCCTCACCAATGCGCGGCCCATTCAAATTTTTTACGCATGCGCGGTATCTACAATGTAAAAGCAGGTGAGCGGCCTGCGCGGGATCTCTCGGACCACTGCACGGCCGTGCACGCGCACACTTTCGCGGGACCTCTCGGACCACTGCGCGGCCGTGCACGCGCACACCTTCGCGGGACCTCAGACCACCGCGTGGCCGTGCATGCGCACACCTTCACAGGACCTCTCGGACCACTGCGCGGCCGTGCACGCGCACACCTTCGCGGGACCTCAGACCACCGCGCGGCCGTGCATGCGCACACCTTCACAGGACCTCTCAGACCACTGCGCGGACGTGCACGTGCACAACTTCGCGGGACCTCTCGGACCACTGTGCGGCCGTGCATGCGCACAACTTCGCGGGACCTCTCGACCACTGCGCGGCCGTGCACGCGCACACCTTCGTGGGACCTCAGACCACTGCACGGCCGTACACGCGCACACCTTCGCGGGACCTCTGCTCATTACTGCTTTCAGTTGATCTAATGGATCTGTCGGATTTAGCACTGAACATTTTTCCTGAAAGGTAGAAATGTTATTAAAAGTGATTTCTGTCCATTCATGTTTTTCTGAATAGACAGTAACAGAGCTTATTCTCCGTGACAGCACAGACCCATTTGTCAAATGTTCTACATAAAATTTTAGAGTAATTAATTTACAAATTTAAAGGGATGAATGAATAGTCAACACGATGAAATGAAGTGCAGGAAAAATAAATTGACTAATAAATTGTGGGATAATCTTCGATGTGTTTTGAAAGAGATGTGTGATCTACTGATAAGACTTTACAATTTGGTTTCGTCTGAGAAGTACATAGATAATTAATGACTATTAGCATTTTCTGATGTGGAGATTACACGTCAGTGAACTGTGATGCATTGCAGGAAGGGTAAAATAGGAGCGGATATATCGAGTAGCTGGTGACTGTAGTGGAGCAAGTGGAAGGGAAAGAATGTGTAGAAGATGGCTATGATATACAACAGTATGGCTACTGGTAGGTGAGGGGGAGGAATCAGGAGGCAATTTTTGGATACATGCTGGGATTGATGGCAAGTGGGACCATGAGAAATTGTGTGAAGGGAAGTACTGAATAAAAATCCAAACTCTAAATATGTTTATCAAGTACCGGTTCTGAAAAAGTGTAAAGATGCAAATCATTTTAACCTATTTTCTTGGTCTTTACTATAAAAACAAAATCTTAAACAGGTGGGACAGATTGTCTGTTTGATATTCTAATTGAAGAACTGGTATAATCGGGTGTCTCAACTTTTGAATTGAAATATAATTTATATTTTTGTTTCAAACACTTTATGGCTTTAACTAAGAAGGACTCCGAGTAGAATTTGAGGCAAAATGTTAATGTTTAAGGCTGTGATTTAAAAAAAAAAAAAAAAAAACATTTTTTAACTGAATGAACGGTTTAAAAAGACAACCATAACTTGATTCACATGATTTAGCTTAATGCAGGTCAAATAAATATAGTTTAAAAAAAAATAAAAAATAAAAATTACCAAATATCACAAAGCAGGCCTAACTGCAATGGCCTCCGTGAAATTATCTGAGGTTCAATAAAGCAATTGTATTAACCACATCCAGCTGACGACCATACCCAGTGGAGAAAGGGAGAGACCTGCTTGTGTGCTTAAAAGAAAGAGCTGCTAAAACAGAATGCAGCATATCCTTGTGAAAGGCCAAGTGCCTGGTTTTGCAGTAAGAATGCTGAAGTGCCGCCTTCCCCAATATCCAATGGCCTAGAAATTCAGTCGCGTTTGCGCCCACTTATGGGCTATAGAGTGGTTTGCGCCGGAAGTTTTTTCGCGCCCGAAATTCAGTTGGTCCGTAACATCGACGTTAGCCGGTAGCGCTGCGCCGGCACCGATGACGTCATCGGTGTGCGCAGCGCCCCGGTTCCAATGCAATTCCGGTCCGACCGCCAAATTCAGTTGCGGCCGCCTCTCCCGTGGCGGCCGCAAACAGCGTTTGCAAAACGGTGCCTTGCAGCTCCGAGAGGCCGGCGCATAAAGGTGGAGGGGCGGCCGGCCGCTTTCCCGGCGGCCGCCTAGCCGCACCTCTCTCCCCGGACTCCTGCACCACCCCCCCGCGGCATTAGTGTGTCACTCCCGCGAGCCCGGCACTTCTCCGTGGTGCCGGGCTCATTTGCCGGGGGAATCCAGCGGCGATCTCACGGCTGCAGGCAGCTTCTCCTTAAGAGGAGGAGGAGTCCTGCAGTACCCCAGCCTGCCGCACCGTATCGGGTGCTGCAGCGGCAGCTGGACGCCTGAAACTGACATTCTTCGCCCCAAACGAGGCGGCCAAACCCTCCAATAGCGCCCGCCTCCGTGTTGGGGGCGGCGCAACTGAATTTCAGGCGGGCGCTACGGGAATCCGGCCGAGCGCTAAATTTCGGGCGCTAAAGACCTGGCGGGGCTATACCTAATTTCTAGGCCATTGTTTCAAACCTCTCTGCGTGCACAACTTTGTTGTTCAGCAAAGTGCTGCCTTTGCAGCTGCCTGTTACAGTTCATGATAAAATGTTCAGTTTGTGTCCTGGATCCCTGCCCCAGTTCTGCCTCTGCCGCCGGTTGGTATCTGTGAGCAATGCCACAGAGACACTTCTTTTATAAATTCGCTAATCATTTTTTAGGTTTTGCCTATTGCCCAGGCATACTTTTATAGTCTCCTGTTTTCTCAGATAAAACAAGTATATTTCTATGTATTGTAAATAAAACTATTGCCTTGAGGTGACTGCAGGCTATTAAGAACTTTTGTGCAATCGAGATTTTAAAAATGGGTTTGTGCAATTTAAATGTTTTAAACAAAAGCCACATACCAAAGTAAGAGGCCAAATGACGGCTTGTTTTATGAGAGAAATTCCACCACATTGGCTGTCAGCCAGTGGCATCAACTCTTCCAGCATCACTCATGGTAGTTAGTGTTAACTCCATGTTTTTAAATAGGGCATTTAATTTGAGTGACCTTTAAAATTGATTTTATATTTGAGCAAATTGTTTTAAGTGTGTTGGAAACAATCCTATAAAGTTATTTTTCTTCAATAAACTGCAGCGTGTCTGGAGGGGAGCTGTTCGATTTTCTGGCTGAAAAAGAGTCCTTGACAGAAGAGGAGGCCACGGAATTTCTCAAACAAATTCTCAATGGTGTCCACTACCTCCATTCCAAGTGCATTGCCCACTTCGACCTTAAGGTAAAACCAATGTGAAGTTGGTGAACTTTTTTAAAGCTGCTTAATATAGGACAAGTGAAAAGTATTCATTTTTATGCAACGTGTATGGTATAGAAATTATGTTTAGTCATGCTCGAATCACAAAATAGCCGTTCAAATGCTCTTGGTGTTGAGATACATTAGTCATGTCATGTAAAATCATTGTTAGAGTCTGAATTGTTAAATCTCTACATTAAAAATTGCTAATCCAGCATTTATGTTTCCAAAAACTGCAAAATGTCTGGTCTTTTATTTAAAAAAAAAAAAAAAAAAAAATTTTTTTAATTAAAAAAAATCTCTCTCCTCATCCCATTTTAAAACTTATACAAGTAAGTGGTTCATGGTCTTGTCTTGGCTGATCTTTCCTTCTTGCAGCTCTCGGTGCAGGGAGCTGCAGTTGCACAATACTGCAGGTTAACGTTTCCGCAAATGGTACATGGACTCGCTAATCTGGCTAACCATGTGTACTGGACCACTATAGAGGCCTGTGTTTTCACAATTAATCCCTACTTATTTACAGGAAAGAATGGAGGATTGTGGATAAATATAATTTTTGGTTTTAAAATGAGCTTTTATTCCTTTAACATAAAATTAATTGAATTGAAAGTATTTCAGTTCAAATTCGGGGTGGGCGTTGTTCTTTTCTAGGAACTTATTTAAATTCAGTTAAAGATTTTGAATAAAGAACAAAAAGCATTCCAAATAAAACAGAAAATAGTTCTGAGTGTCAAACTCCTTTTCTTTCATAGTATTACTTAAGGTAAAGGATTTTCTGCTACAGCTTTGAAGATGATTTGGATGAGGGGACTAAATGTAACATTTCCAAATTTGCTGATGACACAAAGCTAGGTGGCAGTGTCAGTTGCGAAGAGGATGTGAAGAGGCTTCACGGGGATCTCGACAGGCTCAGTGAGTGGGCGAGAACATGGCAGATGGAATATAATGTGGATAAATGTGAAGTTATCCACTTTGGTAGAAAAAACAGAAAGGCAGAGTAGAGTATTTCCTAAATGGTGAAAGATTTGGGAATGCAGATGCTCAAAGGGACCTGGGTGTCCTTGTACATGAGTCACTGAAAGTGAATGTGTAGGTGTAGCAAGCCATTAGGAAGGCAAATGGTATGCTGGCCTTCATTACAAGAGGATTTGAGTACAGGAGTAAAGACGTCTTACTCCAATTATATAGGGCCTTGGTGAGACTACACCTGGAGTACTGTGTACAATTTTGGTCTCCTTACCTACGGAAGGATATACTTGCCATAGAGGGAGTGCAACAAAGGTTCAAGAGATTGATTCCTGGGATGGCGGGACTGTCGCATGAGAAGAGATTGAGTAAACTAGGCCTGTATTCGCTTGAATTCAGAAGAATGAGAGGGGACCTCTGAAACATACAAAATTATTACAGGGCTTGATGGGGTGGATGCTGGGAGAATGTTTCCCTTGGCTGGGGAGTCTAGAACCAGGGGCCACAGCCTCAGGATAAAGGGTAGGCCATTCAGGGCTGAGATGAGAAGAAATTCCTTCACACACAGGGTGGTGAATCTTTGGAATTCTCTACCCCAAAGGGCTGTGGAGACTCAGTCATTGGGTATATTCAAAACAGAAGTCAATAGATTTCTGACTAGTAAGGGCATCAAGGGATATGGCGATAAGGCCGGTGAATGGAATTGAGGCAGAAGATCAGCCAGGATCTCATTGAATGGCAGAGCAGGCTCGAAGGGCCTAATGGCCTACTCCTGCTCCTATTTCTTTTATGTTCTTGACTGGTTTTCCATGTAAACGAGTGAAACTCCACGGAATAAATGTTTTATTAGCTGCAGAAGGTGGATGAATATCAGCAATATCTTTTCTGTAGGTAGTTTTCTCCGTTCAGCCACAAACATCAAGAATGGTTGAATTTTGCCCTAGCCTCTTCCCCATTCATCCCCTCCTCCAGACTCTGCCGAATAGCTGATTTTAATAGAAATATGATTTGAAAATAAAGGAATGTAATGCCAGAAAGGACACTTGCATAACTTTGGTAAGCATGCTGTGCTTTCACCTCAGATCTGGGTTTAACTCCAGCACAAACTAATGGGATGGAGTCTTTTTCTACGCTGGCTATAGGTAATCAAAGCAGAATAAGTTTGTGGCAGTCTCAACATGGGTGTAGGCCTACAGTACAAGTCTGCCCATAATTTAGAACTGCGATCTCGCTCACATAGTGGAAGCATCACCAGCATGGGAAATGAAAATAAAGTTCCACTGCTGTAGCAATGGATCTTCTTTCAATATAGGTAGACTCAGGGAGTATAGAAGGATTTTTACTCTGTGTCTGACCGCCTTAGGAGTGCCAACTTAATAGTGCGATGTCCAAACCAGCTCGGAAAAGTAGAATCGAATTTCATTTTCCAGCATATGACAGAGATAGACGTTGCGTTCAGCCCAACAGTCCATGTCGGTGTTTACCCTCCAAGCGAGCAAATAGTACTAAACATATTTACCCTCCTGTTCCCATATCCCTTTATCCCCTTTACCTTCATCCACCTAACCTAATCTAATTTTGAATGTTAACATTGTTTCTGCCTCAGACACGAACTCTGGAAGTGAATTCTACAGACTCTCAACTCTTTTTGTAAAGAAGATTCTCTTGCTCTCAGTCCCAAATCCCTTACATTTGTATCTATAGCCCTTCATTCTCGACCCCAATATACTAGATTAAATCATTACATTTTGTACCCGTCAGCTTTACGTGGAAAACTATTTAATCAAAGCTATAGCAAAAAATCCTTTACTTTAAGTAAACTTCTATCTACCCTGTCCTATTCTTTCACCCGGAATATCTGCATTGTTCGAATAAGAAAAGCTTAAATTTTTCAAGTCTTGGCATTTGTATTTCCTCATACCAGGCAGAATCTGCGTTGTACTTTCTCTAAAGTCTCTATCCTTCCTATAGCTTGAAACCCATTACTGTACACTGTACTGTAATTGAGGTCTTGTATAGGCTCATCATTACCTCATGACTGTTTAAATGATGCACCTTGTGATAAAACCTAGAATTCCAGTAGCGCCAACATGAGTACATGAATCCCATGGGAAACGGGAAGACTTTTCAAAATGCAAGAAAAATGTATATAATTCTGCACTTCATGAGTGGTTAGTGCCTTTTTAATTAGAATCATAGAATGGTTACAACACAGAATAGGCTGTCGAGCCTGTGCCAGCTCTCTGCAAGAGCACTTCAGCTAGTCTCACTCCCCCGCCTTTTCCCCATAGCCCTGCAAACTTTTTTCCTTCAGGTACTTATCTAGTTCCCTTTTGAAAGCCACAATTGAACCTGCCTCCTCCACCCTTTCAAGCAGTGCTTTCTAGATCCTAACCACTCGCTGCGTAAATTTTTTTTTCCTCATGTCGTCTTTGGTTCTTTTGCCAATCACCTTAAATCTGTGTCCTCTGGTTCTCGACCCTTCCACCAATGGGAACAGTTTCTCTCTATCTACTCTGTCTAGACCCCTCATGATTTTAAACACCTATCAAATCTCCTCTCAACCTTCTCTGTTCTAAGGAGAACAACCCCAGCTTCTCCAGTCGATCCACGTAACTGAAGTCCCTCATCCCTGGAATCATCATTCTTATAAATCTTTTCTGAACCCTCTCTAAGGCCTTCCTAAAGTGCGGTGCCCAGAATTGGACAGAATACTCCAGTTGAGGCTGAACTACTGTTTTATAAAGGTTCATCATCATTTCCTTGCTTTTGTGCCCTATTTATGAAGCCCAGTATCGCGTAAGCTTTTTTAACCACTTTCTCAGCGATTTCAACCGCCTTCAATGATTTGTGCACAAAAACCCCCAGTCTCTCTGTTCATACACCCCTTTAGGATTGTATCCTTTAGTTTATATTGCCTCTCTTCGTTCTTCCTACTTCGTACTTTTCTGCGTCAAATTTCATCTGCCACGTATCCGCACATTTCACCAGCCTGTCTGCCTTCTTGAAGTCTAACACTGTCCTCCTCACTGTTCACTTTGCTTCCAAGTTTTGTGTCATCTGCACATTTTGAAATTATGTCCTGTACACCAAAGTCCAAGTCATTAATATATATCAAGAAAAGCAGTGGTCCTAGTACTGACCCCTGGGGAACACCACTGTACACCTTCCTCCAGTCCGAAAAACAACCGTTCACCACTACTCTCTGTTTCCTGTCACTTATCCAATTTCGTATCCATGCTGACACTGTCCCTTTTATTCCATGGGCTTCAACTTTGCTGGCAAGCCTATTATGTGGTACTTTATCAAACGCCTCTTGGAAGTGCATGTGCACCACATCAACCACATTGCCCTCTCTGTTACCTCAACAAAAAACTCGATCAAGTTAGTTAAATACGATTTGCCTTTAACAAATCTGTGTTGGCTTTCCTTAATTATTCCACACTTTTCCAAGTAGCTGGTAACCTTGTCCCTGATTATCTTTTCTAAAAGCTTCCCCACTACTGAGGTTAAACTGACTGGCCTGTAGTTGCTGGGTGTATCCTTACACCCTTTTTTAACAAGTATGAAATCTAATTAGACGATTTTCTTTTAATAGCTTGTAACACAGTTTGACCAAAAACGTGCAAACAAATTTATTTGACCCGCGAATGACTGGTTCAGTGTTAGATCAGTGGCATTACAACTGCAAAGTGTGAAATTTGTTTACCTCTAATACCTTTCGAATCAAACGTGCTTAAAGTCATTAAGTCAGTGCTGCTAGCAACTCAGGGGGGGGGGGGGGGAGGAAAGTAGTGCTTAGTGCCTGTGGTTTGCTCCTGTGCAATTTCTTCGCCGTCCGGTTTTTGAATTTTTGCGCAACACATGACTAAAAGCTAATGCACAAGTACAAAATGTAATTATCTGAAGGGTGGTTGGAATATAAAATGGAGGAAATAATGCTTCAGTTGTACAGAGCCTTAGTTAGAGCCCATCTGGAGTACTGTGTTCAAATTTAGACACCAAACCTCAGTAAGGATGTATTGACCTTGGAAGGGGTACCGCGCAGGTTCACCAGGATGATGAGGGCTTAAAAAATTAAATTATGGGGGCAGCTTGCATAAACTTGGCTTCTCGTCCCTTGAGTTCAGAAAGTTGAGGGGTGATCTAATCGAGATACTTAAAATGATTAAGGGATTCAGTAGGGTAGATACAGAGAAACTGCTGGTGAGCGAATCCAGAACAAGGACTGAAATCAGGAAGCACTTTTTCCACAAAAGGTTAGTGGAAATCTGTAACTCGCTCCCCCAAAAGGCTGTGGCTGCTGAGTCAATTGAAATTTTCAAGACTGCAATTGATAGTTTCTTGTTAGGAAAAGGTATGAAGGGATATGGAACAAAGGCGGGTAAATGGAGTTGAGGTGCAGATTAGCTATGATCTAATTGAATGGCAGAACAAACAGGCTTGAAGGGCAGAATAGCCTACTCCTGTTCCTAAGTTCCTGTAACTACTGGCGTAAAACTATGAGCAAAGGCGCTCAATTGCAGGAGACCCAGTTTTTAATATTTGCAAAGCGGGCAAGTGTCATGTGATCAGATCATGATCAAACCTCCAGGAGTACGTCCATCAATGTTCCCTCTAATGTCGTTTTTAAAAGTGGCTGCGCGTGTGCGGTATCTTTTCCAGCAGCAAAAGCTGATAAGCAGCCTGCATGGGACCTCCCGATCGATGTGCGGCCGCACGCCTGCGCAGTTTAGGGGGAGCGTTGGCATCCCTGCATCGCATAAGTCCTGCATTGCATCAGTCCGTGTGTCTGGAGTTGTCATATTGATGATACTTATATGTTTATAAATGAGTCCATTTTGGATCTTTAGACTCTAACTTATTGACGGTGGTAACTTGCGTGAGCCAGTTTTTAAGCTAGGTTACAAACTGATAATACAGTTTTATTCTCTCATGGACAATTGTGGGGTTGGGGTGGGGGAGAGGGTGAAGCGAAGGCAGGGCTTTATTTAGGTTTAATCTTATCTTTGTAGCAGTATTCCATTAGAAGTAGTTTCATTTAAATCCAACTCCCATCATAAATAAGCACATTCTTAAATGAATTGCATTCTCATGTTTCATAGTAGTAGAATGAAATTGACTGGTGCCATGTCTTTACCTTTGTCATGGTCATCAAGTGTCGTGAGCAGCCAATCATGTTTCTTTTTCATTGGCTAAGTGTTTAAGACTTTTTTTGTCATTGATTATTTTAGTTTCCTACTTTCTCTTCAACTTCAATTTTGTTCCAAATCACGCTATCAAAAAAAAAATTCTACCCAATCATGCTGTAGCAAAATAGAAATTCAGCTGCCATGACCCTTCCCACCCAACCTATGGAGAGATGTGTTACTTTAAATGATAGAAATTCTGAGTTGAGTGGATTATCACATGCTCTAGGGAATAAAATGGTGTAAAACCTGCAACAGCACAATAGTGTAGAGATGGCCTGGCCCTCCGCAACCCTAGGACTCAATTTAAGGAAGGTGCACCCACCTGCATTCTGTGTGTAGGCTAAAAGTTTTTAGTTTTCTTTTGTAAATTAACCCCTGTCCCACTACCCATGCACCCCAGCACCCACCTTCACCCTAACTCTTGGCACTGGCCTCCACCTGAACCTGCCACCCACAACCTGGCCCTGCCAAACACACTGACCAGCTGCCTCCTCGGCACAAGTGCAATGACATGGAAGATCCAATAGTTTTTTAAAATTTTATTTAATTCTTTACATTTCAAAAAAAAATCTAAGTGGGTGAATTACGAATTGGAATTCAATTGTGGTTTGGTCAATCTTGTAAAATATGAGAACCCCACTTGTCTCATTATTTTGAATGGTTGGTCGCTTTGTCAGAATATTTTTGTTTGGGGTATCTTGTAAGTTTGTGGTAATTCTACCGATGGCATCAGAAAACCGAGCAGGATGTAGAAATGGCACAGGTGCAAGAATATAATGGCCGATGATTGATTGAGCAATGGGTACTATTGTATGTGTTTTCAGTTATATTACTGCGGAATAGAACACATACATTATAAGACAAATGTGTGTGTGTAAAAGGATATTGTGTAGATTGGTTTGTGTGTGTTCTGAACTGCAGCCAAATCATCTAAATCAATAGGGGACTGTAGCGCTGGAAATGTTTGGTTTTCCCCTAGTTCTTGTCACATGATCTATCCTGTCATCAAATACCCATGGACTACAAGTGAGTGTTTTACCACTTCTGCTTTGTTTGTACTGTACAAATTGGTTAGGGAAGGAAGTAAAGAAGTGGTCAGTTTAACCATCTGAGCTAAATTTATTTGGTAATCATATAACCATCTGTTCTCAATTTGTGAACTGTTTCATGCTATCATTGCTGTATAGTAAATTATTAAAAGCAAGAGAATTAAGTTCAAGTCATAGTTCTAACAAAATATCAGTAATCTGTTACTGCTTTTGATTTTTTTTTTTAAAAAGCTTGTACTGGGTGAGTAAATACATCCTCATTGCAGCCAGTTGTGAATTTTTGATGCCCAGGAAACTATATATATGCATTAATAATCTAAAGGACTAAATGAGCAATTCTGTTGCAGCTACCTAATTTTTTTTAATCAAAGATCTGTATGCATATAATACTTTACATTTTGGATAGCTTAGTGTGGATGCATTCAGTGGAAAACCCCAAAATTAAGCTCCATCAAAACAGATTTTTAAAAAACACAAAATGCTGAAGATTGAAAGAAAATACAAAATGATGGAAATGCACATAGTACAGATCAGCCACGATCTAATTGAATGGCAGAACAGGCTTGAGGGGCTGAATGGTAACCTGTTCCTATATTCCTATTGGGTTAATAAAGATCTGAAAGAGAGGTTGTAACTTTATCACATTGTTCGATCCTCTGAATATTTTTACTAAAAAGTGTATTGTTGAGTATGGTACTGAGCCACGCCATACTTGGGAGGTCCATGTTTAATCTGTATTCAGTTAGGGTTTCCATCAGAGCTGTGGTGGCACCACAGTTTGGTTTAGCATTCCTGAGCTAGGGAGGGGGTGTAAAGGCCAGAGTTTTCTCTCTCTTGCTGTCCAATGACCCATGCTGAAGTGCATTATGTGGATGCAATTGGCCAGTGCTCTGATGCCTCCCTCCCACATAGTCAAATGCTGTGGTGATACTTAAATTTCACATGTGAGGTACCGGAGAGCTGCTGCTGCCGCCACTAGAACCATACCCCAGCAGTAGTTATGTTTAGTGCAGGAGAGGTCCATGGAAAGATCTGCAAGGAAAGAATCCAGTGCATCCTTTACACATGTTAGTCAACCAGATGTATTTTATAACCGAATGAATAAAGCAACTGCACTGCTTCTGAGAGTTGTAAAAATTATACCTTGTAGCAAAAGACTTTTTTCTTTAATTAGAATATTGAGAACTATAATAAACAATTTATTAAACCTTTCTGTTCACATCTGAATAGACTGTTAGATTTTGAGATAAGTTAGTTTTAT
This sequence comes from Somniosus microcephalus, assembly GCF_052327205.1. NCBI lineage: Eukaryota > Metazoa > Chordata > Chondrichthyes > Squaliformes > Somniosidae > Somniosus > Somniosus microcephalus. The sequence goes on along the minus strand of NC_140987.1, from coordinate 120,398,084 downwards.
GTAGAATACCAAGCTTTTATGATGCATTTTTTAAATCGTTCTTTTATGCTGCTTGTGTTTTGCTTCATTAATGGAAACAAGTTAATGTTCAAATTCCTTCCACAACCTTTTTCTTTTCTGCAGCCTGAAAACATTATGTTACTAGATAAAAAGTCACCCAAACCTCGGATTAAGCTCATTGACTTTGGTTTGGCTCATGAAATAGATTTTGGGAATGAATTCAAACATATCTTTGGAACTCCAGAGTTTGTAGGTAGGTATCTTTCAAGGCTTATCTGAAATCATCTTAGTTATTTGTAGTTTTGAATGCTGACTTTTCACTGGTTGTAGAGTGATGAATTTTCTTAATTTTTTGAGATAAATGTACAGTTTATTTTGTGAAGTTACTGTATAGTTTTGTCACACGGTATTTGCAGGGAGATGCATGCCACAGTGGGATTGATGAGACAGTTGTGCACATGCCGAGAACAACCTGCTGATTTGGTCGGGGGGGGGGGGGGGGGTGGGGGTGGCGGGGGGCAGAATAATTTAGCCTGAGGTTAAAACCTGAAGTTCAACTGTGTCAGGATCATAACAATACCTACGTTACGAAGAGGATGACGCTGGGTAGGACTTGTTTGCTTGTGGACTGCTTCTGACCTGTGTGACTTGCATTGGTCAGAGAGAGGGTTCTAGATTGCCTGGCCATTCCTAAGTTCCAGGTAGCGTCTATATATTGTCCGTTCTGATGGTGTATGTCTCATAGTTTTCCTCTCTCATTCTTGCACCATAGTGGGGATTGCATCTCTTTGCAGCTAGTGGTGAGCGTTGCACTAGACCTCATGTTTAAAGGTGTGGGTCTCTGTGCTCCCAGACTGCTGCCTAGAATGCAGGGATATGACCAGAGCCCTTCCAACATTCATCACTCCGATATGGGTGGAATTTGTCAACCTTCTGTGGGATACAGTATACTTAATTTATTATCGTGAACTTGCTCTTATGCATTCTGCCACAGAGGGTAGTTGTCAGGGTGTACTTGTATACTCCTCTCCATTCTGCCTCTGTTATCTGGTGCCCCCTCAAGCTTGTATTGTATTTTGATTTGGGGTCAAATGTGAGCATGTTAAGTTTCTATTTAAAAGTTGCCTTCCATAGCATATTAAAACCCCAATATGAAGTGCCATAAGTGTGGAGATAACAGAGTTGATGCCCTCATGCCATTGCTAAAAGCCATTCCTTCTCATAGGGTTGGGAGAAGAATAAAGGCTTGTAGCAGATTGATCAAAATGGCAGAGGCCTGGGAGCAGTTTGCCATTGCACATGTAAGATCCTAGGCAGATGATGTGGGCCGAGGGTAGAGGAGGAATACAATATGCTTACAGTCCATGCATCTGACTCAGTTCTTCCTTGGCTGGAGCCAATCTATCGAGGTCTTGAGCAGAAAGAGAAAAAAAATGGAAGGGAGCACTGACTTCTTAGTATCTCTTTCCCTAGTTGTCTGATTCCAGGCAGTAGTTGGTTAGGTTTGGGATCAAATTTTTAGTTTTACTTCTATTAAAGATTGGTGAGAGTCACCTAACGCACAAATTAAAAAGCAACGAAATGGGAGCCTGATTTTTTTGAAAAGCCTTAATCATTAAGGGTTCGCCATCCTTTACATTGTAGAAAATCAGGATGTATTTTATATCCTTTTGTTAGCTGTACATTTCTAATGTGAAATATTGAAAGTTGAAATAAATTATGCAAAGAGCTTCCCCAATAGCTTAATTGGTAGATGTACTACCCAGTGTAAAGGTGATCCATACAGAGTAGGAAAGTTCCAGGTTTGATTCTTGATCTGTATCATGTTAGCTGATCTCAGGTATGATGGTGAAGGGGGCATTACATTTGTGTACCATGAATGAGGGCAGGAAGTTTCCACAGTTGACTAGCCTGCTGAAACTCGCTGTCTGAACGCAGCCGTGAAGGGCAACCAATGGGCAAGTACTGTTGAGTGGTTTAGCAACAGTCCTCCAACACAAGTATGAGGTAGTACATTTTGGTAGGAAGAATAAGGAGGCCATGTACTCCTTGGGAAAATAAGTGTGTAAATGGACTAGGGGAGCATAGGGATCTGGGGGTACAGATACACAAACCACTAAGCATAGCAACACCGGTTAATAAGGCTGTAAAAAAAAAAAAAAAAAGCAAACAAAGCACTGGGGTTCATTTCTAGAGAGATAGAATTGAAAAGCCAGAGAAGTTATGTTAAACTTGTATAGAACCTTGGTTAGACCACACTTGAACTGTTCTGGTCTCCATATTATAAAAAGGATATTGAGACACTGGCGAAGGTGCAAAAAAGATCTACTAGAATGATACCAGAACTGAGAGGATATACCTATTAGGAAAGATTGAACAGGCTGGGGCTCTTTTCTCTAGAAAATAGAAGACTAAGGGGTGAACTGATAGAGGTCTTTTAAGATTACGAAAGGGTTTGATAGGGTAGATATGGGGAGGATGTTTCCACTTGCAGTGGAGTCCAGAACTAGGGGCCATAAATACAAGATACTCACTAATAAATCCAGTATGGAATTCAGGAGAAACTTCTTTACCCAGAGTGGTTAGAATGTGTAACTCGCTACCACAAGGAGTAGCATAAATGCACTTAAGGGGAAGTTAGATAAGCACATGAGGGAGAAAGGAATAGAAGGATGTGTTGATGGGGCTCGACGAAGAAGGGTGGGAGGAGGCTTGGTGGAGAATAAACACCGACATGGAGCTATTGGGCTGAATGGCCTCTGTTTTGTTCTGTAAATACCTTAAGTCAAAACCTTTAGGAAAGGAGGAAAGAAATTTGGGAAGGGGCTATTCTATAGTTTTCTCCCAAACTAATTTAAAAACTAATTTTGTTTATCACAGAAGCACATATTATATTTCCAAAGGGGTTTTTAAAAATAAATACATTTCTGTATTTGATGTAATGTTTACATTTCTTAAATTTCTGTAATTTTATAGTTTTTAATCTAATGCGTATACACAGTGATCAATTTTGTGTTGTGCTACTTTTCTTTTGATGTGTAAAATTGCTTTTCTTTGACATGGTTAAGATGGTTTCCTCAGTTAAAATGATAAGATTGCTCATCAATAATGACCACATCTAAATGGTAAATTTGTGGTTTTGTTGTAGTTGGTTTAAAATCTCCTGATGCTGTTATTAAGCACGACATGCGTAAAGGTAATTTAATATTAGCAAACTTTGTTTCATGAATACCAAAACCAAACTCAATTATGTTGAACTGAAAATAAATTCAGAGGGCATAAAGTAAGAAATAATGGGCCAACCACAGCAGCTATACAATAAAAACAGTTCAAAGGGCTGGACTTTGCAACATTCGAGAGGATAGTGCCATCAAAGGGCAAATTTCACTCATTCTCGAGGTACGGTGGTGGGGAAGAGGCAGAGGGAGAAGCGAGGAATACAAATGCACCTTGTCAACTGATGAGAATGCCATTGATTGATCTAGGATAATCCCATCCTGCCAGCCAAAAGAGGAAATGGAAAGTTGCAGCAGTGAGAATCTATGTAAAATTTAAATGAAAAAGAAATTTCTGTAGACCATAACATGCAACATTTTAGATCTTGTGAAATTAATTTTTTTTTAATTTTGAAGCTCCAGAAATAGTAAACTATGAACCTCTTGGTCTGGAGGCTGATATGTGGTGAGTGAACACAAACTATATGATGAGCAGAACTTTTGAATAAGTATTTTTTAAACCATTTGCAGAAACCTAAAAGCACTGTTCTTCCATGTGTTTCAGGAGTATTGGTGTCCTAACCTACATTCTGTAAGTATTGCATTTTTAAACAAATGTTTATTTTCTCACGGTTGAAAGTGTATTGTTATGGTGGAAGTCATGTTGGCATTCAAACGCAGGCACAGTAACATGATTGATGCTGATGTCATCACAATGTCAGCACCTAGTGTGCCTGGGATGTCCCTAACATAACTTTTTCAAGGAATAGTTTTCTAAATTGTGTATTTTAAATTGAAATTCTGAAAAGACGCACACAAAATTGTGATTGGGTTGTGGAGGGTTTTTTTTGTCTAAAGTTTAATTGTTTAAAGGGCTAAATCAGCAGAAATGCCCCGAATATAATTAAATCCTGTAGCAATTATAATTCCATAAAGCTATGATGAACATTGGAGATCTGTAGTAGCATAGCACAGATAGTGATCCAGCGTTACTTTCAATTGTATTATAGGTTGTGGGTTCCTCTTAGTTGATTTTTCTTTGTGAGCCAAATTTTTGCTGTGCTATTTGAGGGAGGGTGGGAGGGAGGGATGGATGAAGAGAAGAAAGGCAAAAGAACGCGGTGGTAAGGCCACTTGGTTTCTGTACCTAAAAGTGTGGAAAGATATGGGAATTGCACTGGCAGAAGCCGGGGAACAATTGCCTTCCAGCCCTTTTATGCACTGGTGACCTAAAGTAAAGCATCATGTTGCTGAAGTATGTTGGAATATTTAAAATTGGCTGACTGATTATGATCTGCATTACAAAACAATAACAACTTGTATAGCACCTTTTAATGTAGAAACTTCACAAGGGGGTTAGAATTGAGTCACTCAGCAGGAATTGGGAGAAAGGTTAGGAGAAGTAACCAAAAGTGAGGTCGAAGGTAGATTTTGAGGAGGATTTTGATGGTGAAGGTGATGTGAAGCAAGGTGGAAGGTTTTGGGAAAAGAATTCCAGGAAGCAAGGCCATGATTGCTGAAGGCTCTGCCACTGGTGAAATGTGGGAAAAGAGAGACACACTGTAACCCAAACTCTCGGAGAAGTTGTCAGCTGGGACACAAGACTAGTAGAGCAAGACGATGGATGGATTTATAAATAGGCACAAGGATTTTGAAGTCAATGCATTGGAGGATGTCAAACCAATGAAAGTTGTCAAAAGTAAAACGGAAATAATTCTACGGTACATTTTAAAAGAAAAACTAACGTAAAAATAAATGTTTCATGTAAAAATACAATTCATGTTATGCAGGAAGTTAATCCTTTTTCAGGTGACTATAAAAAAATGACAAAGTATAAAATATATTGTACTATACATTTCCCTTTGAGTGATCAGATGGTTAAGGCTGTGAGTAGCTGAGCTGTACAGACTGGAGGTCCCAGATTCCGTTCCCTGGTTTGTGTTAATCTCGGCCAAGGTGTTCGTGGAGATGTTACAGTTTGCTTCAACACCCTGGGTTAGCGAAGAAAAATCGTCTAGGGTTCTCGCTCTTGATTATTTATTCAGTGACCCTTGCTGGAAGTAACCCAAGAGTGGACATCTGGTGAGTGTTGGGTCTGGTCAGCTGTGGTGCTTCCCACAGTTAGGCAGTCTGCCAGCACCTGCTGTCTAGACTCCACATGAAGAATTACTACTTGGGCAAGGGACCAGGAAGTCCCACTGTTGTGGAACTGTACTCCAGCAAGGAGGAGTCGATACCTTCAGGAAGGGAGAAAACAGCAGGAAAAATAAATGTACTTGTTTTATCATTGCTTAGAGGATTTTTTCTGTATTATTGGAGTGTTTCTATAATATAAAAAAAATGCCTGACAAATAACTGCATGGTTTAAATGGCAATGTTGCCATTTTTAAACAGGATTGCATAATTGCACCATTTATTTCTCATTTTGGCTAATTCAAAGGAACTGAAAAATCTAAGTCTGATTTTTAAGTGGTGCATTGGGAACAGCGTAAATATGGAGCAAAATATAAACAATGTTGCAATATAGATTGTGCCATGTTTTTGAATGACTAAGATAGATGTGGAAGTGCAAGAACCAGACCAGATGGAATTGATCTTATGAAAAGCCTTTTGCAGGAAATGCCCAAAAAATGCTTTATTTATGCAAGAAGAGTAAAATTAATTTCATCGGCGGATAAAGGGTTAAATACTGCCCGTAATATTTCTTGTGCTAACAATGTAGAATTTCTGTTCGGGATGCAGAGAGTTAAGATTGTACCACCAGAACTGGTGGTGTTCAGTCAACACAGAGAGTGGTGCAGGATGATATCCTGTTTTTGAAGCCTTGTGTAGTTGGGCTCAAACCTTGACTGTAGTAGTTGTAGGAAAGGAAAGTTATCCGTATAGTTTATGTTTAAAAGTATGTTTTGTGTGCAGCAATTATCACTTATTTTCTGACATTTCCATCATTTTCTTTTAATTAGCTTGAGTGGTGCATCACCTTTCTTGGGCGACAGTAAACAAGAAACATTGGCCAATGTTTCAGCTGTGAACTATGAATTCGATGAGGAGTTTTTCAAGAATACTAGTGGCTTGGCAAAAGACTTTATCCGGAAACTTCTTGTGAAAGATCCCAAGTATGTCTTCAATACACTTTAATAAAAAAAATTTTTAAAAAGTTACTTTAGTGTACTTTAATTGTAGATACATTCTAAACTTAAAAAAAAAAATGAACGTTAAAGATGCTAATCTTGGGAGGGGAAACATCAGTCAAGGTTTCTGCTCCTGATTGCAGTCCAGAGACCTATGTGCAGGTTGGGTAAAAAGATCAGTTGTAATGTTCCCGTGGTCAAAGTCTGCTGACACTCGCTGTCTAGCACGTGAAGAATAATTTTGTCCCCCATTATCTGCCCTAAATCATGAGTACTTGCTGCCTTCAGAAGAAGAGGACAGATAATTTGGGGTGAGTGAATTAGTATTTTCTTTAAATACTAATTGCTGTAATAATCTTACTTGTGCCAGATATACAGTGTTTGCAGTTATGCTTTTCAATTAGGAACAAGACTGGTAAATTTTCTTATCAATATTTAATTGATTTTTTTCCCCCAAACTTGCTTAATGTAGTAAATGGGTAATATTGACAAGATGATGAGCTATTTTTTGGGCACCCAGCATTGTATCAGTGAGGAAATGATAGTTGATACTTGGACATCAGGGGATAAAATTCTACTGCTTGCTAATTTTAGCAAAAAAAGTCATATTGACCACTTTGTACTCAGTGCTGACTTTCTTGTAAAAATTACTGAATAAAGGACTGTTCCGCCCCCATGTATAAACTGCACCATATTTTACAACTGCCATTTTGATTAAAATTATGTAATTCACATCTCTAACTCTACATTCACATCTGCGAAGTGCAGTCTGTACATTCTGTTTTACAGTATTTAGAATAAGTATGATGCACTATAATGTTTTTAAAATAAAACATACTACACATAACTTCCATGTATGTGTTTATTTTGCTAAACTGAAATCTTTGTCGTGGTTCAAGGAGCCACTGAGCTCAACTTAGTCAGAGATTGCGAGGTACAGCCTGAGAAACTCCGGCTGCTCTGGCTTGCTTATTTGTACTCATGAGGCAGCATAACCAAGAAATATGGTGATTCCACAGCCAGATTACAGGATGGCGAACCTTGGAGGTGACGTATTGCATTCAGGCTATTGCTCTGCCAAGTTATAAGTTTACAATCATGGAAATCTATGTTTCCAACCTCCACCCTCCTGGCTACAGAAAGAAAGAAAATTAAAGATGGGTGAAGGGAAGAATTACATAGAGTAGCAGAATATACAACACAGAAACCAGCCATTCACCCCAACCAGTCCATGCCGGCGTTTATGCTCCACGCAAGCCTCCTCCATCCTTCCTTATCTAACTCGCAGCGTAACCCTCTATTCCCTTCTCCCTGATATGTTTACTTCGCTTCCCCTTAAATGCAAATATACTATTCACCTCAACTACTCCTTATGATAGAGTTCCACATTCTCACCACTCTGGGTAAATAAGTTTCTTCTGAATTCCCTATTTGATTTCTTGGTGACTATCTTATTTTGATGGTCTCTAGTTTTGCTCTTCCCCACAAGTGGAAACATTCCCTCTGTATCCACTCTATCAAAACCTTTCATAATTTTAAAGACCTCTATTAGGTCACCCCTCACCTTCTCACGAGACAAGAGCCCAGCTTGTTCATCCTTTCCTGATAGGTATACCCTTGCATTTCAAGTATCATCCTTGTAAATCTTCTCTGCACCCTCTCCAGTGCCTCTATCCTTTTTATAATATGGCGACGAAAACTGTACACAGTACTCCAAGTGTGGTCTAACCAAGATTCGATACAAGTTTAGCATAACTTCTCTACTATTCAATTCTATCCCTCTAGAAATAAACCCTAGTGCTTGATTTGCATTTGTTATTACGTTCTTGACCTGCGTGCAACTTTGTGATTTGTGTATTTGTACTCCCTGATCCCTTTGCTCCTCTATCCCATTTAGATTCTTATTTTCCACATAATATGTGAACTCCTTATTTTTTCTTAACAAAATTTAATACCTCACACCTATGTTGAAATTAATTTGTCAATTATATACCCATTCTGCAAGTTTATTAATGTCTTGTAATTTATTGCAGTCCTCCTCAGTGTTGACTGTTCCTCCCAATTTGGTCTCATTCGCAAATTTAGAAATTGTGTTTTTGATTCCAAAGTCTAAATCGTTAATATAAACTGTGAACAACTGTGGTCCCAGCACTGATCCTTGTGGGACCCCACTTCCCACCTTCTGCCACTCTGAATAGCTACCCTTTACCCTTGAAGCCAGCTAGCTATCCATTCTGCTACTTGTTCTACTCCACGTGCTCTGACATTATTAGTCTATTATGTGGTACCTTATCAGGCCTTTTGAAAATCTAGATATATTACATCTACTGCATTATCCTTCTGTACTCTGTTACCTCTTCAAAGAATTCAGTGAGGTTGGTCAAGCAAGACGTTCCCTTTTGAAATCCATCATGACTAGTCATTATATTTTTGTTGTTTAGATGTTTTTCTGTTTTCGCCTTTAGTAGAAAGAATAGATGGTTTCTATACTTAACCACCATCCTGCACACAATAATTAAATCCTATTGACTTGTGTCCTATTTTCAGACCATTTTTATGCACCATGAAATACTTAATGATGCATTTGAAGATAAGTCAATAACAAAGTAAAGGAAGCCCCATGGCAGCCTGGAAAAACAATAGGTTAAGATGCTACTGTAGGTGGTAGGATTCTGTTTTGCATTTGATTGCGGCAGTGTTTTTAACGATTCTATATTTTACTTTTGTATTGTGTCTTTAACAGGAAAAGAATGACTATTCAAGATAGTTTACAGCATCCATGGATCAAGGTGTGCTTTTCTATATGTATTTAAGACTTCAACATATAGAATCAAATGGAGAAAAATGCATAACCCTGTTTAAGTCCCATTTTCTTGAATCAATAGTGGCACCTAAATTTAAAGAAAAACACTGACAGAATCCATTCATCTGTGTTTTCTACATAAAACTAATGTAATTCTCCAAAGCAAAATCTGTCATTTGAAATTTGAAATTAATTCTTTCCCCAAGAGAACTTGAGTTGTATTTTTTTTTTTAGAACTGCAGTAGAATTACTGCCCCAAACAAAATGTAGAAGATTACACTTTTACCATGGATTAAGAATTACCCCCTAGCCCATGTTCATCCATCCACAATATTGCATTCAGTCACACTTGAATGAGAAAGCTGGGAAGCTAATTAACCAAATATAATGGTACATTTCTAATTGAGAAACTTTCGACGTCATACTGCTTTTATTTAAAAACTTAATTTTGAGGCACTGCAACGTGAGTTGCATCCGAGTGTCAGCCAGTTTTTTTGTTTCATTGAAAACGATGCCCTCCTTAATAAAAAAATAAAAATATTAATTGAACAGCATCTGTTTCATGTTTCAGTTAGATAATGGGTCAAAGCAAAATCACATTAGCAACAGAAACTTAAAATTTAAGTATACATGCAGATAATTTGTAAAGAAATGGTACTATTAGACAAGGCTTGCTGAATAATCGAATTGTATTTTGGTATTGTTTTGCTTGGATCAGTTCTGTTTATCCAGGGAAGTCTGGCAGTCACATGCTGGAACAATAAGCTCCTGAGCTAAATATGTCTTGACTGACGTTTAGAAATTTAGCTCTTTTCCCAGCCTGAGCTTGGTGAGCTACGGGAAGGAGGGAAAACTTGTGTGTTCCTTCCTGTGCCTTGTGCTGGTTCAACCGAGAAATGGCATTGATGGTGATTGTACAGCTGTCGACCGTCCCCACAGCTTTGCTGTTCTGATTGGGGAAAGATTTCTACCCAGGTGCAATGTTCCCTTTCAGCTGCGCAGCGCTCAATGTCCTGCACAGCTGGTGAGCCGACTTTTAAATAGAAAAACCGCGCGTGCGTGAAATTTTGAATGGGCCGCACAGCCCGTTAAAGGGGCCGTGCAGGGAACATTGCCCAGGTGTATGCCAGTGCAGTGCCAGAATTACATTACTTACTTACACATGTATTTATTTCCAACACATAAAAGCTAGGATGTATTTACTAACTTTATTCTTGTGACATTTCAGCCAAAGGACAGTCAGCAGGCTCTCAGCAGAAAAGCGTCCGCTGTAAATATGGAAAAATTCAAAAAATTTGCAGCCCGCAGGAAATGGAAGGTACGTGGATTTGTAACTGACATGCAATATTTACTTGCTTAACTACATTAGATCACTATTCAGTTAGAGGTTTGTGGGCTTCAGAGTTTGGAAATGAATTGACAAAGGAATCTGGATCAGGCCTTTGTGTCCATTATTTTAGTGTCAGGAAGGGATAAGTACAAAGTATGATTAAAGAAAACACTTAAAACTTGATGGGGGCAGAAGGAGAAGTTGTTTCAAAAGTTTGTTTTAAAATAAAGGACCAGACAATATTGAATATTTGTACACTTTTTTTGTAAGAGAAAGAACTTGTTTCTATATAGTGCCTTTCACATCCTTTGGATATCCCAGAGCGCTTCATAGACAATGAAGTTGTTTTGAAGTATAGTCATGGTTGTAATGTTTTCCCTTTGGAGATAGAGGCTTGAGGAGAGGCTAGGTACTTGGGCCTAGAAATTTGGTGGTGCCCCATTTGGGGCGCCAAGCTCGCCTGGGCGCCAGATTTACCGCTCCAGATGGAGCCGCTTGCGCCAGCCCGATACTCAGTTTCAGCGCCCCAAACAGAAGCAGGGCGCTGCTCGAGGCGCCCCGCATCCCTCTTGGGGCGCTGCAACTGAATATCGCAGCGCAATGTGCCACAGCGCTACGCTGCGGCACGGCGCGCTGCGGTACTGCAGGCCTTCCTCCCCTTCTTAAAGGGGAGGGGCCTGCACCAGCGCGATCAGAGATCGCAAGTGCCGGCAAAAGAGCCCGGCACCGAGAAGTGCCGGGCTCTTGGGACACAGCCGGCACTGCCGGGGGCGGGTGCTCAGGAGGCCGGGGACAGCGGCGCGAGGAGGTGCTGGCAGGCGGCCAGCAAAAAAAATGGCCGCCCCGCACCTCACCTTTAATTAGCGCCACTACCGCTGCAGGTAGGCCCCCTGAACTGGTCGCAAATTGCGACCGGCGTTACAGCGGGGAGTGCGACCAAATATCGCGATCGGGGCGGTAGCGGGGCGCTACGCACACCGACGACTTCATCGGTGGCGGCGCAGCGCTCCAGGCTAATGCCGCCATTAGCGCCCCACTAAATTTTGCGGGAGGCGTGGCCAGTGGCGCTAAACCCACGAAGTGCACTCTTTAGGCGCTAACTGGTGGCGCAGCCCACCGAATTTCTAGGCCTTGGACTTTTATTATCTTGAAAGGAGAAGTATGAGGGATCCACTACAAGCCCACTGACTCCCACAGCTACCTGGACTACACTTCCTCCCACCCCGATTCCTGTAAGGACTCTATTCCATTCTCCCAGTTTCTCCGTCTCCGCCACATCTGTTCTGACGATGCCACCTTTCATACTAGTGCTTCCGATGTGTGTGTCTTTTTCCTCAACCGAGGATTCCCCTCTACCGTGGTTGGCATGGCCCTCGACCATGTCCGTTCTATTTCCCGCACTTCTGCTCTCACCCCTTCTCCCTCCCAGAACCACAACAGGGTTCTCCTTGTCCTCACCTTTCACCCCACCAGCCTCCACATTCAACGGATCATCCTCCGCCACCTCCAGCGTGATCCCATCACCAGACACATCTTCCCCTCCCCTCCGCTTTCAGCATTTCGAAGGGACCGCTCCCTCTGCAACACCCTGGTCCACTCTTCAATCAGCCCCTCCCCTCCCCATGGCACCTTCCTGTGCAAGCGCAGGAGATGCAAAACCTGCCCTTTTACCTCCTCCCTTTCCACTGTCCAGGACCCCAAACACCCCTTCCAGGTGAAACAGCGATTTACTTGTTGTACTTGCAATTAAGTATACTGTATTCGCTGCTCATGATGCGGTCTCCTCTACATTGGGGAGACCAAACGCAGATTGGGTGACCACTTTGCGGAACATCTCCGTTCAGTCCGTATGGGTGACCCCGAGCTTCTGGTCGCTTGTCACTTTAATTCTCCGTTCCATTCCCACTCTGTCCTCGGCCTCTTCTACTGTTACAATGAAGCTCAACGTAAGCTCGAGGAACAGCACCTCATCTTTCGATTAGGCACTTTACAGCCTTCTGGACTCAACATCGAGTTCAACAATTTCAGACTATAACCCCAGCCCCTATTTTTTCCACATTGCAGCTGTTGATGATTCTGCCATCCCCATTTGTAATATTTAATCTCTCCTCCCCTCCCCCCTTTCCCTGCCTATGCACCTGCTTAGTAAACCTGTTACATCTCTAACTTTTTCCAGTTCTGACGAAGGGTCACAGACCTGAAACATTAACTCTCTTTCTTTCTCCACGGATGCTGCCTGGCCTGCTGAGTGTTTCCAGCATTTTCTGTTGTTATTTCAGATTTCCAGCATCCGCAGTATTTTGCTATTGTAAGACTATGGGATAATTTGATAGAAATATTTAACATTGAAGGGCTTGGAGAATGTGGATTAGGATAACCTTTTCTGCTCTCCGTTAAATTCAAAATCATAGTTTCAAATTAAGGACAACAAAAGAAAATTGGATGTTCAGGCAAAATCTTTTCAGCAAGAGGCTAATAAACATGTGGAGCTGACTGCCAGTAAGGCTAGTGTGACAAGAAACTATGATGGAGTTTAAATAGCGAGTAGACAAGTCCTGGTCAACAAATAGGATTCAATTATAAGGTGTAGAAATGCATCACAGTATTCATGTGTAAAGTTTGATTGGCAGGTTAGATGGACCAATGACTTCTGCCCGAAAATTGTTACCATATTACTTTCATCTCGGGGAAGGATTTCATTGGAGAATGGATACTTTTTTCCATTTTATTACTTGCTCTGTCGACCACTCTGATTAGTTATAACATGGGTCAAGTATAAGTCAGTACTTGCTGAACTCTGCCCCAACAATTTATCTCGAGTCCAACCTCAGACGCCTGTATTGCATCCTGCCAAGCAACTGTTGAGTTTCTGACTGATTACCAATTCAATGCATATACCTGCTGAGTAATAGGCACTCTTCAACTACAGGCTGTGCTCACTAGGAACTGGTATGAGTTGTGATTAACATAAAACCCATATAAGTATAGAGAGAATGTTTTTTGTCATCCAATCAATCTGAGCTGATTTAAAAACTAGCGTCACAATGGTAGAAAGACTGTTAACCAACTACATTATCTTTTTAGTTTTTGATGCTCTTATAGATTATTTGGAATTAGTTTTTATTTTACAAGACTTGTGCTCCAGAACTAGCTGCGCCTATAGCCAATCTGTTCCAGTACAGTTATAACACTGGCATCTATCCGACAATGTGGAAAACTGCCCAGGTATGTCCTGTCCAAAAAAAGCAGGACAAATCCAACCTGGCCAATTACCGCCCCATCAGTCTATTCTCAATCATCAGCAAAGTGATGGAAGGTGTCATCGACAGTGCTATCAAGCGGCACTTACTCACCAATAACCTGCTCACTGATGCCCAGTTTGGGTTCCGCCAAGACCACTCGGCTCCCGACCTCATTACAGCCTTGGTCCAAACATGGACAAAGGAGCTGAATTCCAGAGGTGAGGTGAGAGTGTGACTGCCTTTGACATCAAGGCAGCATTTGACCAAGTGTGGCATCAAGGAGCACTAGTAAAACTGAAGTCAATGGGAATTGGGGGGAAAACGCTCCACTGGCTGGAGTGATACCTAGCACAAAGGAAGATGGTTGTGGTGGATGAAGGTCAATCATCACAGCCCCAGGACATCGATGCAGGAGTTCTTCAGGGCAGTGTCCTAGCCCCAACCATCTTCAGTTGCTTCATCAATGACCTTCCCTCCAACATAAGGTCAGAAATGGGGATGTTTGCTGATGACTGCACAGTGTTCAGTGCCATTCGCAACTCCACAGATAATGAAACAGTCCATGCCTGCATGCAACAAGACCTGGATGATGTTCAGGCTTGGGCTGATAAGTGAAAGGTAACATTTGCACCACAGAAGTACCAGGCAATGACCATCTCCAACAAGCGAGAGTCTAACCACCTCCCCTTGACATTCAATGGCATTACCATCGCCGAATCCCCCACTATCAACATCCTGGGGTTCACCATTAACCAGAAACTTAACTGGACCAGCCACACACATACTGTGACAACAAGAGCAGGTCAGAGGCTGGGTATTCTGTGGCGAGTGTCTCGCTTCCTGACTCCCCAAAGCCTTTGCACCATCTACAAGGCACAAGTAAGGAGTGTGATAGAATACTCTCCACTTGCCTGGATGAGTGCAGCTCCAATAACACTCGAAGCTCGACACCATCCAGGACAAAACAGCCCGCTTGATTGGCACCCCATCCACCACCTTAAACATTCACTCCGTCCACCACCGGCATACCATGGCTGCAGTATGTACCATCTACAAGATGCACTGGAGCAACTCGCCAAGGCTTCTTCGGCAGCACCTCCCAAGCCCGCGAACTCTTCCACCTAGAAGGACAAGGGCAACTAGGGATGGGCAATAAATGCTGGCATCGCCAGCAACGCCCTAATCCCATAAACAAATAAAAAAAACCTTAAATCTCCCATTTTTATGACCCTTTTTAAGTTATATTTAATGCACTAAGGGAGAATTATCATCAATTCTACTACTGAAAATCAAATGCTTACGTTTTTCTTTTTTTAAATTTTGTTTAAACTGACAGTGTTGAAAATTTAATTAAGAACACAGTTTTAAGGAATTACTGATCCATCATCCAGATCAAATAATTAAATTGCTGAAGAACCTTAGTTTAATGACCAGTTTCTCCTTTCCACTAAGCTTAGCTGCCTGTCTCAGCCAATTCCTGCAAAGATGTCAACAAAAATGTTTTTATATACAGATATATTTGTGTTTGTCCACATAAGAAAAACTGTCCCTCATTTTTAAGGGATACTGGTGGCTAGATCCTTAAAGAATGAATTATAGCTTTCACTTTCTTTCCTATTTGAATGAATTTAGTTTTTTTTATTCCCTATGAGCAAGGTTAGGCAAGTAAATATAAAACCTGTCGAAAACATTCCATCTATTTAGAATTCATTCTGTGTAGCATTGCTAGGTGATTACAAACTATTAAATGTTTTGTAAGCTGAAAGTTCTCTCTGTTCAGTTTACACTTAGTTGCAAGTTAATTTGTTAAAATGTGTTTTCTTTAGCAATCAGTACGGTTAATATCGCTGTGCCAACGGCTATCAAGATCATTCCTTTCTCGAAGCAACATGAGTGTTGCTAGGAGTGAGGACACTTTGGTAAGTACCTGGACAAAAATCCATTCAGTAGCTGAGGACTTTGTTTCCTTTTGTGATGGTGAGGAATTAGAAGAGTTGTGTGTGTTTGTATAAATACATGCTGGCTGTGGACTGGCTCGGGCTTGGCTATTATTACTCCCTCCCCGACAATAAAATAGCTTGCTGTTACTTCCTGGCTCACTCATGGTTCACTTTGGTAAGGTACAGCCCGAGTCTGTGCCTTCAAATGAAAAGGGATGGAAAAAAACTTTAAAAGAAATAACAAGATTGACTTTTTAATTTTTTTGGGTACCAATTTTCTCTCTCCTAAGAGGAGGATTCCTGCTGTGGTATTGACTCCAGGGGTGCTGTTCATCTTCCATTATTCAGCAGGCAATTTTCAGTGATGACATTACAGCTCAGTGTTGAATTTTTTTTGTCTGATTATACTCCTGTGAAGCACCTTGAGACTTTTTTCTATGTTAAATGCAAGTTGATGTTCCTAGGCCAAATTTGTACCCTAACTGCTGCTCTGGCTGACATCAGTTGGTTCAGCACAGACTGGGATTAAACCATAGTCTGTGGTTTAACTGCTCACTGGATTAACTTGCTGATCAATCTGTGGAGCTCTTGAACTTTGACTTTGTGTGCCGAGAACAGTAGCATAGTGGTTATGTTACTGGACTAGTTATCCAGAGACATGGACTAATGATCCGGAGACATGAGCTCAAATTCCACCACGGCAGCTGGGGAATTTAAATTCAGTTAATTAAATAAATCTGGAATAAAAAGCTACTTTCAGTTCCGTGAAACTACCGGATTGTCGTAAAAACCCATCAGGAAATCTGCCGGCCTTACCCGGTCTGGCCTAAATGTGACTCGGATGTCATAGAGTCATAGAGTAATACAGCACGGATAGAGGCCCTTCGGCCCATCGTGTCCGCACCGGCCATCAAGCCCTGTCTAATCTAATCCCATATTCCAGCATTTGGCCCGTAGCCTTGTATGCTATGGCATTTCAAGTGCTCATCCAAATGCTTCTTAAATGTTGTGAGGGTTTCTGCCTCCACAACCCTTTCAGGCAGTGAGTTCCAGACTCCAACCACCCTCTGGGTGAAAAAGTTCTTTCTCAAATCCCCCCTAAACCTCCCGCCCTTTACCTTGAATCTATGCCCCCTAGATATTGACCCCTCTACTAAGGGAAAAAGCTCCTCAGCATCCATCCTATCTATGCCCCTCATAATTTTGTACACCTCAATCATGTCCCCCCTCAGCCTCCTCTGCTCCAAGGAAAACAAACCCAATCTGCCCAGTCTCTCTTCATAGCTGAAGCGCTCCAGCCCTGGTAGCATCCTGGTGAACCTCCTCTGCACCCTCTCCAACGCGATCACATCCTTCCTGTAGTGTGGCGACCAGAACTGCACACAGTATTCCAGCTGTGGCCTAACCAGTGTTTTATACAGCTCCATCATAACCTCCTTGCTCTTATATTCAATGCCTCGGCTAATGAAGGCAAGTATCCCATATGCCTTTTTTACCACCTTATCCACCTGTTCCGCTGCCTTCAGGGATCTGTGTACTTGCACACCCAGATCCCTCTGACCCTCCGTCTTGCCTAGGGTCTTTCCATTCATTGTGTATTCCCTTGCCTTGTTAGTCCCCCCCAAAGTGCATCACCTCGCACTTTTCTGGGTTAAATTCCATTTGCCACTGTTCCGCCCATCTGACCAACCCATCTATATCGTCCTGCAGCCTGAGGCTACCCTCCTTGCTATTTACCACCCTACCAATTTTTGTATCATCCGCGAACTTACTGATCATACCTTTTACATTCATATCCAAGTCATTAATGTAGACCACAAACAGCAAGGGACCCAGCACCGATCCCTGTGGTACCCCACTGGCCACAGGCTTCCAGTCACAAAAACAACCTTCGACCATCACCCTCTGCCTTCTTCCACTAAGCTAGTTTTGTATCCAATGTGCCAAGGCACCCTGGATTCCATGGGCTCTTACCTTCTTGACCAGTCTCCTGTGCGGGACTTTTATCGAAGGCCTTACTGAAATCCATGTATACCACATCCACTGCGTTACCCTCATCCACACACCTAGTCACCCCCTCAAAAAATTCAATCAAATTAGTCAGACATGATCTTCCCTTGACAAAGCCATGTTGACTATCCCTGATTAATCCTTGCCTCTCCAAGTGGAGACAAATTTTGTCCCTCAGAATTTTTTCCAATAATTTTCCTACCACTGATGTTAGGCTCACTGGCCTGTAGTTCCCCGGTTTTTCCCTACTACCCTTCTTGAATAATGGTACTACATTAGCGGTTCTCCAGTCCTCTGGCACATCCCCTGTGGCCAGAGAGGTCCTGAATATATGTGTTCGAGCCCCCGCAATCTCTTCCTTTGCCTCGCACAGCAGCCTGGGATACATTTCATCCGGGCCTGGGGATTTATCCATTTTTAGGCCAGCTAAAACTGCCAATACCTCCTCCCTCTCGATGTTAATATGTTCGAGCATATCACAGTCCCCCCGCCCTATTTCTATGTCTACATCGTCCTTCTCCATAGTGAAAACAGATGCAAAAAATTCATTTAGAACCCCACCTACATCTTCCGGCTCCACACACACATTGCCACTTTTGTCCCTAATGGGCCCTATTTTTTCCCTAGTTATCCTCTTACCCTTAATATACTTATAAAACATCTTCGGATTTTCCTTTATTTTGCTCGCCAGTGTTATTTCATGGCCCCTCCTTGATCTCCTAATTTTTTTAAGTATCCCCCTGCACTTTTTGTACTCCTCTAGGGCTTCCTCCGTCTTTAGCCTTTTGTATCTACCAAAAGCCCTCCTTTTTTTCCTAATCCATTCTCGTATATCCCCAGACATCCAAGGTTCCCTGTGGTTTTTGGAACCACTCTTGACCTTTACGGGAACATGTTGCCATTGTATGATCTCAATCTCCCTTCTGAAAGCCTCCCATTGCTCCGATGCGAATTTTCCTACAAGTAGCTGATCCCAGTCCATTTTGGCCAGATCCTGCCTTATCCTATTAAAATTGGCCTTCCCCCAATTTAGAACCTTTATTTCCGGCCCATCCCTGTCCTTTTCCATGACCACCTTAAATCTTACCATATTATGGTCACTATCACCAAAGTGCTCACCTACTAGCACTTTTTCCACTTGGCCGGCCACATTCCCTAGAATTAGGTCCAGTACCGCCCCCTCTCTTGTAGGACTTTCTACATGCTGGCTCAAAAAGCTCTCCTGGATGCACTTTAAGAATTCTACACCCTCTGAGCCTTTCACACTCTGACTATCCCAGTTAATATTGGGGAAGTTGAAATCCCCCATTATTATTACCCTATTATTTGCACATTTCTCTGAGATTTGCCTACATATCTGTTCCTCTATCTCCCCCTGACTGTTTGGAGGCCTATAGTACACTCCCAGCAAAGTGCTTGCCCCCTTTTTGTTTTTAAGCTCCACCCATATGGCCTCATTAGAGGACCCTGCTAATATATCATCCCTCCTTACTGCAGTAATTGACTCCTTAATTAATATTGCGACACCCCCTCCTCTTTTACCTCCCCCTCTGTCTCGCCTGAAGATTCTGTACCCCGGAATATTGAGCTGCCAGCCTTGCCCCTCCCTCAACCATGTCTCCGTGATAGCAACAATATCATACTCCCATGTGTTTATCAACACCTTCAGTTCATCCACCTTATTTGCAAGACTCCTTGCATTAAAATAGATGCCATCCAGCCTTGCCCTTATATATTTGCCCTGTCTACCAAGCTGACTTGTTTTATTCTCTATAATTGGCAGCACATCACCCCCTATTTCAGCTCCCCTCTGTATCCCATCCCCCTGCCAAGGATGTGGTTGACTCTTGTCTGAAATGCCCTACCAAACCACTACGACAGAGTATAATAAGAATAAAACCGACGGACCACCCGGCAACAACTTAGGCATCGGATTCGTACACGACAAAAGTCGACCCTGCAAAGTCCTCCTCGCTAACATCTGGGGACTTGAGGGGACTTAACTAACGTCCTCAGCAATCTACCTGTCCCATACCATAGTCCTACTCACAGAATCATACCTTTCAGCCAACATGCCAGACTTCTCCATCACCATCCCTGGGTATGTCCTGCCCACCAGCAGGGCAGACCCACCAGAGGTGGCAGCACAGTGGTATCCATTCGGGAGAGAGTGGCCCTGTGAGTCCTCAACATTGACTCCGGACCCCTGAAGTTTCACTGCATCAGCAAGGAAACCGCCTGCTGATTATCACCCTCCCTCCCTCAGCTGATGAATCCATACTCTTCCCTGTTAAACACCACTTGGAAGAAGCACTGAGGGCAGCAGTGTACTCTGGGTGAGGGACTCTGTCCATCAACGAGTGTGTCTCAGTAGCATCACTACTGAACAAGCTGGCCGAGACCTGAAGGACTAGGGCAGCAGGCGCATGGGAACACCATCACCTGCAAGTTCCCCTCCAAGTCACACACCATCCTGACTTGGGAATATATCGCTGGTCCTTAGTCATCGCTGGGTCAAAATCCTGGAACATCCTCCCGAATAGCACAGTGGGAGTACTTTCACCACACTGACTGCAGCACTTCAAGAAGATGGCTCATGACCACCTTCTCGAGGGCAATTGGGGATGGGCAATAAATGCTGGCCTTGCCAGCGACGCCCATGTCGAATTAAAAAAAAAAAAACCTCAAATGCTAAAGCTGGACAGTTCTGTCATCATTAATTAAAATGCACTGTTTTTAAAATTAAAATAAAAACGGAATTTCCGTAGGATTTAGAATAATTGGCAGAGAAGCTTATCTATGTATAAATTATGCTATTTTTGAAAATAGTGTAAGTACTTTCTTCCTCCCCCATATGTTCAGTAGTCTTTGAACAATAATTTTTGTTTGGCTTCCAAAAGTGATTAGTTTATTTTTTCTCCTTGTGCTAAGGATGAAGAGGATTCCTTTGTAATGAAAGCAATTATTCATGCCATCAATGATGATAATGTTCCTGGTCTACAGCACCTCCTTGGATCTCTTGCCAATTATGACATAAACCAGGCTAACAAGGTAACTTCTGCATCCTTTGGTATGTTTTGTTAATGCCTTAAGAATTAGTTCCTCCCCAGCTTCCGGAATAGCAGATTCCAATTGTGTTAATTTTCACAATTTAATGTCTTAAGTGTTGTATTTGGCAAAAAAACTGCAGAAGTTAGGCCAATGATTTAATAGTGAACAGAGTCTGTAAGATGATAAAAAAGCCAAATTCACTATATTCTAGTACTGTATATGCTACATAGAATTTCATCACCTTGTACACTTGCATAACAAATATATTTGTGTTCCTGTAGCGTAATTATGGTTATTGTAGGTAATTTCATGTTATCACGGTAATCAAAATTGTGCAAAAATGCTGTAGGCTGTCTGATATATTAACATCAAGTACAAAGAAAAATTCATAATGACAGCTGATTGCTGTGGATGTCTAGTTTATACTGGATTGCTACTGTTAAAGCTATTTAACAGATCAATTTTCATTCAAACAAATGCGTCTTCATAATATTGTTGTAGAGTAATTCCACAAAGCTACCAACAAAATTTGAATCCACCCCCCAACATCCATCACAAGCAACCATTTGGCTTTCCAAAGGCAACAAGGTTGAATAGTTTGGGAACTCTGCATAGGAAATAGAATCATAGAAATTTACGGAACAGGAGGAGGCCATTCGACCAATCGTGTCTGTGCTGGCTGAAAAAGAGCTATCCAGCTTCATCCCACTGTCCAGCTCTTGGTCCATAGCCTAGTAGGTTATGGCACTTCAAGTGCATATCCAAGGACTTTTTAAATGTGATGAGGGTTCTATCACCCTTTCAGGCAGTGAGTTCCAGATCTCCACCACCCTCTGGGTGAAAAAAGATCTCCTCAACTCCCCTCTAATCCTTCTAACAATTTCTTGAAATATATGCCCCCTGGTTATTGACCCCTCTGCTAGGGGAAATAGGTCCTTCCTATCTACTGTATCTCGGCCCCTCATAATTTTATACACCTCAATTAAGTCTCCCCTCAGCCTCCTCTGTTCCAAAGAAAACAACCCAGCCTCTCCAGTCTTTCCTCCGTAGTTAAAATTCTCCAGTCCTGGCAACAGTCTCGTAAATCTCCTCTGCACCCTCTCTACTGCAATCACATTTTTCCTGAAATGGTGAGCACAAGTGCACAGCCCTGGTCACACTGCTTTGAATTTCTAATGTTCTGTTCCCAGCCTATTGCTTTATGAAGTGTTTTTTATTTTAATTGTTGTAAAAAAAAAAAAAAAAAATGCTTGTTGATTACTCACCAATAGTGCAGAATTAAACCAATATTCAAACAGTGGACTAAAGACAAGTAAAAATAAATTTCTATAAAAATAAGGTGAAATAATATCATTGACTAGTAAATGTAGCTTCCTAATATGTTCTTCACTTAGGAAATATTACTGTTACTCCTGAATGTATGTTTGTTTTTTAAATCATGACTTCTTAAAGACAAGCCGTGGCCCAAGTGATCGCTGACTAGATAAACTGGAAAGTTGAGAATTCCAGTCCCAGCATTGCCTGTTAAACAAATATTTCCTGTTGAATGGCTTTTCTTGGTTCTTACTCTGCTTATAATTTCTCCTGTTCTCCTGATAGCTGGTGTTGTCCAGATTCCAAGAACGACTTTAACGCGTAAACCCCCAAAAAAGTTTTTTTTTTTTAGGTTTACACATTGCACACTAGCTAATTTTAATATTCAGATATATATATAATATGTTCCAAGCTATTGATCCATCTCAAGCAGTTAAGCCATCCTGCTGCTTATTTTAGCATTTTTCTAGATAAACATTTTACCTGGGCCTCCATAATGATTCGGTAATACTGAGCCACAGAGATCAGGAAGTTCTTGCATGCAATCCCTTTCAGTACTGAGTTAGCTGACCTCCATTGGAATGGTGATGGGCCCTTTAAAATTGGCCTTTTTATCCCTGGCTGATAAAGGTGAAAAGTTAGCAGGTGTTCCTATTGCTGATTGCTGCCTGACGACCCTGCAAGACAATATGTATGTAATTGGCAATGGCTGTCTGGGCTCATCAGTGAAGAATGACCACTGAGGGTTAACGGGCCCGACTAAACAATACTCCAGCATGAGTCAATGCCTTCAAAACAGAAGGAAGGTAAATTGAGGAGGGATATTTTACTAGGGTCAGTTTTTGGGTCTTTATTTTTTTAGAACAGGACTCTAGTAAGTAAAATTGGTCATGTGTATCCTCACACCTACATTATATTTGCATAGCGCCCAGTAATTCAGGAAAGAGGAGACTGGAGAGAAATTTTGGAACGAAGAACAAGTTATTATCTAAATGGAGAGAAACTGCAAAGTGCTACAGTACAAAGGGATCTGGGGGTCCTGGTGCATGAAACACAAAAAGTTAGTATGCAGGTGCAGCAGGTGATCAGGAAGGCCAATGGAATCTTGGCTTTTATTGCAAGGGGGATGGAGTATAAAAACAGGGAAGTCTTGCTGCAGTTATACAGGGTATTGGTGAGGCCACACCTGGAATACTGCGTGCAGTTTTGGTTTCCATATTTAAGAAAAGATATACTTGCTCTCGAGGGGGTTCAGAAGAAGGTTCACTCGGTTGATTCCAAAGATGAGGGGGTTGACGTATGAGGAAAGGTTGAGTAGGTTGGGACTCTACTCATTGGAGTTCAGAAGAATGAGAGGCGATCTTATCGAAACATATAAGATTGTGAGGGGGCTTGATCGGGTGGATGCGGTGAGGATGTTTCCACTGATGGGTGAGACTAGAACTAGGGGGCATAATCTAAGAATAAGGGGCTGCCCTTTCAAAACTGAGATGAGGAGAAACTTCTTCACTCAGAGGGTAGTAAATCTATGGAATTTGCTACCCCAGAGAGTTGTGGAAGCTGCAACATTAAATAAATTTAAAATGGAGATGGGCAGTTTCCTAGCAGATAAAGGAATTAGGGGTTACGGGGAGAGGGCAGGGAAGTGGACGTGAGTCTAGATTCGGATCAGCCATGATCCTATTGAATGGCGGAGCAGGCCCAAGGGGCCGTATGGCCTACTCCTGCTCCTACTTCTTATGTTCTTATGTACATACTTTAATTGTTACTATAAAAATCATCCGACAAATGCCAAGGTTGAATTCAAGTGGAAATCTCCAGCATTGGCAACATATACCACACAAAGTGGATGCCATCAATTTGTATTGGGGATTTCTTAATAGAAAAAAAATTGTATCTTTTTGAAATTAAATAAACTAAAACCTGCAGTATTAGAAAAATATTTTAGAATGGAAAATGGTTTGCCATCATAAATGAAAATACACTTTTATTAATAGTAAAATAGTGAAGACAAAAATCTACCCCAATGTGTTGACTATATGTGGTGCGTAACTTGTATAAGTACAATATTGTGAACCCAGAAAGATGAAAATGGATTGCAGAGCGACACAACGGATACATGGGGCACTGTTTATAAAGCATTTAATGAATTAATAAGTCTTTGTAGAAATGCAGGAATTCATATCAAAGGTAGGTATTTCCATGATCAACTTGAAAGATTTAGTGTTTGCATGTCACTTTGGAAATTGTCTTGAATAAGATACACTAAAATAGGTGCTCTTGCCAATGGCAAGCAAACATTTGCAAATGGTTTAAAAATTGTATTGCTGTTAATCAAATAAGTCAATTTAAATAATAAAAACAAAACATGCTGGAAACACACAGCAGATCAAGCCAGCATTTGCAAACTGAGAAGATAAGTTAGCCTTTCAGTTCTCATGAAGCGTATACAACTGAAACATTAACTTGCTCTTTGGGGGATGGGCACCAGGATGTAGCATTAGAAAGGAGAAACAAAGTGCATAAAGGATGGGGAGAGACTGATCGCACTAGATTAAGAAATAGTAAGGTATTGGTGGGGTCAGACTGAGAACTCTTGACAGATGAAATTGCAGTCTGTAACGTCACCTGTTGCCGGGTGGCCCTTAAATGGCCTGCTGAGCCCGCTGGGCGGGCTCAACAAGGTCAATCAAGGGAAAATCGCGCGGATTGGCCGGACGTCGAAGTAGGCGGGTCTAAAACCTGAAAGTTGTAGTCCCGCCTTCTTCCCGACAGCTTCAGGAAAATCGACCCTATAGAGTCAGAGTTATA
This sequence comes from Somniosus microcephalus, assembly GCF_052327205.1. Taxonomy (NCBI): domain Eukaryota; kingdom Metazoa; phylum Chordata; class Chondrichthyes; order Squaliformes; family Somniosidae; genus Somniosus; species Somniosus microcephalus. Next base: position 120,373,237 of record NC_140987.1, on the reverse strand, counting down.
CAGCACAGAAAGAGGCCCATCGTGTCCGCGCCAGCCATCAAGCCCTGTCTATTCTAATCCCACATGGGAATATGATGTCATGGCGAACAGTGATCATAGTATCATAAGGTTTAGATTAGCTGTGGAAAAGGACAGGGAGCAATCTAGAGTAAAAATACTTCACTGGAGGAAGACAAATTTCAGAGGGTTGAGAACAGGTCTGGCCCGGATAAATTGGAATCAAAGATTGGCAGGCGAAACTGTAATCGAACGATGGGCCGCCTTTGAAGAGGAGTTGGTTTGGTTACAGTCGAGGTACATTCCAATGAGGGGGAAAGGTAGGGCAACTAAAGCCAGAGCTCCCTGGATGCCGAAATTGATAGAGTGTAAGATGAAGCAGAAAAAGAGCGCGTATGACAGATGTAAGGTAGAAAATGCAAGTGAGAATCAGGCTGAATTTGGAAAGTTCAGAGGGGTAGTGAAAAAGAAAATGAGAGGCAAAAAAAGGGTCCGAGAATAGATTGGCATCTAACATAAAAGGGAATTCAAAAGTCTTCTATAGGTATATAAATAATAAATGGGTAGTAAGAGATGGGGTGTGGCCGATTAGGGCCCAAAAAGGAGACCTACGCATGGAGGCAGAGGGCATGGCTGAGGTACTAAATGAGTACTTTGCATCTGTCTTCACCAAGGAAGAAGATGCTGCCAAAGTCATAGTAAAAGAGGAGGTAGTGGAGATACTGGATGAGATAAGAATTGATAGAGGAGGTACTAGAAAGGTTGTCTGAACTTAAAGTTGATAAGTCACCAGGACCGGATGGGATGCATCCTAGGATGCTGAGGGACGTTAAAGGGGAAATCACGAAGGTACTGGCCATAATATTCCAACCCTCCTTAGATACAGGGGTGGTGCCAGAGGACTGGAGAATTGCAAATGTTACACCCTTGTTCAAAAAAGGGTGTAAAGATACACCCAGCAACTACAGGCCAGTCAGTTTAACCTCAGTAGTGGGGAAGCTTTTGCAGATGATAATCAGGGACAAAGTTAACAGTCACTTGGACAAGTGTGGATTAATTAAGTAAAGCCAGCACAAATTTGGTAAAGGCAAATCATGTTTAACACATTGATCGAGCTTTTTGATGAGGTAACCGAGAGGGTTGATGAGAGCAATGCAGTTGACGTGTATATGGACTTACAAAAGGCATTTGATAATAGGCTTGCCAGCAAAGTTGAAGCCCATGGAATAAAAGGGACAGTGCGAAGTGATACATTTTGGTAAGAAGAACAAGGGGAGGCAATATAAACCAAAGGGTACAGTCCTAAAGGAGGTGGGACCTGGGGCTATATATGCACAAATCGTTGAAGGTGGCAAGGCATGTTGAGACAGCAGTTAAAAAAGCATACGAGATACTAGGCTGCATTTAAAAAAAAAAAAAAAGGCATAGAGTACAAAAGCAAGGAAGTTATGATGAACCTTTATAAAACACTGGTTCGGTCTCAACTGGAGTATTGTGTTCAATTCTGGGCACCACACTTTAGGAAGGATGTGAAGGCCTTAGAGAGGGTGCAGAAAAGATTTAAGAGAATGATTCCAGGGATGAGGGACTTCAGTTACGTGGATAGACTAGAGAAGCTGGGGTTGTTCTCCTTAGAGCAGATAAGGTTGAGAGGAGATTTGATAGAGGTGTTCAAAATCATGAGTGGTCTGGACAGAGAGAAACTGTTCCCATGGGCGGAAGGGTCGAGAACCAGAGGGCATAGATTCAAGGTGATAGGCAAAAGAACCAAAGGCGACATGAGGAAAAACCTTTTTACACAGCGAGTGATTATGATCTAGACTGTACTGCCTGAAAGGGTGGTGGAGGCAGACTCACTGGCACAAGTCAGGAGTGTGATGGAATACTCTCCATTTGCCTGGATGAGTGCAGCTCTAACAACACTCAAGCAGCTCGACACCATCCAGGACAAAGCAGCCCGCTTGATTGGCACCCCATCCACCACCTTAAACATTCATTCCCTTCACCACCGGCGTACCGTGGCTGCAGTGTATACCATCTACAAGATGCACTGCAGCAGCTCGCCAAGGCTTCTTCGGCAGCACCTCCCAAACCCGCGACCTCTTCCGCCTAGAAGGACAAGGGCAGCAGGCGCATGGGAACACCACCTCCAAATCACACACCATCCTGACTTGGAAATATGTCGCCGTTCCTTAATTGTCACTATGTCAAAATCCTGGAAAACTCTGCCTAACAGCACTATTGGGAGTACCTTCACCACGCGGACTGAGCGGTTCAAGAAGGCGGCTCGCCACCACCTTCGCGAGGGAAATTAGGGATGGGCAATAAATGCTGGCTTTGCCAGTGACACCCAGATCCCATGAATGAATTTTTAAAATAAATTTAGTGAACAAAGCGGAGATCACCCCCAACTACAAAATCCAAGCTTGAGTTTCTATCATCATGCCAGATCAGAATGTTTCCAAATGTCAGAGGCATAAGACAAAATAGATACTGAATCAAAGAAGGCGATAGTAGGAGTGGTGACCAAAAGCTTGTTTAAGGATGGTCTTGAAGAAGCAGAGGGAGCTGGAAATTCAGATATGTTTAGGGAGGGAATTCCAGAGCATGAGGACTTGGTGATTGAAGACACAGCCACCAACTGTGAAGCAATCTGTTTTGGAGAATGTATGAAGGGCCAGAATCAGAAGAACAGAGATTTTGGGGTCCTGGGAACGGGTTGTTGCTCTGGAGGAGGTTACGGAGATTGGGAGGGATGAGGCATTGAGTGCCAAAGTAGGTCAGCAAGGACAGGAGTAATGGGCATGGGATAAGAGCAGCAGAGTTTTGGCCTAGCTGAAGTTTAAAGACGGTGAAGGATGGAAGGCCAGCCAGGAGAGTATTGGAGACAACAACAGCAGGATGAGGATATCAATGGCAGATGGACTGAGGAAGGGTCAGAGGCAGACAGTGTTACAGTAGTGGAAGTAGGTGGTCTTTGTGTTAGAGAGGATATAGGGTCGGAAGCTCAGCTGAGGGTTGAACACGATTCTGAGGTTGTGAACAGTCTGGTTGAGCCCAGCAGTGCCCAAGGAGAGGGATGGAGTCCGTGCAGTGGCCAAAAAAGAGTGGCTTTGATCTTCTCGTGTTTACTGGAGGAAGTTGCAGCTTATCCAAGACTGAATGTCTGACAATACAGGCAGTGGAGGAATTGAGAGAGGTGGAGCTGGGTGTCATCAGTGTACATGTGGAAGCTCACCCTACTGCAGATGGTATGGAATCATTTCATTATTTACACTGACTTTTTAAAAACAATCCTTAATAGGGTGGGATCAAATCAAGTGCAATCATGTCTATATGTACACCCACCCAGTGCACTTTCAGGAAGGGTCACTGAATTGGAAACCCTGCATAATTTTTTTTCCCCCTTTTTTCTTTCCTTGCTGCTATAGCCCAGGAGCCCCACGGTCAATTGTAGTACCCAACTGAGATCAGCTAATTCAGCACAGGCCATGGTTCAAACTTGGGAGTTTCCCAGTTTTTGTATGGCACAGCTACTTCCTGGATAAACTTGCTGAGACATCAGGGTGGCTGGCAAAATGGTTGAAAATAACACAAATAATTCTTTGCCTTTTCTTTAACAGACTAAACTTATTTTAAAATGTTGACATAATGTGCTGCTTCACTTTAAGAAAACCCTGGACATGAGGAATCTCTGCAGCAGTTAGGAGGCTGGGGATTAGCTTACAAGATAATCACAAGGATTCAGAGGTCAGGCTGAAGTGTAAGAGAGACTTGGGGAAATTAAATCACTGGTGTGGCAGTAAGTAGTACTGATTTGGATCCAGTCCAAGGGCTGCAATTGGCCCGTGAACTGTAAGATGAGAACCCTTCAATAAGTGTTCAATTTAGACTAAAGAGGAAAATTGGACATTTAAATCTCCACTTCCCACCACATTATTATTTGTTTATAATCTTTCGGCAGCATGGAACGCCTCCCCTGATGGTTGCAGCTGGTTGTGGAAACATCCAGATTCTTAACTTGCTCATCCAGAAGGGAGCAAAGATTGATGTACAAGACAAGGTTTGTGCTAGAACTTCTCAAAAGTAATATCTTGTTTTTGACTGAAAATCTTTTATGTCTTGTTACTGAGTTATCATACCCATTTGTATATAACTGGAAAGTCTCATTTTGTAATGGGCTGTAGAAAAAAATGGCCATTTGTTATCCATATCATTTCCTTAAAGCTTCTGCAATCTTAAGTAAAAATCAGTTGTCGTTTATGTAGACATATTTTACTGAATGTTTGTTTAATTGACTGGGCGTTCAGAAGTTTGCAACTGAGTCTAATGACGTTCACCTCAGAAAATTATCTTAAAAATGACATTACTTTGTGTATACTTTTTATTGCTTTTCACAAAATTAATCTCATTGCTTCTAGTCTGGCTCAAATGCACTTTATTGGGCAGCAAGGCATGGCCATACTGAAACATTAAAGTTCTTGCATCGGAAAGAATGTCCACTGAATGTACAAGATAAGGTAAGCAAAAATTTAAAATTAATACTAGTGTCACCTTCATAATTTTGGTAAATACACTCTTAAATTAGTTTATTAAAGGGGTATATTTGTGTGTATTTTATTGTGAATGAATTGATGAGAAGTACTACAGTTATTGTCTTGCCTGTAAATTCAATAAATTTTCCTAAGTTTTTAGGAAGTTAATAAAATTCAAAAGAAAAAGTATAAAATGTGATTTCAGGGAATTAATTGGCATTGGCAGTATCTCCATTTTAATCACAAATTACTCCTGAATAACATTTTGTAGATAGTTGTAAGTAAATATTTGTTAAGTTATCACCGAAACAGTTGAGTACACTATCTTCTGTTGTCAAGCTTGATGGGACTGCCATCACTTGGTTCCACTCTTACTATCTGATTGTAGGCAGAGCATCTTTAGTACAGGTAGACTATCCTTTATCCGAAAACCTCGGGACCAGCCGAGTTTTGGATAAAGGAGAATTTTGGATTTCGGAAGGTGGGTCGGCGGGGGGTCGTGCGCACGACTTACGCTGACGCTCAGCGTAAGTCAGTCGGGGTCGGCGGGGGTCAGGGCCGGCGGGGTACGCAGGGGGGGTCGGCGGTTGTCGGGGCCGGGGGGGTCGGCGGTTGTCGGGGTCGGCGGTTGTCGGGGCTGGCGGGGTCGGCGGGGGGTCGTGCGCACGACTTACCCTTTATCCGAACTTGCGCAACCGGAACCCTCTAAAAACCGAAGGTTTTTTCGTTCAGCGTAAGTCGTACGCACGACTTACGCTGAACGAAAAAACCTTCGGTTTTTAGAGGGTTTCGGTTTTCGGAAGTCCGGATAAAGGGTAGTCTACCTGTAATGACTTCTGTTCCCACCTCTACATCACCCTGGAAGTTGCCCAAGGATCATCCGTGGCTCTTTCACCATCATGTACGATTCCATCCAATGACATGGGTCATCTTCCACATGTACAGTGATATCACCCAGCTCTACTTGTCCACCGTTCATCTCAACCCCTCCACTGCCTCTGCTGTCTGACTACTTGTCTGACATCCAGTCTTGGACGAGTCTTAACTTCTTCTAGCTAAACGTTATGAAGACTTAAGCCATCAATATTGGCCCCTGCCACAAACTCGGCTCCTTAGGCACCGACTGGCAGAGTCAACATGGATTTATGAAAGGGAAATCCTGTTTGACAAAACTATTGGAGTTCTTTGAGGATGTAACTAGTGGAGTAGACAAAGGGGAACTGGTAGATATGGTGTATTTGGATTTTCAGAAGGCCTTCGATAAGGTCCCACACGAGGTTGGTGAACAAAATTAGGGCACATGGAATTGGGGGTAATATACTAGCATGGATTGAGAATTGGTTAATAGATAGAAAACAAAGAGTAGGGATAAACAGGTCTTTTTCAGGATGGCAGGCTGTGACTAGTGGGGTACCGCAAGGATCGGTGCTTGGGCCCCAGCTATTCACAATCTATATCAATGATTTGGATGAGGGGAATAAATGTAACATTTCCAAATGATACAAAGCTAGGTGGCAGTGTCAGTTGCGAAGAGGATGTGAAGAGGCTTTAAGGGGATCTCGACAGGCTCGGTGAGTGGGCGAGATTATAATGTGGATAAATGTGAAGTTAGCCACTTTGGTAGAAAAAACAGAAAGGCAGAGTAGAGTATTTCCTAAATGGTGAAAGATTTGGGAATGCAGATGCTCAAAGGGACCTGGGTGTCCTTGTACATGAGTCACTGAAAGTGAATGTGCAGGTGCAGCAAGCCATTAGGAAGGCAAATGGTATGCTGGCCTTCATTACAAGAGGATTTGAGTACAGGAGTAAAGAAGTCTTACTCCAATTATATAGGGCCTTGGTGAGACCACACCTGGAGTACTGTGTACAATTTTGGTCTCCTTACCTAAGGAAGGATATACTTGCCATAGAGGGAGTGCAACGAAGGTTCACGAGATTGATTCCTGGGATGGCGGGACTGTTGTATGAGAAGAGATTGTGTAAACTAGGCCTGTATTCTCTTGAATTCAGAAGAATGAGAGGGGATCTCATTGAAGCATACAAAATTATTACAGGGCTTCATAGGATGGATGCTGGGAGAATATTTCCCTTGGCTGGGGAGTCTAGAACCAGGGGCCACAGCCTCGGGATAAAGGGCTGAGATGAGAAGAAATTGCTTCACAAAAAGGGTGGTGAATCTTTGGAATTCTCTACCCCAAAGGGCTGTGGAGGCTCAGTCATTGGGTATATTCAGAACAGAAGTCGATAGATTTCTGACTAGTAAGGGCATCAAGGGATATGGCAATAGGGCCGATGAATGGAGTTGAGGCAGAAGATCAGCCATGATCTCAATGAATGGCGGAGCAGGCTCGAAGGGCCGAATGGCCTACTCCTGCTCCTATTTCTTATGACTCCATCTCTCTCTCCAGCCAGTGTTTTGGACTGAGCCAGACTCTTGCATCCTGGTCAACTCCAAGCTGTTTTTCACCTCTTACCCTTTCCATCATAAAGATCTTTTACCTCTGTAGCATCACTCATCCATGCCCCTACCTCAGTCCCATCCACCACTGAAACCCTTATTCATGACTTTGTCACCTACAGATTCAATTATTCCTGTACTCCCCTTGCCAGCCACTCATCCTCCACCCACCATAAAATTTAGTTTGTCCAAAACACTGCTGCTTGTATTCTACCTTGCACCAAGTCCCACTCGCCCATCATCCCCATCTTGGCTGTCCAGCATTGGCTCCCACATCACCAACAACTTAAATTTAAATTTCTCATGCTTCTCTTTCAATCTCTCCACAGTCTCAGTGGGCTAATCTCCTTCAACTCTTTAAAAACTACCACCCTCCAATCACTCTGTTCCTCGGAGTCAGCCTCTCATGCCTACCTCCTCTCTTCGCCCACCACTGATAGCTGTGTTCAGTTGCCAAGCTCCCACATTGTCTGTAATTTCCTCCATAATCCCTCTATTTCCCTCTCCTTTGTTAAGACTCTCCTTAAAACCCATATATTCAACCAAGCTTTTGGTCACCTTTCCCTAATAATATCGGCTTCTCTGGCTCAGTGGCCATTTTCCTCGCGTCCCTGTAAAGTGCCGTGCGATATTTTTCTACATTGAAGACACTATATAAATGCAAGTTGTTCTTTCTTCCTTTCCCTTTTCTTGCTGTTCTTCATCATCATCAATATGCCTGGAACATTTCCTTCTTTATCCAAGTTAGGGAGGCAAGAGTGAAATATTGAACTTAATTGATGGGTAAAACAATTCTACATTCATCTTGGAATCATACAATGATACAGGACAGAAGGAGGCCATTCAGGCGATCGTGCCTGTGCCGGCTCTTTGAAAAAGCTATCCAATTAGTCCCACTTCCCCACTCTTTTCCCATAGCCCTGCAAATTTTCCCCTTTCAAGTATTTATCCAATTCCCTTTTGAAAGTTTTTATTGAATCTGCTTTCACTGCCCTTTCAGGCAATGCATTCCAGATCATACCAACTCACTGTGTAAAGAAATGTTTCCTTATGTCGTCTCTGGTTCTTTTGCCAATTACCGTAAATCTTTGTCCTCTGGTTACTGACCCTTCTGCCACTGGAAGCAGTTTCTCCTTATTTAGTCTATCAAAAGCCTTCATGATTTTGAACACCTCTGCCAAATCTCCCCTTAACCTAAGGAGAACAGCCCCAGTTTCTCTAGTCTCTCCATATAACTCAGGTCTTCCATTCCTGGTACCATTCTAGGAAATCTCCTCTGCATCATATCTTAGGCCTTGATATCCTCCCTAAAATGTGGTGCCCAGAAATGGCCATAATACTCCAGCTGGGTCCTAACCAGTGTTTTTTTAAAGGTTTAACATAGTTTCCTTGCTTTTGTAATCTATGCTGCTAATTATAAAGCCAAAGATCCCGTATGTCTTTTTAATTACCTTCTCAACTTGTCCTGCCATCTTCAAAGACTTGTGTACATACACCTCCAGGTCTCTCTGTTCCTGCACCCCCTTTAAAATTGTACCATTTAGTTTAAATTGCCTCTCCTCATTCTACTACATAAATGGATCACTTCACACTTCTCTGCGTTAAATTTTGTCTGCCATGTGTCTGCCCATTTCACCAGTCTGTCTATGTCCTTCTGGAGCCTGTTACCATCCTCCTCAGTGTTTACCGCATTCCTACGTTTCATGTCATCTGCAAACTTGAAATTATGCCCTGTTATATATAAACCCCACATTTGTATATTCAAATCCCACCATGGCAGCTGTGGAATTCAAATTCAGTTAATTAAATAAAATCTGGAATAAAAATCTAGTATCAGTAATGGTGACCATAAAACTACCAGATTGTCGTAAAAACCCATCTGTTTCACTAATGTCCTTTTTCAGAAGGAAATCTACCACCCTTACCTGGTCTGGCCTGGCCTACATGTGACTCCAGATCCACAGCAATGTGGTTGACTCTTAACTGCCCTCTGAAATGGCCTAGCAAGTCACTCAGTTGTATCAAACCGCTGGGAAAAACAATGGGCCGTATATTCCGATCCCTACGGGTGTGACCCGTAGGGACATTGGAAATGCCGGTTTCAGGCATGCGCTGAAAACCGGCATTTCCGATCTGTCACGAATGCTCATGACAGATCGGACGCCTACCCTAGGGAAGGGCATCTGCGGGTGGAGAGTTCCGCTTTTTGGAGAACCTCCGCCTGCAGAAAACCCTTAGAAATCTTACGCCTGGTAAAAGCAGGAGTAAGGTTTGCTTTTACCAGCATAAGAGTTGAAAAAAGTAAACAAAATAAAAATTTTCTCGCTCATTTATCATTTAAAATACTTTTTTTTTTTTAAAAGGTAAGTTTATTTTTAGCCCATGTGATTTTTAAAAATGTATTTAATGTTTTAGTGTTTTTGAGATGATCTTCATTTATATATTTTACAAGTCTATCTGTCAAGTGTATGAAGGGAGATTCCCTTCTCCTATTGGTTCCCCATGGCCCACATGATCCCAGGGACGCTTGCGAACCGCATGAGCCTCTGGGATACGTGGGCCCTGCGCATTTCCAGTTGGAGAGGCCCAGTATGATTTGGACAGGTTGGGTGATTGGGCAGATGTGTGGCAGATGCAGTATAATGTGGATAAATGCGAGGTTATCCACTTTGGTGGCAAAAACAGGAAGGCAGATTATTATCTGAACGGCAATAGATTGGGAAAAGGGGAAGTGCAACAAGACCTGGGTGTCTTTGTGCACCAGTCGCTGAAGGTAAGCATGCAGTTGCAGCAGGCGGTTAAGAAGGCAAATGGTATGTTGGCCTTTGTAGCGAGAGGATTCGAGTACAGGAACAAGGATGTCTTGCTGCAGTTGTACAGGGCCTTGGTGAGACCACACTTTGAGTATTGTGTGCCGTTTTGGTCGCCTTATCTGAGGAAGGATGTTCTTGCCATGGAGGGAGTGCAGCGAAGATTCACCAGACTGATACCTGGGATGGCAGGAATGACGTATGAGGAGAGATTGGATCGATTGGGCTTATACTCGCTGGAGTTTAGAAGAATGAGAGGGGATCTCATTGAAACGTATAAAATTCTAACAGGACTAGACAGACTAGATGCAGGAAGGATGTTCCCGATGGCCGGGGAGTCCAGAACCAGGGGTCACAGTCTAAGGATAAGGGGTAAGCCATTTAGGACAGAGATGAGGAGGAATTTCTTCACCCAGAGAGTGGTGAACCTGTGGAATTCTCTACCACAGAAGGCAGTTGAGGCCAATTTATTAAATATATTCAAGAAGGAGTTGGATATATTTCTTAAGGCTAAAGGAATCAAGGGATATGGAGAGAAGGCAGGGACAGGGTACTGAGTTTGAATGGCAGAGCAGGCTCGAGGGGCCAAATGGCCTACTCCTGCTCCTATCTTCTATGTTTCTATGAACGGAAGTATACGTACCTCGGGAGCCCTCAGTTAAGTCCGTAGATTTTTTCCAGATTGGAGGCCTCCACACGCAGGAAGCCTCCGATTGGAAAATACAGGCCAATAAGAATAAAACCGACAGACCACCCGGCATCAATCTAGGCACCAGATTCAGACACTTCAAAGGCACACTCTCCCCAGTCAACCCTGCAAAGTCCTCCTCACGAACATCTGGGCACTTGTGCCAAAATTGGGAGAGATGTCCCACGGACTAGTCTAGCAACAGCCTGACATAGTCATACTCACAGAATCATACCTTTTTAGCCAGCATCCCAAACTCCTCCATCACTATCCCTGGGTATGTCCTGTCCCACCGACGCGACAGACCCAGGGGTGACAGCACAGTGGTATACAGTCGGGAAGGAGTGGCCCCGGGAGTCCTCAACATTGACTCCGGATCCCATGAAGTTTCATGACATCAGGTCAAACATGGGTAAGGAAACCTCCTGCTGATTACCACCTAACGCCTGCCCTCAGCTGATGAATCAGTACTCCTCCATGTTAAACACCACTTGGAAAAAGCACTGAGGGTAGCAAGGGTACCGAATGTACTCTGGGTGGGGGACTTCAATGTCCATCACCAAGAGTGGCTCGGTAGTACCACAACTGACTGAGCTAGCTGAGTCCTGAAGGACATAGCTGCCAGACTGAGCTTGCGGCAGATAGCGAGAGAATTAACACAAGGGCAAAAACTGCTTGACCTCATCCTCACCAATCTGCCTGCGCAGATGCATCTGCCAATAACAGTATTGGTAGCAATGACCACTGTGCAGTCCTGTCTTCACACTGAGGACACCCTCCATTGTATTGTGTGGCACTACCACCGTGCTAAAGGGGATAAATTCAGAACAGATCTAGCAGCTCAAAACTGGGCATCCGTGAGGTGCTGTGGGCCATCAGCAGCAGCAGAGTTGTATTCCACCACAACCTGTAACCTCATGGCCTGGCTTATCCCTCACTCTACCATTACCATCAAGCCAGGGGACTAAACCTGGTTCAATAAGGAGTGTAGAAGAGCATGCCAGGAGCAGCACCCGGCGTACTTAAAAATGAGGTGCCAACCTGGTGAAGCTACAACACAGGGCTACATGCATGCTAAACAGCGGAAACAGCATGCTATAGGCGGAGCTAAGCGATCCCACAACCAACGGATCAGATCAAAGCTCTGCAGTCCTGCCACATCCAGTCATGAATGGTGGTGGACCATTAAACAACTAACAGGAGGAGGAGGCTCCATGAATATCCCCATCCTCAATGGTGGTGGAGCCCAGCGTGTGAGTGCAAAAGACAAAGTGTTCGCAACCATCTTCAGCCAGAAGATGGTTGTGGTCAGTGCTCCCTCTAAATATTACCATGGGTGCGGGGCCGGTTAATGCGTGGTACCTTTTAAATGTGCCGCGCACACGCAGTATCTTCAACAGGACCGATTGTGAGTGGCCTGCGCGGTACCATCACAGATTGCTGCGTGGCTGTGCACCCACACAGCTTACAAGGAACATTGGATATGTTTGTTGGAGGCCAGTCATCTTCGGCCCAGGACATCACTGCAGGAATTCCTCAGGGCAGTGAACTAGGCCCAAACGTCTTCAGCTGCTTCACAATGACCTTCCCTCCACCATAGTCATAAATGGGGATGTTCGCTGATGATTGCACAGTGTTCCGTTCCATTCACAACTCCTCAGATAATGGAGCAGTCCATGCCTGCATGCAGCAAGACCTGGACAACATTGAGGCTTAGGCTGATAAGTGGCAAGTAACATTCGCGCCACACAAGTGCCAGGCAATGACTCTCTCCAACAAGAGAGAGTCTAGCCATGTCCCCTTGACATTCAAAAGGATTACCATCACCAAATACCCCACCATCAACATCCTGGGGATCACCATTGACCAGAAAATTAACTGGACTAGCCACACAAATATTGTGGCTAAAAGAGCAGGTCAGAGGCTGGGTATTCTGCAGCAAGTGATTCACCTCCTTACTCCCCAAAGCCTTTCCATCACCTACAAAGCACAAGTCAGGAGAGTGATGGCATAATCTCCATTTGCCTGGATGAGTGCAGCTCCAATAAGACTCAGAAGCTCAACACAATCCAGGACAAAGTAGCCCGCTTGATTGGCATCCCATCCACCGGCTTAAACATTCACTCCTCCACCACCGGCATACCGTGGCTGCAGTGTGTACCATCTACAAGATGCACTGCAGCAACTTGTCAAGTCTTCAGCAGCACCTCCCAAACCCGCGACCTCTTCCACCTAGAAGGACAAGGGCAGCAGGCGGCAATGCCCACATCCCATGAATTAATTTTTTTTAAATCCAGGTCAAAAAATGCAGTGGTCCCAACACCAACCCCTGGGGAACACCACTGCATACTTCTCTCCAGCCTCAAAAACAACCGTTCGCTACTCTGCTTTCTGCCCCTTGGCCAATTTCATATCCACGCAACTACTGCCCTTTTAATCCCATGAGCTCCAATTTTGCTAACAAGAAAATTGTTACAGGAGTTGCTGGATGGCAATCGGGAGAGGGAGCCCTGTATGATACTCCATTTTTTTAAAACCTCCTCTTTGACCAAGCTTTGCTTCAGCTGCTGTGAAGCACCTAGGTACTTTTTTCTACGTTAAAAATGCAAGTTGTTGTTCTTAGGCCAATTGTTGTACTTTAACTGCTCACCTGGCTGATGCCAGTTAGTTCAACACAGACCAGGATTGAACCGAGGACCTTTCCAGCCTATTATTTAACAGCTCTGGCTGCCTGAGCATCCCCAATTTTAATCGCTCCACCGGTGGTGGCTGTGCCTTCAGCTGCCTGGGCCCTAAGCTCCGCAATTTCCTCCCTAAACCCCTCTGCCTCTCTAGCTCTCTTTCCTCCTTTAAGACACTCCTTAAAACCTACCTCTTTCACCAAGCTTTTGGTTATCTGCCCTAGTATCTCCTTATGCAGCATGGTGTCAAAATCTGTTTGATAACGCTCCTGTGAAGCACCTTGGGACATTTTACTACGTTAAAAGCGCTATATAAATGCAAGTTGTTGTTGCTGACTGGGTTAACTTGCTGAGCAGTCTGTGGAACTGCTGAGTTATCTACACCTAACCAAGTGTAACAACTGCAGAACACATCCAATTTCTTCGTTTAATGTTTTGGGAAATTAAGTGAATTTTTTACTAATCTAGTTTTGAAATCATAAAACATCTAATTACAACTATACAAGACATAGCACTGTACATTACGATAACAATGATTGACAGGAACAAGATACAGAATACCCTGATGTGACTTAGAACATGTGAAGTGGTGCAGGATGACTGGATGAGTATAATCTGCAGTGGCTGGGAGGAAATCAGAAATTCCCTGTGGTTAATTACAATAAAGGGTATAACATCCTAAATTAAGTCTTTGTGTAGAATATAATCCATAAAGCTACTTTTGCTTGATTATGCACCCTACAAAATGATCATGAAATATCTGAACGTTTAAGAGTTGTGTTGCTGATGTTTTGGTGTTCGTTGCTGTTTCCAAGAATTTCTGTGCACTGCGCCGAGAGATGTGGCAGGAGAAATAGTTCAGAGGCTGCTGGGATGAAGTCATGGGTCAAGTAAAGAAACATCTTTGTTGTGAAAAAAGGTTCCTAGCAGGTCTTTAGAAATGTTTCCAACGGCTTAACTGAAATTTTGTCATTTTTACATGAACTTGCAAGTGACTTGATTGGGGGTGTGGTGAGAATGCACAACACTAATGCATTTTTGAAAACATGTGCTGACTGATGGTTCATTGGCATAGAGCTGGAATGTAATTAGCCATTGATATAAACTGCATGCGAGATTGAGCTAGAAATATTTGCAGGTCAATTTTTCCTTAAATTACATTAAAATCTTGGAATTCATACAATTGAGATTTATTAAACGTTATGATCTTTATTCTGAAAAGTATTAATAATCATTGTAGCTGCCTATAAGTAGCACATCTATTAAAGTGTGCTTGCAGCCAAGCTGGATGCTGGGTGTGGGGGGGAAATAGGAACTCCAAGCAGTGTATGTGATAGCAGTGGGCTGGTAGAGCACAGTTAGTAGTGAATGGGATCACTCGTAAAGCATTGGGGAGAGGAAGTGTCATTCTTAATAACGAAGCTGGGGGGGGGCGAGGAGGTGTGACAGAGATGAAGCACTGATTTGTGCTGAAGATCAGGAGCATAGAAACATAGAAGATAGGAGCAGGAGTAGGCCATTCGGCCCTTCGAGCCTGCTCCGCCATTCAACGAGATCATGGCTGATCATCCAAACCCTAGCACCCGATCCCTACACCGACAGCCATCCCACCCAAACCCTATCCCCGTAACCCCACGTATTTAATCCCCCCTAACACTAAGGGTCAATTTTTATCATGGCCAATCAACCTAACCCGCACATCTTTGGACTGTGGGAGGAAACCGGAGCACCCGGAGGAAACCCACGCAAACACGGGGAGAATGTGCAAACTCCACACAGACAGTCACCCGAGGCCGGATTTGAACCCGGGTCCCTGGCGCTGTGAGGCAACAGTGCTAACCACTATGCCACCGTGCTGCCCTTACAAGAGCGCGCAGCAATTTGGGGCCGTGTTGGTAGCAGTGGTGTCAGGAGTGTGGAGAAAAAAGGGGTAAAAAGAGCATTCCTGAAGCTGTTGGGAGCAGTGTGGAGGTTTTTTTTATTCAATCCACTTCAGAGGGTGGTTAAGAGTTGGTGTGGGACTGGAGCCACGTATAGGCCAGACCGGGTAAGGATGGCAGGTTTCCTTCTGTAAAACCAATTGAGTTTTTCCGACAGTCCGACCACTTTGGCCATTTTTACTGATGTTAGCTTTTTAATTCCCAGATTAAAACAAAAATTATATTCAAATTCTCCAATTGCCATGGTGGAATTTGAGATCTTGCTATCTGGATTACTCGTCCAGTGACGACAATACCATACCCATTCTGGTATGTTCGAACTTGACACTTGGTTTTTATATTTTTGCTGGGATGGTGGTGGAGATCGAAGTGGGAAGCTGTCCTGGCAGTTGTATCTTGGGGAATGTTGACCCTCTTGTCGGATGTGCTTGGCTATTTTGTGCTTTGCTTATCTCCCCAAAGTTGTGCAGAGAAATGGAGTCTAAAAAACTTAAACAATACTAAAGAAATATATTGTGAAACCACTGAACCAAAGCTCAGGCATGTGGAAACAAACAGAAAATGTAGACATTAAAAAACTGAGAGCGGAATCGATGAGTTGAACATTTCAGTATAGACTGCACTGATATTCTTAGGCACCAATTCCATGTCTTGTACTGTAATTGGAGATTTTGCTGCCAGGATGCAAGGATCAGTGAGTTACCTAAAGTTAAATTCAAAATGTGAACAATGCAGAACTGCACATATAAAAGAAAAATGCCAAGATATAACTACAATCTCAAACAATTTCAAATTATTCAATCTGTAAAAATGTATGTAAGGTTCTACAAACCCACTTGCATACATACAGTAGTTGCGCTTGTTTAGGTTTTCTTGACAAGCGGGTGACCTAATTATAGCCATGCTTACAAAATCGCGTTCTTATATCAATTGAACTTCCCAATTTTCTGCTTTCCTTTCCTCCTTCCCACTCTTTTCCCCCACCTACCCTACCCCCACACGCCCCCCCCCCCCCCCCCAAATTTTGGATTCTTTCTGGTCTTTATTTTGATTTCCTGTAGGTTCAGCTACATTAAATAAGCTGCTGGATTACTAGTTCAGTAATTATTTACTTGTCCAACAGTATTCTATTTCTGCTTTAGTGTTTTAAGCAGCAAAGTACTGGTGCATTTTTAAGTACTTTGTATTCAGAAAGCCCAGCTGCAAATGCCCTTATGAAATGGGTCCTTAAAAAGGGAAGTTAAACTCTGAATAATATAGTGGGTTTCAATTCATGTGTAACCAGATTTTTTAATTTTTAGTTTTGTTTATATTTCACTGCAGTCTGGTGAAACTGCCCTCCACGTGGCGGCCCGTTACGGTAATGTGGAAGTGGTACGGTACCTCTGCAACGTTGGGGTTAATCCAAATCTTCAAGACAGGGTAAGAGCTTATAAAATAGCTTATAAACTGTCTCAAAAATGACATTTCAAAGAAATCACAATTCCTACCCCAATAGTGACAACACAATTAAGCTTGTTTTTTTTGGGTCATCCATTGTACTGGTATTTGCACATAATTCATGATCATAAAGTGAATATGGAAGAGAACTGGAATAAAGAATCATGCTCAGAATATAATCCAGTATTATCTCTCATTCCAGCCATTTCTCTTCCAAAGAGATTGTTAAGGAACTAAATTTGATGGTTTGTAACAAATGAAAGTTGAAAAATAATCCCTATATTCTGAAAATGAAACTATTGATGGAGATGGCTGTTTACTAGCAAGTTCCAGAACTAGTAAATGTTTATGCATCTATTGTCCTATAAAACAGTAAGAAATTTTTAAGTGGCTTCTATCCATTAGATATACATCACTTCTGTAGACTGGGATAGATTGAAGTCAACAAACATTCCTTAAAATCCTAAATTATTGATCAAAAAGGATGTGTAGGTTTTAACATTGGATTTCACACATCTTTTAGTATCCCTTTTACTTAGTTTACAGTTATCTTTTTTCAAAAAGTTTTTTTTTCTTCATCCTGTCCTGAAGATGGTGACTCTTGTTGGAGTACTTTTCTATGGGTGCCTTAGCTCTCCAGTACCTCATCCAAATGGCCATTCTTCATGTGAGTCTGGACATGGGGTGTTGACAGGCTATTTAACAGTGGGAGCATCACATCTGGGCCTCACTCTATCTTCAACTGATGTCCATGTAATACTTTCCAACAAGAGTTATTGAATTGATCTGAAGCAGGACCTTTTTGTTGAACCTTCCCTTTCACAGCCTGGGAACAGTGAGGCCGATTTTTGTTGTGCCTCAACTACTGGCTCAGTTGGATCAGCTAACTCGACAATCATTAGGCATCTTGCCTAATCTGTGTGGCTTAGTAACACATCCATTGATGGGTATAGTTTACATAGTTATCAGTACTTGTGGACAGATTTTTGTATCATCTGCAGAATATCAATAATACTCTTCTCTTTCTTCATGGGCTGGCAATTTCATGACCATTCTTTGTTTTTTTTTGCTACACAACACACCATTTGTCAACTGAGGAATTGGATGCCCTAATTGTTTCCTGACTTCTGGTAATACTATTCTTGCTACCTGTTAGGGGACAGCCTCTATTTTTTCCCTTCCTCCCTCTGGAAATTGAAATCAAGGATTACAGGAAATGAATTAAATGCCCTTTATTGTTAGAATGTGGATTTTTTTTTTCAGCAGAAGGCACTTAACAGTTGCAAGGGATATGTATGTAGGTTTTGTGTATGGCATACAATATCTGCTACTGCAACTCTTAAGGTCAGTCTGTTGGTGCTCCCACATGCTGTATCATTGAATGTTGGGAAGCCTATTTGAACCCACAATTTCCGACACAACATGTTCTCAATCTTGGATGTATTGTACGACAAGTGAGGGATTAGACCCAAGGCCAATAGTTTCTCTGCAAGGAAGGATGCAGAACATCCTGGAAACTTCTCATACATCTCAACAGCCAGCATGAGTAGATCTGACAGTTCTTCTCTGCTAGAAAGTTGTGTGAAGCTTCCATCAGCAGTGAGAAAAATGATGTCAAAATGAGGCGTTATAAATGACAAAAAAGTGATTGAAGACATTTTATAGAAATAATGCAAAATTAGCTTCTGTTCGAACTACTTGCAATCAGTGATTCATGCATGAATCACTATGTCAAGCAATCCTATTGAAGCTCAACCAGTGGATTTACAGCACTATAGGTAAGGAGATAGAAACATAGAAGATAGGAGCAGGAGTAGGCCATTCGGCCCTTCGAGCCTGCTCCGTCATTCAACGAGATCATGGCTGATCATCCAAACCCTAGCACCCGGTCCCTACACCGACAGCCATCCCACCCAAGCCCTATCCCCGTAACCCCACGTATTTAATCCCCCCTAACACTAAGGGTCAATTTTTATCATGGCCAATCAACCTAACCCGCACATCTTTGGACTGTGGGAGGAAACCGGAGCACCCGGAGGAAACCCACGCAAACACGGGGAGAATGTGCAAACTCCACACAGACAGTCACCCGAGGCCGGATTTGAACCCGAGGTCGGATGTAACCCTAAAAGTGATATGTTGAATCTAATTTTCTGTAGCAGCAAAGACACCCACTGATTTGGTTTGAACAATGCAGATTTAGCCAGTACTGATTATTTAGCCATGGGGCAATAAAAATAAAGAACTATAAATTTTATCGAAGGCCCATGATATTTATGGAATACTCAACAGAACATAAAGGCTCTGTACTTTGATACTGTGGATTCAGAGTTCACAATCATACGATTCATGAACAGTTGCAGCTCAGGTATGCAAGGGCAAGTTAAATAACCTTCCAAACATTTTTGAGTCTAATATTCATCATACAGTGGCAGTGTGAGTGAATGTTCCTGTTAGCTTCCTTTTCCTTCCCCTAATTTAACCCCTGTGCTGAGATATATATGGTACTATACAGGAGTGGCTTATTTGCGTGCGACCCCTTGACAGTTGTCAACAGGCTTTTTCCCTCCAGGGTGCATCACGCACAAACCTGATTCTGTCCCTGTGCAATATCCACATACTTGCACTTTAGCAAGGGCCACTAGATGGATATAAGGAGCGGAGATCCTGGGTGATATGTTTTCCCACCGCTGAGATCAGCTAGCTGAGCAGAGACCCAGAATCGAACCTGGCACTCTGTGATCTAGCAGCACGTCATCCATTGCATTTACTGGTTCAGCCACTGGATGAGCCCATTAGCTATATTTAATTTTTCTTTAAGAAATCAGAATTTTGACACTACCATACAATATCACCATCAGATACAAATGGGCAATCTGAAGGCCATTCACCCCACCTTAGCTGATCCACCCTAAAATTCCCCCATCACAACACCTGACTGTTAAATGATTCTAGGGTTTGCATCTTCACTGTCCTAAGTGGAAATCCATTACATGTGTTGATCACTCTGTGTGAAGAGGAACTTCTTCACATCCATTTAAGAATAGTCAAGTATGATGTCTGATTTTTGAAAATGCTTAGTTAATGTTACTTAAATAGGGTTACAAGGTTTTGTAAATTAAGCTAACTGGTCAGCCAGTCAGACTGCCCAGTTCCACGAACTGACCATAATAATTCTACCTCTAACTCGAATGCCACTTAGCAACAAAGTTATGTCAAACCACAGAGTGTAAATGGAGGCAATGATAGTTGCTTTAATCTGTTTCTTTCGTGTGTTTTAAGTACTTGAAGTTGTCAGTTTTTTCTGCTATTTGTATATGATCTGATTATAACTTTGGTACTTCCCTATTGTGTGAATGGAGCCATTCTGTCCACAACTTTGATTCATTGCACAACAGAACCTCACGCACCAACACTTGTGCTTAACTTATTCACTGTTTTTAAAATTGTAACCTTTTTTATTTTTCATTTCACTAGGACCAAGAAACCCCTTTGCACTGTGCAGCTTGGCATGGTTATTATGCTGTGGCCAAAGCACTCTGTGAAGCTGACTGCACTGTTCACATTAAAAATAAAGAAGGAGAGACTCCCCTCCTGACTGCAGCAGCGAGAGGCTATGTGGATATTGTGGAGTGTTTGATGGAACATAGTGCCGAAATAGATGAAATTGACACGGTCAGTTCTGAACATACGACTTGTATTTGAATTTCCAATTTCAAATGTTATAAGTCACTTCCTTTAGGAGATTGATTTTCACATGCACTCTGTGGTCGGTGTTTTTCTGTAGGCTTTGCTGTTAGCAATGGAGCTAGTTGATTGGAATCTTGGCTATGTGTTAATGCTATTTTGGCAATAAAGCCAGTGAAGACCACCGTTGCCACCAGTAACTACTAGCATGTTGTGCTGCACTTTTCCAGCGTCTGCAATAGCCCTGTATTTACGTTTGTTCTTACGAAAGTGATATTTCAACATTGGTCATGTTGTTCAGTTCTTGACATGTGAAGGGATTGAACACATGACTTGCCAATGAGTCACTTCCGATGTTTAATGTCATTCCGTGAGAGCAGACCCATTGTCCCCAGCTTGCAGTTATGATGTGATGTGTATTCTGATTACTTCCTGCAGTAATTCCTGCTGTAAGGAAGATGAGCACATTTACACTGACATTGTTTAGTTAGGATTGCTGGAGACCAGCAACCATGCACAGACATCCCATGTTTACGTTGTTAAATCTGGCTCTCATTCCAGCAGCAGAATTGTAAATGCACAAAAAAAGTGAATGTACAATTCTGCTGCTAGGATGAGAGCAGGATTACACACACAGAAATCACACAGAAACCCCACAGTGCAGATAGAGGCCATTTCGGCCCATCGAGCCTGCACCAACACATATCCCACCCTATCCCCATAACCCCATGTATTTAATCCCCCTAACACTAAGGGTCAATTTATCATAGCCAATCAACCTAACCTGCACATCTTTGGACTGTGGGAGGCACCCGGAGAAAACCCATGCAAACACGGGGAGAATGTGCAAACTCCACACAGACACAAGAGAAAACGCAGGGAGTGGCACATGGATGCCAATCTCCTGCAATCCAAACTAAATAAACGCCATTGTAAGAGCACGTTTTGGTTATAGTCTTCTGCTGAAATCACCAAGTACCTATATACAATGAGCGAGAATGTGCCAGATTTTCAGACAATGCGCAATGCAAGTGTAACCCTTGTGTAAGTAGAATTCTTTGTTGATCTCACTGAATTTGATATTTCTGCAACCATTGAGTTATTTCTCACGAATTTATGTGTAATGGTTACAAGCACGTGATTTTCATTCCCACAATTACCGAAGTAAGCAGAAATGGCTAGAAAATTGCAGAAGTCTTAGTTTGTCAAAATGGTACATTTGGACTTTCAAACCTTCACAACCAGTGAGCTAGTACAGGTCATCAAACCGCTAAGGAACCAAAAGGTCAGGTATAGATTTTCTGTAACGCTTCAAATGGAGAAATTAAGTCAAATCCTTACACTGTTTACTGCAGCATCAAGAAAAAAGGATTGCAAGTCAATTTCTAGGTTATAGATACAAAATGTTTTCTTTCCTCTGAAATTGCATGTGACCCCTTTAAGATATAAATGAATGTCATAACGGCACAGACTGAGACCATTCGGCCCATCGAGTCCGTACCGGCTCTCTGTAGAGCAATCCAGTCAGTCCCATTCCCCCGCTCTATCCCCATAGCCCTGCAAGTTTATTTCCCTCAAGTGTCTATCCAGTCTCCCCTTGAAAACACTGAGTGTCTTCGCTTCCACCACTTCTGTCGGCAGCGAATTTCAGGTCATCACCTTGCTGTGTAAAAAAAGTTTTTCCTCCCATCCCCCTGTATCTCTTGCCCAAAACCTTAAACCTGTGTCCCCAGTCCTTGTACCATCAACTAGTGGAAACAGCCTTTCCCCATCTAGCCTACCCAAACCCGTCATAATCTTGTACACCTCTATCAAATCACCCCTCAACCTCCTTTGCTCTAATGAAAACAAATCCAGCTTCTCCAACCTGTCCTTGTAACTAAGATCCCCCATCCCCAGAACCATTCTGATAAATCTCCTCTGCACCCTCTCAAGTGCCTTCACATCCTTCCTAAAGTGTGCTGACCAGAACTGGACACAATACTCCAGTTGTGGCCTAACCAGCACTTTATAAAGGTTCAGCATAACTTCTCTACTTTTGTACTCAATACCTCTATTTATGAAGTGGAGATGCCGATGTTGGACTGGGGTGGATAAATGTGAGAAGTCACACAACACCAGGTTATAGTCCAACAGCTTTATTTGAAATCACAAGCTTTCGGAGCGCTGCTCCTTCGTCAGGTGAAGTGAAGAGATGCATATAGGCACAGCATATATAGTCAGAGAACACTGCCAGATGATTACAGGTAATCTTTTCTAACTGCCCTTTATCACACCTCGGCAGAGAGATAATCACAGCAATCAAAGGTGTGAATGGTGTCCAAACAGGTCAGTCAGGAAAACATTACATCAAAGAACAATGAGGTAGGTCAAATGTTGCAGATGCTGGGGTCTGTAGAAAAACAAAAAACGATTTTTTTTTTGCTGGAAATCACAGCAGGTCCGGCTGCATCTGTGTAGAGAGAACAAGCATCTGGCAGTGTTCTCTGACTATATATGCTGTGCCTATATGCATCTCTTCACTTCACCTGACGAAGGAGCAGCGCTCCGAAAGCTTGTGATTTCAAATAAAGCTGTTGGACTATAACCTGGTGTTGTGTGACTTCTCACATTTGTCCACCCCAGTCCAACACCGGCATCTCCACATCATGGCTACTATCGACACCACAAACTGCCGGCTCAAAGTGGAAAGGATCTCCAAGAAGATCGCGCATATCGACACAGACATCAAGTTTCGACAGAGGTGCAAGAAAGCAGACAAGATCCCGAAAGGACTACAGATCACGAACCCACTCAAGTCGACCTACAACGATGACGACGAACACCTCGCTAAGGCCATCCCCACACCTCCACCACTATCCTTCAAACAGCTGCCTAACCTCAAACAGACCATCGTTCGCAGCAAATTACCCAGCTTTCAGGAGAACAGCGACCACGACACCACACAACCCTGCCACGGCAACCTCTGCAAGACATGCCAGATCATCAACACAGATACCATCATCACACGTGAGGACACCACCCACCAGGTACATGGTACATACTCATGTGACTCGGCCAACGTTGTCTACCTCATACGTTGCAGGAAAGGATGCCCCGGAGCATGGTACATCGGCGAGATCATGCAGACACTGCGACAACGGATGAACGGACACCGCACAACAATCGCCAGGCAGGAGTGTTCCCTCCCAGTCGGGGAACACTTCAGCAGTCAAGGACTTTCAGCCTCCGATCTTCGGGTAAGCATTCTCCAAGGCGGCCTTCGAGACACACGACAACGCAAAATCGTCGAGCAGAAACTGATAGCCAAGTTCTGCACTCATGCGGACAGCCTCAACAGGGATCTTGGGTTCATGTCACGCTACATGTAACCCCACCTGACGTAGAGTCATCCAGACTCGAGTTGTCGTTGGCTTGTTCTCTCTACACAGATGCGGCTGGACCTGCTGTGATTTCCAGCAAAGAAATTTCGTTTTTTGTTTGTTTTTTTGTTTTTCATACAGACCCCAGCATCTGCAACATTTGACCCACCTCATTGGTCTTTAATGTAATGTTTTCCTGACTGACCTGTTTGGACACCATTCACACCTTTGATTGCTGTGATTATCTCTCTGCCAAGGTGTGATAAAGGGCAGTTAGAAAAGATTACCTGTAATCATCTGGTAGTGTTCTCTGACTATATATGCTGTGCCTATATGCATCTCTTCACTTCACCTGACGAAGGAGCAACGCTCCGAAAGCTTGTGATTTCAAATAAAGCTGTTGGACTATAACCGGGTGTTGTGTGACTTCTCACATCTATTTATGAAGCCCAAGATCCCATATGTTTTGTTAATCTCACTCTCAATATGTTCTGCCACCTTCAGGGACCTATGCACATTAACTCTCAGCTCCTTCTGTCCCTGCACACTCTTTAAAACTGTGCCATTAAGTGTATATTGCCACTCCCTGTTCCTTCTGCCAAAATGCATCACCTCATACTTCTCTGTATTAAATTCCATCTGCCCATTCTGCTAGTCTTTCTATGTCCTGTTGCAGTCGATTGATATCATCATCACTGTTTGCCACACCCCCAAGTTTGGTGTCATCGGCAAATTTAGAAATCCTACTCTGTATTCCAATATCCAAATTATTTATATATATCAAAAAAAGCAGTGGCCCCAGCACTGACCCTTGGGGAACACCACTGTCTACCATCCTCCAGTCTGGAAAACAGCCATTTACCGCAACTCGCTGTTTTCTGTCCTTAAGCCAATTCCTTATCCAAGCTGCCACTGACCCACCTATTCCATGAGCCTCAATTTTGTTAACCAGCCTTCTGTGTGGTACTTTGTCAAACGCCTTCCTAAAATCCACGTAGACAACATCTATTGCATTCCCTTCATCATTCCTTTCTGTTACTTCATCAAAAAATTCAATTAGATTAGTTATGTTATGGTAGAGATTCATATAGACCGTGAAGGTCTTGCTTGCAATCCTTGGAAAGCGGAAGATGGATTAGAATACGACTGGGTTGGTTATGAGGCTGCTCGCTTGCACCCAGTACACATGTGAACGTGCACACGTATGGCCACTGGTAGTTACAGTCCAATCTCACCGATGATAGATAGGTATGTGAGCATGCAACTGTGGAGCCATAGCCCAGATGATATATCACTGCTTTTGAATAAGAGTAGGCTCAACTGGGTTAAGCAGTGAGTAGCTCACGCATGCAGACTAGCAAGGTGCTAAATTTGACCCCTGGTCTGTGCTGAGCTTGCTGATCTCCATGTGCGTAATGGTGTTATAATCGGTTGAAGCACATCTGGTGTGGAAAATCAGCCAGAATTCCTGCTCTTGATGACTGGAACTTGGGCAAGAAAGCAAAGCCCTACTTGTGTTGTGGAACCAGGTGAAATCTCAAAGGAGGTTGGGAGGGAGGGGAATTACTGAGCAGGAAAAAGAAATGGAGAAAATTGGGAAGAGAAACTGGTGATTGGGAGTGCTTTGCAGTTTCTGTACTCCAGAGGGCTGAAAATGAAGTGAAATCACAAAGATTCCACAAGGAGATTAGGGAGGCAGAATCCAACAAATAGCTAAGCTGTTTATTTGCATGTTGGGCCTAAAGTTGCTTCCCTGCTCATTTTTAGGAAGTATCTAAAGTAACGCCTGGGGTATTTTTGCAAAGACCTTCTTGCTTTTGCTTCAAAATTTCCTGAGTATGTGATATTAATACACAAGTTGTTAGCAAATGACACATCAGTTAAAACATTTCTCCATTTAATACTGGTTGTGATGGAGAAGTTCCAGTCAACTGCTCTGGTGGTGTGACCAGTTTCCTCACATGCAGCTGCCATGCTCAAGGGCATTCTTGGTACTTTAACGAGTTTCTAAAACTCCCGTCATGCGCACCACTCAACTGCTTGAGAGTTGGAGTTGACCGGGGTTGGGGGGGGTGTTGTCTGCCATTTTATTTGGATTTTTCCTAGATCCCTTTCCTAAACAAGAGTCCTCTTTCTATGTCAGATGTGCCCTTTTCATAATTAAATCCTTACCGCATATTGGGTAGAAATTGGACTGAGCCGGTTTTTGGGCCCAGAATCGGAGCTGTGGAGGCGCGACTTCTGCTGAATCAGGGGAGCACTCCTGCACGCGGTGGCCGAAAAAATTAAACTTCTTACCTTTTGGGCGGCAGCCGCTGAAGAATCCTGAGCAAAGCAGGCCTGACTCCTACCCCACTCGTGAGGTGACAAATTTGTCAAAAGGGACATTTAACAGGTGTCAAGCCCCTAATTTACATATTAAAGGGGGGTCTAACACCTGTTCCGCAAGATAAGGGCTCATGGGGTTGGGGTAATGTATTAGCATGGACAGAAAGCAAACAGTAAAGATAAAAGGGTAATTTTCAGGTTGGCAGGCTGTAACTAGTGGGGTGCCGCAAGGATCAATGTTTGGGCCTCAGCTATTTACAATCTATATTAATGACTTCGTTTAAGGGATCGAGTGTCATGTATCCAAGTTTACTGATCATACAAAGCTGGGTGGGAAAGTAAACGGTGAGGAGGGCACAGAGCCTGCAAAGGGATATAGACAGGTTAAGTGAGTGGGCAATAAGGTGGTAGTTGGGAGTATAATGTGGGGAAATGTGAGGTTATTCATTTTGGTAGGAAGAATAGGAAAACAGAATATTTTTTAAATGGTGAGAAACTATTAAATATTGGTATTCAGAGAGATTTAGGTGTCCTTGTACAGGAAACAGAGTTAGCATGCAGGTACAGCAAGCAATTGGGAAGGCAATGACATGTTGGCCTTTATTGCTAGAGGGTTGGAGTACAAGAGTAAGGAAGTCTTGCTACAATTGTACCCGGCTTTGGTGAGACCACACCTGGAGTACTGTGCACAGTTTTGGTCTTCTCTAAGGAAGGATATACGTGACTTGGAGGCGGTGCAACGAAGGTTCACTAGATTGATTCCTGGGATAAGGGTTGTCCTATGAGGAGAGATTGAGTAGATTGGGCCTATACTCTCTGGAGTTTAGAAGAATGAAAGGTGGTTTCATTGAAACATATAAGATACTGAGGGGAATGACAGGGTAGATGCTGAGAGGTTGTTTCCCCTGGCTGGAGAGTCTAGAATTAGGGGGCATAGTCTCAGGATAAGGGGTTGGCCATTTAGGACTTGAGATGAGGAAGAATTTCTTCACTGAGCTTTGTGAATCTTTGGAATTCTCTACCCCAAAGGGCTGTGGATGCTGAGTCATTGAGCATATTCAAGGCTGAGATAGGTAGATTTTTGGACTTATGGGGAATCGAGGGATATGGGGATTGGGTGGGAAAGTGGAGTTGAGGTCGTAGATTATCCATAATCTTATTGAATGGCAGAGCAGGCTCGAGGGACCGTATGGCCTACTCGTGCTCCTAATTGTTGTGTTCTTTAGGTGTCCGCCCAGGACGACGTAAAAATGGGCCACATAAATGTGGCAGTAGGACCAATAACTGCGCAGATTGGGTGCAGTCCGTACCACTGCTAAATTCGTATGCTTTGCGCCCATTTCCCACCCGAAAAACGGGCGCAACACACAGCAATTTCTACCCTGATATGTTTTGCCACAGAGCTGTAAATGTGTTTCATATTTTTCAGGATGGTCACACAGCCCTGCACCTAGCAGTACGAAGATGTCAAATAGAGGTGGTGAAGTACCTACTAAGTCAAGGATGCTTCATGGATGTGCAAGATCTACATGGTAATTCAGCTCTACACGTAGCCTGCAAAGATGGCAACATAGCTATCGTTATGGCTCTTTGTGATGCAAATTGCAACCTTGATATAACTAATAAGGTAATGTCACCATCATTAAAGCTTTTCTGTTTTAATACATGTTTTGTTTTATATTTGCATTTCCCTTCCATAAGATTATATTATACACATAATATATCATTTGATTCCTATACTGGATCAGTTAAGTCTCGCTGCTTCTTGCGGGAGAATGAACGTCCTTTCCAAAGGACAAACTACTCATCACTGGATGGACAATACCCACTCGGTCAGACATGTAGACATTAGGTGAAGACAGTGATGGAATTCAGTTGTCCTGTAATCCTGTAACAGCACTATTACCTCTGGAGTCCCCTCCTATTTCTCATCTACATTCTGCCCCTCAGCGACATCATCCAAAACACATCAGGTTCCACATGTTTGCTGACGGCACCCAGCTCACCACCACCTCTCTCTACCCCCCCACTGTCTCTGATTTGTCAGACTGCTTGTCCAACATCCAGTACTGGATGAGAAGAAATTTCCTCCAACTAAATATTGGGAAGACTGAAGCCATTGTCTTCGGACCCGCCACAAACTCCATTCCCAATCCACCAACTCCATCCCTCTCCCCGACAACTGTCTGAGGCTGAGCCAGACTGTTCGCAACCTTGGTGTCGTATTTGACCCTGCTATGACCTTCCAACCACACATGCGGTCCATCACCAAGACTGCCTAAATTCACCTCCGTAACATCACCTGACTCCGTCCACTGCTGAAACCCTCACCCATGCCTTTGTTACCCCTAGACTCGTCTATTCCAATGCACTCCTGGCTGGTCTATCCCTTCATAAACTTGAGCTCGTCAAACTCTGCTACCCGTATCCTAACTCGCACCAAGTCCCGTTCACCCATCACCCCATGCTCGCTGACCTACATTGGCTCCCAGTCTGGCAGCGCCTCAATTTTAAAATTCTCATCCCTTGTTTTCAAATCCCTCCATTGCCTCACCCCTTCCTATCTCTGTAACCTCCTCTAGCCCTACAACTCTTGAGACCTCTGCACTCCTCCACTTCTGGCCTCTTGCACATCCCCAGTTTTCTTCACTCCACCATTGGCAGCCATGCCTTCAACTGCCTAGGCCCTAAGCTCTGGAATTTCCTCCCTAAACCTCTCCATCGCGCTCTCTCCTCCTTTAAGACGCTCCTTAAAACTTATCTCTTTGACCAAGCTTTTGGTCATCTTTCTGAATATCTCCTTACGTGGCTCAGTGTCAAATTTTGTGAAGCACCTTGGGATGTATTACTACACTAGAGGCACTTATATAAATGCAAGTTGTTAAATGGATTTCTATTGCCTGCGATTTTCAAATTTTGGGTTACCCACAACCACATAACCTCCATATATTCTAGGGCGATCGCAGTTTTGTTAAACGATATGTAAATAATATTACAAATATTTGCGAGGTGTCAATCTGTCAGAATCATGAAGGGATATTACAATTTTACCTCTAGTCAGACATGTGACATTTTCAATAAAAACAGAAAATGTTGAAACACTCAGATGGTCAGGCAGCATCTGTGGAAAGAGAAACACTGGTTTGGCCTCAACTGGAGTATTGTGTCCAATTCTGGGCACCGCACTTTAGGAAGGATGTGAAGGCCTGAGAGAGGGTGCAGAAAAGATTTACAAGAATGGTTCCAGGGGTGAGGAACTTCAGTTATGTGGAGAAGCTGGGGTTGCTCTCCTTGGAGTGGAGAAGGTTGAGAGGAGATTTAATAGAGGTGTTCAAAATCATGAGGTATCTAGACAGAGTAGATAGAGAGAAACTGTTTCCATTGGCGGAAGGGTCGAGAACCAGAGGACACCGATTTAAGGTGATTGGCAAAAGAACCAAAAGCGACATGAGGACAAACTTTTTTACACAGCGAGTGGTTAAGATCTGGAATGCACTGCCTGAAAGGGTGGTGGAGGCAGATTCAATCGTGGCTTTCAAAAGGGAATTGGATAAGTACCTGAAGGGAAAATAATTTGCAGGGCTACGGGGAAAGGGCGGGGGAGTGGAACTTGCAGAAAGCTGGCACAGGCTCGACGGGCCGAATGGCGGCCTCCTGTGCTGTAAACCATTCTATGATTCGAAGGAAGGATATACTTGCCTTGGAGGCAGTGCAATGAAGGTTCACTAGATTGATCCCTGGGATGAGAGGGTTGTCCTATGAGGAGAGATGGAGTAGATTGGGCCTATGCTCTCTGGAGTTTAGAAGAATGAGAGGTGATCCCATTGAAACATATAAGATTCTGAGGGCGATTGACAGGATAAATGCTGAGAGATTGTTTCCACTGGCTGGAGAGTCTAGAACTAGAGGGCATAGTCACAGGATAAGGGATCGGCTTTTTAAGACTAAAATGAGTCATTTCTTCACTCAGAGGGTTGAGAATCTTTGTAATTCTCTGCCCAAAGTGCTGTGGATGGTCAGTCATTGAGTATATTCAAAACTGAGAGAGATAGATTTTTGACCTCTAGAGGAATCAAGGGATAAGGGGATAGGGCGGGAGAGTGGAGTTGAGGTCGAGGATCAGCCATGATCTTATTGATTGGCGGAGCAGGCTCGAGGGGCCGTATGGCCTACTCCTGCTCCTAATTCTTATGACTTGAGCAGATCCCCACGAGCACTTTTTAAACATGGCTTGTCACTATAGTGGAGTGGTAAGACAGCCTTTCCAAGGGAGTCTCACACCAATGTGCTCTGGAGTTATACTATCACTTTTGCATCACTGTGTATTGTGTTGTTTTGCTTTATCGCAGAAGTAGCAGTGCTATGCTTTACATTGCCATCTACTGCTAAATACAGCCATTAGGCCTCCATTCCAATGCTCGTGTTTCATACATCTTGCACTCTTTCTAGTCCACACAAAAGCAGTCAGTTAAACCAGATGCCTGCATGTTTAACAATGATAAGTGATCCTTGTTTTTCAGTTCCTAACTAAATGTTTTTGAACTAAAGATCGATTGTGCACAAAGTGCTTCCTGTTTTTTTTTCTTCCCAATTTTTTCTCTCTTGCCTGTTGGCAATCATTATACCAGGCTGAGGTTCTGTGGGGGCCCGAAGCCCTCCAGTACCTTACCCAAGGGGCCACTCTTCATGTGTGAGCATAAGCATTAGCAACTGTCAGCCATCACAGCTGAGCCATTTATGTCCTCCTTTGTTATCCATGCAGTGCCCTGTCTAGCACAGATTACTGGATAGTGATCAGTGCAGGAACTTGGGTGGATAGTGAGTGCATCAGTTGTGTCTTCACACAGCATAAAAGGATAAAACCTAGGACCTTCATGGTCTGTATGTCATTATAACACCAGACACTATAGTGAAGTGGTAAGACAACCTTCAAGATCTCACCTACTAAGACATTAGGGGAACGTTCCCATTTTTTCCTGGTCTTAACTCTACATGTGCTCAATGGTATTGTGTTAAGTCAAAATGTTTTATCTATTTAAAAAATTGTTCTTGAATATTTACATGCTTTTGGGAGTGGTGCTAGGAAGGCCGAGACAGTGGCAGATTGAAGTGATCTCCAGACCCGACTGTCTAACCCCATCACCCAGTGCTTTCAGACCTGAGCTGCTGATCTCAGACTGCAGTGTAAACTACTTGAACCTTCTGGGGACGAAGCACTTGAAATAATTTTGACGGTTAAATAAAATCAGGTATTTTGTGTGGCACGCATAGTGACCAAGGGAATTCCCAGCATTCAGATCAGAGTTTGAAACGGTCTGTGTGAAATGAGGCCTCCAAACACAAAGCAAACTTGGGTGCGATATATTCCGTGTTCCACCAATGGATTATGAACGTACCCTAAAACCTGGTGCATGAGTTGAAGATTTGTGCACAGTTTTTTGGTCTGCAATCCTGAGTTTAGGCACGAGTGTAGGGTGTTTTTTTCTCCCCCCCCGCCCCCCCACCAGCAGTTGTAAAAGTCAGGTGTAACACCAGACCTGAATTTACAGTGTGTCCTAATGCCCGACTATACAAAGCATTGACTGGTTTCCCTGCAGTAAACAGCAGCTAATGTGCAGTTTGATGGAGTTATTTTGTACCAGAAACATTAGGATGTTGATATTACTATCGTTTCAGTTCTTAGTGATTTAGAGTTTAGTTTTTATTCTGAAGAGTAATAGAACCATAGAAGTTTACAACACAGGAGGTGGTAATTCAGCCCATTGTGTTTGTGCCGGCTCTTTGCGAGAGTAATCCAAAACTAACCCCACTGCCCTGCTCTCGCTCTATAACCTTTGCTTCAAATATTTATCCAATTTTCACTTAAAAGATGCAGTGGTCTCTTACTCAGTCATTCCCTATGGCAAACCATTCCACCCTCTGCATAAAAAAAAATATGCTAACCCCTCGGTCTGCTCTCTTAGACGATCTTAAATTGATGACCCCTGATCACTGACTCCCCAGCCAAAGGAAAGTCTTTCCTGAGTCAATACATTGAAACCCTTCATAATTTAAAAAACATTTATTAAATCTCATTTGCTGCAGTGGAAATAGTCTTAGTGTCAAGTTATAGTTTCCCAACACTGGCATTATCTTGGTGAAGCTGTACCTGTGTGCTCTGTATGGGTTTAATATGCTTTCCATAATGGAGTTCCCAGAACGCCACACAGTACTTTAACTGTTGCTTAACCAATAATTTGTACAAATTTATTATTACTACTTTACTCCTGTACTCAATATCCCTATTTATGAAACCCAAAATGTTGTTGGGCTTTTTTATGGCTTTATCTACCTAGACTCTCACACTTTGAGGTTGAATCAGTAACAGTTGAACATAATTTTT
This sequence comes from Somniosus microcephalus, assembly GCF_052327205.1. Classification (NCBI taxonomy): domain Eukaryota; kingdom Metazoa; phylum Chordata; class Chondrichthyes; order Squaliformes; family Somniosidae; genus Somniosus; species Somniosus microcephalus. Next base: position 120,340,929 of record NC_140987.1, on the reverse strand, counting down.
TTTCTCTCTTTTTCCCTTACTCTTTTTCTTGTAAAGTGACTGAGTGCCATTCCACAAATGCCAGTGTCCTTCCACTAACTGAACGTTGCCGATCATGTGTGAGCCTGGACAGTGAGTGTTGGTGGACTGTCGGGCCACGGGGGCCATCATAACCAACCCTCTACACATATATTTCATGGTTTTAAGGATAGCGTCAGGAGAGGAATCCCTGACAGATTTTCTCCCCCCAACTTCCTAGCCCAAGAACACAGACAATATGAAGCTGAGCCCGTCCTGGTCTTTTTTTAATTCATTAATGGGATGTGGGTGTCGCTGGCAAGGCCAGCATTTATTGCCCATCCCTAGTTGCCCTTGAGAAGATGGTGGTGAGCTGTCTTCTTGAACTGCTGCAGTCCGTGTGGTGAAGGTACTCCCACAGCGCTGTTAGGGAGGGAGTTCCAGGATTTTGACTGACGATGAAGAATCGGCGATATATTTCCAAGTCAGGATGGTGTGTGTCTTGGAGGGGGTGGTGTTCCCATGCGCCTGCTGCCCTTGTCCTTCTAGGTAGAAGAGGCCGCGGGTTTGGGAAGTGCTGCCAAAGAAGCCTTGTTGAGTTGCTGCGGTGCATCTTGTAGATGGTATACACTGCAGCCACGGTACGCCGGTGGTGGAGGGAGTGAATCTTTAAGGTGGTGGATGGGGTGCCAATCAAGCGGGCTGTTTTATCTTGGATGGTATCGAGCTTCTTGAGAGTTGTTGGAGCTACACTCATCCAGGCAAGTGGAGAGTATTCTATCACACTCCTGACTTGTGCCTTGTAGATGGTGGAAAGGCTTTGATTAGGAGGTGGAGGGCAGGCTATTTAAGCATTTCCCTTTTCTAGAAAAAGTATATTGGGTTGTAGTAGAAGTTTCATTCTTTGAATAAGCATTAGTTCATTAAATATGTTTTCTTCTCAATACAGTATGGAAGAACACCTTTACACCTAGCTGCTAACACCGGGAGTCTTGATGTCGTCCGCCATCTCTGCCTTGCTGGTGCCAATGTGGAAGCTGTTAGTTCAGTAAGTTGATTGGATTGATCCTTTTTCTCTAAGCTCTGATTGACTCTAGTTTAGTGCATGCCGTTCATTTTCTCAACTACGTCAACTAAAAATCAACAGAATTAGCTGAATACTAATGAGTTAGGAATGATGCTTGACTGTGGTGGCTTGCTTTATTAATTTTCTGAGCATGACTCCAAACATTGACAGGGGACACTAAGGTGGTAATGTGTCTTGATTTTAATATTGTACCAATAGAATAGACTGATTTAAACTTTCTGTGACTTTGGTCATGTGATGTACTCTGTGAAACAATATATGCAAGTTATCCAAACTTGTACATTTCCCCTATCTTTCTGATGGTACAACCAATTCAGGTAAATGGATGTAAATTGTAATCATCCTGATTTTCCCCCCAATTTTTCTTCCCTTTTCTCTACTGAAGGCAGCAAATCATGTGAGGCCTGGGTCCATCAGCAGCAACTCTCTGATATTGGCCTTATGGACATTGATTGTGTATGGTAGTAGGCCAACTATACAGTCATCCAAGCTCATCCTAAACTTCTCTTCACAGAGGTCACTAGGTAGTGAATGGGAACTTGGCTTATTTTTTTGCTCTTCAGTCCAGTTAAGGGTGATATAAACTGTAGTGCTCCCCTGACAGATCAGATAATTAAGCGCAGACCAGGGATCAACCTGCTGGTCGTTGAGCTACGTTTACCCACTGAACTATTGAACGAACATAAGAATTAGGAGCAGGAGTAGACCATACGGTCCCTCGAGCCTGCTCCACCATTCAATAAGATCATGGCTGATCTTTGACCTCAACTCCACTTTCCTGCCCTATCCCCATATCCCTTGATTTGATTAACTTAATAGTAGAAATTTCCTTATTTATTTTCTTATTTATTTTTAATTGAGGGATTTATTGTCATCTACAGAGTTTGGATATCTGGTTGAGTTGAGGTATACTGTGTGGTCACACAGCACTTGCGTAGATTGCATTTTATATTTCCAAATGAGGCATGGTGCTTGCAACAAATCTTCCTGATTCTTGCTAGTTAACTGAATAATATTGGAATTATAAATCTTTTGACATGTTTAAATGGTGATTGCTTTAGTGAGCTTCTGTCATGTTCCTTTAATCTATAGTTCCAAAATACTTTACACGTATTCCTCCATTAATACAAACTGCTTGATTCCTTGCTGTATTGCATATTTGTTTAGGTGTCTCTAGTTATATGCTGAGACTTGGGACACTTGATTTAATTTATTTTAGTAACTTGCATGGCACAGCACAGCAATTTTTTATCAAAATGCACAATATGTTGGAAATACACTGCTAGATCAGTCAGCAAAGAGAAATGGGGTTATTGACATTTCTGGTGTGTAACCCATCATCAGAACTGAAATTACCATCTCCTTCACCTTCATCCCTTTTGTCTTTTAATCTCTCCCTGCCTTCCATCCTATCACAGACCTTCCCTTTTGTTCTTTTCCCCCCCTCTCCCTGCCCCTGCACTTGCTTAAAATCTGTTACATCTCTAACTTTTTCCAGTTCTGGCAAAGGGTCATTGACCTGAAACGTTGGCTCTTTTTCTCTCCCTACAGATGCTGCCTGACCTGCTGAGTATTTCCAGCATGTTCTGTTTTTATTAGAGAGTGTGTAAATAGGTTAAATAACCTGAAAACTACTTAGAAAACTGCTGTTGCAGGATATAAAAGATCATCAGTGAGGTTATGGCGAGACATGAAAAGGACAAAAGAATGCAAATATTAGAGGGTGAAATGGCATGGGAGAGGCCTAGGCAAACATAAAGGTGAGAAAAAGGAATAAAAAGCAAGCTGCAAATTCAGTGGATTAGAAATTAAAACAGAAAATGCTAGCAAAACAGTCCTGAGAAAAGAGTACACGGAGAAACCAGTCAGCGCTGTGTTCTGTAACTGAATTTAAGCAGTGCAGACCAGGAAGGTCGCAGGCTCAATCCCCACTGTGGTGTGTGTGTGTGTGTGTGAGAGATGAGGACCGGTTGACTGTGATGCACACCTGCAGGTGAATAGCCTGTTGACACTCGCTGTCAAGGCTAGGTACATGGATAATGGAGTGTGGTACCAGAAAGCATAGGGAGGGGAGAAGAGAAAACTGGTGATGGCGGAAACCAATGCCCTGCAGGTTGCTGTGCCAACAGATCAAGTATTAGGCTATTGGAAATATGTCTTGTCCACTGGTACCCAAGTTCAATTTCTCCAAGTCCTTCTGTATTCTCAGCAGTTAACTTGTGATTCAAGCGACCTCTGTCCCTGTTACCCACTTGCATCCAGCTGCAATTTGTTATCATTTACTGTACGAAAAACAAGTGCATAGCAAATGTGTATACAGATATCAAGTTTCCAATATCATCTACAGCAAGAAAGGTACTGAAAAGGCCCAGGTAAATGCTCCAGGGTAGGGAAGGCTAGGTAGGTAAGTCTGTGATCATCTAGACATACAACTCTTGGCTGCTGGTTCAAAGGACTTGACTGCTTTGTTGACCAGGGAATGATGTCAAGTACAAGAAGGGGGGAAGTTCTGTATGTTTATTAAATGCTATTTTGTAATTATCCATTAATAACTGACACAAAATCATTTCAAAGCATGTTCTGTGATGGAGATTGAATCTGTCTTAAAACTTTCACTAATGAAGTTTTGCTGGTAGTGCTATGCTGTTAGCAGGAGCTGAGGAATTGGACCCAAGTCTTTTATTGATCAGTGCTGCAATAAATGTTAATATGTTCTGAACAGGTTAATAACCACAGTGGTAATAATCTGCATTGTATATTTTAAAGACATTTGTTTACAAAAATCAATGGAAATAAAAGGGTAATTTAATGAGCCTGTGTCAAGAAAGTAATCAGCTTTCACTTCTGAAACTCCATTTAAAAAAAAAAAAAAATTTGTTAACACTTGTTCCCCATTTATTGAAGTAGCTTTTGCCCCACAACCACCACCATAGAGGTTTATGTTCAGCAAAAGTCATCTTCATATAGGGCAACTTTCTGAGTTTGCACCATGATTGGCACTTGCCATACATATTGGTTAAATTGCAGGCATGTGAAGGAATAAGCCATATTCAGAAAAATACACCATTCTATGAAAGAATTCTGACCTTATTAAAACATGACATACTGGGTTTGGCAATCTGGAAGCCTCAACAATCTAAAGCTGTAAACAGCATACAGGCTATTGAGATAAGATAAGTTGTTGACTCTGAATCAATAACCTTATTGAAACAGGAGGTTGGAGGCTCCTGAAGTCTGCAGCTTTGGAAAGAACACAATGGTACACCCTGTTAAGGTGTTTTAAATTACACTTTGGAAAGAAACACACAAAATTAAGAAATGAAACACAGGAGACACAATTCTGTGTTGCAACCAGCTGAGGTGACTTAAGAATTGCATAGATCACCCTGGTTGAGGTGTTTTAATTTACACGTCGTAAAAATGACATCAAATAGATGTACCCGCTGTTGCACCGTTTTTTATGATAAGCTTCGAACACCTAGGGTAGAGACATAATTCTTAATGCTATCAGCTGAACTAACTGTAAGAATAGCAGGGGTCAGCAGAAAAATGACTAGAGATAATTAGCTTACATCAGCAGAGAACTTCAAAGGAAATACCACAGAGAGGATATAAATATTGAACTTTCAAATGGGATGATAGACTCGCTGTAAAGGGGCAATGTGAACAAACATGAATGTTTTCCGATGCTGTGGCAACATAAGATGTAACTTGTCATGCCAATAAAGCGAATTGAATTGAATTGATTCTCTGCTTCAAAGGCAGGCTCTAAGTCTATACCTCTTTGTACCTCGGGTATCAAAAGTATTTGATTTTGGTGGATATCTTATCTTGGAATAAGACTAAGAACTGTAAAACTAGCGAAGTTAAGATTTGAGAATAAGGATCTCTGATAATAGAATTGTAAGCTTTTTGTATTTGGAACTGTTAATGTTGCAATTGAATCACCAACTGTAAACTGCACTTTGGTTCTTTAATAAATCTATATATTTTTAGAATTGTCTCACAATACTTCTGTATCAAACTTGCAAACCCAATCTCTGTACGATCCTTGGTGAGGAGTTGCAGAATTCTGGGGGAGTTATCCGGACCCTCATAATATCCGGAACGTTACAGTCTAGCTAAACTTATTAAAAGTGCTATCTGGAGGATGGTAACATCTTCAGGTTCCTTTCCTTTAGGGAGAGATGGTCCAGACCTTTAGACCCAATTAAGCGTCCTTAGGATTCGGCTACCTCAAACTAGTTGAAAGTGAACGTCTGGGGAATACGCCTGATCTGGGGTAGCCCTAAAGGGGCTAGGACTAGTAATAATCCTTTCAGGCATGGCACCTTGAGTTCAGTTTACATTATTTATAATGAATGGAAAATCGTGACAGGCCACCCACGAATTAATGATATGTGCGGCCAGCAGGCAAGGCTCCACATTGGTGGCACGAGTTCTGAAAATTGTCCTCTGTGTATACGCCATTTGAAACCTGCCCTTTGTTTAAATTTGCAAAAGTTGGTAGTTCGTTCATATTTAATTTAAGAAGCAAATATTAACCCCTCCTATAAATATTGAAGTGTGGTGCAGCTGAAATCTTAATTGCACACAGCACAAGCAGAGCATGATCCTCATTAGATCCTGTTCCGATTTAAATCACGTGATACAAGTTATGTGTATTTTGGCTGAAAACCTGTGACTGATCAGCAAGAATAATAAAATCAAAGTGCACATATATGTGAGCAAGGATGAGGGCGGAAAGTTTGTAAAGCATTCTGCATTTCTTACTTCCAAAAAGAATAATTTTGTCGATCAATGCAACTGCAAAGGTGCAAATGTGAACTTATGACACATATGCTCATGGACCCTTTTTTAAGTAAAGCAATTGCTGATCTCAGCAGAGCTTTGAAATGGAGCTAATTAAATTTCAGTAGTGAAATGCACAAATTGGTACATGTGTCCCTAAGGTGGTGGTATGGGAATTTAATTTGTTAAACCTGTTACAGGTCGTAGTGTTCTAACAAAACCAATTCCTGTGATTTATAATTTAGAGTAGTGATTGCTGATGTGATTCCGATTGAAGTGTCAAGAGGTTCCAGGAGCCACCAGAGTGATGTAATTCTAAATACAAAAGCTGAGGCAAAGCAGAGGACAGTTTTGTAATTTTGCAATATTACACTGGGGTTGCTCCCTGATTCAGGAAATGTTTGAAACACTAAAACAACTGGAGAGGTCCCCAGTGGATAAAGACACTACTTGGTGTAGAACTACCCCATAAATCAGAAGGTCCCAGGTTCAAATCCTGGTGTGTATTAAGTTTAACTGTGACAACAACTGCTATTAACTGAGGAAGCAGACAAATCAGCTGAGGTTTCTGCTAACCCAGTCAGCCTTGTTGGAAAGTGCATTTGTGTGAACGCTGTATGTACATCGGGTCACTTTTGACTCGGGTGCTTCCAATAGTTGAATAGCCTGGTACTCTGTCCAGGCTGAAAGATGGGCATTTAGGCGAGGTAATGAAAGAAAGAAAGAAAGACTTGCATTTATATAGCGCCTTTCATGAGCACCGGACATCTCAAAGTGCTTAACAGCCAATTAAGTACTTTTTTTGAAGTGGAGTCGCTGTTGTAATGTGAGAAACGCGGCAGCCAATTTGCGCACAACAAGCTCCCACAAACAGCAATGTGAAAATGACCAGATAACCTGTTTTTGTTATGTTGGTTGAGGAAGAAATATTGACCAGGACACCAGGGATAACTCCCCTACTCTTCTTCGAAATAGTGCCATAGGATCTTTTACGTCCACATGAGAGAGCAGATGGGGCCTCGGTTTAACATCTCATCCGAAAGACGACACCTCCGACAGTGCAGCACTCCCTCAGCGCTGGAGTGTCAGCCTAGCTTTATGTGCTCAAGTCCCAGGAGTGGGACTTGAACCCACAACCTTCTGAAGGGCTGTTTGCCCCTATGGAATTGTATCCCAACAGGATATGGACAGACTGGTGAAATGAGTAGACACATGACAGATGAAATTTAATGCAGAAAAGTGTGAAGTGATGCACTTTGGAAGGAAGAATGAGGAGAGGCAATATATCGGTGCTAGGACCCCAGCTATTCACTGTATATTAATGATTTAGACGAGGGAACTAGATGTAATCTCTCTTCTCTTAGGCAGTGATGCGCTATCAATTCTAATAAAAGGCTGAGCAGAGTTCAGAACGACAGGCTTTTATTAACTACTGAATTGCACTTCAGACAGATCAGGACTATGCCTCTAGTGGACGACAGAATGCCAGGAGCTGCCATGCGGCCGCTCTTATACTCGGTAGCCCAGGGGCGGAGTCAGCTGAGGCATAGTCAGGCACAACAGTGAAACAAGAGTGAACGACAACAACAACAACAACAGTGAACTACAGTGGTTTACCACATTCACCCCTCGTTTAAAATTAAGTCCGGCGGGGTGAAGTGTATCAAAAGTTCGAGTAGGCGAGTCTGTCGGGCGGCCTCGTTTGCCGTCGAGATCTTCGTGGCGACGGTTGCGATGGTACAGCTTCCCACGACGCGTCTTGAGCGGGGTCCAGCACCGGCGTATCGTCCCCTTTGGTGTTGGGTGGGCGAGTGGGCTCCGGCTGGTCCTGGGGGCGCGGCATGCCGTCTACTGGGGTGGAATGGACAGGGGTGAGAATTGGGTCTACTGAATTTTGGGCCGTGTCGGAGGGGGTCGTGGTGGGGGGCAATGGTGGCGGGTCAGTGGACCCCGAGGGTGCCAGGTCTCTAATGGAGACTGTATCCTCCCGCCCGTCCGGGTATGCCACGTAGGCGTACTGGGGGTTGGCATGGAGGAGGTGAACCTTCTCTACCAGGGGAGCCGTTTTGTGGGACCTTACATGCTTCCTCAGCAGGACGGGCCCTGGGGACGTCAGCCAGTGTGGTAGTGAGTTACCAGATGTGGACCTCCGGGGAAAAACAAACATTCGCTCATGGGGGGGTTGCGTTGGTGGCTGTACACAGCAGTGACCGGATGGAGTGGAGCGCATCGGGTAGGACATCCTGCCAACGGGAGGTCGGAAGGCCCCTAGATTTTAAGGCTAGGAGGGCCGCCTTCCAGACCGTCGCGTTCTCTCTTTCAACCTGTCCGTTCCCCCGGGGGTTGTAGCTGGTGGTCCGGCTTGAGGCAATACCTCTCATGAGCAGGTACTGACGGAGTTCGTCGCTCATGAAGGACGAGCCCCGGTCGCTATGAATATAGCTGGGAAAACTGAACAGAGCAAAGAGGTTGTGCAGGCATTTAATGACCGTAGCGGTGGTCATGTCCGGGCAGGGGATGGCAAAAGGGAAACGGGAGTACTCATCAACTATGTTGAGGAAGTACACATTGCGGTCAGAGGAGGGGAGGGGCCCTTTAAAGTCGATACTCAGGCGCTCAAAAGGGCGGGTGGCCTTGATCAGGTTTGCTCTGTCAGGCCTATAGAAGCGCGGCTTGCACTCTGCACAGACTGGGCAGCTCCTGGTCATGGTCCTGACCTCCTCGATGGAGTAAGGCAGGTTGCGGCCCTTAATGAAATGGAAGAACCTGGTGACCCCCGGGTGGCAGAGGTCGTTGTGGAGGCCCCGTAGTCTATCGATCTGCGCGGTGGCCCATGTGCCTCGCGATAGAGCGTCTGAGGGTTCGTTGAGTTTCCCTGGCTGGTACAAGATGTCGTAATTGTAGGTGGAAAGTTCGATTCTCCACCTCAAAATCTTGTCATTTTTGATTTTACCCCTCTGCTTGTTGTTGAACATGAAAGCAACTGAACGCTGGTCAGTAAGCAGGGTAAATCGTTTTCCAGCCAGGTAGTGCCGCCAGTGGCGCACCGCCTCCACAATGGCCTGGGCCTCTTTTTCCACAGAGGAGTGTCTGAGTTCGGAGCCCTGGAGGGTTCGTGAAAAGAAGGCCACGGGTCTTCCCGCCTGGTTAAGGGTAGCGGCCAGGGCAAAGTCGGATGCATCGCTCTCCACCTGGAAGGGGATGGACTCGTCTACCGAGTGCATGGTGGCCTTGGCAATGTCATCTTTTATACGGTGAAAGGCTAAGCGGGCCTCCGCCGTCAGGGGGAAGGAAGTGGACTTGATAAGTGGACGGGCTTTGTCCGCATAATGAGGGACCCACTGGGCGTAATAGGAAAAGAAGCCCAGGCACCTTTTGAGGGCCTTGAGACAGTGGGGCAGGGGAAGTTCCATCAACGGGCACATCCGGTCAGGGTCAGGACTGATGACTCCGTGTTTCACCACGCAACCAAGGATAGCGAGGCGGGCTGTGCGGAATATGCACTTTTCCTTGTTGTACGTGAGGTTTAGGAGTTGGGCCGTGCGGAGGAACTTATCAAGATTGGCGTCATGGTCCTGCAGGTCATGGCCGCAGATGGTCACGTTGTCCAGGTAGGGAAACGTGGCCTGTAACGCATTCTCGTCGACCATCCGGTCCATCTCCCTCTGGAAGACGGAGACACCGTTGGTGACGCCAAAAGGAACCCTGAGGAAGTGAAAAAGGCGGCCGTTTGCCTCGAAAGCTGTGTACTGGCGGTCCTCAGGGCGGATAGGGATTTGGTGGTATGCTGCCTTGAGGTCAATGGTCGAGAAAACGCGGTATTGCGCTATCTTATTAACCATGTCGGCTATGCGGGGGAGGGGGTATGCGTCCAACTGGGTGTACTTGTTGATAGTCTGGCTGTAGTCGATGACTAGGCGCTGCTTGTTGCCAGTCTTAACGACTACCACCTGGGCTCGCCAGGGGCTGGTACTATCCTCAATAATCCCCTCTTTCAGGAGCCGCGTCACCTCAGATCTTATGAAGGATCTGTCCCCGGTGCTGTATCGCCTGCTCTTTGTGGCGATAGGCTTGCAGTCGCGGGTGAGGTTGGCGAACGGGGGGGGGTGTGATTTTGAGGGTGGAGAGACTACAGGTGGGGCGCGGCGGGCAATTTAAAAACTGCTGGTTGCAGACAGTGAGTGGGGGAAGAGGTCCACCGTATGTCAAGGTGACACTCTTAAAGTGACAATGAAAGTCCAACCCCAGTAGAACGGCAGCGCAGAGATGTGGCAGGACGAATAGCTTTACATTTTTATATACGGAGCCCTTCACCGAGAGGGTCACTACGCAGTAGCCGCCGACGTCTGCTGAGTGGGATTTCGAGGCCATGGCGATCTGATGGCGCATTGGCCGGACCGAGAGGGAATAGCGCCGTACTGTATCAGGGTGTATGAAGCTCTCCGTGCTCCCGGAATCAAAAAGGCAAGTTGTGGCGCGGCCATTTACCTGGATGTCCATCGTGGACCTGGCTAGCTGATGGGGTCTGGATTGATCCAGCGTGATGGAGGCCGCTGTGGAGTCGGTAGCGTCGCTGTAGAACCCCGGTGAGGCGGCGGTGGGTGAGTCGGGGGCCCGTTGGCAGAATGGCGGACAAGATGGCGGCGTCGGAGAGGAAGGACAAAATGGCGGCGCCCATGACGATCCCGATCCCCACGAGGCTGGAGGGAGGCAAGATGGCCGCTCCCACGAATCGCACGCGGCGCTGCTGGAGGTAGGGGTCTTCTGACTTCTGCAGACGCCAGCGTAGTGTCCCTTCTTACCGCAGGCAGAGCAGACCGCGTTTTTCGCAGGGCAGCGCGCCCTGGGGTGTTTGGTTTGGCCACAGAAATAACATTTCTGGCTCGGGCGGGACATCGCTGCAGCAGTTGAGGCCGGGGCCCGTGGCGGCGCCGCGTCCCAAGGTGGCAGCGGCTGCGGCATCCATGAGGCGGCCGTGCGGTCCGGGGAGTAGGCCTCCATGTTCCGGTGGGCTACGTCCAACGAGAGGGTGAGTGAAATCGCCTTCTTCAGGTCGAGCTCGCTACTTTCCAGCAGTCGCTGCCATGTGTGAGTGGACCTGAGGCCCGCCACGAGGGCGTCCCGGATGAGCTCCTCCGTATGTTCCGTGGCTGTTACTTGCTTGCATTCGCAGGCTCGGCCGAGTTCCTTCAGCGCCCGTATGTATGCTTCTGTGGGTTCCCCGGGCTGTTGTTTGCGAGACCCCAGGAGATGTCTTGCGTAAACATAGTTGACCGGGCGTGCGTATTGCTCCTTCAAGATGTCGATAGCCCCCTGGTAGCTCGTAGCGTCCCGGATAAGGGCAAAAGCTCGGTGGTTTACTTTAGAGTTCAGCACCCTGAGCTTGTCGGCATCGGCGGCGATGGTCTCGCCGGATGCAGTCAGAAAGGACTCAAAACAGTGCAGCCAATGCGAGAACTTAGCAGTCGAGTCCGGTTCTTGCGGGTCGAGTTCCAGGCACTTGATCTTAAGAATCTGCAGCATCGTTTTTTTTTTCAGTAGTTAATAAAATTGATGCGCTATCAATTCTAATAAAAGGCTGAGCAGAGTTCAGAACGACAGGCTTTTATTAACTACTGAATTGCACTTCAGACAGATCAGGACTATGCCTCTAGTGGACGACCGAATGCCAGGAGCTGCCATGCGGCCGCTCTTATACTCGGTAGCCCAGGGGCGGAGTCAGCTGAGGCATAGTCAGGCACAACAGTGAAACAAGAGTGAACGACAACAACAACAGTGAACACAGTGAACTACAGTGGTTTACCACAGGCAGTCCCTCGGAACCGAGGATGACTTGCTTCCACATTAAAAATGAGTTCGCAGGTGACTGATTAGTCCAATGCGGGACCTACAGTCTCTGTCACAGGTGAGGCAGAGGGTGGTTGAAGGGGCAGGTGGGTGGGGTGCTTGGGTTGACGTGTGCTCCTTGTGCTGCCTGCGCTTGGCTTCCGCTTGCTCCCAGCGAAGAGACTCGAGGTGTTCGGCGCCTTCCCGGATGCTTCTCCTCCACTTTGTGCGGTCTTGGGCCAGGGATTCCCAGGTGTCGGTGGGGATGTTACACTTTTTCAAGGAGGCTTTGAGGGTGTCCTTGAAGCGTTTCCTCTGCCCACCTGGAGCTCTCTTGCCGTGCCGGAGCTCCGAGTAGAGCGCTTGTTTTGGGATTCTCGTATCGGGCATGCAGACAATGTGACCTGTCCATCGGAGCTGATCGTGCGTGGTCAAAGCTTCGATGCTGGGGATGTTGGCCTGAGTGAGAACACTGACGTTGGTGTGCCTATCCTGCCAATGGATTTGCAGGATCTTGCGGAGGCAGCGTTGGTGGTACCTCTCCAGTGCTTTGAGGTGTCTGCTGTACATGGTCCATGTCTCTGAGGCATACAGCAGGGCGGATATCACTGCTGCCCTGTAGACCATGAGCTTAGTGCTGGGTTTGAGGTCCTGGTCTTCAAACACTCTCTTCCTCAGGCGACCGAAGGCTGCACTGGCGCACTGAAGGAGGTATTGGACTTCGTTGTTGACGGTAGGCTCCCGAGGTATGGAAAGTGGTCCACGTTGTCCAAGGCCTTGTCGTGGATTTTGATAATCGGGGGGCAGTACTGTGTGGTGGGGGTAGGTTGGTAGAGGACCTTTGTCTTATGGATGTTTAATGTAAGGCCCATGCTCTCGTGCGTTTCGGTGATGGTGTTGACGATGGTTTGGAGTTCGACCTCCGAGTGAGCGCAGACGCAAGCGTCATCTGCATACTGTAATTCGACGACAGAGGATGGGACGACCTTGGATCTGGACTGGAGCCGACGGAGGTTGAACAGTTTCCCGTTTGTTCTGTAAATTAGCTCCACTCCAGTGGGGTGCTTACTGAGGGTGAGATGGAGCATTGCAGCAAAGAAGATCGAGAAGAGCGTTGGTGTGATGACACCGCCTTGCTTGACCCCGGTTCATACGTGAATTGGGTCTGTGGTGAAACCGTTGGTCAGGATCACAGCGTGCATGTCGTCGTGAAGCAAGTGGAGGATAGTGACAAACTTTTGAAGGCAGCCGAATTTGAGGAGGACACTCCATAATCCCTCACAGTTGACAGTGTCGAAGGTTTTTGTGAGATCAAAGAAGGCCATGTACAGTGGTTGGTGCTGTTCCCTGCATTTCTCTTGTAATTGACGTGCAGTGAAGATTATGGGTGAAGATTATGTCCATTGTGCCCCTTAGTGGGCGGAATCCTCATTGCGACTCTGGGAGGAGCTCTTCGGCCACTGGGAAAAGGCGATTGAGGAGGATTCTTGCGATGACTTTCCCTGTGGCAGACAGCAGGGAAACTCCTCTAATTACCGCAATTGGACTTGTCACCTTTCTTGAAGATGGTCACAATTACGACGTCTCTGAGATCCCCTGGCATGCTCCCCTCCTTCCAGATAAGAGAAATGAGTTCATGAATTCGCGCCAGTAGTGCTTCTCCGCCATGCTTTAGTGCCTCGGCGGGGATTCCATCTGCTCCTGAGGCCTTGTTGTTCTTCAGTTGTCAGATGGCCTTTTCAACCTCATGCCGGGCTGGGGTTGTGCTGAGATGGTGGCGGGTAGCATGTTGTGGGATGGTGTTGAGGACACTCGTGTCGAAGACAGAGTCGTGGTTAAGGAGATCTTCGACGTGCTCCTTCCAGCGCGCACTGACTGCCTCTCTGTCCTTGATGAGTACCTCTCCATTCTTGGCCCGCAGTGGGGTAGGGCCTTGGGTGCTTGGGCCGTAGATGGTCTTGATTGCGCTAAAAATCCACGCACGTCGTGGTTGTCGGCTAGTTACTGGATCTCCTGCACTTTATCCACCCACCATCTGTTCTTTAGGTCGGGAGTTGTTTCTTCGACCTTGGCCTTCAGGCGTCTGTAGAGCTGCTTTCTTGCTCTCGAGTTCTGTTGCTGTTTCCAGATCAGGAATACCTTGCGTTTGTGGTTTATTAGCTCCTGGATCTCCTGGTCGTTCTCGTCGAACCAGTCTTGGTGTTTCCTGGTCGAGTGACCGAGCGTCTCTTCACAAGTGCTGATTATGGATGCCTTGAGTGCAGACCAGACGCTGTGGACAGTCTGTGTCTCTGAATCACTGGGAGTCGTCAGGTTTGTGAGGCGCAGGCTGAATAGGGCTTTCTTAGCAAGGTCTTTGAGTGCTCCAGTGTTAATTTTCCTGTGGCATTGTTTCTGTTGCCGCCGCTGTTTTGGGGCTACCTTGATGTAGATGTAATATCTCCAAGTTTGCAGACGACACAAAGCTAGGTGGGCGTGTGTGCTGTGAGGAGGATGCTGAGAAACTGCAGTATGATTTGGACAGGTTGGGTGATTGGGCAGATGCATGGCAGATGCAGTATAATGTGGATAAATGTGAGGTTATCCACTTTGGTGGCAAAAACAGGAAGGCAGATTATTATCTGAATGGCAATAGATTGGGAGAAGGGGAAGTGCAACGAGACCTGGGTGTCCTTGTGCACCAGTCGCTGAAGGTAAGCATGCAAGTGCAGCAGGCGGTTAAGAAGGCAAATGGTATGTTGGCCTTCATAGCAAGAGGATTCGAGTACAGGAGCAATGATGTCTTGCTGCAGTTGTGCAGGGCCTTGGTGAGACCACACCTTGAGTATTGTGTGCAGTTTTGGTCACCTTATCTGAGGAAGGATGTTCTTGCCATGGAGAGAGTGCAGCGAAGATTCACCAGACTGATACCTGGGATGGCAGGAATGACGTATGAGGAGAGATTGGGTCGATTGGGCTTATATTTGCTGGAGTTTAGAAGAATGAGAGGGGATCTCATTGAAACTTATAAAATTCTAACAGGACTAGACACAGGAAGGATGTTCCCGATGGTGGGGAAGTCTAGAACCAGGGGTCACAGTCTAAAGATAAGGGGTAAGCCATTTAGGACAGAGATGAGGAGGAATTTCTTCACCCAGAGATTGGTGAACCTGTGGAATTCTCTACCACAAAAGGCAGTTGAGGCCAATTCATTAAATATATTCAAGAAGGAGTTCGATATATTTCTTGAGGCTAATGGGATATTGGGAGAAAGCCGGGACAGGGTACTGAATTTGGATGACCAGCCATGATCTCATTAAATGGTGGAGCAGGTTCGAGGGGCCGAATGGCCTACTGCTGCTCCTATCTTCTATGGTTCTATGTTAAACTAAATGGTACAATTAAAGCAGGTGCAGGAACAGAGACCTGGGGTTTGCAGGGTTATGGAGAAAGAGCAGGGGAGTGGGAATAATTGGACAGCTCTTTCAAAGAGCCAGCACAGCCACAATATGTTCCTACATTTCAACAGTGACTACACTTCAAAAGTACTTCATTGGCTGTAAAGCGCTTTGGGACGTCCGGTGCTTGTGAAAGTCGCAATATAAATGCAAGTCTGTCTTTCTTTCAATAGGCCTTATGGCCTCCTTGTGTGCTGTATGATTCTATGATTCAGGGGAGGAACAGTCTTTTTTTAAAGGTTGGGCATAGCACATATGTTTATTAGAACTATACCAAATAAACTGAAAGTGACGTACAAAACTGAAAAACCCTTTATCTGAAGTCACTAGTGTTCAGGATAAAAGCGCTAATATTCTTGCCAATTAGTAATGTGAGCATGGGGAGATGTTTTGTGAAGCTTTTTTCTTCCTCTTTGTTCTCAGCAGGCATTTAGTTATATTATGCATTCATCCAGAAATGTTGTATTTAAATGCGGTTATAGCAGGAACTAATTATTATGCAATCAGTGCAGTGAATCTGGTTCATTTCAAAATCTTCCTGAGTGAATTGCTAAGTAGCTCTTGGCTGAGCGTCTGGCTACACAGTTGCCACCTTTCATATTCTAGCCCAAGAGTGTGAAAATAAAATACACAGATTGCCAAGTGTGACTTTTCACAGGTTAAATATGAAATTAAGCGGAAATCAAACTAATTGGATTGATTGCTGGTTGTTTAACAGGATGGAAGAACTGCAGAAGATCTTGCTCGAGCAGAACAGCATGAACAAGTTGCTAACTTACTTGCCAGGCTTAAAAAGGTAACACGTGTACAAATGTGGGCTCTTAACAGTGAGCATATGTTAACACACCTTTCCAGCAACACTTTTGGCAGCTTGTACTTTTTCCTCCCACAGTGGTATCTCCATGTTCCCGTGAAATGGTCAGGCAGTTAAGCTAGAAATTGAAGGACTGTACAATGTTAGAAAAAAATTTAATTTGTCAGAAATAAAGGTACCTGATGCAGTTTAAACATTGTGTCCTTGTGACTGTTTATGGGGGAAGAGAATATAACTACTATATAATAACACTATACCAGTAAATAGATTTTCATACATGGTGATCAACAGCAGCAGTAAAGTCCTCAGCCGATCAGGTACTGGATTTGTGCTGCCAGAGGCAGAATGCACCAACGAATCAAAGGAACAGGAGTAGGCCATTCAGCCTCTCGAGCCTGCTCCGTCATTCAGTTAGATCATGGCTGATCTGTGCCTCAACTCCATTCACCCACAGTAGCTCCATATCCCTTGATACTTTTACCTAACAAAAATCTAGCTATCACAGTCTTGAAAGCTCCAAAATACAGTAGGTGGTTTTGACCCTCATTACTGGCAGTGCTGCTTCCAGCACAAATGTGAAACAGCTTACCATTGTAGGCAAACACAGCAGCAATGCAGTCCAACCAACTGAAGTAACCACACATTGTCCCATAACAGGCCAAAATAAGTTTGCTTTCATTTAGCCAGTGCACACAGCCCTGGAAATAGTTATTTGTGACTTTAAATCTGTGTGCCAATACAGTATATTTTAAAATTGATCTGATTAAACTGTCAAAACTAACCAACAGTATAAATAGAATTAAAAACAGAAAATGCTGGAAATACTCAGCCGGTCAGGCAGCATCTGTGGAGAGAGAAACAGAGTTAACGTTTCAGGTCGATGACCTTTCGTCAGAATATATATAGAATGATTTCTACAGCAATGACATTGCAGAATCATTTTTAGAAGTGGTTTTGCAATATAAATGTAGCATTAGTGTGCTTCATCTCATCAATCACTACTCAGTGTGCTGTGGACTTCATTGGTCGCCTTTAGCTACCCACTTTACCTGTACATTAAACAGATCATCTTATTAACTGATAATGAGAACTCTGCTGGCCACATTGCCGCCCAGAAATCTCTGGGGTTTTTTGGATTGCATTGCTGCTTGCTTGGAGAGTCTTCCCAGTTCTGTAAAGCTGTTCAGTAATTTATCTTGTCTAAAATACAATTACGATGCATATGTTACTAAATACATATTGTGTGTCTGTCTGCCATTCCATGATCACCAACCACTGCCAGCCAAAAGAAGTTAGGAAGCTACAAAATAAGACTAGTAGGATGGGATCGCCAGGGAAATTTCCATTTTTATTTTATTGGGGATTTAACCCTACAGGTCTGACTAAGCTTGTATCACCATTGCCAAGGTGGGCAGGAGGTACCATGTGGATGGAGCATTCCACCTCATTTTGTTACTACCCCTAGTGGGGATGATGCCACGGCCTGGCATATTTCAGATTACAAACTCTGGCGCGTTTCTCCACTGTAACTCCCAGGAAGCTGGCCATTGGTGTCCTGATGCTTGGAGGTGGATTTCACAGCACTGGGAACCTAGGGGTTGTTGAAATAGTTCTGTAATATATGGTATATAATAATCAGCATCATAACCACACAGGCCTACTGAGCGATGAGTCACATAGATACAACATGAAGATTTCAGCCACTCCAGTCCCATAATTTCTATTTTTTTTTACAGGCTTCCTTGTCACAAAATGTTAACGGGAAAATTTAAAAAAAGCTATCCATTAATAATCTATCTCGGGTGATTTGAAAATTGGGAAACAATAGAGGGTATAATATAATTACATTATATAATGAACAGAAAAACTTTTCAATTGCAAAACTCAGAGAAACTTCCAATAATTGGAAGGCTTTTCTTGTTTGCATTTAGTAGGCCAGTGTGGTTGCAATGCTAGAGATCCTCTTTATATTACAGAAGCACTTCAGGAAGATGCTTTTCTTTATGTCCTCAGCTGACAGTGCAGTTGAATTCATCCCTTTTATGTTGCAGAATAGATTCCACAACACTAAAAGAAAGAACTTGCGTCTTTCATATCCACATGGTGACTCAAAGCGCTTCACAGCTGGTAAAATGCTTTTGAAGTATAGTCACCGTGGTTTTGTGCTGTAGGCAAACATGGCAGCTAATTTCAGCGCAGTAATTCCCACAAATAGCAATGAGCTAAAATGGCCAGTTAATTTGTTTTTAGGCATGTTGGTTGAGACATAAATGTTGGCCAGGACACTGGGTGAGCTTCCCTGCTGTTTTTCAACAAGTGCAGTGGGATATTTTACTTCCACCTGCACAGAGACATTACATTGTTGTTAACATTACATGTAATGTTTCCCTGACTGACCTGTTTGGACACCATTCACACCTTTGACTGCTGTGATTATCTCTCTGCCGAGGTGTGATAAATGGCAGTTGGAAAGGTTACCTGTAAACATCTGACATGATTCTCTGACTATGTAAGCTGTGTCTTTATGCATTTCTCCACTTCACCTGAAGAAGGAGCAGCGCTCCGAAAGCTTGTGATTTCAAATAAAGCTGTTGGACTATAACCTGGTGTTGTGTGACTTCTTACATTTGTCCACCCCAGTCCAACTCCGGCATCTCCACACCAGAAAAGAGGACACACTCCCTCTAGTGGTAGTGTTTATATTGGCCCCGGGATATTATTTCAGCCAGAGGGAGCAGCACTGCTTCACCAACTTTACATTCTAGCAAGTGGGCTATGTCAATTTTTGTGTGTTTTTCCAAATCAGGTAGTTTTTATGCATCATGCCAACTGGCAGTTGTTGTGCACAAAGCAATTATAACTTTTATGCATTGTCTGTGTCCCTCCTGAGTTCAGACACATTTCCATTCTTCTCTGCTGACACCTGCTGAAAGAAAACTGAACTACTTTTAAATATTTATCCATTTCAGATTTACGCAATTTTTTTTGTCCGCTACTGCATTATAAGCAGATAAAATGCACATGGATGCATGCTCCTTACAGTATAAACTACAGGGTTTCAGATAATGTTTAATTTATTGTGGTTTACATTTATATATTGAAATCACTGCATGTACTATAGTTGACGTTTGTGCCAAATTCATCTTTGCTATTTCAACAAAGTTGTTGACTTTGTTTAAATAATGCACACGGGAATTTAAAATGAACACATTAACCAGATGCTAAAAATAGCCCCTTTCAGCGCCTTAGAGTCATTGATGACTCACCTGTGGAGACGATGTCAAGCAGTGAGCCTCTATTAATTTTGTTGCTTTGCTTTGCTTTAGGATACACATAGAGGAATCTTCATTCAACAGCTTAGACTTTCTCAGAATTCTCAAGTCCGAATAAAACTCAAGCTGTTCGGACATTCAGGTTCAGGAAAAACAGCACTTCTGGAATCTCTCAAATGTGGGCTTCTGCGAAGTTTTTTCAGGAGACGCAGACCAAGGCTGTCATCTACCAACTCAACTCGTTATCCACCTTCCCCATTATCATCAAAACCAACAGGTATCCTTAACATTTCTAAACAGCAAGCTGAAGGTTATTTATATTGTAGGTGTTATAATTGTGCTGTATCTTAGAGGTACAGGCACAATCTGTCATATTTTAGAATTCTCACTTTGGGACGGTCACCTATCAAAACAGCTGCTTCCCAGATCATTATGTAACTGGTTGAAAGTGAATATTGTCTATTTCACTTGGCAAAATAACACACAGTCCAGGCAAGACTGTACTATTTTCTGAGTATAGGCTGATCAGGTTGAAGACTTGGTCAAGATCAGATAAACTACCTTCCCCTGCTTCCATTTGGGAATAGTTTGTGTGAATATTGCCAAAACTGGGATTCGAACCTGGCTCTCCATATATATTACTTGTTTACAATTGTGCACAATGCTTCTTCAGTTCTCAGTTTGATACGGTGGGAAATTTGTGACTTTCTGCAATACTTGAGACCAACATCATCTGAGATGGCTGCGTTGTAACCGTGGCTGGGTATCTATCACTCTTTATACAGTAGGCATGAAGACATAATTAACGCAAATTGAATTCAATCGTTCTTCGGCTGAGAGATTGATTTGGCCTTGGAGCTGGGCTTTGAGCATTCAGTTTCTCTCTACAGCTGGTGACCTTACCCTGTTAAACTGTGGTGCAGTTTCACAAAAACAGGTGGAAGAAACTTATAAAAGGATCAAAAAAAACTAGATATGTGACTGCCTTGCACCCACTAGCTCCTTTTGAAGTGGTTCTTACAGGATCTGCCTGTGGCTTAGTTACTCCTGGCATAAGAATGTCACACTACTGTTATTAAACTACCACTCTGCAAGCCTGCATATGCACATTTTTGTACAGTTCTATATAAACCCATGCTAACAGGAGCCAAACCATGGAGGTGACTGGGAATGGCAGGCAAAGTCAGTTTCGGATTACACACTCTGACACTGGAACAGGTTTTTTCATCTGTCAATTTTCTTGGCTCCCTTCCTTTATCTGAAGATGTTTACCCTTTGCTGGGGTATGATTCCATGGGTACCTCACTCAAGTGGCCACGTTTCACATGTAAGCCTTGTTGGTTAGTGTTGATAACTGATTCAATAATTGCAGCAGACTTCGCAACCAAGTCCAACCCTGTCCCCATGCAACCTCCATGCATGTGCACTTTTAGTAGGAGTCGTTGGAAAGGAAGGACTGATTTTTACCCTCTGAGACACTGAAGCCAGTTGTAACACCCTAACACCATCCCGGCTGAGGTTGACTAACTCAGCACAGACTGAGCATTGAAATTAGAATCTTCCTGTTTTGTATGGTTCATGTGCTCACTGAGCCATCAGGAAGGGGGAGAGTTTTACAAGTGATCAGACAGGGTATTTCACCGATTGTCTTTAGCTAATACAATGTGCCATCTCGGAAGTGAAGGGGGGAGGAGTGGGGGAGAGGAGAGAACTAATTAATGCAAAGGATCCCTTGTTGTGATGAGTCAGGAGATGCTTCTCTAATTAATGTCATTTAATTTGGATTGAGAGACACTGGCATCTATTAGTCAGCTCCCACTGTTTACGCGGTGAAATCTGACTCCCTTATCCCAGCAGCAGACTTGTAAATCTGCTAAAGGAGGTGGATTTAGCAGCATAACCACCAGGATCCAGTTCACAGTCACCAGTCTGTCTGAATCCAAACTAAATGTCACCAATAAAAAGACAGCTTATGATGTCAGTTCTGTGGTAAATATTTGTGTTGCAGTCTGCTGTAGCAGGAAGAGATTCTAATGATTGTTCACACTGATAGCTTAACTTTATGTCTATAAAATGTGCAATCTAGACTGCATGAGGGTGTCATTCTAGAGATACTTTTTTATTGATGCCATTTTAAAATTCAGATTCTGTGAGCCAGTTCCCAGTGTTCTTGCTGCTAAATCAGTCTCCTTCATCCTGGCGCCAGATTCGCAGAAGCAGTTTTACATGGGCCTGCAAGTCTGCTACTGGAGTTAGGGAGTTAACTTTATTAGTGAAAATGCCAGGAGTCATCTCGGGCATTGGTCTTCTGGAATCCAAATTAAACCGTGCCAATATAAAAGCAGTTAAGACCACTGTTCACAGCATGAACTACAGGATTGTCTCAAACGACAAGAGCACTATCTGAAATAGTGGCATAAATAACCATTTTTTCCCCCCTGTCTTGGGCACCAGAACCCACCTGGGATAGGCATTTTACTCATCACTTTGGGGTCTGGCCATGAGCAGAATCGCAAAGTTGCAAATGCAATTTTGGAGCAATAAGATTTGCCACCGCCACTGTAGGTAAGTCAGCCCGATCCTATTTGGAGGTGACTTGGCATTGGTGCGAACTGGTACAGTTATTACTGTTTCCAATGAAAGTGGCTCAGTAATATAAAATGGTATAAAATATTTATCCAAGGGCTTGACGACAGCTCACATCATACAACAGGTGTCCTGTCCTGCACTAATCCTTGTTATCACCTTGTCATTGTCATAACGGCACAGAAGGAGGCCATTCGGCCCATCGAACCCATGCCGGCTCTCTCTAGAGCAATCCAATCAGTCCCATTCCCACGCTCTATCCCCGTAGCCCTGCAAGTTTATTTCCCTCAAGTGCCTATCCAGTCTCCCCTTGAAAACATTGAGTGTCTCCGCTTCCACCACTTCCGTCGGCAGCGAGTTCCAGTTCCTCGCCACTCGCTGTATAAAAAAGATTTTCCTCACATCCCCCCTGTATCTCTTGCCCAAAACCTTAAATCTGTGTCCCCTAGTCCTTGTACCATCAACTAGTGGGCAAGTAGTCCTTGCTGGCCTTCATTGGCTCCCTGTCCCTTGACATGTATAAATTTAAAATCCTTATCCTTGTTCATAAATCTCTCCATTGCTTTGCCCTACACTGCCTCTGTAAGCTCCTCCTCCTCCCTAAAACCCCTCCTGAACACGCCACTCTTCTGATTGTGGCCTTCTACTCATCCCTCCCTTCCATCATCCCAAGGCAATTACAAAGGTATGAAGACAGAGTTGGCTAAAGTAGGCTTGGAAAATAGATTAAAAGGTAAGATGGTAGATAAGCAGTGGCAGACGTTTAAGGAGATATTTCATAACTCTCAACATGGATATATTCCAGTGAGAGAAAAAGACTCTACAAGAAGGATGAACCATCCATGACTAACTAAGGAAGTTAAGGATGGTATCAAATTGAAAGAAAAAGGCATACAATGTTTCAAAGATTAGTGGTAGGCCAGAAGATTGGGAAATGTTTAGAAACCAGCAAAGGATGACTAAAAAAAAAAAGAGGGAAAAAATAGATTGCGAGTAAACTAGCAAGAAATATAAAAACAGACAGTAAGAGCTTCTACAAGTATTTTTTTTTAAATTCATTGATGGGATGTGGGCGTCGCTGGCTGGCTAGACCTGCATTTAGTGCCCATCCCTAATTGCCCTTGAGAAGATGGTGGTGAGCCGCCGCCTTGAACCGCTGCAGTCCATATGGTGTAGGTACACCCACAATGCTGTTAGGAAGGGAGTTCCAGGATTTTGGCCCAACGACAGTGAAGGAACGGCGATACAGGTCCAAGTCAGGATGGTGTGTGGCTTGGAGGGGAACTTGTAGGTGGTGATGTTCCCATGCGTCTGCTGCCCTTGTCCTTCTAAGTGGTAGAGGTCACGGGTTTGGAAGGTGCTGTTGAAGGAGCTTTGGCGAGTTGCTGCAGTGCATCTTGTAGATGGTGCACACTGCAGCCACAGTGCGCCGGTGGTGGAGGGAGTGCCAATCAAGCGGGCTGCTTTATCCTGAATGGTGTCGAGCTTCTTGAGTTGTTGGAGCTGCACTCACCCAGGCAAGTGGAGAGTATTCCATCACACTCCTGACTTGTGCCTTGTAGATGGTGGAAAGGCTTTGGGGAGTCAGGAGGTAAGACACTCGCCGCAAAATTCCCAGCCTCTGGCCTGCTCTTGTAGCCACAGTATTTACATGGCTGGTCCAGTTCAGTTTCTGATCAATGGTAACCCCCAGGATGTTGATAGTGGGGGATTCAGCGATGGTAATGCCATTGAATGTCAAGGGGAGATGGTTAGAGTCTCGCTTGTTGGAGATGGTCATTGCCTGGCACTTGTGTAGTGCAAATGTTACTTGCCACTTGTCAGCCCAAGTCTGAATGTTGTCCAGGTCTTGCTGCATATGGACACGGACTGCGTCAATATCTGACGAGTCTCGAATGCTGCTGAACAGTGTGCAATCATCAGCGAACATCCCCACTTCTGACCTTATGATGGAGGGAAGGTCATTGATGAAACAGCTGAAGATGGTTGGGCCTAGGACACTGCCCTGAGGAACTCCTGCAGTGATGTCATGTGATTGAGATGAATGACCTCCAACAACCACAGCCAACTTCCTTTGTGCTAGGTATGATTCCAACCAATGGAGAGTTTTCCCCTTGATTCCCATTGACTTCAGTTTTGCTAGGGCTCCTTGATGCCACACTCGATCAAATGCTGCCTTGGTGTCAAGGGCAGTCACTCTCACCTCACCTCTTGAGTTCAGCTCTTTTGTCCATGTTTGGACCAAGGCTGTAATGAGGTCAGGAGCTGAGTGGCCCTGGTGGAACCCAAACTGGGCGTCAGTTAGCAGGTTATTGCTGAGTAAGTGCTGCTTGATGGCACTGCCGACGACACCTTCCATCACTTGCTGATGATTGAGAGTAGACTGATGGGACGGTAATTGGCCGGGTCGGATTTGTCCTGCTTTTTGTAGACAGGACATACTTGGGCAATTTTCCACATTGCCGGGTAGATGCCAGTGTTGTAGCTGTACTGGAACAGCTTGGCTAGGGGCGCAGCTAGTTCTGGAGCACAAGTCTTCAGTACTATTGCTGGAATGTTGTCAGGGCCCATAGCCTTTGCAGTATCCAGTGTCTTCAGCCATTTCTTGACATCACGTGGAGTGAATTGAATGGGCTGAAGACTGGCATCTGTGATGCTGGGGACCTCGAGGAGGCCGAGATGGATCATCCACTCAGCACTTCTGGCTGAAGATAGTTGCAAATACTTCAGCCTTGTCTTTTGCACTCACCTGCTGGGCTCCACCATCATTGAGGATGGGGATATTTTTGGAGCCTCCTCCTCCTGTTAACTGTTTAATTGTCCACCACCACTCACGACTGGATGTGGCAGGACTGCAGAGCTTTGATTTGATCCAATGGTTGTGAGATCGCTTAGCTCTGTCTATCGCATGTTGCTTCCGTTGTTTGGCATGCAAGTAGTCCTGTGTTGTAGCCTCACCAGGTTGACACCTCATTTTTCGGTATGCCTGGTGCTGTTCCCGGCATGCTCTCCTGCACTCTTCGTTAAACCAGGGTTGCTCTCCCGGCTTGATGGTAATGGTAGAGTGAGGGATATGCCGGGCCATGAGGTTACAAATTGTGGTTGAATACAATTCTGCTGCTGCTGATGACCCACAGCGCCTCATGGATGCCCAGTTTTGAGTTGCCAGATCTGTTCGAAATCTGTCCCATTTAGCACGGTGGTAGTGCCACACAACACGGTGTAGGGTATCCTCAACATGAAGACGGGACTTCGTCTCCACAAGGACTGTGCGGTGGTCACTTCCACCAATGCTGTCATGGACAGATGCATCTGCAACAGGTAGATTGGTGAGGACGAGATCAAGTAGGTTTTTCCCTCTTGTTGGTTCCCTCACCACCTGTCGCAGACCCAGTCTGGCAGCTATGTCCTTTAGGACTCGGCCAGCTCGGTCAGTTGTGGTGCTACCGAGCCACTCTTGGTGATGGACGTTGAAGTCCCCCACCCAGAGGACATTTTGTGCCCTTGCTACTCTGTGCTTCTTCCAATTGGTGTTCAAGATGAAGGAGTACTGATTCATCAGCTGAGGGAGGGCGGTAGGTGGTAATCAGCAGGAGGTTTCCTTGCCCATGTTTGAGTTGATGCCATGAGACCTCATGGGGTCCTGAGTATATAAAAAGGAAGAGAGTAGATAAAGTAAACGTTGGTCCCTTAGAGGATGAAACTGGGGAATTAATAATGGGGGAACAAGGAAATGGCAGAGACTTTGAACAAATATTTTGTATCTGTCTTCACAGTAGAAGACACTAAGGGGGAAAAATTGAGTCACTCCCCCTTTGGGGTGCTAACTTCGTAGCGCCCCCGCGGCCGAAATTCATCGGTAGCGCCCCAAGAGGGAAGCGGGGCGCTACTGGAAGCGTCCTTCCTCCCTCTTGGGGCACTGCGAGGGAATATCGCGGTGCTACGTGCCGCAGTACTGCAGGCCTTCCTCACCTTCGTAAAGGGGAGGGGCCTTGGGCAGCGCGACCCAGGGCCCAGCTGGGCCACCAGGGATCAGAGTGCCGGCAAAAGAGCCCAGCACTCGAAGTGCCGGGCTCACGGATGCGTGGCTGGCACTCCGCGGGGGGGCTGCTCAGGAGGCCGGGGATGGCAGAGGGGGCAGGTGCTGGCAGGCGGCCAGCAACAAAAATGGCCGCCTGGCACCTCCTTTAATTAGCGCTGCCCTGGCCGCAGGTAGGCCCCCCTGACCCCGTCAGACATAGTGTCCGGCGGTAAGTCAGGAGGTGCTACCGAAGATCGCAAACGGGGCGCTGCGCACGGCGATGACGTCATCGCCCGCAGCGCCGTGGGGCGCTAACCATTACCACCGCCACTAATCTCCCGCTGAATTTCGTAAGAGGGCGCTAACTGGAGGCGCAAAGCAACCGAATTTTTCCCCCTAAAAGCATCCCAATAATAGTGGAAAATCAAGGGGCCAAAGGGAGGGAGGAACTTAAAACAATCACTGTCACTAGAGAAAAAGTACTAGGCAAACAGGGATCAGTGCTGGGGCCTGGACTATTTACAATCTATATTAATGATGTGGATGAAGGGACCGAGTGTACCGTAGCAAAATTTGCTGACGATGCAAAGATAGGTGGGAAAGCAAGTTGTGAGGAGGATACAAAGAGTCTGCAAAGGGATATAGATAGGTTAAGTGAGTGGGTAAAAATTTGGCAGATGGAGTATAATGTGGGAAAATGTGAGGTTATCAACTTTGGTAGGAAGAATAGAAAAGCAAAATATTATTTACAGTAAATGGAGAGAGACTACAGAATGCTGCGGTACAGCAGGATCTGGGTGTCCTCGTACATGAAACGCACAAAGTTAGTATGCAGGTACATCAAGTAATTAGGAAGGCAAATAAAATGTTGGCCTTTATTGCAAGGGGGATGGAGCATAAAAGTAGACAAGTCTTGCTACAACGGTACAGGGCGCTGGTGAGACCACACCTGGAGTACTGTGTGCAGTTTTGGTCTCCTTATTTAAGGAGGGATATACTTGCATTGGAGGCAGTTCAGAGAAGGTTCGCTAGGTTAATTCCTGAGATGAATGGGTTGTCTTATGAAGAAAGGTTGAGCAGGTTGGACCTATACTCATTGGAGTTTAGAAGAATGAAAGGAGACCTTATTGAAACATATAATTCTGAGGGGGCTTGACCAGGTAGATTCTGAGAGAATGTTTCCCCTCGTGGGGGAATCTAGAACTAGGGGGCATAATTTCAGGATAAGAGGTCGCTCATTTAAGATGGAGATGAGAAGGAATTTCTTCTCTGAGGATCGTGAATCTTTGGAATTCTCTACCCCAGAGAGCTGTGGAGGCGGAGTCAGTGAATATATTCAAGGCGGAGATGGACAGATATTTGAGCTACAGGGGAGTCGAGGGTTATGGGGAATCGGCAGGAAAGGAGTCGAGGCCAAAATCAGATCAGCCATGATCTTATTGAATGGCAGAGCAGGCTCGAGGGGCCAAATTGCCTACACCTGCTCCTATTTCTTATGTTCTTATGACTGATGTCGGTTGTATTGGTCCTGCTCTATGAAACGCTCTTTCTGTAGAACTCTTTACCTCTCCATCTCTCTCTTCGCCTTTAAAATCTTCTCAAAACACGTCTCTTCAGCCCAGTATTCCACCACTTCTAATTACTCTGTTCCTTGCTCAACGTTCATTCCCAATGTCCAGCAACTTTGGACGTTTTCTAAGTTAGGCAAGAAACAAGTTGAAGTTGAAGTTTTTGCCTTTAACCAGATAAAGCACCAGTACTATGCTCACTTGTGTAGTGTAAACTTACCGAGTGCTACAACTGCATTTTATTATATAAATTTTCATTCAGAAAAACAACAATTCTCTTGTCAAGTTAATGTGCGGTTTTGTTGCACAGTACTTGGGTTATTCAAATAGGCAAGCTCATGTAGAGAGCCATAAACTTAACACTGATCAAAGCAACAAGGAGTCACTTGATTTGGCTAAATCAGTGAAGTAATGAAGATCTTGGCCCGTATTTTCCAATCAGAGGCTTCCTGTGTGCGGAGGCCTCCGATCTGGAAAAAACCTACACCCTTACCCGAGGGCTCCCGAGGTCTGGACTCTTCCGATCCTGGGCCTCCCCTGGTGTGTGCGTACGCGCAGAGGCTCAGGTATCCCAGGGGCACAGGCGGTTCGCAAGCGTCCCTGGGATCACGTGGGCCAGGCGAGCCATTGGGAGAAGGGAATCCCCAGGTCAAAAGTATGAATGGGGATCACTGAAAAAAGACACTACAACATTAAATTTAAAAAAAAATTTAAACCACATTTTTAAAATGAGTTAAAATTACATTAAATTAAATATTTTAAACATTTAAGTTTTTGAAAAAAATAATTAAAGTTTTTTACAGGGCTAAAAATAAAATTATCTTTTTTAAAAGTATTTTTACATTATAAACTCTTATGCCTGCTTTTACCAGGTGTAAGATTTTTTAAGGGATTTCAGCAGGCGGAGGTTCTGCAGGAAGTGGAACATTCCACCCGCAGTGGCCCTTCTCCAGGGCAGGCATCCGATCTGTCAAGAACATTCTTGACAAATCGGAAGTGCCGGTTTTCAGCGCATGCGCTTCGCATGCCTGAAACCGGCACTTGCGAGGTCCCTACGGGTGTGTACACAGCTCGTACCCACCCGTAGGGATCGGAAATTACAGGTCCTTGTCTGCATAGAGAAGGGTCTCTCAGAGTTGGGTTGTTGCCCTATGGGATTTTAAGGGCCCAGTCCAAGAGGAAAAAGTCCTTTATAAAAGGCAATATACAGTACTGATACTGATGATGGAAACATAGAACATAGAAAAATAGGAGCAGGAGTAGGCCATTCAGCCCTTTTTGAGCTTGCTCCGCCATTCAATATGATCATGGCTGATCCTCTATCTCAATACCATATTCCCGCTCTCTCCCCATACCCCTTGATGCCTTTTGCATTTGGAAATCTATCTATCTCCTTCTTAAATATATTCAGTGACTTGGCCTCCACAGCCTTCTGTGGTAGAGAATCCCATAGGTTCACCACCCTCTGAGTGAAGAAATTTCTCCTCATCTCAGGCCTAAATGTCCTACCCCGTATCCTGAGACTGTGACCCCTTGTTCTAGACCCCCCCCAGCCAGGGGAAACATCCTCCCTGCATCCAGTCTGTCTAGCCCTGTCAGAATTTTATACATTTCAATGAGATCCTCTCGGAAACAAAATCAGAAAACACTGGAAACTCACTGCAGGTCAGTTAGCATCTGTGGAAAGTGCAGATAAGGTAACATTTCAAGCAAATTACCCTTCATCAGAACTGAAAAAGATGAAACGTGAACAAGCATGGAACATTGCTGTGTTAAAATTGGCTGCTGTGTTTGCCTACAAAACAACAGTGAATACACTTCAAAAGTAATTCAGGATAGCGATTGGGAACAAGAGCTCTGACTTGTTTTCCTCCACCTTCTCTAATAAAAAGGCGATGTGCCCAATTGTGTAGCCCCCAAACTGCTGCTCCAACTGAGATCAGTATAGTTCAGTACCATTTACACATTGGGCCACCAGAGTTATTGTTTTACAAAAAATTGTTTAAATTAAACTTGAATAATTTATATTTAACAAGCTTTACATCTTTTGTTAGATGGTGACTTTGTAAAGATGCACTAGCTGCTTGGTCCAAGAACTGTTAATTTTATGAACATCATAATTGATTAACCTCGCATTTTAAGTTTCAGTGAGCATTTCAAATCTGTACCCTGGCTGTGAAAATGTCAGTGTAAGGAGCCGGAGCATGATGTTTGAACCAAGCCTAACCAAAGGCGTGCTGCAAGCTTTTGTTTCGCCTACGCACAATCTACACTATGCAATTGATGACCAGTCCACTAAAGCTATTGACATACAACATGCTAATGTTAATGGTAAGAAATGTCTGCTTTACTACAGAACTGAAAACTTGGAACTCATGACCTTTTTACTGGCTGCTTGCTTACTAGGTTTAAATACAATGCTGCTATGAATTCTAAAGCAATTTTTATATAGAAGATATTTAATTGCTTTTACTATTGTAAATCTCAATAGGCTTATTAACATAACTCGAGCTTTTTAGCTTTTGTACTGCATTGTGGCGTATAACATTGAATAGGTGAAGCAGCATTTTAAAAGCATTAATTGCATTTGCAGTACATCATTAATTTAAGGTTAATTGAACACTTTTTTACCTCAAGACCTCAGCAGATCAATTTGTGACGTGTGAGCAGCAATTACTTCTGGCAGTTTGTTTAAAAATATTGTAGCATTTATCAAGCAAGTGATTGCCTGATGGTGGTGAGTAGCTGAGCCATTTAATAGGGAAGGAACCAGATTGAATTCCCACTCCAAACTTGAGTTAGCTGACCTTAGCCAGCATAGCTGCAGGGATCTTGCAGTGGTCCTCGGTACAGATGGTTTAGGGAGAGGGAAATCGGCTGGAGGTCCTGCTTCGGATGGCTATACAAGGATCCCTGCTGGAAGCAGGCATGTGTGAGAATCTGGTGAAGGCATGTCGTGGCTTGGATGTGATGCTGCCTACAGTCAAATAACCTGCAAGCAATCATCCTCAAAACTCAAATGAAAATGTTTGCTTGGATGTGATGTTAGAGGGCTGGGGAACTGTCCCAGCAAAAGTCAGAACCTTCAAAAGGGTGAGAAAATAGATCTGATCAACTTAGAAATAGTATGCCAACTAATTTTCATGTTTCAGTCCATGTAGCTGCCTTCTGGGCTTTCACTGACAGTTTCTCAGCGCTGCTTTTCTGAATGAGTTCTTGGATTATTGTTTAAATTGTTGCCACTGTCTTGATTGCTCAGCAATTTTAAATAGTAAAATTAATGGCACTGTTAACCCATATATCTTTTTTAAACTGTTATTGATCACCTCAGGATAATTGAAGCATTTCAACCACTATTTTTTAGGTGTTGGTGATTTTAATGTCTGGGAGTTCTCTGGCAATCCTGCCTACTACTGCTGTTATGATTATTTTGCTACAAATGACTCCACTGCTATCCACATGGTGCTTTTCAGTCTAGAGGAGCCGTATGAAATGCAACTGAATCAAGTGACCTTTTGGCTCAATTTCCTCAAATCTGTAATCCCAGCAGAAGAGCCTATAGGTAAGGTTCAAGCCATGCACTACTTACAGAACACGTTCATATGCAATCATGGTTGTAGAGAAAGGAAGCATTAAAGACATTCAAAATAAGATTGCATAAGATGGGAATTGAGTTTACTATAAGTATGAGAATCAATGGGTCAAATGGCCTTTTCTCATCTTTGACGTTTCTTTATATTCTTTAAAAATCACACTTGTTGAGTATAGTAAATACAGGAAACTTCACGATATCCGGCACCGACGGGACCGAGCTGCTGCCGATCTATCAAAACTTCCGGATAGACCAGCGCTAATGTTGAAGGATACGGAGGTTTTCATCTCCGTATCTGACAACAAACACTGTTGCTTAGCAACAGCTTGTAAACACTCGGCCCGTACCTTGGAAGCGTCTCTGAAGTTGTTGCTAAGCTACAGAGACGCTTTCCAGAGCCTGACTGTTTTTAAAAAAAAAAAAAAAAAAAAAATGCTGGAAGAAAAAAATGCTAGGAGAAGAAAAAAAACCTAACCAAAACGGCTGCTGATTTCTGCCGTTAGATCGAGGTTTCCAGACATACAACCTTCGGATAAACCAAAGTTTCCTGTACTGATTAACTTAGTATTTCCTCTTGTAAAGTCTCCAATAAAAGTTGTGTAGCTTTCTTTTTCTCTTTTCCCTATGTACTACAGTAATAGTACACCTAATATACTGAAGGATTTTTTAATCTAGAGATTTAAATTTTTTTTAAAGGACTGAAGACTAACAGAACCCCTGGGGTAGATAGCATATATCCTCAGGTGCTAAAGAAGATTAGGGAGGAAATCTGTGGCTCAAAGGCTACAATCATGAAGGAACCCTTGGATAGTAGTGAAGTTCCATGGGCATGGAAGCAAGCAATTGTACCTATATAGATTTAAAGTGTGGTGAACCTGATGCATACAGCTATAGTTCCAATAATCTGACAGTACAATAATGGAAACTATCTAAAGAGTAAGCTGGAGAAGTATATGGTCTTTCAGAAAGTTTTTGACAAAGTTCCATATGAAAACTTCTAATCAAACTAAGAGCTATGGGAATCCAAGGTAGAACATATGGGGCTGATAAGAAGTTAAAAGAAAGAGTAGTGTGTTGTGGAGTTCTGCAGGGATCAGTGCTTAAATCCCTGTCGTTTCTAACTTACATTAATGACCTGGTGAAACAATTTTAACCTTGTTAAATTTGAGACAACACTGGCAATGTGTAGAAACAGGTGCATTTAACAAATTGCAAGGTAATTGGATCAGTTTGCAAATGAAGACACACATGGCAAATTAAATTTAAAGTTGCCAGTTGTAAAAGTACTGTGCAAATATGTGGACCATAAATATACAATAATTCGAATGGCATTACTGCAGAGAGACTTTAAAGAGAACTGAAAATAACTTTTCTCATCATTTCCATGTCTGAACAATGTGTAGGGATTATTAAAGTTTTTAACCGATTTCCTCCATAAATTCCTGTATTTTTTGGGTTGTTGATCAGTTTTTTTTAATTGCCTCCCTGTAAAGACCTTCTGTTCTTGCCCACAGTAGTGCCTACCTTAAAGGTTTATAAACATTATGGCACTGAAATTGCGGTCTCCCTGACGGCGTACTCAGAGTATGCCGTCGTAATCCATTTCAATGATCCCGAAATCCAGAACTTGCGATCTGTCAAGGTACACCTTGACAGATCATCCGAACCGACTGTAAAATCAGTATCGCTGGCGCAGAGTTGGGCTATTTGCCCAATAACTGCCCTGCAATTGCCCACAAAAATCCTACGGCTGATGAAAGCAGGAGTGAGGCCTGCTTTCATCAGCGTAAGGGTGTATATATAAGCCTTAAATTAAACATTTAAAAATCAAAAATGATGCACATACACTTTAAATTAGTTTATGCAAATAAGATGTTTAAAATTATCAAAAAATTTAATTTTTATTGAGCTTGGTGCAATTAAGGGACTTATGAATAAAATTGAAATTCTGTACATTTATATTTTAGTATTGTAAATTGTATAATTATTTGGGGATTCCATTGCATATCATTAGGGGATTCCCTTTATAAATGATTGCAATGGAATCCTCCTTTGTCATTGGAGGACTGGGCCCTTGCTCTTGTCCAACAGGTTCGAGGCTCTTACTCCCTGTGAGGACGGGAATGGGGACTGCAGGGAGGATGAGCAACCTGGCCACAGCACCGTGGAACGAGGGGCCATTCAAGTGGGGGGAGTAAAAAGAAATGTTGTAGTGGTAGGGGATAGTATCATTAGGGGGATAGATAGGGTTCTTTGCAGCTGAGAGCGAGAGTCCCGAAGGTTGTGTTGCCTGCCCGGTGCCAGGGTTAAGGACATCTCTGGGCTGGAGAGAAACTTGGAGTGGGAGGGGGAGGATCCAGTTGTCGTGGTCCATGTTGGTACCAACGACATAGATAGGACAAGGAAAGAGGTTCTGCTGAGGGCGTATGAGCAGCTAGGGGCCAAATTAAAAAGCAGAACCACAACGGTAATAATCTCTGGATTACTACCTGAGCCACGAGCAAATTTGGCTAGGGTAAATAAAATCAGAGAGTTAAATGCGTGGCTCAA
Source organism: Somniosus microcephalus (assembly GCF_052327205.1). Classification (NCBI taxonomy): domain Eukaryota; kingdom Metazoa; phylum Chordata; class Chondrichthyes; order Squaliformes; family Somniosidae; genus Somniosus; species Somniosus microcephalus. The sequence continues at coordinate 120,307,388 of NC_140987.1, read as the reverse complement.
AGACTGGTGTGGGAGAAATGAGTTTTGCTTCTTGGGACACTGGCACCAGTACTGGGACAGGAGAGAGCTGTTCCGTTGGGACGGACTTCACTTGGCCAGTGCTGGGACTAGAATCCTGGCGAATCGAATAACTAGGGCTGTAGAGAGGGCTTTAAACTAATTAGTGGGGGGGAGGTTTCAAGAGAGCGAAAAATAAAAATGTCAACGGAGAAGGCAATAGAGCAAGGAAGCAGTGGGGGAATTAAAAACCAGAGCGTGTCAGGAAGGGACAGAATATATAAAGGTAAAGTAGTAAAGGGGGTAAAAGCAGGAATAAATTGTCACAAAACATATTTAAAAGTTCTTTATCTGAATGCACGCAGCATTCATAACAAAATAGACAAGTTGACGGTACAAATAACTACACATGGGTATGATCTGGTGGCCATCACGGAGACATGGCTGCAGGGTGACCACGACTGGGAACTAAACATCCAGGGGTATTTGACTATTAGGACGGACAGACAGGAAGGAAAGGGAGGTGGGGTGGCTGTGTTAATAAAGGATGGAATCACTGCAATAGTGAGAAATTATATTGGGTCAAAGGATCAGGATAGTGAAACGGTTTGGGTGGAGATAAGGAATAATAAGGGGAAAAAGTCACTAGTGGGCGTAGTCTATAGGCCTCCTAACAGTTGCAACTCTATTGGTCAAAGTATAAATCAGGAAATAGTTGGGGCTTGTAATAAGGGAACAGCTATAATCATGGGAGATTTTAACTTTCATATTGACTAGACAAATCAAATTGGGCAGGGCAGCCTTGAGGAAGAGTTATTAGAGTGCATTAGGGACGGGTTCCTTGAGCAGTATGTTACTGAACCAACCAGGGGGCAGGCAATCTTACATCTGGTCCTGTGTAATGAGACAGGATTAATAAAAAATGTCCTAGTAAAGGATCCCCTTGGAATGAGTGATCATAACATGGTTGAATTCCAAATTCAGTTGGAGGGTGAGAGTTGGATCTCAAACCAGCGTACTAAGCTTAAATAAAGGAGACTATGAAGGTATGAGAGCAGAGTTGACTAAAGTGGACTGGGAAAATAGATTAAGGTGTAAGACGGTACATAAGCAGTGGTGTACATTCAAGGAAATATTTCACAACTTTCAAGAAAAATATATTCCACTGAGGAAAAAGGGGTGTAAAAGAAAAGACAGCCATCCGTGGCTAAGTAAAGTAATAAAGGATAGTATCCGACTGAAAACAAGGGCATATAAAGTAGCCAAATCTAGTGGGAGGATAGAAGATTGGGAAGCATTTAAAAGCCAGCAAAGAATAACTAAAAGATTAGTTAAGAAAGGGAAGCTAGATTATGAAAGTAAACTAGCAAAAAATATAAAAACAGATAGCAAGAGTTTCTACAGTTATATAAAAAGAAAAAGGGTGGCTAAAGTGAATGTTGGTCCCTTAGAGGACGAGACCGGGAAATTAGTGGTGGGGAACATGGAAATGGCAGAAACGCTGAACAAATATTTTGTATCAGTCTTTACAGTAGAGGACACTAAAAATAGCCCAACACTGGACAAACAGGGGGCTATAGTGGGGGAGGAGCTAAACACGATTAAAATCACTAAGGAGATGGTACTTGGTAAGATAATGGGACTTAAGGCGGATAAATCCCCTGGACCTGATGGCTTACATCCTAGGGTCTTGAGAGAAGTAGTGGTAGGGATTGTGGATGCATTAGTGGTAATTTTCCAAAACTCCCTGGATTCAGGAAAGGTCCCAACAGATTGGAAAACTGCTAATGTAACGCCCTTATTTAAAAAGAGAGGTAGACAAAAGGCTGGAAACTATAGACCAGCTAGCCTAACATCTGTGGTTGGTAAAATGTTGGAGTCCATTATTAAAGAAGCAGTAACAGGACATTTGGATAAGCATAATTTAATCGGACAGGGTCAGCATGGTTTTATGAAGGGGAAGTCATGTTTGACAAATTTGCTCGAATTCTTTGAGGATGTAACAAACAGGGTGGATAAAGGGGAACCAGTGGATGTGGTGTATTTGGACTTTCAAAAGGCATTTGACAAGGTGCCACACAAAAGATTACTGCACAAGATAAAAAATCACGGGATTGGGGGTAATATACTGGCATGGGTGGAAGATTGGCTATCTAACAGAAAACAGAAAGTTGGGATAAATGGTTCATTCTCGGGTTGGCAATCAGTAACTAGTGGTGTTCCGCAGGGGTCAGTGCTGGGACCCCAACTCTTTACAATCTATATTAACGATTTGGAGGAGGGGACCAAGTGCAACATATCCAGGTTTGCCGACGATACAAAGATGGGAGGGAAAGCAGTGAGTGAGGAGGACATAAAAAACCTGCAAAAGGACATAGACAGGCTAAGTGAGTGGGCAGAAATTTGGCAGATGGAATATAATGTTGAAAAGTGTGAGGTTATGCACTTTGGCAGAAAAAATCAAAGAGCAAGTTATTATCTAAATGGAGAGAAAGTGCTACAGTACAAAGGGATCTGGGGGTCCTGGTACATGAAACACAGAAGGTTGGTATGCAGGTGATCAGGAAGGCCAATGGAATCTTGGCTTTTATTGCAAGGGGGATGGAGTATAAAAGCAGGGAAGTCTTGCTTCAGTTATACAGGGTACTGGTGAGGCCACACCTGGAATATTGCGTACAGTTTTGGTTTCCATATTTAAGAAAAGATATACTTGCTCTCGAGGCAGTTCAGAGAAGGTTCACTCGGTTGATTCTGGAGATGAGGGGGTTGACGTATGAAGAAAGGTTGAGTAGGTTGGGACTCTACTCACTGGAATTCAGAAGAATGAGAGGCGATCTTATCGAAACATATAAGATTGTGAGGGGGTTTGATCGGGTGGATGTGGGGAGGATGTTTCCACTGATGGATGAGACTAGAACTAGGGGGCATAATCTCAGAATAAGGGGCTGCCGTTTCAAAACTGAGATGAAGAGAAACTTCTTCACTCAGAGGGTAGTAAATCTATGGAATTTGCTACCTCAGAGAGCTGTGGAAGCTGCGACATTAAATAAATTTAAAATGGAGATAGACAGCTTCCTAGCTGATAAGGGAATTAGGGGTTACGGGGAGAGGGCAGGGAAGTGGACGTGAGTCTAGGTTCGGATCAGCCATGATCCTATTAAATGGCGGAGCAGGCCCGAGGGGCCGTATGGCCTACTCCTGCTCCTACTTCTTATGTATCCCAGGGCGCCAAACAAAATTGACCCTAACACTCCCATTATAGCATCCAGCTGCATTGTGAACATTTCCCTCCCTTATATCCTCCACTACCTTGAACTTTTTCGATAAATTAAGCTGAAGCATTGATATGGGTGCTACAGATGGCCTTGGCATTCTGTTACAAGAAGGAAAACCAGCCAGGGTTCATAGTCCTAATCACCATCCAGTGAGCTCTGTTGGCAGTGCACATATTGGGTGAAGAAGGGCTTGGGCTTGGCTGCAATACCTCCCTTCCCTGGTGTGGTCAAAGAGTCTGTTGAGCCTCACATGTGAATAATAACCACTTGGACAAATTACTGGAGGGCAACTGTTACAAGGAGTGTAGTGCAACAACTTGCATTTATATAACGCCTTTTAATGTTGTGAACGTTTCAAGCCACTTCACAGGGAAGGTGCAAGCACCAAGCAGGAGATGCTGAGTTTGGGAAGGCAGCTGGGAGCATGGTTGAAATGATCGGTTTTGAGGAGACTGTTGAAGGTGGATAGCGAGGTAGCAAAGTGTGAAACGGGGTTTAGGGAGAGAATTGGAGAGAGTCGGACTACGGTGGCCGAAAGCTCTGACACTAATGGCAGGAGGAAGAGATGCACAGGAGCCCTGCATCGGAAGGTCAAACGATGTGGGTTCAAGGAGGTTGCAAAGAATGGACAGGTCACATCCATGAGGGATTTGTAAATGAGAAGAATGCTGAATTCAATGCATTTGAGGATCGGAAGCAGTGGAGGTCGGTTGGAAAGGCCATGTAGAGAGTGCAGTGTTTGATAAGATGGATTAGGTCTTGCCAATATGAATTGCAGAAAGTTCTGGCTTGTGCAGGACAAGCAATCTGACAAAGGGGTAGACACTTTTAAAAGGAAAAATTGGTGCAAGGGAAAAAAACTTCTAGTTACCTAAAATGTATGCAGCCAAGCTGAAAACTACATTTAGATAGTTTATCTGTGTTGCAACATAGAAATTTCACATCATGCCACGTTCCCCAGCAGGTGGCACTAAAGAGCCATCAAAAAAAGCTATACAGTACATCAGTGTCGCAGCTTTTTGCCTTTATGGGGCATATACATAAATTGTTACTGTTATCTTACATATATCTCTGGATGCGAACAGAGAGTTCTATTTTGGGATTTATCCAGCAATGAGGCAAAAGCACGGAGAACTGCCCTTTCCACATTTGCATGAACCCATAAAATTCAAATAGAATAAGCTAGTGAGTAGAACTGGTTGCTGGAACTTTGTGGGATAGACTGCCAGGGCAGTTTGGATACTTCTGCTATACTACAACCATTAGTTTGGTAATCAGTTATAAATACCTAGTTTGTTCTTCAGATTAACATTTTTTCAGTTAACAAAACTGTTAAATGCAACCATGTGTATTTAACCATGACTTCTACAAACTCATTCTTTTGTTTTTGTAAAAGATGTATATGCAGTGGTGACTGTAAGCAAGTCCAGACATTTAATATTTAATAAAATGATACACTTCTCCTTTAAACATCACTGATTTTAAGTGTTTGGGCATCCTTCAAATGTCAAAAGCATCCGAGCTGAGAAAAGAGTAAAGGCTAAAGATAGTTGAGTGCTGGCCCCTGTTTACTCTCTGCTGAGCCACTTCTGAAGGTCACAATGTTTCCTTACGGTAAAATCCAATCACCTATAGTTTTTACTTTTTATGTGTTGATTGTAAAATTTATCAAACCATGAACTTGTCACTTGTTTCCTTGTTGAGAGTCCTACACTGTAGCTAAAGTGGATAGTTCATCTGTGTGGAAGTAACTGTATACCTGACACTCAAATGACAAATGGGTTGGAGTCACAATGAATATAAAAGTAATGATCAGTCTGCTTTGTGTTTATACTGAAAGTGAGTTATTTTCTTGACAGCTTTTGGTGGGAAGTTGAAAAGTCCTTTGCAGGTTGTTCTTGTCGCCACACATGCAGATATTGTAAACTGTCCCCGTTCATTTGGAGGGGAATTTGGTTATGACAAAGATCTGTCACTTCTAAAAGAAATAAAAAGCAGGTAAGTAGTCAGAGTCTTCTTAAACTGCCTTTTAAAGATTCCACTTTTTTCAATTGCTGGGTAAGGACCCCATCAATTCCTAGCTTGGTTCAGTTGGTAGCACTTTACCTGCCAACTTGTGGGTTTGAGCACAAAATCCAGGCTATCGCCATTACCAGAGGTGGCATTCTTAAAATCAGACATTCAACAGAGGCCCCCATCTGATCCCATGGTACTGTTTGAAGAAGAGTTCACAAGGAGCTCTCCTTGTGTCCTGGCCAACATTCATCCCTGAACCATTGCCACAAAAACAAATTCATTGTTCATCTCATTACTGTTTGTGGGATCTTGTTACATTTGCCTACATAAGTGCCTGCTCTTCAAGTGAAGTGCTCTGGGGTGTGAGAAATGTAATAATTCACTGGAGAATGACTGATACAAGTTACTTCTCAGTGACCTGCTACAAAAAGTGATACATTGAAGATTTGCCCAATCTTGGGACATGAGAATAATGTGAACTATTTCCCTTTTGTTATCATTTTTCCTGTAAAGAACTTAGCTGTTGTGGTTGTAACTGCTTAAACAATAGCTGTCGCCACTACTCATTACATCAATGGCAAATTAAGTTTCATTTTTAGAGGGATATTGTTGTGGAAAAACTTGGAGCAGGCCTGCAACATCAAAGCAATCTGTGACTGCTGGGGATAACTATATTTAGTCTTAAGCAATTTTTTTTACATACTTAGTAGCTGCTAGAATCCAGGCATCACCGTCTAGAGTTTCTCGCTATAAATCAGTTGGTTTTTGTTTTATATTTTTAACATTTATCACATTACACCGGTAAGGTGTAATTTGTTCAGTTTTGTTTTGTTGAAACTGTGAGTATTTATATTTGATTGTCCTGGGTAGGAGAGAAAGTCCAATTACATTCATATTGCTGCCAGTAACACTGAACTTTTTCTAAAATTTACTGATAAATTGTATTCCGTCAGGACTGTGATTTTTATAATGGCCTTGTACATTCTTAGGTTTGGAAACGATATGCAGATATCTGATAGATTATTTGTGCTGGACGCTGGTGCATCTGGATCTAAAGACATGAAGCTGCTACGAAATCACCTGCTAGAATTAAGGAATTCGATTCTTTCTGTAAGTATCCTATGCTATGTCCTGTAATTAAATGGATTGGGAGGGGAGAGGAATAGTAGAATTAAAGTATCCAAAATAAAAGTTCACGTGTCACCATGTGCGTTGGACAGTTCGGTTTCTCCCGATCAGTAAGTCTTCCTGATTTTTGAGATGTTCTCAGTCTCGCAGAAAATGATCCAAAACATTTTTGTAAATTTGTGCACTAATTTTACCCTTGCATACAGTGTGTTTTTATGTACTTTGCTTCAGCAAGAGTCAGCACCTTTAGGAGAGGAAAGGAAGAACAGTTCCACTGATGCCACCTACAATATCTAAACTTGCATAACCATACATGAGCCTAGATATTGACCACGGAAGGCATCAGAAAAATCCAGATACTGTGCAGGAGAAACGTATTTGTAGGCAGCACATTTAGAATTCTACAAACGCCTTCCAAATGCTGCCCCCATCTGCACCCACTAATACAGGTAGACTATCCTTTATCCGAAAACCTCTAAAAACCGAAAGTTTTTTCGTTCAGCGTAAGTCGTGCGCACGACATGACCAGAGTGGCGCACGACTTACGCTGAGCAGGGCAGAGGGTCACAGAGTTCCCTCCTGGGTAGGAGATTGCAGGCCGAGCCGGGCAGTGTGAAGGAGGTACCGGGACAGTGAACCCAACAATACAGCGGCCCGTCCGATATTCTTTTCTCCTCCACCCCGACCACCCAAACCGAACCGCGGCCCGTCCGATATTCTTTTCTCCCCCCCCCCCCACCCAACCCGAACCGCGGCCCGTCCGATATTCTTCCCCACCCCACCCGACCCGACCCGAACCGCGGCCCATCTGATATTCTTTTCTCCCCGCAGCCCCCCCCCCCCCCCCCCAACCTGAAACATGGCCCGTCCAATATTCTTTTCTCCCCCCCCCCCCCCCCCCCCCCCCGACCTGATTTGCGGGCCAGCTTAGTAGGAGTCAGCCGATATCCGGCTTTCCAGAGAAGCAGGAAGGGGAATGAGACACGGAACAGTCACAAGAGGTAGCCTGAACTTTTAAAATTTATATTAAATACAAATTTCCCAGTCTTATAATAATACCTTCTGAAATCCGAAAAATTCCAAAAACTGAAACTCAGCTGGTCCCAAGGCTTTCGGATAAGGGATAGTGTACCTGTAGTTCATTGTTTGGGTTCCTTGGAAATGGTTGATTTTTTTTTTACATTAAATAGGCTGCATTCTGGTTAATTTACTTTTTTTTTTACTTCAAAATTAATTTGATTTGTAATTTAATTTTTAAAAAGTGAAAAATAAACGCTATTTTGATTTATCCATATTCACAAGACCAACCAGACCTCACTTTCCCAAAAGCTACCTCAAAGTCATTCTTCCCTTCATAGTGGCACTACAATTTCACCTTCAAGAGTTTCATCTTCCCTCTCCAACTCCTCTTTTCCCCCCCCCTTCCCCTCCAGTTAAAAGAAAGGCGTGCATTTATATAGCACCTTTCGCGACCAACTGACGTCCCAAAGTGTTTTACAGCCAATGAAGTACATTGTTTTTTTTAGTGTAGTCACTGTTGTAATGTAGGAAACGCGGCAGCCAATTGGTATACAGCAAGCTCCCACAAACAGCAATGTGATAATGACCAGATAATCTGTTTTAGTGATGCTGGTTGAGGGATAAATATTGGCCAGGACACCGGGGATAACTCCCCTTCTCTTCAAAATAGTGCCATGGGATCTTTTACGTCATAGAAACATAGAAGATAAGAGCAGGAGTAGGCCATTCGGCCCCTCGAGCCTGCTCCGCCATTCAATGAGATCATGGCTGATCATCCAAATTCAGTACCCTGTCCCTGCCTTCTCCCCATATCCCTTGATCCCTTTAGCCTTAAGACATATATCCAACTCCTCCTTGAATATATTTAATGAACTGGCCTCCACCGCCCTCTGTGGCAGAGAATTCCACAGGTTCACCACTCTCTGGGTGAAGAAATTCCTCCTCATCTCTGCCCTAAATGGCTTACCCCTTATCCTTAGACTATGACCCCTGGTTCTGGACTCCCCGGCCATCGGGAACATCCTTCCTGCATCTAGTCTGTCCAGGCCTGACAGAATTTTATAGGTTTCAATGAGATCCCCTCTCATTCTTCTAAACTCCAGTGAGTATAAGCCCAATCGACACAATCTCTCCTCCATACGTCATTCCTGCCATCCCAGGTATCAGCCTGGTGAATCTTCGCTGCACTCCTTCCATGGCAAGAACATCCTTCCTCAGATAAGGCGACCAAAACTGCACACAATACTCAAGGTGTGGTCTTACCAAGGCCCTGTACAACTGCAGCAAGACATCCTTGTTCCTGTACTCGAACCCTCTTGCTACGAAGGCCAACATACCATTTGCCTTCTTAACTGCCTGCTGCACCTGCATGCTTACCTTCAGCGACTGGTGCACAAGAACACCCAGGTCTCTTTGCACTTCCCCTTCTCCCAATCTATTGCCATTCAAATAATAATCTGCCTTCCTGTTTTTGCCACCAAAGTGGATAACCTCACATTTATCCACATTATAGTGCATTTGCCATGTTTCTGCCCAATCACCCAACCTGTCCAAATCGTACCTGAGTTTCACGACATCCTCCTCATAGCATACCCTCCCACCCAGCTGTGTGTCGTCTGCAAATTTGGAGATATTACAGCCAATTCCCTCGTCCAGATCATTAATATATATTGTGAACAGCTGGGGTCCTAGGACCGATCCTTGTCCCACTAGTCACTGCCTGCCACTCGGAAAATGACCCGTTTATTCCAACTCTTTGCTTTCTATCTGCCAACCAGTTCTCTATCCAAGTCAATACCTTGCCTCCAATCCCATGTGCCTTAATTTTGCACGCTAATCTCTTATACGGGACCTTATCGAAAGCCTTCTGAAAGTCCAAATACACCACATCCACTGGTTCTCTTATCTATTTTACTAGTTACATCCTCAAAAAATTCCAGTAGATTAGTCAAGCACGATTTACCTTTTGTAAATCCATGTTGACTTTGTCCGATCCTGTCACTGCTTTCCAAGTGCTCTGCTATTACATCTTTTATAATGGACTAGCATTTTCCCCACTACTAATGTCAGGCTTACCGGTCTATAATTCCCCGCTTTTTCTCTACCACCTTTTTTGAATAGTTGGGTAACATTAGCTACCCTCCAATCCATGGGTACTGTTCCAGAGTCTATAGAGTTCTGGAAGATGACCAGCAATGCATCTACTATCTCCAGGGCCACTTCCTTAAGTACCCTAGGATGTAGATTATCAGGCCCTGGGGATTTATCGGCCTTCAATCCCGTCAACTTCCCCAACACCATTTCCCTACAAATAATGATTTCTTTCAGTTCCTCCCTCTCATTAGTCCCTATGTTCCCCGACATCTCTGGGAGGTTATTTGTGTCCTCCTTTGTGAAGACAGAACCAAAATATGTATTTAATTGGTCTGCCATTTCTTTGTTCCCCATTATAAATTCCCCTGATTCTGACTGTAAGGGACCTACGCTTGACTTCACCAATCTTTTTCTCTTCACATATCTATAAAAGCTTTTACAGTCAGTTTTTATGTTCCCAGCAAGCTTACTTTCATAATCTATTTTCCCCCTCTTAATTAATCCCTTTGTCCTCCTTTGCTGAATCCTACACTGCTCCCAATCCTCAGGTTTGCTGCTTTTTTTGGCCAATTTATGTGTCCTCTCTTTGGATCTTATGTTATCGCTAATTTCCCTTGTTAGCCACGGTTGAGTCACCTTTTTTAAATTTATTTTTATGCCAAACTGGGATGAACAAATTCTGTAGTTCATCCATGCGATCTTTGAATGTTTGCCATTGCCTATCCACCGTCAACCCTTTGAGTGACATTACCCAATCAATCCTACCCAACTCTCATCTCATACCATCATAGTTCCCTTTATTTAAATTCAGGACCTTAGTCTCTGAGTCAACTACTTCACTCTCCATCTTAATGAAGAATTCTATCATATTATGATCGCTCCGACCCAAGGGGCTTCTCACAACAAGATTGCTAATTAATCCTTTCTCATTGCATAATACCCAGTCTAAGATGTCCTGATCCCTAGTTGGTTCCTCGACATATTGGTCCAGGAAACCATCCCGTATACACTTCAGGAATTCCTCCTCCACAGTATTGTTACTAATTTGGTTAGCCCAATCTATATGTAGATTAAAGTCACCCATGATGACTGCTGTGCCCTTATTGCACGCTTCTCTAATTTCCCTTTTAATGCCATCCCCAACCTCTGCATTACTGTTTGGGGGTCTATACACCACGCCCACTAATGTTTTCTGCCCTTTGGTATTTCTCAGTTCTATCCATACAGATTCTACATCATCAGAGCTAATATCCTTCCTTACAATTGTGTTAATCTCTTTAACCAGCAATGCTACCCCACCTCCTTTTCCTTTTTGCCTATCTTTCCTGAATATTGAATACCCCTGGATGTTGAGTTCCCAGCCTTGGTCCCCCTGGAGCCATGTTTCCGTAATCCCAATCATATATTCATTTACTTCTATTTGCGTCCACCTGAGAGAGCAGACGGGGCCTCGGTTTAACGGCACCTCTGACAGTGCAGCACTTCAGTGCTGTACTGGGATGTCAGCTTAGATTTTTGTGCTCAAGTCTCTGGAGTGGGACTTGAACCCATAACCTTCTGACTCAGAAGTGAGGATGCTACCAACTGAGCCACAGCTGACACTTACAGTTGCATCTCAAGCTCAAGCTTCAACATCTTGCCCAGTCTAGCAGTGCTGAAGCCAATTGCACCCTGCTGACGTCAGTTAACTCAGTACGGACCAGGCAACTAACTTGGTCTGTATGGCTAGGTAACACCCTGCAGGTGCATTTACTTCTATGCTGTTGTTTATACCTCCGTATTTCCCGTAGTGATTTTGAAACCAGTCACTATTGCTAAAAGATCTCCCTTAAAATGCACACTGCAATTTAGCTTCTAATATTATAAAAGGTCTTACTATAGTAAAAGTAATTGTGTGGTAGGGATGGGGTTAATTTGGTTCAGGCTCCCCCCACATCACACTGCCGATTTGGGCATGATACACAAATGGGGCTATGCGAGCATCCTGAAGTTTAGTGAAACTTTCCACAGAACTATTCTGCTTCCTTTACTTAGATACACAATGTGGTACAAGTCCCAACTCCACATCGGGGAAGTGGAAGGGAAACATTGTTTAATGCATCCATTTGCTGGCCAGGTTATACTGTGCACACTGACTAATCTCTGTTTCTGTCATGGGGCCAAACAGCTTCCTCGTCTGATAGGCAAACACAAACAATAATGTTGTAGCAGATTGTGACTTGTAATGGATTCTGTGCACAGTCAGCACAGAACAAGTCTTCCTGAACCTGACATCAGTGACCCTGCCAAATTTACATTGAGATTTCTGCTAGCTGCCCAAATCTGCCCTTCAGGAATCAGCAGCTCAAATGCCCTGCTGATACCAATGTTAAAGCTGCTTTAGATTGGTGCTTTCACAACAGACACTGAGTGCAAGACCACTGCCTTCAGTTGGCCTCGCTCTGAGATGGTTGAATGACCTACAGTTCTGTACATTTTAGTACCCTGTTTGCAATTTGAACAACGTGAACGGAGCACTAAAAATCAAGTAGCAGGTGAGCATGTTCCAAAGGCTGTGTCCAACCACTGATGCTGTTTTATTTGATTGTCACAAACCCTTCAGCTTTAGTTGTTTATCCTCTGACTATTTGCTACAACGCCCTAATTAAAAATCAACAGTACTCTGTCGTGTTCAAAGAATATATTTTTGGACTTTATTACTGCTTCTTGAAAGTTGTCCTTTAGTGTTTCCATACTGCGGGTAAACCTCTCCCGCATTTTCCTTCCATGTTTCCTGTGTACAGAACTGTGAACATATCAACTATTGAAACAATAAAACTGTTTGCAAGGTTTTTTAGTTTTTGTTGCTTGTATACAGGAATTTTTAAATTTGACATTTTATTTTATAATATTTGGTGTTTACTCTCGTATTGTCTTTTCCTCCTGTTGCTTTGTTTCTTTTTGCTGTTTTTTTGCCACTTTTCTCATTCTACTCTCCATCCTTTTACCTTTTCACTTTCTTTTATCTTCCCCCCCCCTTGTTCCTGCTGCCTTAGAAGCTGATATGGATACCCTGATTATACTACAGAACTGTTTCCACTGGAAGTGGTTTGGAAATTTGAGTCACATTTGCCCTGTTTATACTGTGAGCCACATTCAGCAACGCTTAACTAATTGCTCATAAGATCTCTGGTGTGTGTAGAGTTAGCTGGTCTCTCCCAAAGTGGCTGTAGGACATTACAGTTGGCCTCAGTACCCTTAGGTTAGGGAGGGGAAGCATCAGTCCGGGTTCTTGCTCATTATCCATTAACACTGCAGGAAGTACCTATATCATGATTGGGCTCTAATGTGATGCACTCTGTGGTCAAATAGTCAGCCTCACTGTCACTCAGTGTCCAGGTTAACCATAAAGATTAGAAATTTGGGAGCACTACTATTCCCAAGTTTCTGTATACCTAGACAGTGAGTGTCAGAAAGCTGCTTGACCATGGGGGACATCAGAGTCAAAACTGATCATGTTCTGACATGATGTCTGCTTATGTCATTTGGTAGCAATAGTAAATTAAACCCTGTTTGATTTCTCCCACCCTCCATTTCCTGAGCCCAGGCATGGAGGGCAATTGTCATTCATGCCTCCCTACTCTCACGCAGACCGACTTCACAGCCTGGGCCCTTCCTTTTCTGTATGGCTTGGCTACTTGCTGGCAGTGCAATCGACAACTAGACCTAGAGGCCTTGACAAAGGGACTTTTAATTTGTTTGGCTGCTCAATAAAGCTTTTGGACTTTGTACATACTTTGAAGCATACAATACTTCAAGCATTTTGATGTTTAAAAATCAAAATGCCTTTAAAGCTAAAGCATCTGCATCTTATTGGGGAAGAACTCGAGGAGAAAAAAGTGGTCTTTTTACCTTTGCAAATCATTTTAATAGAGGATTAATACATATACCTCATGCTGACCAAATAGTTTGTTGTGTGAATGCACTGCTTTATACAGTCCTGAGCCACACAAATCAGGAAGGGCCCAGGCTAGGGAGGGAAAAATCAGGCCAGTTTCCAGCTCCTGAATGTTGTTCGCTAATTCATGCGTCATTATATGAGGACAGGATTGGACTCTGATGTGATGATCCCATAGATGAATAGAGGAGGAATCACCGGCTAGGCTCTCACAAAAGGAAATGGCATCTTCAAGAAGTGCCTGAAGGCTGCTGGTGCCTATGGAATAATGCCACGGTGTGAGTCATCACCTTCCGGAGAAGTGGGAGAAAATTGGGAAAATGCACTTTATTATGAGACTTTATATTAATTGGTTGTGTAGAAGTCACGATCTGGGTACAATTATTACAATATTGTTTTCAAAATCTGCTTGCAACATTCTATTATCCTATCCGATCGTAACAGAGCAATGTATATGTCTTGGACCTCTTTTAGGCTTGTCTACCCATGACATTCCTTTGTGAGAAAATCATCTCTACACTGCCTTCCTGGAGAAAACAAAATGGGCCGAACCAGTTCATGTCATGGCAACAGTTTGTTTATGATGTTCAGGACCAAATTAATCCCTTAGTGAGTGAAGAAGATCTGAGGGAGATGGCCCAACAACTGCACAGTTTAGGAGAAGTAAGTGTGTTCTAGTTGTTTATAAGGAATTAAGTCCAGAAACAGCTATCTTTACGGTTAATTCACCATGCTTGACAAATGGCTTATTTTTCGCTAAACTTACTTCCCCATCTTTGTGAATTTAAATCACATTTCATTTATTATATGTAAATTGCCTGTGAAATTAAGTCTAGAAAATTTGCTATTTGCCATGTTGCCATTTTAATTGTGTTTAACAATATTCTTTCTATGTGTTTTCTTCATCATCTAATTATTAGATTATCATACCTACAGAGTGAGTACTAGCTACATGATCTGGCAGACAACGTTGTTCAAATGTATTACTAAAAATTTTTGTGGTGTGTGAATTGGGCCTTCAAATTGGCTAATGGCCTGGACTTGCACACTTATGTTGTTAGGAACCTTGAATGGCGCAATGAAAAAGGAAATTATGCAGGAAGTGATTTACGCCTTCACTCATGGCACTCCATAATTTTCCTAGCTTTTGCACCACTCCACCATTATCCCATGTTGATAACAGTTGGAAATTAATTTTCATAGCTTCGCCCCACCCTGAAAACTATAGCGATCGTGATTTTGCTACATTCCTGCCATTTTTCACATCACTGCCACTTGGAGGTAAAAATAATGGTGCTGGTGGCCTGGCAGCGGCGCATGTTATAGCAAATAGTGAATTTTTAAATCACTCAAACGATTAAACATGAGCCGGTCTGAGGCTAGAGAATGGGCTCCGTACACCCGTGGAATCTCAGTATTCACGTTATTGGGGGCGGGGGGAGAAGTTCGTTCGCACCCCCTTTGAGGCACTACATTTAGCGCCCCGTGCCATAAATTGAGTGGTAGCGCCCCAAGCAGGAGGCGGGGCGCTACTGGAAGCGCTCCCCCTCCTTTATGGGGTGCTACCATTCAGTATCGCAGTGCTATGTGCAACAGCGCCACGCACGTCACGCTGCAGTATTACAGGCCTCCCTCCCCTGATTAAAGCGGAGGGGCCTAGCGCAGCGAGCACCGGGGCCCTGCTGGACCACCAGGGAGCAGGGTTCCGAGGAGTGCCAGGCTGACCAATCGTGACCGGCACCCCGAAGCGGAAGGGGGTAGGTGCTGGCAGGCGGCCTAAAAAAAAGGCCGCCCGGCACCTGCCCTTTAATTTGCACCGCCGCGTCCACAAAAACGCCTCACTGACCCTGTCTGACATATTGTCCAGCGGTAGCTCAAGACACAACTAAAGATTGTGAGCGGGGCACTGCGCACAACGATGATGTCATTGCCAGCGGTGCAGCGCTGCGGGGCACTACCGCCGCCACTAACCTCCCGCTGGAGTTTGCGGAGGCGTTAGCAGTTATGCATCCCTGGGGTGCTAACTGGAGGAGCAAAGCAACCCAATTTTTTCCCCATGGTGTGCTCTAAACGGAAGCAGGCCGACCGATTCCACCGAGAAGACTTTAGATCCATCCAGTTGATGTATTTGTGGAATCGCTGGGACAAAAATGGCCACACTGCTTCTGATTCACTGCTATCGTCGCTGCAACATATTCTGATTACAAGAAAGTACAGGGGAACTTATCAACAGTGGAATCAGCGTGCTAGACAGCTAAATTTACAGTCTAGGTTGCCGATCTTGCTGTTGCAGGAAAATCTGGGCCATTGTGCCACTTTCATTCCATGAAACTTAGTCCAATTATAGCAGTGTCATGAGTGCTGAACACATCATTTCCTTAACACTGATCAGTCTGGTCAGAACAATGCAAGTCTTGCATGTTGTTCAGTTCAAAGGAAGTGTGTTGTTGCAATAATTCTGCAGTTAATTATTAATTTTATCTTTATTCAATCTCAACTAAACAACTAAACATTTTGTGGTAGTACTACACCTGACAATCCATCAATCTTGCACTTGTGACTGCTGTAAATCATTAAAAGCAGTGTGATAAAAAACTTTGATGGGATATGGAAGCAGGGTGGGAAAACATGATTAGGACTATTTGCTTGTGTGAAGCACAAATGCCGCCAGTGGCTACTTTTTGAGTTGTAACTTCTATATATTTCTATATAAATCCAATTCCATTATCTAGTCTCTTCCAAAAAAAACTATTAGTCTTACAAGAAAAATATAATTGTGGCATGTTGAGAGAAAATTTCAACATAGGTTTCACAGGTTAAATGGTAGTGTTTTGAGTCGCTTTTTAAAGAGCATCATCAGCAGTAGTGATCCCATTGCTGATGGCACTGGTTAGTGTAAAGCTGGAGATCTCTGGAGACCCAGATACTTATAGATCCTATAAACTGCCATCTGCTTATTTCTAAACCTCTGCATGCGTTGCACTTGTGCATGCGTTATAACGCAAGCAGAGGCATGTTGCTTGATGAATGCACGACAAGCAGACAACTGGAGCTCCCTCATTATAACTTAAATGAGAATTCCATGTACTTCAGGATGAAGAGATGAGTCTTGGATTGTGCCAAGGAATGTTACAACAATACAATTTTTAATGTTTTGTAAATGCATCATGACTTTGCTATGACCTCTTGAGCATGCAGAACCACAAAAACAGTGGCGTGTTGGGGCATAAACAGGTCATCAACAGATGTTGGTCAGGAGTGATTGCACCAGCTAAGATAAATGGGGGAAGTACACACAAGTTGCAGATCTCAAGTGCTGCTCTAAAACCTCTTTTAGTTAAGTTGAAACACTGGGAGGTATTGATCAGTCACTCTTATTTATAATACAACAACAACTTGTGTCTATGTAGAAAAAGTAGAAAAACTTCACAAGGCACTTGACAGAAGAGTCATCAGACAAAAATTAACACAGAGCCCTAGAAGGAGGTATTAGTATGGGCGACTAAAAGCATGGTCAAAAAATATGTCTTTTAAGGAGGGTGTTAAGGGAGGAGAGAGAAGTAGCAAGACAGAGAGGCTAGGGAGGTAATTTCAGAGCATAGGTCCTAAACGGCTGAAGCCACAACCGTCAGTGGTGGGGCAAAGGAACTGAGGGATGTACAACAGACCAGAGTTGAAGGAATGCAGAGTTCTTGGAGGGTTGTAGGGCTGGAGAAGGTAACAGATTGGGAAGGGCGAGACCATAATGGGATTTAAACAATAGGATGAGAATTTTAAATTTGAGAGATTGGGGGGGGGGGGATTCGGTTGATTTGCGGCTAAGAGGGCGCAACCAGGGCATAAAGCCCCGGGTGCAGCGCCGCTAAAGCCTCCCATGAAATTCAGCGGGAGGTTAGCAGCGGCGGTAACTGTTAACGCCCTGCGACGCTGATGTCATCGCCGTGCGCAGCGCCCCGGCCACGATCTTCAGTAGCACCCCCTGACTTACCGCCGGACGCTATGTCCGACAGGGTCAGGGGGGCCTACCTGCGACCGTGGGTGGCGCAAATTAAAGGGGAGGTGCCGGGCGGCCATTTTTGTTGCTGGCCGCCTGCTAGCACCTGTGCCCGTTGCTGTCCCCGGCCTCCTGTGAAGCCCCCCCAGCTGGGCCCCGGGTCGCGCTGCGCTAGGCCCCTCCCCTAGGGGAGGGAGGCCTGCAATACCGCTGGTATGGCGCTGCTGTACGTAGCGCCGCGATATTCACTCATAGCGCCCCCAAGAGGGAGGTGGGGCGCTTTCAGTAGCGCCCTGCCTCCCTCTTGGGGCGCTACCAGTGAATTTCGGGCGCAGGGGCGCTAACTTTTTTGGGGTGCTAAAAGTAGCCCCCTGTGAGACTGAGAATCAATGTGGGTCATTGAGCACAAGTGAAGGGTGAACAGGATTTGGTGCAGGATAGGAAACTGGCAGCAGAGCTTTGGATGAGCTGAAGTTTAAAGAGGGTGGAGGATAGGAGGTCGACCTGCAGAGCATGGGAATAGTTGAGTCTGGAGGTGGCAAAGGCATGGATGAGTATTTCAGCAGCAGATGAGCTGAGGCAGGGGTGGAGATGGGAGATGTCACAGAAGTGGAAATAGGCAGTCTTTGGAGAGTATATGGGGTCATAAACTCAGCTCAAAGTCAAATAGAATGCAGAGGTTGTGAACAGTCAGCTTCAACTTGAGACTGTACCTACGGAGGTGTATGGAATTGGTGGCAAGGGTATGAACATAGGAACAGGAGTATGCCATTCAATTAAATCATGGCTGATCTGTACCTCAACTTGATTTATCCAGCTTTGTTCCATATGCCTTGATACCCTTGTCTTAACAAAAGTCTATCTAATTTCAATTGACCAAGCATCCACAGCCAGGGGAACGAGTTGCAGATTTCCACTACCCTTTGTATGAAAAAGTAATCCCTCATTTCACTCATAAATGACCGAGCTCTGACTTAATGTTGTACCCCTTTATTCTGGCTTCCCCCCACCAGTGGAAATATTTTCTCTGTATCTGTCGAATCCCTTAACCATTTTAAACATCTCGATTATATTTCCCCTCGGCCTTTGAAACGCAAGAGAATACAACCAAGCTTATGCAACCTGTCCTCATAATTAAACCCTTTAAGCCTTGGTATCATTCTGGTGAATCTGCACTGTACCGCTTCCAAGGTCAATGTATCTTTCCTGAGGTGCGGTGTCCAAAACTGAACGCAGTACTCCAGATGGGGTCTGACCAAGACTCTGTACAACTGAAGCATCACTTCCTCACTTTTGAATTCCAACCTTCTTGCGATAAAGGCCAACATTCCATTAGCCTTTTTGATTGCTTTTTGTACCTGTACACTAGCTTTAGTGATTTCTATACATGAATACCAAGATCCATTTGCTGCTCCAGAGCTCCTAGTCTCTCACCATTAAGAAAATATTTTGATTTGTCTTTTTTGGATCCAAAGTGGATGACCCCTCACTTCCCCACATTGAACTCCATCTGCCATAGCTTTGCCCACTCACTTAGTCTGTCTGTATCCCTTTGTAACTTCCTGCCCCCATCCGCACAACTTACTGTGCCTCTTAACTTAGCATCATCTGCAAACTTGGATATACAACTCTCTCTTTGTTCATCGAGGTCATTATTATGTATGGTGAAAAGGTATGTAGTTTGTGGTAGGGGCCAAAGACAATGGCTTCGGTCTTCCCAATGTTTAACTGAAATAAATTGCAGCTCATCCAGGACTGGATGTTGGATGAGCAGTCTGACCGCACAGAGGTAGTTCAGGTGGTAGAGCTGGGTGTTGTCAACCTACATACCGAACCTGACTGCATGTCTTCAGATGATGTTGCCATGGGGCAGCAAGTAGTTAAGGAAGAGGAGGGGGCCAAGGATAGATTTTTGGAGGACTCCAAAGGTAACACTGAGGGGGCAGGAAGAGAAGCCATTGCTCTGACTGCGATCGGATAGGTAAGAGTGAAACTTAGTGAGGGCAGTTCCACTGAGCTGGACAATGGAGGCAAGGTTTTGGAGGAGGATGGTGTGGTTGACCGTGTCAAAGGCTGGAGAAGGACGAGGAGGGA
Organism: Somniosus microcephalus; assembly: GCF_052327205.1. Lineage (NCBI taxonomy): Eukaryota > Metazoa > Chordata > Chondrichthyes > Squaliformes > Somniosidae > Somniosus > Somniosus microcephalus. Next base: position 120,287,833 of record NC_140987.1, on the reverse strand, counting down.
CAGTGCACTACAGTCACAAAGGATGTATTTAGTGACTTTGAGTAGGGCAGTTTCAGTGCTGTGGCAATTATATAAGCTTGGTAAATAATATTTCCAAATGGAAATTTTGACTCTGCAAAACATGGTTTAAACATTAATTTTAGGAAATGCCTCGATTTCTTTGCAGTGCAATAGATGGAAGGAATTTCCTTCCTCCTTTTCTGAAGACACCGACTCATGCTGTGAAACACAGACACCAAGCAGCCCTTCAATATCTTGCCCATTCTTCATGTGTGAGTTAAACATTTGAGTATTGCTGTATGTGACTGGGAAGTATCACGACTGAGCCTGATCCTAACCCCACACACGTTTGAAGCAGGAATCACTTGTCTGTGAATGAATGACCAAGAGATCACCGGCTGGCTTGATGCTCATTGATCTCAGTCAGGGTGCTGCAGTTGGCTTCAACATCTTTGGGCTAGGGAAGGAAAAACATTTGGATAATATTGATTGCTATCTAATGTCAAATGTCCTTTCTGAAAGGCTGCATATAGGTTTGTAACATTATTGACATCACTTTTTTTGTCCTGTAACAATGAAGAAATCACACTTGTATTGAAGTGAGAATAATTTAATCATGATTTTCAATGAAGAGTCACACCTGAAACATTGCTATCTTTTTCTATGTTGCTGATTAACCTGGTGTGCTTTCGAGTATTTTCTTAATCTCATAATTTAATCACCGTCTAACTTTGTATCTTGTTACGATTTCATGTGCTCGGTTAGGCTGTGACACTTATCTCACAGAATGAGGTTAGTGTGGAATAAATAAACCAACACAGTGAATGGAAATCATGTGAACTCATGTACAGTGGAGCAGTTTATTACAACTAGTGAAGGGACTGACATCCGAAAGTTGCTTTTCTAGGTCATTGTTTAATAAATATGCTTGTGTGTTGTAATTAAGGAGAAACTGGATGGATTTTCTTGTGAGAAATGTGTGGAATATGTAATGTCTTTATAGAAGACCATAGAACATTGTTATTAGGCTCGAGGAAAACCACTTGCATTCCTCTTCCCAGTTATCATGAGGCTTTCAAAATAGTGGCAGTATTAGTATGAAAAGTAATTGTATGTTATGGGAGTGATGGCCAAATCTTAGATTTGATCTGAGATGCATACGCCAGCCCAAGATACATGAAAGGGAGATGGGAGAATCGTCCAAGCCGCTTTTCTATGAGAAGTGGAGCAAGCTTGTCCGCTAACAACCTATTCCTATTCAATATGGGACTAGCTGAAGTGCACTTGCAGAGAGCCAGTACAGGCTCGATGGGCCAAATGGCCGCCTTCCGTGCTGTAACTATTCTATGATTCTATGAATGTCTTCATCAGCGTTATATACATTTGACACGAGAGTGAATAAAGTGTTGACTAATGTATTACACTTCAAATTCAGATGGCAACCTGCAGCTAGCTCAGCAAATAGAATTGAGTACAGCAACTTCATAACTAAACACATACATAGAGACAGAGACCATTGCATTTTAAGAAAGGGAAGAACTTGCATTTATATAGCATCTTTCAGGACATCCCAATATGCTTTACAACCAACCAAGTACTAGATTATAGGATTATTAAGTCTCTGGAGTGGGGTTTGAACCCGGGACCTTCTGATTCTGAGGCGAGAGTTCTACCCCTACACCTAGGCTCAGTGGTAGCACTCTCGCTTCTGGAGTCAGAAGTTTGACGAATTATGGAATTTAAATTAATCTTTTTTTCAGAATTCTAAAAGGAAGTTTATAGATTCATACTGATAAATGTGGCTTGCCTTAACTCAACACCTGTGAGCCCAAAGAAAACCTACACAAAAGTAAATCTAATTTTGGGAATTCAAATGATTTGTTACAAACCACCTGAATTTCATTTTTGCAGTTTATCATCTCAATCTCTCAATGAGACGACTGCCTTTTAATCAAATTCATCTATGCATTTTGTGATTTGCATGTATAATCTAATAATGTACTGTACTGCAAAAACAACTCCCTTTTTTGCAATGCTGATAGTTTTGTAACAAAAGTCCTTGGTTATATATCTCTCTTCCTGTTGTGTGCTGTTAAATGGAACAAAATTAAATTGAATGGTGTAGTTTGCAAGCTTGATCCAAAACATAAACCACAAGTACCGAGAACTATAGGTTTCACTTCGATGAATTGCAGCTGTTCTGGGTTGTCAGGTGCTTCACAAGGTACTCCGACAACAGCTTGCCACTGACTGAGGCTTTGAAGATTATTATGGTGTTCGGTTCAAAGTAGGGCAGCGACCCAATAATGGCCCAGAAATTCGGGTTGGGGGCTTCCCGCGGGTGCAAGCCCCCGACCTACACTTGCCTAGCGTGCCGGCCGTTGAGCTGTGGGCCCGCGTGGGATTCCGATCCTGGGCCTCCTCCAACTGCCGGCGTGCAGTGCTTGCGTATCCCAGGGGCGCAGTTAGTTCGATGCGTCCCCTGGGATCACATGGGCCATGGAGAGCCAATGGTAGCAGGGAATGCTTCATTCATAAGTTTGACAGGAAGAGCTGTCAAACCTATAAATACTATAAGCCCCAAAACATCACTAAAACCTCAAATAATTTTTTTTTTTAATCACATTTTTAAAATAAACTATAAATTACATGAAATAACTATTTTAAACAATAATTTAAATTTTTGAAAAAATTAATTACAGTTTCTAACAGGGCTAAAAATAAACTTACCTTTCTTTAAAGTATTTAAAAATAATAAACCTGTGGAAAAAATGTTTTAATTTTAATTAATTCACCACTTACCTTGTTAAAAGCAGGCCTTGCGCCTGCTTTTTAAAAGTGTAACTGCTGGAGACTTACCCTCCCAGAAAAAGCTGCAAAAAAAACCGTAAGTTCGATGCGCACGCGCTGCCTCACCGGCGCACGCGTTCGACCACTGAACCCCTTCTTTCAGGGGAATGGAAGTGCCGGTTTCCCGTGCATGCGCAGTGCATGCACAAAACCAGCACTTTCGTTGGGCCTACGTGTGAGTACCCCATGCGTACTTGCGCGTTGGGGCCCGAATTTCTGGGCCATTGTTTGGACCAGATGCATCAATTTTGAGGATTGCAGCCTGCCACATGTAACAATTGAAAACAGGGCAACAAAAAACAGATTTTTCAAGCACCAGATTAAAAATATTTGCACATGCAAGGGTCGATCAATCCAGTACGACACATACACAGACGTTTTGGTGGGGAAAAAATTACATTTGTAGGCAACATTGTAAATGGAAGCAAAATGTGAGGGCACTTAACTCAGCAACCTTCCAGGGACCAGCAAATTTATTTCTCATCTGCTCCCAGCTTTGGTGCACAAGTGAGATACCATTAATTCTTTGTCACCTCCATCCAGGCTATTGACTTCAATAAAAATTGGAGATATAAAATGGGCTGCCGACTTGCTATCACCTGTTTTACGCTATTGCAAAGTCAAGATCTAGCCCATTGAGTCAAACTACAGCTCGTTCCTACAATTACCAAACTGGGTCCGCTTAACATAGCTGAAGGGGCTTACCCGTGTTAAATTGGCATTCGGTGACTGCAGTGTGGCTCATGTGCATAGAACACATTGAGGCCATGAACGCAATAATATTTTTTTTTGTGGCCTTTATGAGGCTTGCGCACAGTGTGCAGCCCCTCGGTACCCCAATGCTTGCCCACCGCATTATTACATGTATGCAGTGGGCATACAGCAGACCTCATCATGCTCAGATAATGTTGGCTGCCTACCTCCAATGCACCAGACACTAATCCGCACATTATAAGTTCTCAGATTTTGTGAAATTAGTTTTGCAGTTTAAATGTGATTTTAAGTTTTTAATCATTGGATGTTTCTCCTGCACTCCATCTGAACAAGGCCATGCATCAAAGAAATGGCAGGCTTTCTCCATGTGTAAGTAGGTACAACTCATTTGTTAAAGAATAAGTTAGTTCAACTTTTGCTTCACTATTTATCTCCTTTTCTCGCTCCGTCCTAAGCATGTTGACTCATGCTGGGGTATGTTCCACCCTTTACTATCTTAAATGGGATAATCTTCATGTGTGAGCCTAGATAGGGAAAGTTGGTAGCCTATTGAGCAAGGGTGGGGGGTGCGGTGGTTGTGGTTATCCCATCCAAGCCTGATTATTTCCTCACTCTCATTTTTCCAGCAGGAATTCTAACTAACTTTCTCCTTCCTATCTAGCCCAGGGGTGCTGAGGACAATTATAGTATCCTAGCTCAATCACATGGATCAGTAATAAAATCTGGGATCTTCCGGTATATATGGCTGTGTATTCTGGTATGCTGTGTTTACCAACTGAGTCACTGGGGGAGCTGAATTAAACCATTTCTTAATTGCAAGTAGTATACTTGTGAGAACGTTTAGAAAATGTAAAAACAAGTTGCATTCTTAGTGTGTCAGCCTTAGTGCTCAGTGGGTAGCGTTCTCACCTCTGAGACAGAAGGTTGTGTGGGTTCAAGTCCCACTCCAGACACTTGAGCACAAAAATCTAGACTGACACTCCAGTGCAGTGCTGAGGGAGTGCTGCACTGTCGGAGGGGCCGTCTTTCGGATGAGACATTAAACGTCTGCTCTCTCAGGTGGACATTTAAAAAAAACCTATGGCACTATTTTGAAGAAGAGTAGGGGAGTTATCCACGGTGTCCTGGCAAATATTTCATAACAAAAACAGATTATTTGATCATTATCACATTGCTGTTTGTGGGAGTTTGCTGTGCCCAATTGGCTGCCGCGTTCTCTACATTACAACAGTGACCACACTTCAAAATGTTTCATTGGCTGTAAAGCGCTTTGGGACGTCCTAAGATTGTGAAAGGTGCTATACAAATGTAAGTCTTTTTCACATCATTGGGACATCCCAAAGTACTTTGTAGTGAATGAATTACTTTTGAAGTGTAATCAGTATAAAGTTAATAGTTATGTACAATGTTCATAATGACTTGGATAAAACCATCTTGTCCAACACACTTTATACTGTGCACATCTCCAGTGAATTGATTTGGTTGAGATATACGTTTGCCCTTTGGAAACAGATTTGAACTAGAAACAAGTGTGAGGCCCAAATAATTAAGATTTCCTTATTCAAAATAAGTTTAATTATTTCAAATCCACTAATGTCCTCCCCTCTATTTTCTTTGCCTCACAGATTAATATTTTACAAAGTGAAACTATCCAAGATGTGGTGCTTCTGGATCCTCGGTGGCTGTGCACCAATGTACTGGGAAGACTTTTGTCCAATGAAAATCAAAAGGCTTTGCACCACTACAGAGGCCGGTACACAATCGATGACATCCTGCGCCTGGTATCGGAGAGGGATGTAGAGGAGCTGTTGCAAATTCTAGATGCCATGGACATCTGTGTTCGGGACTTGACCAGTGGATCAATGGTAGATATTCCCGCTTTAATTAAAGTAGACAGTCTACACAGATCCTGGACTGATGAAGAGGATGAAATGTTGGTTTATGGAGGGGTCCGCTTTGTGCCTGTTGAACATCATACGCCATATCCTTGTGGTATTTTCCACAAAGTGCAGGTGAATCTCTGTAGATGGATACATCAGCAGAACTCTGAAGGAGAACTAGATGTAAGGTTATGGACCAATGGATCAAAAATATCCAACAAAGGGACTGAAGTCTTGGTGTTGCTGGTCAACCACGGACAGGGTGTGGAGGTACAAGTGAGAGGACCAGAAACTGAAAAAATAAGGTGTTGTATGTTTCTGGATTCCATTTGTAGCGTCATTGATAATCTAATGGCGACTACTTTGCCTGGACTCTTGACCGTCAAGCATTACTTGAGCCCCCAGCAGCTTAGGGAGCACAGTGAACCTGTTATGGTTTACCAGCCTCGAGACTTCTTCAGAGCTCAAGCTCAAAAAGAGACTTCACTCACCAATACCATGGGTGGCTATAAGGAGAGTTTTAGCAGCATTCTCTGCTTTGGTTGCCTTGATGTCTATTCCCAAGGAAACCTAGGAATGGACATCCCTGTATCAGAACTGAATCTTCTTGCAAGACGAAAACTTAGCCGCCTCTTGGACCCCCCAGATCCCATGGGTAAAGACTGGTGCCTATTGGCTACAAACTTAGGACTTGTTGATCTTGTTGCAAAACTCAACACTCAGAATGGAACTTCAAAAGCTGGGAAACTTCCTACAAGTCCAACTGATGCTGTATTGACTGAGTGGGCAGCTTCACCAGAGAATTCTGTGGGGCTTTTAATGTCAAAACTAAGAGGATTGGGTCGTCGGGACGCTGCAGACTTTCTTTTAAAGGCCTCAGCCATTTTCAAAGTTAACTTAGATATCAATGGACATGAAACCTACATATCCAATTGCAATGGAGGAACGTCTTATAATTCAATCAGCTCAGTAGTTTCAAGATAAAAAAAAAAAAAGTACTGCAAAGCTGGTGAGAGGTGCAATTTTAACTGAATCCTCACTTTATAAAATGTATTCATTGTGTACAGATTGTATTCAAAATAATTGTGTAACTTACTTCCTTTGACAAGGAGGCAATAGTGAAATTTACTGTTATACACTGAACTTTTTTACTTCCACATGATGAACCACAATTCCTTGGTACTTACGGTTAAATGGGTTATCTACCTAACTGCATTCTGTAAAGGGCAGTACAGTTCTTAACAAAAAAGCAGATCACCGTGATCCTAGAATTGAAACAGATTTGTCAGATACACTTTACAAAATTGCCATGTGCAAGTTGTCCGATTTGTAAGGAATATCTTCATCTCTATGTGGTGTTGTTTGTGGAAGTAAGTTCAGAAGAAGCTATCTGCAGGAATGTGAATTTTTATAACAAGTTTTTCATCATCTCACCCATATACTCTTTTTATTTTCTATAAACGTGGGAAAAAGGCGAATGTTTGTTTGCTATTGACAATATTAAATTTGTTATGTAATGTCAACAACCAAATGCGAGTGCCTTTTTCAGGAAAGGGTTTCCTGATGTAAGTAGACCAATATTTGTTAAAACTTTTACATAGGAATCTTCTACCTCCCCATTACTCTTCTCTGAGGAGCATGCATATCATTTACCATGTATGGCACTTGTACTTTCTTTTTGTATAGATTTTTCAATTTTGGTTAACTTCTATTCATATTGATGTGGTTTATCCACAGTTTAAAAGGGAATAAGGTTATGTGGTAGTTTCACGTGCATTGACAATAAAATAGTGATGTACAGTGAAATTTAATGGTAGGAAATCTTTCCCTTTTTTGATCTATTTATATTTGCTGTTATGGGGGAGCATGTAATCTTAATGTCACAAGACATTACACAGTTGCATTCTTAATAGCTTTTTAGTGTAGTATTATAACCTGAAGTATTTTTAATAAACAATTTACTTATGAAATATGGAGCTTTTAAAAACCAAAAGAATTTTGCGTTTTGAAAGTTATGTCGGCTTTAATGCTACAGGAAGTCTATGGCCTGGAAATTCAATGCGTTGCACCCATTTTTCAGGCACAAAAATGGGCGTGAAACCCTCCAATATGGTAGGCAGGGCTCTTTTGCTCATTTTGCACCGGAAGTGCACTGACAACGTGCATTGCCCGGCCTATCGTTGAAGGTAGAAAATGAGCTGTCCAAGGCTCGCTCCTAAAACAGCCGTTGGATCTTTTGCAAATGCACATAGGGCCCTAACACCTGTTTGAGGCCACTTATGCAAAATTGGGCTGCCCTCCTCCCCTCCCTCCCTGATCGCTTCCACCCCTCTCATAGGACTTGCCAGATGGCCGCTGCAGGCGATGCTGCGGCTCGAAATTTAAATCCTCTTCGCCAGAGAACAGCCCGAGGACGCCCAGCAAATGTCTGCAGGTCTCTGGTAAATGAGGCCCGAGGTCCAATATCGGATGGGCATCGGGCCTACCCGTTCCGGTGCAGGGATCGTTCCCTATGCCCAGTTCATGCCGGCCAACTTCTAGGCCTATATATCTACACATAATTACCTATAAATTTTAAAATTCAAAACCAGATAATGCTGGAAATATACAACAGGCTCATCAGTGAGAAAGCAACAGGTTAAAGTCAATTAATTCATGTGGATTTATCATAACTGGAGGATATGTGAGCTATTTAATGAAAATAAACAAAAAAGAGGGGGCTCTGACGAAAGGTCTTCGACCTGAAACGTTAACTCTGTTTCTCTCTCTCTCCACGGATGCTGCCTGGCCTGCTGAGTATTTCCAGCGTTTTCTGTTGTTATTTCGGATTTCCAGCATCCGCAGTATTTTGCTATCAAAAAAAGGGGTGGTGGTGGGAGAAGAGAGAGATAATGGATTGGACCCACAAAGCCCTGATTCTATTAAAAAGCTGGAAGAGGTGAAACTGGTGGAAGATGTACAAGGGTGATTTAGGGAGGCAATTAAAAGACAGTAAAAGAACAAGAAGACATAAAAAAATAATTACTGAGAAACTGCAAATAGTGGAAATTTCTGCCCAATCACATTGCAGCAAATAAATATCAGCAATATATAGCAGACATAACACTTCACACCTATACGCAGACATAAAAGTTGTGAATTCTGCAGTCAATGGATTTGCATAATGCTTACCAGAATAAGATGGAAAAGAGATTACCTGTACAAACTTGTAATTCCAGTTACACCACACTTGGAGACACCTTGGGGTCGATTTTCAGTGTGCCGTGAAGCGGGCTTTTAGGCGTGTGGGGGGCTAAAATCCCGAATTTGGGGATCCCGCCCAAAACCCGCCTCCACGTAAGTTTCAGAGGAGGTGGGTACCCGCCCCGCACTGGGACCCGCCGACCTAAGGCGGGAAGGGATTAGTGCCAATTAACTGCCTGTTAACAGGTAGTTAACAGGCAGTTTTTAGCCTAATCCCTATTTTGAGGGGTGTTGTGTGGGATTCCCGACGGCTCCAAACCACGCCAGGTTAGAGCAGGCGCGGGCTCAACAAGGTCAATGAAGGGAAAATTGCGTGGATTGGCCGGACGTCGATGTAGGCGGGACTAAAACCTGAAAGCTGTAGTCCCACCTCCTTCCCGACAGCTTAATGAAAATCGACCCCCTAGTCTCCACAAGGTTTAATTATAGAAGCCCAAGTCCTTCTTTGCAACACCCTTGCTCCCAGCTGTCATCTAGCACTACCTCGGTCCCTCCCTTACACACCACCTCCCAAACCCACAACCTCTACCACCCAGAAAGACAAGGGTTGCTGGCGCATGGGAACACCACTACCTGCAAGTTCCCCTCCAAGTCACACACCATGCCGACTTGGAAATATATCACCGATCCTTCATTGCCACTGGCTCAAAATCCTGGAACTCCCTACCTAACAACACTGGGAGTACCTTCACTGCACGGACTGCAGCGGTGTAAGAAGGTGGCTCACCACCACCTTCTCGAGGGCAATTACAGATGGGCAATAAATGCTGGCCTTGCCAGCGACGCCTACATCCCGTGAATGGAAAACAATGGTGCCGTACGCCATCCCTTGTAGTCTTGGCCCAAGTAATACTGGATTCTGCTCCCTTCTTACTCTGGATGTGCTCTCCCTCTCCACTTTGCCCTACAGATCCTAGTTGATACACCAGCATGAATGAAAACCTTAACCTGATGGCCTGGCACATAAGCAGCCCACAACAGCTCTTGAGCCTACACCAGCCCCATCACCTTACAATTGAGTCTGTGTTGGAAATTTGAGATTCATGTTTCCTCTTGCCTCTCTTTCACCCACCCCACCCACTGCAACTGAGGATTCCTCCTCTAGTTTTGTGTGTATATATGTGTGTGTGTGTATCAATGCAATAGGTTCATTCCTGAACAGATTTCTATATATAACCCTAGAGTGATCATGAAGGTTGAAAATATCAGTCATTTGAAGATGTACCACCTTAAAGGTGAGTTAAATTTTCTCCCATCTTGTCCTGAAGACAATAACACACTTTCTCAGATGGCTCCACAGGCAGCAATATTCCAGTACATTATCCAGGTGGCCAGTCTTCACCTGTGAGTTCAAACAGCGAGTGTATGCAGTTTATTCTACTCTGGGAAGCATCTCTGTGGTCAAGTGTCTGGAATGGGTCTTGAATCCACAACCTTCTGACCCAAAGACCAGAGTGTCACCACTGAGCCAAGGCTGACGGTGACAAAGAACAAACGAGGAGTGGGTGAAAAAAAGATTGGTGAAAGAGGTGGGTTTTAAGGAGGATGGTGGAGGTGGAAGGGTTTAGGAGGAAATTCCAGACTGAGATTTAGGCAACTGATAGCATACTCACTAATGGGACAAAGGTAGGGAGGATGCACAAGAGACTGCAGGTACAGTTACAGCAAGTGCAGGGAGGGTGTTTGTAGGACTGGGGATGGGTGAGGACATGCAGGAATTTAAACAAAGGGAGAAAATGTAAAATTTTGAGGCTTGGGGGACCAGTGAGGATAGGGGTGCTGAGCGAGTGTGGAACCTTATGCAGGACAGGATACGGGAAGCAGAGTATTTTTGATAAGCTGACATTTACAGAGGTGGAGGATGAGAGGTTGATCAGGAAAGCATTGGAGTAATCAAGTCTGGAGGTTATAGAGGCATGTATGAGGGTTGCAGTAGCAGATGAGCTGAGGTAGTGGTGGAGCGGGCAATGTTATGGAAGTGGAAGTTGGTAGGTTTTGTGATGGAGCGAATATAGGGTTAGAAGCTCAGCTCAGGGTTCAACCAATATCACAAATAAATGGTCTGGTCATTCTCTCATTCCTGTTTGTGGGACTTTGCTGTGCACAAATTGGCTGACGCGTTTCCTACATTACAACAGTGACTGCACTTAAAAAGTACTTAATTGGTTGTACAGCACTTTGAGATGTCCTCATGTGGTGAAAGGTGCTTTATAAATGCAAGTCCTTTTTTTTGTTCAGTGTCCATTTTTCCTATACATACATCTCTATGAAGTGTCCTGGGATGTTTTCTTGCATTAAAGAAGCTATATAAATATGAGCTGTTGTTGGTTTAAGACAACTGACAAGTGCAGGCATGAGCCTTCAATAGGCAGACGGCAGGTACCAGGAAGTCCTCAGGAGCGGGATGGTCATTAAATGTGAGTGCATTGCCAGCATTGTCCTTATCACAGATGGACACGCTCCATACCCACTAGTGATTCGACCAATCGGAGGTGTAGAGGTATAGCAGCAGCTGCTTGCCTGTGTGTAACCTAAACATATTAGACCCTAGATACGAGTATGTGTTCTCGTATCCACCCACCAAATAATAACAGCAGCTGTTATCCTAATTCTCAGTTTTTCCTCATCAGCTATGTGTGTCTCGGCAAAATGTACAAGTCAAATTAATTTTGTGAATTTCTGTCCGCATCAGGTTTCATATTTTCTGATTTACAGTCCTTAGCTTATGCAGATATACAGTATTTTGAAGTTATTTTTTTAAATCATATAGAAAGGTTATAATGAATAAATAACTGGGTTAAGGAGGAGAAATGTATCCAGGGATCATGCATCCGGACAGGATTGGGCTTTGCTGCAATGCTCCCCATGGAATATAGCCTGTCTGCCCTCAGTCAAAGCTCACATGTACTTTGTCCAACAAGGGTTTCAGGAGAATTGGGGAGAAAAAATATGAAAAAAAATCACTGCATTGTTATCGCACCTTAACATTAATTCTCATTGGAATGAACTGTCTTTATAAACAAGAAGTTTGCAATTTTTATGTCTGCGTTGGAAACATTACCCAGAAAACCCAAACAACAATTTTACCACTGATGCATTGCATGCAAACAACACAGTACCTGTAACCACTCTTATAGTGTTTTTTCATTCCGATCCCAGTGTGGGTCTAGAAATCTGTTACCAATCTACAGAGTTTAACACAAAATACCAGGAACTAGCTCAAAGATGCTGGACTCCCAGGACCTGAATTAAAAGAACAAGGTGAAAACCCTGGAATCATTTTAACAACCAATTAAGTACAACAGTGGTGGTGGGGGTGGGGGACTCTTACTGGATGAATGACTTAAAATGGTCATCATTATCTTTAACAATATAAAAGGAGCTACTAATGTGGTTTAATCTAATTTGCATCATCGGCTTGTGTGCGACTTGATAAACAAATGAAAAAGGCGCTGTTGAACAACTTTTCACAAATGCCCTTTAATTGGAACCAGGTGTTTTTACTTAAAGGGACAATGTGGACACCCCCAAGGCCAACTAATTTCTCCCATGTCAGTGATTCCAATCTCCTGTGTTAATTGATGACCAAACAATTTTCAATAGTGGGGGCAGACAATGGACACAGACACCTGATGTATTTTATTCAGGCCAATAACGCAATCCGTATTCAAAAGAAATTAGGCATCTCTGAAACAAAGAAGGGTTACAGCCAGAATGTTAACCTGTCTGTTCTTTCCACAGATACTAATGCTAACTGTTCTGCTGAATGCTTCCAGCATTTCTGTTTGAGTTCCAGCATTTGCAGTTTTTTGCTTTTTACTAGCATCTTTGAACTGCATATGCATTGGTGGCAATATCACCATGCAGATTACTGCATTGCCACCAGTGGCAACCACAACTGCAGCAGTGGTGTGGTATTGTAAATCAGGCGGCACTAAATATCACGATGACATTTTTTCCCCAGACATTACCAGAACCACAGCTCGGGTTGCCAACCTTCCCAGAATGACTCATGAATCTCCAGGGCACTGCTGCTTACAGCCCGAGAGAACTTTACTCTTTAAATTTCTCACCGCATCAGACATCCCTGCGCTCCGTAACATAACCAGCTGTCGTCGCAGAGAGGCTTCTGCCTCGGTGATGACACTGCTGCTACAGACAGCCAGCCCCCTGGGGGACTGGAAACGGGGGTGGGGGGAAGAGAAGAGAGTGGGAGACCAATTCGGGTCGGGGGGACAGAGTGACAGTGGACCGGGGGTCGCGAAGTGGCAGATGGGTCAGAAGATAGAAGCTCGGGTTGGGGAAAGAGAAGGAAATGGGCCCAGCATTTCCTACAGAGATGGTGGTGGCAGCAACATGCTGACGGGGAGCAGCCAGTAAAGGGGTGAGTGAAACCTGGGATCTTTACTGTCGGTAAATAGTGAAAGATTGTTTCCATTGGTGGGGACAAAAACTGAGAATTCTTACTGGAAGAACCAAAGAAGAAGGAAGGTTTTATTCTTCCAAAGGAGCTATTAGACCATGGGGTGCTTCATCACAAGTTGCTATTGAGACATAGACTAGAATATCATTTAAAAGGGAATGGGCTAAGTCTATGAAAAAGAGGAATATAAATGGTCTGGGGGAATGGGGTTACTGGAGTGGGCTCTAGGGGCTTAATAGCCTCCTCCTGTGCTGTAATTTCTATTTCTATGAAAACCCTCTTTTATTGAGTTTGGTCTCGGAGTGATTTCGAAATGTTGGTGCTGACTGGAGTTTTAGGACAATGTGTCCTGAGAAGTGCCCCAAATACTGAGCCCGCTGCCCTTTGTGCAATTTCCTGGTTTGGTTCAGGTTGGTCCGTGCAGGCCAGTTTTGATCCAAGTACAAATCAGCTCTGTCTGAGGTTCCCAGTTCAGAGTTTTCACCCTTACACAGAACCAGAGTCCAAGGAGAGGGAGAGATATCAAGCCAATTAAAAGTGGCATCGACTGGGGAGCCTGACAGCACCTTGTGCAGTGCAGAGGGATTTCTGGCTGTAGTTAATGGTGATTTTCAGCAGGTCATAGGATTATTACTAGTTACATGTAGGATATTGGGGCGTTACATGCATTACTTCCAGTTATATATAGACTATCAGTGAGTTATTGTATTACCGTTGGTTATGAGGGAAATCTGAGTATTACCAGTTACTATTAGTTATCTCTGCAAATTCAGTGTATTTAGTTACTGGTGAAATCAAAGTTTCTTACACCTCTGGTTTCCCCTCTATGAATCATTTCCCCTCTGCATGCTCATGTGGCCTCCTGGGTCCCGGAACTTCTCGCATAACAGCTGCTGCTGCAAAATCACAAGCAAAGCTACTCAACTACAGAGGCCCCTACCTTTATAAGGTAAATGCAATAACATTTGCAGATGTCACATGATCAAGCCTCAAGGAATACCTCCAACCAGAGTTGGCAATCCTAACCACAGCCCCACCATTATAAACAACTGCCTTTGCTGGGTTAGCCATTCTGCTTTATGTTGCAAGCTGCTAGCACACAACAACTTGCGTTTATATAGCACTTATAACATAGAAAAACACCTCAAGGCACTTCACAAAGTTGTAGTCAGATAAAAATGAACACCAAGTCATTGAAGGATGCATTAGGAGAGACGACCAACAGCTTAGTCGAAGCGGTGAGTTTTAAGGAAGGTCTTGAAGGTGAAGAGGGATATGGAGAGGCATGAGGATTCAACATTGAAGTCCCCCACCCAGAGTACATTCTGTGGCCTTGCTACTCTCAGTGCTTCTTCCAAGTGGTGTTCAACATGGAGTACTAATTCATCACCTGAGCGAGGGCGGTAGGTGGTAATCAGCAGGAGGTTTCCTTGCCCATGCTTGACCTGATGCCATGTGACTTCATGGGTTCCAGAGTCAATGTTGAGGTCTCCCAAGGCTACTCCCTCCAGACTGTGTACCACTGTGCCGCCACCTCTGGTGGGTCCGTCCTGCCTGTGGGACAGGACACACCCAGGGATGGTGATGGAGAAGTCTGGGCCATTGGCTGAAAGGTATGATTCTGTGAGTATGACTATGGCAGACTGTTGCTTGACTAGTCTGTGGGACAGCTCTCCCAGAATTTAGTGAGGAGAACTTTGCAGGGTCAACTGCGCTGGGTGTGCCTGTGTCATGTCCGGTGTCTATGCCAATGATGGGTGGTCTATCTGGTTTTATTCTTAGTATACTTCTTTGTAGTGGTTTGCTAGGCCATTTCAGAGGGCAGTTAAGAGTCAACCACATTGCTGTGGGACTGGAGTCACATATAAGCCAGACCAGCAGATTTCCTTCCCTAAAGGACATTAGTGAACCAGATGCATTTTTACGACAATCCAATAATTTCATGGTTGCCATTACTGATACTAGCTTTTTAGTCCAGATTTATTTAATTAACTGAATTTAAATTCCCCAGCTGTTCCAATTCCAAAAGGGGTATAGTTACCTGGACACTGACACACACACATCTCTGGAGCGATGCACGGAACTCACTTACATTGCTTTCATCGATATTTATCCCAGGAGCGAGTTATGAATGTTATCTTTCCCCAGTGAGATCGACTGTTTACTGCTGACTTTTTTTAAATTCCAAATGCAGAAAGTCATATACGTAGCTTTGATACAAATTATTCCAGCTTTTTTTTTAAACAATGGGTTAGCAATTAACAGCCTAGTTCCTAAAATCAATTGGAGATTGAAAGCAGAAATCTTATGGATCTTCAGGACTTTGCAGCACATACATTTGGACTGCTGTGGAATAATCAAAAAAGACAGGCAGGATTTTGCTTTGTGATGAATATATAGGGCTGCTAGTGGCTTTATCCAAAATTGTGAAATGTTACAAGGATTTGGGAAAACTCACTTGCATTGCTTCCATCAATTTTTTTTTTGTTCAGCATTTGATCTAGCCCAGGTCTGATGAAACTAAGCTATTGGACTATATGATTAAATCTTGACTTTTATCACGAGGTATACTGCTGTTCCAAGAGTAACTGGAAAACTCAATGAACTGCCTGCCTACAATCTTCATCAATGATATGTTAGATGACATTGGAAGGGATGTTTTGGAATGTGTTGCATTTCTGAAAGACTCTGCCCTCCTTTTCACAGTTATTTTGATTTTCCTGCAACTCTACTGTGCTCTACTTGCTCAACTTGAACAATGGGCTAACCAGTGGGATAGGACGGTGAATGACCCCAAGTGCAGTTTTATGGATTTTCATGGTGCAACAAGGGATCTTGAAATGACAACAGAAAATGCTGGAAAAACTCAGCAGGTCAGGCAACATCCGTGGAGAGAAAATAGAGTCAACGTTTCGGGTAAACCCTTTGTCAAGACTGAAGCAGCACAGGAAATGAAATAGATTAAAAGGCCAGTATAGAGGCTGGGAGAGAACAGAAGTGAAGAGACATTAAGAGGTATTCAAAACGAGACGAGATGGTGATAGGACTAGTAAAGAGACAAAAGACGGCTCTAGGTTAGGTGTGAAATGCGCTGGCAGAATGGGAGACAGCTGCCATGTGGGAGAGGAAAAAAAGGGGGGGGAAAGGGCCAAAACAAAGGTGTGGATAAAAAATATAAATAAAAATGTAATAGGGGCCGAGGTTATGATCTGAAATTGTTGAACTTGATATTGAGTCCGGAAGGCTGTAAAGTGCCTAATCGGATGAGCTTCCGTGGAACAATGCAAGAGCGTGAGGTCTGAGTGGGAATGGGGCAGTGAATTAAAATGACAGGCGACCGGAAGCTCGGGGGTCACCCTTAAGGACTGAACAGAGGTGTTCCGCAAAGCGGTCACCTAATCTGCATTTGGTCTCCCCATTGTAGAGGAGACCGCATTGTGAGCAGCGAATACAGTATACTAGATTGCAAGAAGTACAAGTAAATCGCTGTTTCACCTGGAAGGGGTGTTTGGGGCCCTGGACAGTGGGAAGGGGGGAGGTATAAGGGCAGGTGTTACATCTCCTGCGCTTGCACGGGAAGGTGCCAGGCGAAGGGGAAGGGGTGCTGGGGGTGATAGAGGAGTGGACTAGGGTGTCTTGGAGGGAGCGGTCCCTACGGAATGCTGAAAGGGGAGGGGAGATGCATTTGGTGGTGGGGTCACTTTGGAGGTGGCGGAAATGGCGGAGGATGATCCGTTGAATGTGGAGGCTGGTGGGGTGAAAGGTGAGGACAAGGGGATCTTGAAAGTTTGGAACAAAAGTTAGAAGGGGCATCTCTACAAATTATTTATTAAGGTCAGCACTTATGGGACCTGGTGGGTACCAAGTTTAGCTTAGATAGAGATATTCGGGACTGCACTAAAAAGGGGGCAAGAGAAGTTTTGATCTTTCTTGATAGCAAATTTTCAATGCGGGTTATGTATGTGGCATATAAGATGGGTGTCAAAATAGTTCTTTATGGTTCAAAACTTCGAGGTGTGTAACAGAAGGCTCCCTTTGATCCATGTGTGAAATCCAGCAACTAAGCCATGAAGGGAGTTGTAGCAAAAAGGGGAAACAGTTTATGAAGGTAGATGTAGGAAATATGAATACTAAATCCTGCCCAAAGGCCACAGTATATAAGAAATGTTGTATTGAAAAATTCTAATGTGGAATCTCTCAGTTCAAAGACATCAGACATTCATTTTCTTAAATTTCCTTCACTTTATTTTGACTAAAATTGTACATCGTGTATTGAGCTGGTTTTTCAAGGTTGGGGAGAGAAGCGAGAGGTGGAGGGGTTTAGAGAGGGCGTTCCAGAGAAAGAGACGAGGCGGCTAAAGGTTCTGCCACCAATAGTGAGGCAACGGCACTGGGAACGCACAAAAGCCCAGTCAAAAGGCTAAAAGATGCAGGAGGAGGTATAAAACTGGAAGAGGTTGCAAAAAGTTGGGTTGAGGTTGTGAAGGGATTTGAAGATACCGACAAAGATTTTAGATTTAAAAAGTGTTGGGGGACACGCAGCCACAGTTAGGTTCTGAAAACGGGGGTAATGGGTGACCAGGACAGAAAAGACTAAGAATGGCCAAGTTTTGAACAAGTCAAAAATTATGGAGGTTGGAGAGTCAGAGCCAGAAAGAGGGCATTGGAGAAAAATATTCTGTCAGTGATAAAAACATGGATAAAGGGTTTCAGCAGTGCAGGAGTTGAGGTAGGAGCAGAAACAGGCTGTGTTGCAGAGATGGAAACAAGAATTTGTGGTGATGGGGTAGGATGTGGTGTTTGGAGCTCAGCTCTGGATCGAACAGAGGTCAAGGTCTTGCACTAACAACAGAAAATGCTGGAAAAACTCAGCAGGCCAGGCAACATCTGTGGAGCGAGAAATAGAGTCAACGTTTCGGGTTGAAACCCTTCTACAATGTTTCGACCCGAAACGTTGACTCTATTTCTCTCTCCATGGATGTTGCCTGGCCTGCTGAGTTTTTCCAGCATTTTCTGTTGTTATTTTGGATTTCCAGCATCCGCAGTGTTTTGCTAAGGTCTCACACTGTCTGGTTCAGCCTGAATGAGTGGCAGTGACAAGGAGCAGAGTTTATGGTGGTGGCCAAAAACAACGATAAAATGTATTGTTATCTCAGACACAGCATGTATAGGTTTTGGTTTTGGTTCACAGGAGAATTGAGGCTTGATTTTAACATCAGGCATCAAACAGGCGGGCAGTGGGCAGAATGCTCGCCTCTTCCTGCTGGCAGGTGGCCCAAGCCATAAATATAAATGCGTAATTGTATAACTAATTTATATTAGTCATCGTAACCTTAAACTGAGATGCATGGTGGTAACGGGTAGGATTTTTAAAAAGTTTTTTGTAAAGCATTTTAGATGCAGTAATATAGTTTTTGTAAAGAGCTGTGTGACCCGTTAGAGATTAAATAAAGCCACTAATGAGGTTTATAAACGAACTGTCAATCTATATTGGTTTATGTTTGGAAAAAAATAGCAACTCATAATTTCTTACCAAATCTCATGATTTTTAAGAGTTTGTTTAATGATTTATGAGATGGTGGGGTTGGCATTACTGTTAGTCACTTACATGGTTTTAAAATGTAACTGTCAATTTCAATGATTAACACAGCAGGTCTGAAAGAATGTGGACGATAAAGGGATAGCTCGGTGCAGGCGGGTCTTGGGTGTGTGCTGGCTGAAGGAACACCCTGCATTGTTCCTGTTTCCTGCAAGCCAATTGGATCCATGGAAGAAGGAAAGAAAGAAAGAACTTGTGTTTATAATAGTGCCTTATCACATCCTCGCAATATATCAAAACACTTCACAAACAATGAATTACTTTTGAAATGCAGTTATTGTACTGTTGTTATGTAGGGAGGCTCAATGGCTGATCTGCAGACACAGGAAAGTCAATCAATTTCAATTCAATTCAAATGCTTTATTGGCATGAAAGTTTACAGGGAACCATATTGCCAAAGCTTACATAACAAAAAGTACTGTTTTCCAACATTCTGTAGGTGTCAAACAATTTTGACCTTCGTTGGGTACATACAATATTACTTTAAACAATATTAATTTAAACAGTCTTTGTACATCATTGGGTACATTCAGTATTAATTTTAAACAGTCCTCAGGTTGTGACATGTTGTTACATATTTGGCACCAAGGTATGGTCTGTCTCCTTCTCCCAGGACTAATCTTAATTTTGACAGGTCATCCAATTCCTTGAAATCTGGGGTTGTTTGGCTGAGCTTGTCAAATAATATGTTTCTTGATGTGTTGAATTTTTCGCATTTTAGGAGGAAATGCATCTCTGTCTCAACCTCGCCGGCCAGACATTGATCACATATTCTATTCTCTCTAGGCTCTGCCTCTGACAGAAGCAGGTAAATCAGGCAATTTACATTGGGGGTTGTGGTTGATTGCAATGTTCCTGTTAAGCTGCGCGGCTGCACTTGCGCTGTTATTTACATTGTAAAGCCATTGTATGTGTGAAAAAGTGAATATGCAACGCAGCCAGTTAATGGGCCCGCGCACCCAAATTTTTTTTACAGGGAACATTAGATGATTGTACAAGACCTGCATGTCAGCAATTATGACAGTAATATGAATGCCTTAAGAATACAGGGTTGTTTACATGTAGAATGATACAGCGTAGAAAGAGAGAATTTCATTTATATTGCACCTTTCACGACCACTGGACGTCCCAAATTCCTTTACAGCCAATTAAGTACTTTTTGAAGTGTAGTCACTGTTGTAATTTAGAAAGCCATTCGGCCCATCGTGCCTTTGCCAGGTCTTTGTTAGAGCTATCCAGTTAGTCCGACTCCCCTGCAATTTTGCTATAGCCCTGTAATTTTTTTCCCTTCAAGTATTTATCCAATTTGCCTTTTGAAATTTACTATTGAATCTGCTTCCACCACCCTTTCAGGCAGTGCATTCCAGATCATAACAATTCGCTGCATTATTTTTATTTCCCCTCATCGCCTTTGGTTCTTTTGCCAATCACCTTAAATCTGTGTCCTCTGGTTACCGGACATAATTTTGAACACCTCTTTCAACTCTCCTCTCAACCTTCTCTGCTCTAAGGAGAACATCCCAGCTTCTCCAATCTCTCCACGTAACTGAAGTCCTTCATCCCTGGAACTATTCTAGTAAATCTCTTCTGCGCCCTCTCTAAGGCCCTGACATCCTTCCTAAAATGTGGTGTCCAGAATTGAACACAACACTCCAGTTGAGGTCTAACCAGTGTTTTATAAAGGTTTAGCATAACTATTACGTCCGTGAATGATTGAAACACGGACAGCAGGAGTTGAACAAAACAAGTCTTTACTGATGGAAGTCAATAGTGAAACTGAAACAACAGAGGCTCACTAGCGCCTTTTATACAGGGGTGGTCACTGCCGGTACTGCAGTCTGAGACCAGTTATTCTCTGAAAGGTACATACACAACAATTCCTCCCCTTTTAGATAAACAGTACATAACATTCATTTAACAACTAAATGATAACTAATTACAATCACAATTACGGTTGCTAGATACATTGGTTAAGTTTAAGCAATTATAAGTTCAGTCTTTGAGGAGGCTTCCTGATTCTGTCTGGATAACACCTCTTTGGGGTATCAGGTTCTTCTGGCAATATTGAGTTGGGATCAATGTCGTTGTTTGGTTCATCTTCCAATATTACCGGTTCTGCGGTAGCTGCAATTGGTACGTCGATTTCATTACCAGGTGTATCAGATCGTGGTGTGGAGTTGACGTTTTCCAGTGACTCTGTAGAATCTGGTCAGCATAGCATCTTACAATGCTCTCTCCAACGTCCACGGTATACATGAGAGGTCCTTGCCGTGTACAAATCGTTCCTGGCTGCCATTTCTCAGTGCGGTAGTCCCGGGCCAAAACTGGTTGACCTATCTTAAAACTCCTGGTCGGCCTTTCATTCATATTCTGAAACTGCCTGTTCTCCACATCTTGTCGGACGTTTGGCTTAACCAAATCCAAGCGGCATCGTAGTCTTCGATTGAAGAACATCATGGCTGGAGTTTGGTTGGTAACCGCATGTGTCGCATTCCGGTAGGCAAACAAGAAGTTGTCCACCTTGTGTTGTAGGGGTATATCTTCATTACACATTGCCTTGATAGCCTTCTTGAATGTTTGGACAAACCTCTCGGCCAATCCATTCGTGGCTGGATGATATGGGGCAGATGTGTAATGCTTAACACCATTGTTCTTTAAGAACCTCCGGAACTCTTCAGACACAAACTGTGGTCCATTGTCAGAGCAAATCTGTTCAGGCAGCCCATTCCTGGCGAATATGGTTTGTAAAACTGTGATAGTTTTTTCCGTGGTGGTTGAGGACATTTTTATTACCTCTGGCCACTTTGTGCATCCACCGCAATTAAAAACATGCATCCAGCGCAATTAAAAACATCGAGTCCATGAAGGGACCAGCAAAATCAATGTGCACCCTTTGCCATGGAGATGAGGGCCACTCCCATGGATGCAGAGGAGCTTGTGGCGGGGCATTTTGGACCTTCTGGCATCCTGCACAGCTCTTGGTCATCTCTTCGATTTCTCTATCGATTCCCGGCCACCACACAAACGCTCTGGCTAAGTTCTTCATTTTTACCCGACCCAGATGACCCTCATGAAGCTCATTGAGCACTCTATCCATCAACTTAGGTGGAATTACTACTCTGGATCCACACATCAAGGTTCCTCTGCACACTGACAGCTGTTCTCTTCTCGGCGAGAATGCTGGCAGCAGTGGTTCGCCATGTGCTGGCCATCCCTTCACCGTTAAATCATAGACCCATGATAGTGTCGGGTCATTCCGTGTTTCCTTTTCTATGTTTGCATTCGTCACAGGGAGACATTTGACTATGGTCGAGTGGAATAACTCCATTGGATCCACTGCAAGGTCGTCTTCTTCCACCGTCGGCAACGGTAGGCGTGACAATCCATCAGCATTTCCATGCTGTTTAGTTCCTTTGTACTCGATGTCATGTTGGTGTGCTCCTAGGAAAAGGGACCACCTCTGCAGCCGTTGTGCTGTCATTATCGGTACGCCCTTCTGAGGGTTGAAAATGGAGACAAGAGGTTGATGATCGGTTAGTAGAGTAAATTTTTGACCGTGCAGGTAGTGATTGAACTTCTTCACCCCCCACACTAGGCTGAGGGCCTCTCTGTCAATCTGGGCGTAGTTACGCTCGGCAGAAGTTAACGAGCGTGACGCAAAAGCTATCGGCCTCTCTAAACCATCAAGGAATTTATGTGACAGTACCGCCCCAATGCCGTAGGGAGACGCATCACACGCCAGTCTGATCGGCAGTGCTGGGTTGTAGTGAGCCAACACTTCCCTTGAAGTGATTAAGTCCTTACTCTTCTGAAAGGCCCGCTTATAATCATCGCTCCATTTCCCTGCTACCCCCGTTCGTAGCAGGGCGTTCAGTGGGTGCAGAATTGTCGACAAATTCGGCAAAAACTTATGGTAGTAATTCACCAATCCGAGGAATGACCTCAGTTGCGACACATTTTCAGGCGCTGGGGCCTTAACAACCGCTTCAATTTTGTCACGGGACTTATGTTGTAAAGTCTGTGGGTTGTACAGCGAAGTAATACACAGACTACAAGAGTAACTTAAACAGGACTTTACTATTCGAAGGTCAGGACGAATCTGCCCAATAAATTCTGCCACAGCACTTATATACCGGTGTGGTCACCGTCGGTATTACAGTATACAGCAGCCAGGATAAAGTAGTGCCACACCTAAAATAGTTCTCTTAAAGGTGGACGGTTACATACAATAGTTCTCTTAAAGGTAGAACAGTTACATACACTACAATCCTCCCTTTTTAGCTTACAACATACTTATTCCCCATTAACCTAACATCATAACATATCCAACTTCATGTTACAACAGTTCACAGAGGTAGTCTCTGCGGAAACAGTTCACAGATTCAGTCTCTGATCTTCTTGACTCGGTCCGGACTACGCCTCCGTGGTGTAGTCGGGTCACCTTGCTAGAGGGACTCATCCCATAGTCCTTCCCTAGACTTAACAGCTTTACTTCCATCACTTCTGAACCAGCATTGCTGACTTTTTAAAACAAACAAAAAACAGTTGGATTGCCTTGGAAAATTTTCCTACTTTCCAACTGAGTTGGCTCCGTTCGGGGGACCACGTGTGTGATCGGGTAGAGGTAATAATGGTTCAGATGGTTATCATCTTCTGCTTCGTCTTTTCCTTTTTTGCTTCTTGGAGACTCTCGGGGCTCCATTGTCAGCTGCCAGCTGTAACGCCACCATCTCCCTATGTTCCTTAGACTTTAAGTGATTCATCCTGATTTCGGCACTTTGGGAGTTCTCAGCACAAGCTGGGCAGACCAGGTCCTCGTAATATTCAGTGTCACTCAACAGATCATGGTAATATTCGGTGTCGTCCTGAGCTAGGCCAGCGAGAGGGTCTTCTATTTCCTCCTTACCCAGCTGGACGTTAGCCGACCTTTGTTCCAAATCCCGACATCTGTCCTGAAGAGACTTCATCATGCGTTCAGATTCATCCCGCTTTTTCTGGGCTTCCTGCAAGTCTTTTACTAATGACCTCATTTGTGAGTTCAATACTTCAACTTCATTCGGAGATTGATTGATCGGACTATTCAATCCCTCTACTGAAGTAGCTGTTTCAGTATTCTGTTGTTCTACATTGCCGTGCGTCAGCGTACTTTTGGCATCCAAGGGCTGTTCTGCTGCAGACTTCTCAGTCTGGGTTGCCACCTCAGCTCTTCCAATGACTTTTGAGAGCTCCCTTCCCTTTGAAGATTGAGGCTCGTATTTAAGTTTTTCCCATTTTAGAGTTTTATCCCTCAGCATATGAATGAGTTGGCTGACTGTTAACTCTTCTGCCATCATCCCTTTTCCATTAACTACAGGGCTGTTTATAACCTTGCCCTGGAGGAGTTGGCTGACTGTTAACTCTTCTGTCCTCATCCCTTTTCCATTAGCTGCAGGGCTGTTTAGAACCTTGTCCTGGGGCTCCTTTGCTGCTTCTACTTCGCCATCATTCGAATTTCCACAAATGAATCGTCCGGTGATGCTGCACCCAACTTCAGTAGGAGCTCGGAAGTCATGTCGACCAACTCAGCTTTTCCTGCCTGCAACCTGCTAACCAGCGCCTTCAGTTGCGGCACATCTTGTTCCACCGGATTGGAGCACGCCCCTTCAGAAGCCGAATCAGCTTTGATTCGTTTGGCCTCCTCGTGCAGACGGTTTGTGTGCTCCTGCTCCCTTTTCTTCCCCAGCTGCTTCTGTTGTCTTTCCAGATTCTCCCATTCGGTATCATAGAACTTTTTCATTGCTTTCATCTCTTGCTCAAGACGGCAATTCAATTGTTCTAATTGCTGTCGTAATCTGAAATAAGTTTGCGTTCGAGCTCGATGTTCCTCAGTAATATATATGTCTGTAACTTGAACAGACTCAGAATTCTCTGTCAAGCTATGTTGTTCAGAGGAATTCTGTTCTGAAGCTTTGTTCTCCTCTGGAGCATAAGCCTTTATGCCCACATTCGTTCTACCAACCTTAGTCAGCAAGTTCATTTTAGACTTGTCTTTCATGCTTGGGCTGGTCTTATCGTCATCCGTTTCAGAGTCTGAGCTGATTGTCTGCCCCGAGTCCTCACTCGTTATTGCTTTGAGGTAGTGCCATTCCATGTCTATTTTCTTGATCCACTCCCGTCCTAGAAGTGGTGGTCCTCCCTCAGGTAGTACGTATAAGTCCATTCCGGGGTGTTCTTTGCCCCTGTCTCTCACCTTGACTCTTATCTTTCCCATGGGGTATACTTTATGCCCCGTGTATGTCTGCAATAAGAACTTGGTATCTCTCAAGGATATATGTGAGAATAGCCGGTTGTAATCCCTTCGATTTATGACTGATAGGGCTGATCCAGTGTCCAATTCCATTCTCACTTGGACTCCGGCTATTTTTAGCATGACCCAGATAGTTTGTAGGTCAGCTTCCTTACTCACATTATGAATTCTCAGACTACCCAGCTCCTGGCCGCTTGGGTCTGAATCCGAATTCTGTTCATCTGAACTCTTCTCAACCACCTTGTGTACTTTGTTGTACTTTTCCTGTGATGGCTTTTTTTTTTGGTTGTTGGTCTTCTTCCCTGACTGGCATACTTTGGCTATGTGACCCAGTTTGCCACATTTCCTACAGTCCTGGTTTTTAAACCAGCATTGGTTCTGGTCGTGTGTTGTCTTCCCACAACGATAACATTTCGTTGCACCCGAAGTAATTTGATCCACACTGAGGACCGCTGCCTTCAGCTGCATTTCTGCAGTTCCTTTCGCTGCGGCTTCGTGTGATGCTGCAATAAGGACAGCCCTATCCAGTGTAAGGTCGTTCTCTTCGAGCAGTCGCTTTTGCGTTCCTTCCTTCGACAACCCGCACACGAACTTGTCTCGCAATGCCTCTGTCAGATTTCCTCCAAACTGGCAGTATTTCGCTAGCCTACGCAGTTCGACCAAGTATTCCGCGTTGCTTTCCTCTTTCCGTTGCGTTCTCGCATAAAATTTGAATCGTTCCGCCAACATCAGCGGTGTGGGGTTCAAGTGATCCTTCAGAACAGCAACAATATTATCGAAGGTTTGATCCGCCGGTTTAACTGGTGCTAGAAGATGCTTCAATAGCCCGTATGTCTTTGCCCCCATCGAGTTTAGCAAGGTTATAGCTTTATCATCATCCTCTATTTTATTGGCCTCACAATATATCTCAATGCATTCTACATACGTGGCCCAATCTTCTACCTCGGAATCGAAATCGTTGATGTTACCACGCTTAGGCATCTTCACCTCCCTGATAAACAACAACGAAATATTTCTTTAACTCTTTTTTTTTCCAAGATGGCGGTTTCCCCGCGCTTATCTTCTTTCCCCGCCCACTTTCAAGATGGCGGTTCCCGCTTTTCTTCCCCTGGCGGGAGGGGTAAGCTTTTCCCTCGGGCGACGGCCGCTGGCTTTCGGGGTTCGCAGCCTGCGCTTCGGCTTCAGCGCGTTCCCTTCTCTTGGCCGGGCAACCGGCTCTGGGTACAACCCGTTGACGGTGAACGGTCTCAGCCGCTGGCTGGATCTCGCTCAGTCTTCCTCGGGCTCTGTCTCTCCCGCTCTCGCTCGCTCTCTCTCGGGCTCTGTCTCTCCCGTTCGCGCGGCTCTCGCTCGGGCTCTGTCTCTCCCGCTCGCGCGGCTCTCAATCGCGCCTCACAGCCCTCTCGCAGTCCGGTGCTTCCCTCCCCGGCTGCGGCTGAGTTCTCCGCGATTTACTTATTTTATCTCTTCCCGCGCCTTACGATCCGGGTCGCAGCGCTTCGTGGCCTCGGTCACTGTCCGACCTTTTTCACCCAATCGCTCCTCCCAGCCTTTCGCAGTCCGGTGCTTCCTCCCCGGCTGCAGCTGCGTTCTCCGCGGTTTATTTATTTTTATCTCTTCCCACGCCTTACGATCCGGTCGCAGCGCTTCGTGGCCTCAGTCACTGTCTGGCCTTTTTCACCCCAATCGCGCCTCCCAGCTTCTCGCAGTCCAGTGCTTTCCTCCCCGGCTGTGGCTGAGTTCTCCGTGGCTTATTTATGTTTATATCTTCCCGCGCCTTACGATCCCGGTCGCAGCGCCTCGTGGTCGCGGTATTTGTCTGGCCTTTTTCGGTGTCGCGGTCTAGTCGTCTCACGACGCTCCCCAGCCCGCTTGTACCACGGCTTCTGCTCCACGCTGCCCCAGTCTCAGCGCCTCTGGGCCCGACTTCTGTCCGGCTCCTTTCCCCCTCGACCGTGGTCGAGTGCACCGCCCTTATCCTCCGTTTATTTGTTTCTATTTTCCCTTTACTCACAGTCACCGTGGCCGACTTGCTTCTCGTGTTGATCGGCTCACTCACCACCGTAGCAGAAGGGACAATCCATGCCTGTTGCTGATGGAAGACTTCGTGTTTGAAATCTTCCTCCTTTCTTGGTCTGCAGACTCGAGTTTTCTCTCAGCAAAACGACGAGGGCGGGTGCCGCTTCTCGACGCTCGTTTACTTCTTCAGAAGTATTGTTGCCGCAGGGTAAGATCGAACTCGTCGCCACTGTAAAGTCTGTGGGTTGTATAGCGAAGTAATACACAGACTACAAGAGTAACTTAAACAGGACTTTACTATTCGAAGGCCAGGGCGAATCTGCCCAATAAATTCTGCCACAGCACTTATATACCGGTGTGGTCACCGTCGGTATTACAGTATACAGCAGCCAGGATAAAGTAGTGCCACACCTAAAATAGTTCTCTTAAAGGTGGACAGTTACATACAATAGTTCTCTTAAAGGTAGAACAGTTACATACACTACAATAACCCCTCTTCATCAATCACGTGGCCACAATACGATATCTGTTTCTTAAAAAATTCGCACTTGGGGCGGTTGGCTCGCAGCCCATGTTCCCGTAGTCTAGTGAGCACCTGTTCTAGGTTGTTAAGGTGTTCACTGTCATCTTCACCTGTCACAAGGATGTCGTCCAAGTAACACTGAGTCCCCGGAATCCCTTGCAGGACTTGTTCCATCGCTCTTTGCCATATCGCCGGAGCCGATGCTACTCCGAATACCAATCAATGATACTGGTAAAGACCTTTGTGAGTGTTTATCGTGAGATACTTCCTAGAGGACTCTTCAACCTCCATCTGCAAATATGCTTGTGCTAGGTCAATTTTTGTAAAACGCTTCCCTCCAGACAGTGAGGCGAAGATGTCTTCTATCCTTGGAAGAGGATATTGTACTGTGTGAAGGACTGGGTTCACCGTCACCTTGAAATCCCCACAGATGCGAATCTTTCTTGGCTCCCCGGACTTATTGCTTAACGTTTTCTTCATGACAGGAACGATGGGTGTCGCCCACTCGCTCCAGTCGACCTTAGACAACACGCCTGCCTTCTCCAGATTCTCCAGCTCTGCCTCGACGGCTGGGCGAATTGCATATGGTACCGGTCTTGCTTTGAAAAACTTGGGAACTGCATTCTTTTCTATTTTTATCGAGGCGGTTACGCCTTTAAGCGTGCCCAGTTCTCGTTGAAATACCTCTTTGGCGTTAGCTAAGATTGTTGACAATCGTCCAGGAGTGACGTCTTCATCTTTTTTACCGTCCACCGTCATTGCATGAATGGAGTGCTATTCTAAGTTTATCTTCCTGATCCATTCCCGTCCCAATAACGGTGGTCCACCATTTGGCAGTATGTAGAGATACAATTTCCGTATTTTCTTGCCGTTGTATTCGACAGGCACCCTTATTTTTCCTCTGGGGTATACTTTTTGCCCCGTATACGTCGTCAAGACGATGGATATGTGTCTCAAGGGTATGTGTGAAAATAGCCGCTCGTAGTCTCGTCGATTCATGACGGTTAGCGTTGATCCTGTATCCAGTTCCATTTTAACTTGGGACCCTGCTATCGTGAGGGTGACCCAAATGGTTCGGTGATCCTCTTTTGCGATTACGTTGTGAAGTTTGAGACAGCTTAGTCTCCTGTTCCCGGATTCACTATCGCTCATCTGGTCTTCGGAACTACTGTCCGTCATCTTTTGTACTTTCTTGTACGGTTCCTTGGTAGCCTTTTTGTTGTCGCTGGTCTTCTTCCCAGACCTGCAAACTCGTGCAATGTGTCCCATCTTCCCGCATTGCCTGCATATTTTGTCTTTGGACCAGCAGTCCTTCTGGTCATGGTTAGTTCTGCCGCAGCGATAACATTTTGCAAATCCCCATGTCATTTCGTGGGTGCCGTATTCTTGTGGTTTTTGTTGAATTTCTGCAGCTCCCCTGGCTGCTGCTTCATACGATACTGCCACGCTGAAAGCCTTCTCTAGCGTCAGCTCTTTCTCTGAGAGTAACTTCTTCTGTGTTCCTTCATTCAGGAGTCCACAGACAAATTTGTCCCGTAGGGTATCTGCCAGTCCTGCTCCAAACTGGCAGTGCTTTGATAGCTTGCGTAGTTCCGTAAGGTACTCAGCATTGCTCTCATCTTTATGCTGAGTTCTCCTATGGAATTTAAATCTTTGTGCTATCAACAGCGGTGCAGGGTTTAGGTGTTCCTGTAGGACAGCAACAATTTCGTTAAAACTCTTCGCCTTCGGTTTGGCTGGAGTAATCAGGTCCCGCAATAGGCCGTACGTTCTAGCGCCCATTAAGTTTAGCAATATCGATGCCTTTTTCTCCTCCGCTATTTCGTTTGCCTCGAAATATACCTCGACTCTTTCCACATACGTGGTCCAGTCCTCTATTGTATTATCAAAAGCAGTGATACAGCCAGTCTTCGGCATCTTGCAAATCTAAAATGGCGCCTCCCGCGCTTTGCCTTCTTCCCCGATTTCACAAAATGGCGCCTCCCGTGCTTTGCCTTCTTCCCCGCTGTTGTTAGCGCTGCTTTCCGTGGTTCCCGTTGCAACCTGCAGCTCCTCGTGGTTTCTTGCACGTTTAATATTTCTTTTTTTTAAATTATTTTCCCATCGTGGAACAACCCTGTGGGACTCTTGCCTCCCTCTTCGCGGGTCTATACGCAGCCCGGCTTCGTAGCACCGGCCGCGCCCTGTGTGCTCCACCCTCTCTCTTCCCGACAACGCTGCTCGGCCCCGTTGCAAACCACCCGCTCGAGTTCGCGACCGCCGCAGCCCAGGAAGGATCAGTGCACTACCTGCCACCAGCCCGATTAGCTGAAGCACCGTCGACAGGAACCAGGCCCCGCTTCTGACAGCTTCTCCAGCAATCTTCAACTCCGCAAACATAGGGGCGGATGCCCACGGTCGACGCCCGTTTCTACTGCCTCTTACTTTCTTTTCTTTCTGGCCTCGACCTCTGCTCACTTCGCTGTAGGAATGGATCCCAGGAGGTGGTGCAGACTGTAGGTAGGTTCGTATCTGCTCATCGCCAGTATTACGTCCGTGAATGATTGAAACACAGACAGCAGGAGTTGAACAAAACAAGTCTTTACTGATGGAAGTCAATAGTGAAACTGAAACAACAGAGGCTCACTAGCGCCTTTTATACAGGGGTGGTCACTGCCGGTACTGCAGTCTGAGACCAGTTATTCTCTTAAAGGTACATACACAACAATAACGTCCTTGCTTTTGTAGTCTATGCCTCTATTAATAAAGCCAAGAATCCCGTGCGCATTTTAACAGCCTTCTCAACTTGTCCTGCCACCTTCAAAGATTTATATGCATATACTGTACCCCCAGGTCTCTCTGTTCTTGCACTCCATTTAAAATTGCACCATTTACTTCATAAATAATAAAAATAGCACAGAGGGAAAACAGATAAAACAGAAAAGTTATCACAGAAACAAAGTCTACTGAACAAACTGTAAACAGTAGCTCTTGAGCCTTCCATTCAGATCCTGGCAACAGTGCTGTGCTATTGCCAGGGTCAGTATTTTGTTACTGTGTATGGCTAACGACTTGATTTGTGAAACAAGGTAGATGGAGGGTAGGGAGGGTGAAGAAATTCTTGAATCCTAATCGTTTCATGTGCTAATTACGCTGCTTTATCTTCTTCTTAGGCAGTCCCTCGGAGCCGAGGATGACTTCCACATTAAAAATGAGTTCGCAGGTGACTGATAAGTCCAATGCGGGACCCACAGTCTCTTTCACAGGTGGGGCAGACAGCGGGTGGGTGGGGTGCTTGGGTTGATGTGCGCTCCTTGCGCTGCCTGCGCTTGGCTTCCGCTTGCTCCCGGCGAAAAGACTCGAGGTGTTCGCCGCCTTCCTGGATGCTTCTCCTCCACTTTGTGCGGTCTTGGGCCAGGGATTCCCAGGTGTCGGTGGGGATGTTACACTTTTTCAAGGAGGCTTTGAGGGTGTCCTTGAAGCGTTTCCTCTGCCCACCTGGGGCTCTCTTGCCATGCCGGAGCTCCGAGTAGAGCGCTTGTTTTGGGAGTCTCGTATCGGGCATGCGAACAATGTGACCTGTCCATCGGAGCTGATCGAGCATCGTCAAAGCTTCGATGCTGGGGATGTTGGCCTGAGCAAGAACACTGACGTTGGTGCGCATATCCTGCCAATGGATTCGCAGGATCTTGCGGAGGCCTGCCTGCCACTCGGAAAAAGACCCGTTTATTCCAACTCTTTGCTTTCTGTCTGCCAACCAGTTCTCTATCCAAGTCAATACCTTGCCCCCAATCCCATGTGCCTTAACTTTAGACGCTAATCTCTTATGTGGGAACTTATCGAAACCCTTCTGAAAGTCCAAATACACCACATCCACTGGTTCTCCCTTATCTATTTTACCAGTTACATCCTCAAAAAATTCCAGTAGATTAGTCAAGCACGATTTACCTTTTGTAAATCCATGTTGACTTTGTCTGATCCTGTCACTGTTTTCCAAGTGCTCTGCTAGTACATCTTTTATAATGGACTCTAGCATTTTCCCCACTACCGATGTCAGGCTTACCGGTCTATAATTCCCCGTTTTCTCTCTACCACCTTTTTTGAATAGTGGGGTAACATTAGCTGCCCTCCAATCCATGGGTACTGTTCCAGAGTCTATCGAATTTTGGAAGATGACCAGCAATGCATCTACTATTTCTAGGACTGCTTCCTTAAGTACCCTAGGATGTAGATTATCAGGCCCTGGGGATTTATCGGCCTTCAATCCCGTCAATTTCCCTAACACCATTTCCCTACAAATACTGATTTCATTTAGTTCCTCCCTCTCATTGGACCCTATGTTCCTCGACATCTCTGGGAGGTTATTTGTGTCCTCCTTTGTGAAGACAGAACCAAAGTATGTATTTAATTGGTCTGCCATTTCTTTGTTCCCCATTATAAATTCCCCTGATTCTGACCGCAAGGGACCTATGCTTGACTTCATCAATCTTTTTCTCTTCACATATCTATTGAAGCTTTTACAGTCAGTTTTTATGTTCCCTGAAAGCTTACTCTCATACTCTATTTTCCCCCTCTTAATTAATCCCTTTGTCCTCCTTTGCTGAATCTTAAACTGCTCCCAATCCTCAGATTTACTGCTTTTTCTGGCCAATTTATATGTCCTCTCCTTGGATCTTATGCTGTCCCTAATTTCCCTTGTTAGCCACGGTTGAGTCATCTTTTTTGTTTTTATGCCAAATAGGGATGAACAAATTCTGTAGTTCATCCATGCGATCTTTGAATGTTTGCCATTGCCTATCCACCGTCAACCCTTTGAGTGACATTCCCCAATCAATCCTACCCAACTCGCGCTTCATACCATTGTAGTTTCCTTTATTTAAATTCAGGACCCTAGTCTCTGAGTCAACTACTTCGCTCTCCATCTTAATGAAGAATTCTATCATATTATGATCGCTCCGACCCAAGGGGCCTCACACAACAAGATTGCTAATTAATCCTTTCTCATTACATAATACCCAGTCTAAGATGGCTTGATCTCTAGTTGGTTCCTCGACATATTGGTCCAGGAAACCATCCCATAAACACTCCAGGAATTCCTCCTCCACAGTATTGTTACTAATTTGGTTAGCCCCATCTATATGTAGATTAAAGTCACCCATGATAACTGCTGTGCCCTTATTGCAACCTTCTCTAATTTCCCTTTTAATGCCATCCCCAACCTCCGCATTACTGTTTGAGGGTCTATATACCACTCCCACTAATGTTTTCTGCCCCTTGTTATTTCTCAGTTCTACCCATACAGATTCCACATCATCAGAGCTAATATCCTTCCTTACAATTGTGTTAGTCCCCTCTTTAACCAGCAATTCTACCCCACCTCCTTTTCCTTTTTGCCTATCTTTCCTGTATTACAGTAACAAAAGGGCTATCAAAGAGGCTAGACATTAAAAGACACAAACAGGCTTGAAACTGAGGAATAGCATGAAATAGTAAATATTCTGGATGATTACTTCCACTAAGTATTCACAAGGGAAGACACAAACAACATGCCCTCACAAAAAAAAAGCACCACTGCAAAATTCACGACTTTGATGTACTGTAAATGAAATAAAAGTTCTAGTTAAGCAAAATGGACTTAAAAAGAAATCTCAGTGGGGGCTGGGAGCCAGTATAAGTTCCTAACATACTTGATGGAAAGGTTACCCTGATCTGTGAAGGGAAACTGTCAAAGCCATGTTTAATCCCTAGTCTCCACTGAGTTAGTTCACCTAAGTCAGGGTGGTACTGGGGTAGTTACAATTGGCCTCTAAATAGTTCCGTGCTGTGACAGATTCTCTGACTGAGATAAAGAACTTGCCCATGAGATGAATTTTAGCATGTAAATCAGTATAACCTGCGATTCAAATTTATCTCCCCATATCTGATACACAGTGCATTAATGCACTGAGAAACCAGCAAAAAGCTTTGTTCTTTTTGAAGTTCCCATTTGTTCAGGAGAAAGGGGATAGCTGATTTCTACATGAATCTGTCAGTGTCAACTGTGGCTCAGTGAGTAGCAGACTCGCCTCTGAGTCAGAAGGTTGTGGGTTCAAGTCCCACTCCAGGGACTTGAGCACATAAAGCTAGGTTGGAGGTGCTGTCTTTCAGATGAGACTTTAAACCGAGGCGCTGTCTGGTGTCTCAGGTGGACGTAAAAGATCCCATGGCACTATTTCGAAGAAGAGCAGGAGGCATTACCCCCGGTGTCCTGGCCAATATTTAGCCCACAAAAACAGATTATCTGGTCATTATCACATTGCTGTTTGTGGGAGCTTGCTGTGCGCAAATTGGTTTCCACGTTTCCCACATTACAACAGTGACTCCACTTCAAAAGTACTTAATTGGCGGTAAAACGCTTTGAGACGTCCGGTGGTTGTGAAAGGCGCTATATAAATGCAAGTCTTTTTCTTGCATATAATTAACTTAACAACATCTCCACTGTCTCAATAAGCGAGTCATACAGACCAGGTAGAGCCCAGGTTCAATCTATGGTCTGTACTGATTTAGTTAGACTCAGCTGAAGTGCCATGAGGAGCAATAGAATTGGTCTCCGTGTTTTTGGGCTGGAAAGAGGGGGGGAAAAAATCATCCAGAGTTCCCACAGCTCACCGCTATCTGGTGAGCCTCGCAGGAAAGTACACAATCGGACATCCGGTGAGAATAGGATCAATCTTGGCTGTGATGCTTTCCACAGTTGAATAGTTTGTGAGCTGCCTGGGTACACCCATGAAAGCTAGTCAGGTGAGGTACTGTGGTGCTGCTGGAACCAGTGGCAGTGTGGAACCTCCGCAAGATTCAGTACCGTCAGGACAGGAACAGAGAAAACTGGGTGTGGGTGAAGGAAGTAAATAAAATATAACTGAAACAAGTGAGATTGAAACATTGGAAGTTTAAATAAATCATATTTTAAGTACCATAAGATAACAATGGACTTGCAGTTCACAGGTAACATTACCTTTTCTGCTACGGAAAATAAATTATCTACTTCTATATCATAAAAATATTTTGGAAGCTAAATCCTTTCTTCACTGGGATCACAGATTAAATCCATTTCTATCTGCCGGTTTAAAAAAAATATTGTGTAATGTTAGCAAGCTGCTGCCTGTCCAGAAGTCACCGTTACTTTGTATACATTGAGAAGCACATAAACAGTCTTTCTTGGCAGTATTTGCAGCAATTTACTGCTGGCTGAATTATAAAGAAGCATGTGACATATCAGCTGCACTGCCAACTCACATGGAGATCTTCGATTACACCACACCATGAGTAAGGAAAAGCCTTTGTTTATCCTTGTTTAAGTTTCAATTTCCCTGTTTTAGCTACATCAGACACAATTTAAGTAATGCAATCTTACATCATTTTCATGCATTTTTTTACCCTAGTATTTGAACATCACAATGCTGTTTTTTCACAAACAGCAGACACTCACCATAACTTTGGTGGAAGAACCACAGAAACCCTGGAAAAACAGTGCATCAGGGTTTCCGTTGAACTTACGGAGGAAGAATGGGAGAACCTCCGGGGAAACTCACCCCCAAAATGGCAATCGTTCATATCAACACATAGATGAAAACAAGCACAACTGACTTTTGTTTTATCTAAAAGCTAAACTATAAATGAAATTATAAACATAATAAAAGCTAACTTTACATCTACAAAACATGTCTTAATATTATTCAGTCTTTTAATACACTTATTTTGTGGTAATCAGTTACAGATTATTAATTGATCAACATACACAAGTTATGTTAGTTACTCCACACCCTATTGATCTTGCCAGACAGCCTCGGATTTTAATATTGAACTGTTTCATATCCCCGCCTCTCAAAATCACATATTTACGCTCTCCTGAGTTAAGTCTGATCTGTACTGGTTGTACTCTTTCTGCGACATTATGGTTACACTACATCCGGTGTCAATCTCAAACTTTACTTGACCTCTGTTCACTATCAAATACTGAGTGAGAGGGGGTACGTTGGGCCTTGAAGTGTCTATACTGTATACAGTGAAAACCTCCTCACTAGACTCTTCCTCCTCTTGTATGTAATTTGCCTGCTTTGTGTACTTCTCCCTCCCCCCTTTTGCATGCTTTGCCCCTTTAGCACTGCTTCTCTCACTCACTGCCCTTTTACAGACTTTCTTTAAGTGCCCTATTTTTCCACAATTGTGGCACTTTGTCTTTGCAAACCTGCAGTCCTTTGCATAATGGCTCGTCCCGCCACATCGGTAGCAATCCCCAACCCCGACTGGTGGACTTTTCGCGCCAGCTTCCATCTTGAAAACAGCTCCTCCCACTGGTTTACTCCATTTCTCCTTGCTCATACTGTTTAAGTCCTTAATGTCCTTGTTAGCCATCTCCATGGCTTGTGCTTTTTTAAGTGCCGTCTCGAACGTTAATCCTTCTTCTGACAGCAACCTTTGCTGTATACTGTCGTCGTTAACTCCGCATACTAGTCTGTCCCTTAACATGACTGTGAGCGCATTTCCAAAATTACAGTCCTGTGCGAGCTTCCGAAGCTCCTCCACATACTCAGTAACGCTTTCTTCCGGCCTCCTAATCCTCGAATTGAATTTCCATCTCTGTACTATTTCACTAGGTTTCGGATTGAAATGATTCTTTAGTAGACTCACCAATTCGTCAAAAGATTTTTCTCCTGTCCGCTCCGGGCTCAGCAGATTCCTCATCCGTGTATAGGTTTGCGCTCCCACACAACTCAGTAAAATGGCCCTTTTCTTTTCAGCACTGTCCACCTCGTTTGCCATAAAGAAATGGCTCAGTATTTCACAATACTCCTCCCAAGACTGCGACTTGCTGTCAAAAGGTGCCACGGAGCCTACCGTTCCTGCCATCCTTGGAGTCCGGTCACTTCAGCCAAAAAATCAAACTCCATTTCGACTCCCGCGGCCTAGCCTCGTGCTTTTCCGACTAGTTTGCTAACCAACCCGAGCACCTCTTCCGAATACTCCAAAACTCTTCCGTCCTTTATTCTCGTCGCCATATGTGGTATCTTGAGGTGGCCATAGATGGAGACGGACACCGGTTAACTCCTTAACATGGTTTAATCAACACTTGCACATAAAAGCTTCTGCCATGAGGCAGCAAAAACAAAGAGTACAACCAGTACAGATCAGACTTAACTCAGGAGAGCAATTGCCACAGCACCACCTGGTGGATCAGGTTACTCATAACCTCCCAGGTTACTACAAGAACAACCCCACACTTCCCCCATTGCTGTATCTAATTGTTTCTTAAAAGAAGCATTGAGAGTAGCAAGGGCACAGAATGTACTCTGGGTGGGGGACTTCAATGTCCATCACCAAGAGTGGCTCAGTAGCACCACTACTGACAGAGCTGGCCGAGTCCTGAAGGACATAGCTGCCAGTCTCGGTCTGCGACAGGTGGTGAGAGAACCAACACGAGGGAAAAACCTACTTGACCACGTCCTCACCAATCTACCTGTTGCAGATGCATCTGTCCATGACAGTATTGGTAGCAGTGACCACTGCACAGTCATTGCGGAGACTAAGTCCCGTCTTCACACTGAGGACACCCTCCATCGTGTTGTGTGGCACTAACACCGTGCTAAATGGGATAGATTCAGAACAGATCTAGCAGCTCAAAACTGGGCATCCATGAGGCGCTGTGGGCCATCAGCAGCAGCAGAATTGTATTCCACCACAATCTGTAACTTGATGGCCTGGCATACCCTCACGCTACCATTACCATCAAGCCAGGGGACCAACCCTGGTTCAATAAGGAGTGTGGAAGTGCATGCCAGGAGCAGCACCAGGTGTACCTAAAAATTAGGTGCGAAGCTGCAACACAGGACTACATGCATGCTAAAAAGCAGAAGCAGTATGCTATAGCCAGGGCTAAGCGATCCCACAATCAACGGATCAGATCAAAGCTCTGCAGTCCTGCCACATCCAATTGTGAATGGTGGTGGACTATTAAACAACTAACGGGGGGGGGGGGAGAAGGCTCCATGAATATCTCCATCCTCAATGATGGTGGAGCCCAGCACGTGAGTGCAAAAGACAAGGCAGAAGCGTTTGCAACCATCTTCAGCCAGAAGTGCCGAGAGGATGATCTATATCGGCCTGCTCCTGAGGTCCCCACCATCACAGAAGCCAGTCTTCAGCAAATTCGATTCACTCCACGTGATATCAAGAAACCGTTGAGCGCACTGGATACAGTAAAGGCTATGGGCCCCAACAACATCCCGGCTATCGTGCTGAAGACTTGTGCTCCAGAACTAGCCGCACCTCTAGCCAAGCTATTCCAGTATAGCTACAACACTGGCATCTATCCGACAGTGGGAAACTGCCCAGGTATGTCCTGTCCACAAAAAGCAGGACAAATCCAATCCGGCCAATTACCGCCCCATCAGTCTACTCTTAATCATCAGCAAAGTGATGGAAGGTGTCATCAACAGTGCTATCAAGCGGCACTTACTCACTAATAACCGGCTCAATGATGCCCAGTTTGGGTTCTGCCAAGTCCACTCTGCTCTCGACCTCATTTCAGCCTTGTTCCAATCATGGACAAAGGAGCTGAATTCCAGAGGTGATGTGAGGTCAAGGCAGCATTTGACAAAGTGTGGCATCAAGGAGCCGTAGTAAAGATGAAGTCAAAGGGAATCGGCGGAAAACTCTCCACTGGCTGGAGTCATACCTAGCACAAAGGAAGATGGTTGTGGTGGTTGAAGGTCAATCATCACAGCCCCAGGAGATCACTGAAGGAGTTCCTCAGGGCAGTGTCCTAGGCCCAACCATCTTCAGCTGCTTCATCAATGACCTTCCCTCCAACATAAGGTCAGAAATGGGGATGTTCGCTGATGACTGCACAGTGTTCAGCGCCATTCACAATCCTCAGACAATGAAGCAGTCCGTGCCCGCATGCAACAAGACCTGGACGACGTTCAGGCTTGGGCTGATAATTGGTAGGTAACATTCGCACCACAGAGTGCCAGGCAATGACTATCTCCAACAAGCAAGCGTCTAACCACCACCCCATGACATTCAACGGCATTACCATCGCCGAATCTCTCACCATTAACATCCTGAGAGTCACCATTGACCAGAAACTTAACTGGACCAGCCACATAAATACTGTGGCAACAAGAGCAGGTCAGAGGCTGGGTATTCTGTGGCAAGTGTCTCACCTCCTGACTCCCCAAAGCCCTTCCACCATCTACAAGACACAAGTCAGGAGTGTGATGTAACTCTCTCCACTTGCCTGTATGAGTGCAGCTCCAACAACACTCAAGAAGCTCGACACCATCCAGGACAAAGCAGCCTGCTTGATTGGCACCCCATCCATCACCTTAAACATTCACTCCCTCCACCACCGGTGTACCGTGGCTGCAGTGTGTACCATCTACAAGATGCACTGCTGCAACTTGCCAAGGCTTCTTCGGCAGCATCTCCCAAACCCGTGACCTCTTCCACCTAGTAGGACAAGGGCAGCAGGCACATGGGAATACCACCACCTCCAAGTTCCCCTCCAAGTCACACACCATCCTGACTTAGAAGTATATCGCCGATCCTTCAACGTCGCTGGGTCAAAATCCTGGAACTCCCTCCCTAACAGCACTGTAGGAGTACCTACACCACATGGACTGCAGCAGTTCAAGAAGGTGGCTCACCAGCACCTTCTCGAGGGCAATCAGTGATGGCCAATAAATGCTGGCCTTGCCAGCGACGCCCACATCCCATAAACTAATTTTAAAAAAAATTCTGGGTTTTCACTCTGTTTAGAAGTCCATTGTGCATGAAGGCGACTTCGAAATATCAAACTTAGTTACCTTTGAATCTGTGTCTTCTTGTCCTACTCCCACACTTTAATTTAAGTATTATTCTGGATTTATCTTTTCCATACGATTTGCTATCTTATACCTTTTATAAGATGATCTCTCAAGTGCCTCCTTTCCAGGCTGTAAAGCCCCGGTTTCTCCAATCTTTCCTCATCACTCAGAACCCCGATATAAGGGATCAACCTCATGGTTCTGCAACTGCCAGAGAGCTCACTTATTTAAATCTCAGCAGTATAAATAAGGGAGGCTAGAGTGCAGTTTGACATGGAGTGCAGCTCAGAACAGAATGTAAAGCTGTGAGTTTGGTGAGTGAGTGATTACAGCAACAACTAGACCTACTCGACAAATACTGCCAAAATTGGGCTCTAACAGTAAATCTAAAGAAAACCAACATCATGATTTTTCAGAAAAGACCCAGATGTCAGGAAAACAAATACCAGTTTACCCTCAGTGATACCACTATAGGACACACTATGAGCTACACCTACCTTGGTCTAACTATTACAGCATCAGGGAGCTTCAGCATAGCAGTGAATGCACTAAAAGAAAAAGCCCGAAGAGCCCTATATGCAATAAAAAGAAAATTCTACAACATCCAAATCCCAATCAAAATCTGGCTCAAAATTTTTGACAGCATAATCCTGCCCATTGCACTGTACGGTAGTGAAGTATGGGGCCCGCTAAATCACCAAAGCTACACTAAATGGGAAAAACACACAATAGAAGCCCTACATGCAGAATTCTGCCGAAGCATCCTTCGCACCCAAAGAAAAACGCCAACAAATGCATGCAGAGCCGAACTAGGCAGATACCCACTGATAATAAACATCCAAAAACGAGCACTAAACTTCCTAAATCACCTCAAATCTAGCTCCCCAGACACCCTTCATTTCAAAGCCTTTCAGACCCAAGAGCTAAACCCAGAAAAGAGTCCCCTGAGTCAGCTGCTACTGAAACTAAGTACTCAGCCGGACCCTGACCAGCCCCAGACCAACACAGCCGTCCAAACACCAATCCGAGTGAACCAAATCATTAAAAAATGCAAAGAAACCTACCTGGAACATTGGAACAAAATAACCGAAAGCCAAAGCAGATTAGAATGTTACTGGGCCCTAAAAAGAGAATATAAACTGGCAGACTACCTCACGACCATCAGAGACACAAAACAGAGACAGACCCTCACCAGGTACAGACTAAGCGACCACCAACTGGAAATTGAAAAAGGCAGATACAAGAAATCCTGGCAGCCTAGAGAGAATAGAATATGCGATCAATGTCTGGCTGGCGAGGTTGAAACAGAAATGCATTTCCTCCTAAAATGCGAAAAATTCAACACATCAAGAAACATATTATTCAACAAGCTAAGCCAAACAACCCCAGATTTCAAGGAATTGGATGATCTGTCAAAATTGAGATTAGTCCTAGGAGAAGGAGACAGACCATACCTTGGGGCTAAATATGTAACAACATGTCACAACCTGAGGACTGTTTAAAAGTAAGACTGTTTAAAATTAATATTGAACGTACCAAATGAAGTAGAAAGACTGTTTAAAATTAATATTGTTTAAAAGTAATATTGTATATACCCAACAAATGTCAAATCGATTGACACCTACAGAATGTTGGAAAACTGTACCTTTTTGCTATGTAAGCTTTGGCAATATGGTTCTCTGTAAACTTTCATGCCAATAAAGCATTTGAACTGAACTGAACTGAGTGAGTTCGGGGAGGGAGGTGTTCCTTTCTTTTTCTATCTTTGTCAGCTTCCAGGAGAGCAGGAGTTAAAAAGCTGCACAAGAGGGGACAGAGAACCAGCGGGAGTTCGGCTCTGTGACACCCCCCCCCCCCCCCCCCCCGACCACATTTGGAGAAAAATAAAAGGTGACATCACAAGGAAATGGGTAAGTGATTGGTTGGTGAGTATTTTGCTCACTTCCCTTATCTTTTAAAGTCCAGGAAATTTATTAGTAATTGTAAGGTTTCATTAGTACTAGTTTACTAGTAGTAATAAATCTTATTAGGTGTAGTAGGGTTTATTAATTAATTAAGACTCAATAAAGATGGCAGGGCAGGTGATGTGTTGCGACTGCAGTATGTGGGAGCTCCTGGACACCAGTGTGATCCAGGACGAACACGTCTGCGGTAAGTGTCTGCGGCTCGAGGAGCTTCGGCTCAGAGTTGATGAGCTGGAGGCCGAGCTGCAGACTCTGAGATGCATCAGGGAGGGGGAAAGCTACCTGGACACTTTATTCCAGGAGGCAGTCACACCCCTTAGGATAGGGTCTTCTGATTTGGTCAGTGGTCAGGGACAGGAGGATGTGACTGCGAGTGAGGCAGGTATGGGGACCCAGGAGGTGGAGGAGCCTCAGCCTTTGCAATTGTCCAACAGCTTTGAGGTTCTTGCAGCCTGTATGGATGAAAGCGGTGGCTGCAGGGTGGATGAGCAAACTGACCATGGCACCGAGGTACAGGAAGCCATTCAAGCAGGGGGAGTTAATAGGAATGTAGTGGTAATTGGGGACAGCATAGTCAGGGGGATATACAGTTTTCTGCGGCCAAGAGCGAGAGTCCAGACGGCTGTGTTGCCTGCCTGGTGCCAGGGTTCGGGACATCTGCTCTGGGCTGGAGAGGAACTTGCAGTGGGAGGGGGAGGAGCCAGTGGTCGTGGTCCACATAGGTACCAATGACATAGGTAGAACTAGGAAAGAGGTTCTGCTGAGAGAGTATGAGCAGCTAGGGGCTAAATTAAAAAGCAGAACCTCAAGGGTAATAATGTTTGCATTATTACCTGAGCCACGAGCAAATTGGCATAGCGTAAATAAAATTAGAGAGATGGCTGCGTGGCTCAAAGACTGGTGTGGGAGGAATGGGTTTCATTTCCTGGGGCACTGGCACCAGTACTGGGGAAAGTGGGATCTGTATCGTTGGGACGGTCTTCACCTGAACCGTGCTGGGACCAGTGTTCTGGTGAGTCGTATAACTAGGGCGGTAAAGAGGGCTTTAAACCAAATATTGGGGGCATGGGATCAAATTTGGGAAGATGTGGTAATTCAAAGATTAGAGACAAGGCAATAGAGAAAGGTATTAATATGGGAAATGATAAAAAAGACCATGACAGGAAGGGATAGAGAGTACAAATCTAAGAGTAAATCAACAGATAAGGCTAGAGGTTACAAAAATAATAAAAGGACAAAACTAAAGGCTCTGCATCTGAATGCACGTAGCATTCGAAACAAAACTGATAGCGCAAATAGAAATAAATAAATATGATCTGATAGCCATTACAGAAACATGGCTGCAGGATGACATAGATTGGGACCTAAACATTGAAGGGACATGACATTTAGGAAGGACAGGGAGGTGGGAAAAGGTGGAGGGGTGGCTCTGTTAATTAATGATGGTATTAGCACAATAGAGAGGGATGACCTAAGTTCAGGAAACCAGGATGTAGAAGTGGTTTGGGTAGAGATGAGAAATAATAAAGGCAAGAAGTCACTTGTGGGAGTGGTGTACAGGCCCCCTAACAGTAACCACATGGTAGGATGGAGTATAAAGGAAGAAATAATGGGAGCTTGTCAGAAAGGTAAGGCAATAATCATGGGGGATTTTAATCTGCATATAGACTGGAAAAATCAGATGGGCAAAGGTAGCATAGATGAGGAGTTCATGGAATGTTTTCGGGATAGTTTCTTACAACAGCACGTTCTGGAGCCAACCAGAGAGCAGGCTATATTAGACTTGGTATTGTGCAAGGAGATAGGATTAATTAATGACCTCATAGTGAAGGTGCCCCTAGGTAGCAGCGATCAAAATATGATTGAATTTTACATTCAGTTTGAGAGCGAGAAGAGTGGGTCCAAGACTAATATTTTAAACTTAAATAAGGGCAATTATTGTTAGATCCATGATTCTGAGGGTATGCTGTTATTTAATAACCACACGGATGCTGTAACTTAACAATAAACAGGTATTTACTGGAGGAGGGTAGTCTCAAGACTGGGGGTACAGAGGCATGCGCAAAGCTTATATACAGGTGTGGTCACTGCCGGTACTACAGTATACAGGAGCTGTAAAAGTAGTTCTGTCTTAAAGGCACATACACTACAATTCCTCCCCTTTTAGATTAGTAGTACCCTTAATATTCAAATAACAATTAACACTTTTAACATGCAACATTAACTGAAAATAGTCCATTTATAAATTCAGTCTTTGGGGCGGCTTCCTGATCCTTTCTGGATAGCGCCTTTCCTGAGTGTCTTGCTCTTGGTGCGGAGGCGATTCTGGCCCCCTGTCGTCGGTTGGTTCATCAGCTTCCGATGCTACTGTTTCTGGGGTAGATGCTACCTGTATGTCGGGTTCATTACCAGGTACGCGAGACATGGGGTTGACTCGTTCCTGTGACTCTAGGATCTGGTCGACATGGCATCTCACAATGTTCTCCCCAACATCCACTGTGTACATTAGTGGCCCCTGCCGTGTGCATATCGTTCCTGGTTGCCATTTCTCTGTTCGGTAGTCACAGGCCAAGACTGGTTGCCCTACATTGAAGCTCCTTGTCGGCTTCTCATTGATGTGTTGGAATTGCTTATTCTCAACATCTTTTCGGACATTTGGTCTGAGCAAATCCAGACGAGATCTCAACCTTCGGTTAAAGAACATCATGGCCGGGGTTTGGTTGGTGACTGCATGTGTTGCATTTCTGTAGGCTAACAGGAAATTGTCCACTTTATGCTGCAGTGGAATGTTGTCATCGCACATGGCCCTTACTGCCTTTTTAAAGGTTTGTACGAACCTCTCAGCCAATCCATTTGTGGCTGGATGATACGGGGCGGATGTGTAATGCCTTACCCTATTCCTTTTCATAAATTTCCGAAACTCTTCGGACACAAACTGTGGTCCGTTATCAGAGCA
This sequence comes from Somniosus microcephalus, assembly GCF_052327205.1. NCBI lineage: Eukaryota > Metazoa > Chordata > Chondrichthyes > Squaliformes > Somniosidae > Somniosus > Somniosus microcephalus. The sequence continues at coordinate 120,243,551 of NC_140987.1, read as the reverse complement.
AATCTGCTCTGGTAAGCCGTTCCTGGCAAATATGGTCCGTAGGACTGCAATCGTTTTCTCCGTGGTGGTGGAGGACATTTTGATCACCTCAGGCCATTTTGAGTGTGCATCCACGGCTATTAAAAACATTGAGTCCATGAATGGACTAGCAAAATCAATATGCACCCATTGCCATGGAGAGGAGGGCCACTCCCATGGGTGTAGAGGGGCATGTGGTGGTGCATTTTGGACCTTCTGGCATCCTAAGCAGCTCTTAGTTAGGTCTTCGATTTATTGATCGATTCCCAGCCACCACACATAAGCCCTAGCAAGGCTTTTCATTTTCACTCCCCCCAGATGACTTTCATGTAGCTCATTTAGCACTCTCTCCCTTAACTTGGGTGGAATCACCACTCTGGATCCACACATCACTGTCCCCTGTTCTCTTCTGGGTGAGAATGTTGGCAACAGTGAGTCACCATGTGTTGGCCATCCCCTCACCGTCAAATCATATACCCGAGACAGCGTCAGATCATTGCGGGTCTCCTTCTCTATATCCGCGTTCGTTACTGGCAATCGTTCAATTATTGACGAATAAAATATCTCGATAGGGTCCACTGCTGGTGCTTCCTCCGCAGTAGGCAGTGGCAGGCGTGATAGCCCATCAGCGTTTCCATGCTGTTTCGTGCCCTTATACTCTATTTCATATTGGTTTGCCCCTAGAAAAAGGGACCATCTTTATAGCCGTTGCGCAGTCATCACCGGAATGCCCTTCTTTGGATTAAAGATGGAGACAAGTGGTTGGTGGTCGGTCAGCAAGGTGAACTTCTGCCCGTGCAGATAGTGGTTGAACTTTTTCACTCCCCACACTAGGCTGAGGGCCTCCCTGTCAATCTGGGCGTAGTTACGCTCGGCTGAGGTTAGTGACCGAGACGCAAAGGCTACTGGCCTCTCCGAGCCGTCCGGGAATTTGTGCGACAGCACCGCTCCAATACCATAGGGTGATGCATCACATGCCAAATGAATTGGTAGTGCTGGGTTGAAATGGGCCAACACCTCTTTTGATGTGATCAATTCTTTACACTTCTGGAAAGCTCGTCTACGTTCGTCATCTCACTTCCATGGTACTCCTGTTTGCAGTAGGGTGTTCAGTGGGTGTAATACCGTGGACAAATTTGGTAAGAACTTGTGGTAGTAGTTTACCAGCCCGAGGAACGACCTCAGTTGTGACACATTTTCCGGTGCTGGAGCCTTGACTACTGCCTCAATCTTGTCAGGGGACTTATGTAACCCCTCTTCATCGATGACGTGGCCACAATACGAGATCTGTTTCTGGAAAAACTCGCACTTGTGGCGATTAGCTCGTAGCCCATATTCCTTTAATCTGGTGAGCACCTTCTCCAAGTTGGCGAGGTGGTCACTGTCATTTTCGCCCGTGACCAAGATGTCGTCCAAATAACACTGGGTCCCTGGAATCCCTTGCAGGACCTGATCCATTGCCCTTTGTCAGATAGCCGGAGCCGAGGCTACTCCGAACACCAGCCAGTTGTATTGATAGAGACCTTTATGAGTGTTAATCGTAAGGTATTGTTTCGAAGCTTCTTCTACCTCCATTTGCAAGTACGCCTGGGCTAGATCAATTTTGGTGAAGCGTTTACCTCCAGATAGCGAGGCGAAAATATCCTCAATTCGTGGAAGCAGATATTGTACCGTGTGAAGGACTGGGTTCACTGTCGCCTTAAAATCCCCACAGATTCAGATGTTCTTTGGTTCCCCAGGCGTATTACTCAACGACCTCTTCATTACAGGAACGATGGGTGTAGCCCACTCGCTCCAGTCCACTTTGGACAGTACTCCTGAACATTCCAACCCTTCCAGCTCTGCTTCAACAGCTGGTCTGATCGCATAAGGCACTGGTCTAGCCTTCAGAAACTTTGGGCTTGCATTTTCCTCTATTTTAATTGTTGCTGTTATTCCTTTTAGTGTTCTTAGTCCCTCCTGGAACACTTCTTTTGCGTCAGTTAGCATTTTTGACAGTCGTCCAGGTGTGACGTCGTCATCCTTTTTGGCCTCAACCTTCAGTGCCTGTATGGAATGCCAATCTAATTGTATCTTCCAGATCCATTCACGTCCTACCAGTGGTGGTCCTCCATTTGGCAATACATATATATCCATTTTAGGTATTTCCTGGCCTTTATATGTCACTTTCACCCTTATTTTTCCTTTGGGGTAGACTTTTTGCCCCGTATACGTCTTCAAGACAATCTCTATAGCTTTCAAGGGTATGTGTGAAAATAGCCGCTTGTAGTCTCTTTGATTTATGACTGTTAGAGCTGACCCTGTGTCCAATTCCATTTCCACTTGGACTCCGTCTATCTTGAGTGTAACCCAGATAGTCTGGTGATCCTCCATTTCGGTTACATTATGTAGTTTCAGACAACCCAGCTCCTTGCTTCCGGAGTCTGTGTCACTTTTCTGTTCATCTGAACCACTGTCCATCACCTGGTGTACCTTTTTGTACTTCTCCTGTGGAGATTTCTTACTGTTGGTTTTCTTCCCAGACCTGCAGACTCTTGCTATATGTCCTGCTTTCCCACACTGTCTGCACACTTGGTCCTTGAACCAACAATCTTTCTGGTCATGTGTTGTTCTGCCGCAGCGATAGCACTTCCCTGTTCCATAGGACATTTCATTGGTGCCATATTCTTGCGGTCTCCGTTGTATCACTGCAGCGCCCCTTGCGGCTGCTTCATGTGATACGCTGGACAAGGCTTTCAGTATGGCAGTAAGATCCTTTTCTGATAGAAGCCGTTTCTGGGTTCCTTCACTTTGTAGCCCACACACAAACTTGTCCCTTAACGTATCTGCTAGTCCCACTCCAAACTGGCAGTGTTTCGATAGCTTGCGCAGTTCCGTTAGGTACTCCGCATTGCTTTCGTCTTTGTGTTGGTTCCTTTTATGGAACTTAAATCGTTCTGCTATCAGCAGTGGTGTGGGGTTTAAGTGGTCCTGTAAGATTTCTACTATGCTTTCGAAATTCTTGTTCACCGGCTTCTCTGGGGTTATTAGATTTCGCAGTAACCCATAAGTTTTTGCACCCATGGAATTTAACAAAACCAGTGCTTCACTAGCATCTGGCACTTCATTCGCCCTGCAGTACACCTCAATACGTTCCACATATGTCGCCCAATCTTCGACTTCATTGTCGAACGTAGAGATACTGCCACTCTTCGGCATCCCTGGGTGTGATTTAACTGTCAAAAATGGCGTCTCCCACGCTTCCCCTTCTTCTCCGCTGGCACAAAATGGCGTCTCCCGCGCTTTCCTTCCATTCCGCGCTCGCCCTTCTTCTCCGCTGCAGCTTCTAAAAATGGCGTCTCCTGCGCTCTTCCTTCTTCTCCGCGGCTCAATGGCGTCTCCTGCGCTCTCCCTTCTTCTCCCCACGGACCCTGTTCAGCCCATGAGCCCTGGCTGTGCTCTGCGCGTTCTTCTTTTTATTTTTTTATAATTTTTTTTTCTCGACGCCGCTCGGTCTTGAACCCGGCTGTTGCTTTACCCTCTCTCTCTCTCCGGTTTTTTTTTTTTTTTTTCTTTTTTTCTCGACACTGCTCGGTTTTCAACCCCCGGCTGTGCCCTGTGCGCTTCACCCTGTGTCTTACCCCATCGACGCTGCTCGGCTTTCTCTCCGCCGTCGGTCGGCTCCAGCCGCCGCTGCCCGGGAAGCGTCTGCGCTGGACCTGTCGTCAGTCTCTTGCTGATCGTCGTGGCTGGGGAACCAAGCCCGGCTCTCCACAGCCTCCCCTGCGATGTTCACTCTCTGCCTGACGACTGGGCGGTTGCTCGTGGTCGACGCCCGTGTTCCTGGCCTCGACTTTTTTTTTTTTAGTTGCAGGTAGATTCGAATCGACACTCGTCACCACTGTTAGATCCGTGATTCTGAGGGTATGCTGTTATTTAATAACCACACGGATGCTGTAACTTAACAATAAACAGGTATTTACTGGAGGAGGGTAGTCTCAAGACTGGGGGTATATACAGGTGTGGTCACTGCCGGTACTACAGTATACAGGAGCTATAAAAGTAGTTCTGTCTTAAAGGCACATACACTACAATTATGAGGGCATGAAAACAGAGCTAGCTAAAGTGAACTGGCAAATTAGGTTAAGGGATAGGTCAATAGAGTTGCAGTGGCAGACATTTAAGGGGATATTTCAAAATAGACAGAATATATACATTCCAACAAGAAAGAAAAATTCCAAGGGGAGGACCCACCATCTGTGGTTAACTAAAAAAGTTAGATAGTATTGACTTAAAGAAAAAGCATATAATTGTGCAACGATGGGTGGCAGGTCAGAAGATTGGACAGAATATAAAAAACAGCAAAGAATGACTAAAAGATTAATAAGGAGAGAAAAATTAGAGTACAAGAGAAAGGTAGCTAGAAATATAAAAACTGATAGTAAGAGTTTCTAGATATTTTAAAAAGAAAAGTTAACAAAGCGAGCGTTGGTCCTATAAAAAGTGAGTCTGGGGAATTAATAATGGAAAATAAGGAGATGGCACTTGAATTGAACAGATATTTTGCATCGGTTTTCACTATAGAGGATATAAGTAACATCCCAAAAATAGCTGTAAATCAGGAAATGGAAGGGAGGGAGGAACTCAAGAAAATTATAATCACCAGGGAAGTGGTACTGAGCAAATTGTTGGAGCTGCGGGCTGACAAGTCCCCGGGTCCTGATGGACTTCATCCTAGGGTCTTAAAAGAAGTGGCTAGTGAGATAGTTGGTGCATTGGTTTTAATTTTCCAAAATTCCCTAGATTCAAGGAAGGTTCCATTAGATTGGAAAATAGCAAATGTAACTCCTTTATTCAAAAAGGGAGACAGAAAGCAGGAAACTACAGGCCAGTTAGCTTAACATCTGCAATAGGGAAGATGTTAGAAGCTATTATTAAAGACATTATAGCAGGGCACTTAGAAAAGTTCAAAGTAATCAGGCAGAACCAACATGGTTTTGTACAAGGGAAATCATGTTTAACCAATTTATTGGAGTTCTTTGAGGAAGTAACATGTGCTGTGGATAAAGGGGAACTGGTGGATGTACTGTACTTAGGTTTCCAAAAGGCTTTTGATAAGATTCAAGATTATTTTATTGCCATATGTAACTGGTACAATGGTGCCACATCAAAAGTTATTGCGGAAAATAAAATCTCATGGTGTAGGGGGTAACATATTGGCATAGATAGAAGATTGGCTAGCTAACAGGAAACAGAGAGTAGGCATAAATGGGTCATTTTCTGATTGGTAAGATGTAACGAGTGGTGTGCCACAGGAATCAGTGCCGAGGCCTCAACTTTTTACAATTTATATAAATGACTTGGATGACGGAACCGAAGGTATGTTGCTAAATTTGCTGATGACACAGATAGGTAGGAAAGTAAATTGTGAAGAGGACATAAGGAGGCTACAAAGGGATATAGATAGGTTAAGTGAGTGGGCAAAGAACTGTCAAATGGAGTATAATGTGGGAAAATGTGAAGTTGTCCATTTTGGCAGGAAGAATAAAAAAGAAACATATTATCTAAATGGAGAGAGATTGCGGAGCTCTGAGATGCAGAGGGATCTGGGTGTGCTAGTGCATGAATCGCAAAAGGTTACTATGCAGGTACAGCAAGTAATTAGGAAAGCTAATAGAATGTTATTGTTTATTGTGAGGGGAATTGAATACAAACGTAGGGAGGTTATGCTTCAGTTATACAGGGCATTGGTGAGACCACATCTGGAGTACTGTGTACAGTATTGGTCTCCTTATTTAAGGAAGGATGTAAATGCGTTGGAAGCAGTTCAGAGAAGGTTTACTAGACTAATACCTGGAATGGGCGGGTTGTCTTATGAGGAAAGGTTGGACAGGCTAGGCTTGTATCTGCTGGAGTTTAGAAGAGTAAGAGGTGACTTGATTGAAACATATAAGATCCTGAGGGGTCTGGGCAGGATGGATGTGGAGAGGATGTTTCCTCTTGTGGGAGAATCTAGAACTAGGGGGTCACCCATTTAAGACAGAGATGAAGAGAATTTTTTTCAGAGGGTTGTGAGTCTTTGGAACTCTGTTCCTCAGAGGGCGGTGGAAGCAGAGTCTTTGAATATTTTTAAGGCAGAGGTAGATAGATTCTTGGTAAACAAGGGGGTGAAAAGTTATCGGGGATAGGCGGGAATGTGGAGTAATTGGATCAGCCATGATCTTATTGAATGGCGGAGCAGGCTCGAAAGGCCGAGTGGCCTACTCCTGCTCCTAATTCATATGTTCTCTACACTGCCTCCAGCACGTGAACATCTTTCTTGTTTATTAGTGAACAGAACTACAAACCTTATTCAAGCTGTTATCTGACCAAAGCACTATAATAACAACAGAAGATGCTGGAAACACTCAGCAGGTCAGGCAGCATCATAGAGAGAGAAATAGAGTTAAAGTTTCAGGTTGATGACTCTTCGTCAGAACAGGAAAAAGTTGGAGAAGTAACAGGTTTTTAAGCAAGTGTAGGGCAGGGAAAGGGAGGCGGGGAGGAAAGAACAAAGGGAAGATCTGTGATAGGATGGAAGGCAGGAGAGATTAAAAGACAAAAGGGATGATGGTGCAAGGCGGAGATGGTAATGGGACAAGTTAAGAAACAAAAGATGATTCTAGATGAGGTGTAAATGGCAATGGCAGAATCATCAACAGCTGCCATGTGAGAGGAAAAAAACATAGGGGCCGAAGTTATAGTCTGAAATTGTTGAACTCAATGTTGAGTCCAAAAGGCTGTAACGTGCCTAATCGAAAGATGAGGTGCTGTTCCTCGTGCTTACGTTGAGCTTCGTTGTAACAGTGTACAAGGCTGAGGACAGAGAGATCAGAGTGGGAGTGGAGCACTATAATGTTTAGTCATTACCTCCTTCGACTTGCATCTATTCGTTTGGCTACATAGTTCACATTCTATTGGCTTTAGAATCATAGATTCATAGAATGGTTACAGCACAGAAGGGAGGCCATTTGGCCCGTCGAGCCCGTGCCAGCTCTCCGCAAGAACACTTCACCTAGTCCCACTCCCCCACCCTTTTCCCGTAGCCCTGCAAATTTTTTTCCTTCAGGTACTTATCCAATTCCCTTTTGAAAGCTATGACTGAATCTGCCTCCACCACCCTTTCAGGCAGTGCATTCCAGATCCTAACCACTTGCTGCGTAAAATTTTTTTTTCCTCATGTGGCTTTTGATTCTTCTGCCAATCACCTTAAATCTGTGTCCTTTGATTCTCGACCCTTCCGCCAATGGGAACAGTTTCTCTCTATCTACTCTGTCTAGATACCTCATGATTTTGAACACCTCTATTAAATCTCTTCTCAACCTTCTCTGCTCTAAGAAGAACAACCCCAGCTTCTCCAGTGTATCCATGAAACTGAAGTCATTCATCCCTGGAACCATTCTTATAAATCTTTTCTGCACCCTCTCTAAGGCCTTCACATCCGTCTTAAAGTGTGGTGCCCATAATTGGACACAATACTCCAGTTGAGGCCGAACCAATGTTTTATAAAAGTGGTTCATAACTTCCTTGCTTTTGTACTCTCTGCCTCTTTTTCTAAAGCTCAGAATCCCATATGCTTTTTTAACCACTTTCTCATCCTGCCCTGCCACCTTCAATGATTTCTGTACATATACCCACAGGTCTCTCTGTTCCTGTACCCCCTTTAGAATTGTACCCTTTAGTTTATATTGCCTCTCCTCATTCTTACATAGAAGATAGTAGCAGGAGTAGGCCATTCGGCCCCTCGAGCCTGCTCCGCCATTCAATGAGATCATGGCTGATCATCCAAATTCAGTACCCTGTCCCTGCTTTCTCCCCATATCCCTTGATCCCTTTAGCCTTAAGAAATATATCCAACTCCTTCTTAAATATATTTAATGAACTGGCCTCCACCGCCTTCTGTGGCAGAGAATTCCACAGGTTCACCACTCTCTGGGTGAAGAAATTCCTCCTCATTTCAGTCCTAAATGGCTTACCCCTTATCCTTAGACTATGACCCCTGGTTCTGGACTCCCCCGCCATCGGCAACATCCTTCCTGCACCTAATCTGTCCAGGCCTGACAGAATTTTATAGGTTTCGATGAGATCCCCTCTCAATCTTCTAAACTCCAGTGAGTATAAGCCCAATCGAGACAATCTCTCCTCATACGTCATTCCTGCCATCCCAGGTATCAGCCTGGTGAATCTTTGCTGCACTCCTTCCATGGCAAGAACATCCTTCCTCAGATAAGGCGACCAAAACTGCACACAATACTCAAAGTGCGGTCTCACCAAGGCCCTGTACAATTGCAGCAAGACATCCTTGCTCCTGTACTCGAACCCTCTTGCTACGAAGGCCAACATACCATTTGCCGCCTTAACTGCCTGCTGCACCTGCATGCTTACCTTCAGCGACTGGTGCACAAGAACACCCAGGTCTCTCTGCACTTCCCCTTCTCCCAATCTATTGCCATTCAAATAATAATCTGCCTTCCTGTTTTTGCCACCAAAGTGGATAACCTCACATTTATCCACATTATAGTGCATTTGCCATGTTTCTGCCCAATCACCCAACCTGTCCAAATTGTACTGGAATTTCACAACATCCTCCTCACAGCTTACCCTCCCACCCAGCTTTCTTCCTACCAAAATGTATCACTTCGGACTTTTCTGTGTTAAATTTCATCTGCCACTTGTTTGCCCGTTCCACCAGCCTGTTTTTGTCCTCTTGAAGCCTATCACTATCCTCCTCGCTGTTCACTATACTTCCAAGTTTTGTGTCATCTGCAAATTTTGATATTGTGCCCTGCACTCCCAAGTTCAAGTCATTAATATATATCAAGAAAAGCAATGGTCCTAGTACCGACCCCTGGGGAACACCACTGTATACCTTCCTCCAGTCTGAAAAACAACCATTCACCACTACCCTCTGTTTCCTGTCACTTATCCAATTTCGTATCCATGCTGCCACTGTCCCTTTTATTCCATGGGCTTCAACTTTGCTGGCAAGCCTATTATGTGGCACTTTGTCAAATGCCTTTTGGAAGTCCATGTACACCACATCAACCACATTGACATTATCAACCCTCTCTGTTACCTCATCAAAGAACTCAATCAAGTTAGTTAAACACGATTTGCCTTTAAAAGAAATCCATGCTGGCTTTCCTTAATTAATCCATACTTGTCCAAGTGACTTAATTTTGTCCCGGATTATCATTTCTAAAAGCTTCCCCACCACCAAGGTTAAACTGACTGGTCTGTAGTTGCTGGGTTTATCCTCATACCCTTTTTTGAACAATGATGTAACATTTGCAATTCTCCAGTCCTCTGGCACCACCCCCGTATCTAAGGAGGATTGGAAGATTATGGCTACAATTCCCACCTTTACCTCACTCAGCATCCTAGGATGCATCCCATCTGGTACTGGTGACTTATCTACTTTAAGTACAGCCAGCTTTTCTAGTACCTCCTCTATCAATTTTTATCCCATCCAGTATCTCAACTACCTCCTTTTCACTATGACTTTGGCAGCATCTTCTTCCTTGGTAAAGACAGATGCAAAGTACTCATTTAGTACCTCAGCCATGGCCTCTGCTTCTACGAGTCGGTCTCCTTTTTGGTTCCTAATCGGCCCCACCCCTACTCCTACTACCAGTTTATTATTTAGATACCTATAGAAGACTTTTGGATTCACTTTTATGTTAGCTGCCAGTCTATTCTCATACCCTCTCTCTTTACTCTTACTTCCTTTTTCACTTCACCTCTGATTTTTCTATATTCAGCCTGGTTCTTACTTGTATTCTCGACCTGACATCTGTCATACGCCCACTTTTTCTGCTTTATCTTACTCTCTATCTCTTTCATCATCCAGGGAGCTCTGGCTTTGGTTGCCCTACATTTCCCCCTCATGGGAATGTACCTCGACTGTACCTGAACCATCTCCTCTTTAAAGATCGATTACAGTTTTGCGTGCCAATCTTTGATTCCAATTTACCCGGGCCAGATCAGATCTCAACCCACTGAAATTGGCCTTCCTCCAATTAAGTATTTTTACTCTAGATTGCTCCTTGTCCTTTTCCGTAGCTAATCTGAACCTTATGATACTATGATCACTGTTCCCTAAATGTTCCCCTACTAAAACTTGCTTCACTTGACCCACCTCATTCCCCAGAACCAGATCCTGCAATGCCTCCTTCCTCGTTGGACCAGAAACATACTGATCAAGAAAGTTCTCCTGAACACACTTCAGAAATTCTTCCCCCTCTCTGTCCTTTACACTATTACTACCCCAGTCTATATTAGGATAGTTGAACTCCCTGATTATCACTACCCTACAGTTCTTGTATCTCTCTGTATTACCCTGTAAATTTGCTCCTTCCCATTAGTTGGTGGCCTAAAGAATACACCTAGTAGCGTAATGGCACCTCCTTTGTTTCTTAACTAACCAAATAGATTCTGTCTTTGACCCCTCCAGGACATCCTCTCTCTCTCCAGCACTGTAATATTCTCCTTAATCAGTACTGCTACTCACCTTCTTTCTTTCCTTCCCTATCTTTCCTGAAGACCTTATATCCAGGAATATTTAGTACCCAATCCTGCCCTTTTTTGAGCCAGGTCTCCGTTATTGCCACGACATCATGTCCCCAAAGTGGCTATTTGCGCCTCACCAACCTTATTTACCATGCTTCATGCATTTACACACATGCACTGTAAACCTATCCTAGACCTTCTTGTATTCTCTCTTAGTCTGACCCCACCTAAGACCTTACTATTTATTACTCTAGTGCTATCAGCCTCTCCCAATCCTTTGTGCAATTTGTTTCTCCTTTCTAATGCTACATCCTGGTGCCCACCCCCCTGCCAAAATTAGTTTAAACCCTCCCCAACAGCACTAGCAACCAACCACCACCCCGCCACTTGGATCCGGCTCTGTTGAGGTGCAACTCGTCCAGCCTGTACAGGTCCCACCTCCCCCAGAACCGATCCCAATGTCCCAGGAATCGAAAGCCCTTCCTCCTGCACCATCTCTCCAGCCACGCATTCATCCTCCTATTTCTATACTCACTAGCTCGTGGCACCAGAAGTAATCTGGGGATTACTACCTTTAAGGTCTTGCTTTTTAATCTCTTTCCTAGCTCCCTAAAATCTGCCTGCAGGACCTCATCCCACTTTCTACCTATGTCGTTGATACCGATAGGGACCACGACCTCCGGCTGTTCACCCTCCCCCCTCAGAATGCTCTGCAGCCGCTCAGTTACATCTTTGACCCTGGCACCAGGGAGGCAACATACCATCCTGGAATCATGTCTGCGGCTGCAGAAATGCCTGTTTCTTCCCCTAACTATGGAATCCCCTATCACTATTGCTTTCCCGATCTTCCTCCTCCTCCCCCCTTGTATAACTGAGCCACCCATGGTGCTGTGGACCTGGTTCTGGCTGTACTCCCCAGAGGAACCATCACCCTTACCAGTTAAAGAGTGAGATGCACTCGGGGGACTCCTGCACTACCTGCCTGGTCCTCCTTGTCTGTCTGGTGGTCACCCATTCCCCCTCTACCTGCACACTTTTAAGCCGTGGGGTGTCCACCTGCTGAAACGTGCTATCCAAGTAGTTCTCAGCCTCACGGATGCACTACAGTGATGCCAGCTGCTGCTCAAGCTCCAAAACCCGGAGCTCGAGCTCCTCCAGCTGATGACAGTCCCTGCACATGTGGTTGTCCAGGACACGGGAAGCATCCTGGAGTTCCCACATGGCACAAGATATGTATTCCATGGGATTGATGGTGCCCTCCCATGCCTCTATTTAATAGACTATTAACTAACTGAACAGACATAAACTCAAGACTTTAAAAAAAATCACCAGCTACTCTTTTTTTCAGCTCCTTCTCTTGTGCTGATGTCAATTTAAGGTTTTTTTTTTAACTGCCTTCCCTCCAGGTCTACCTTTATCTCCAGCCGCTCCTCTCACACTCTCTTCCTCCCCACTCTGCTCCGAATTCCCACTCTCCAAATTCACAACTTTAGCACTCTGTTTAGAAGTGCATCATTTAGGATCACTCTGTGCAGAGCACTGTGCAGACTGTGTTGATTGCTGCTCTACATTGGATGGACTTGATGTCCGAACAGGACTATTAGGACTCTTTCAACCTCATTCTTAGCTAATTCAACACCATTCATTACTATGTGCAATACTTTATACTGTTCTGCTTTAAATTTCATCTCCCCATCCTCTGTTTATGATCCACAACATATCTCAACCTAATTTCTTCCATGTATATGTAACCTGAATTCCTTTTGTGTCCATTTGCTATCGCTGGACCCGAGTCCATTACTTCTATCTCCTGTTTTTTTCTCTCAGGCCTTTTCTCCTCTCCATCCTGTCACTCGGTCATGCCGCTTTCGCTCGTTAACGTCCAAGGGGCACAGACTTAAGCATGTTTAGCCATGCATTGCCAGATCTGCTGGGCCACATCAAGCACTATCCGGCCTCATTCTCCTCTGCCAAAACCGCTCACTACTCCAAGGTAATCCTGGAGGGAAAAGATAATCCCTGGCTTCTTTCTCCACTTTCCTGCCACCAGCTATAGCCTTGAGGGTGGATGGCAGGTGACCCACTCCCATCCCTCCATCAGCTACAGCCAAAAAAGCAGGCAGGTCACCTACATTCGGCTCTCCACCACTGAATGAGACGTTAAACCAAGGTTCCATCTGACCCCTCAGGTGCATGTAAAAGATCCCTCAACAAACATCACGAAAACAAATATCCAGCACTGCAATGCAAACTTCTGTAGGCCTGCCATGGAGGGATTTGAAAACCAGGAGAATTTTTAAACGGAGGCATTGCCAGACTGAGAGCCAATGTAAGTCAGCGAGCACAGGGGTGATGGGTGAACGGGACTTACTGTGAGTTAGGATGCAGCCAGCAGAGTTTTGAGTTACCTCAAGTTTATGGAGGGTGCAAGGCTGGCCAGGGACTCTTTGTTACCTCTAGACTCAACTTTTCCAAAGAGGTGGTGGTGGGTGTAATCAGTGTACATGTGGAACCTGACATGTTTTCAGATGATGTCTGTTAAGTCTGTGTGTTCTAGTTATTGTTAATAAGAATCACTGCACACAGACCACAAGAATAAATTCAACAGGTCTTTACTAGTCAAAGGTCAGGCTGAACTGCCCAATAAATCATTACACAGCACTTATATACCGGTGTGGTCACCACCGGTATTACAGTATACAGCAGCCAAGATAAAGTAGTGCATCTCTTAAAATAGTTCTCTTAAAGGTGGAACGGTTACATACACCACAATCCTCCCTTTTTAGCTTAACAGTATATATTCCCCATTTAACATAACATAATAACATATATACACAACTTCATGTAAAAACAGTTCACAGATTCAGTCTCTGAGGAGGCCTCCTGATCCGAGACGGATAACGCCTTTCAGGGGTCTCTGGTTCTCGTTGCTGGGGTGACTCATCTAGTTTATCCCCTATGGATAGGACATCATCATCAGGTATATTCACTTCTGAGGTAGATGCTTCAGGTTCACTAACTTCCTCCACGGTTGTCTCTGTCGTAACCATGGGCTCGACCCTTGTTCTCGACCCTTGTTCTCGATCCCACCAGTTGGTCAGCATGACGTCGCATTACATTTTCACCAACATCTACCGTGTACATCAGGGGTCCTTGTCTGGCCCGAATTGTTCCAGATTGCCATTTCTCGTTTTTATAGTCCCTGGCTAACACCGGTTGTCCTATTTCAAAACTCCGAGTGGGCTTGTTATTGATATGCTGGAACTGTTTGTTTTCGACTTCCCTCCGCACATTTGGTTTTAACAAGTCCAACCTGGACCGCAACCTCCTGTTATAGAACATCATGGCAGGACTTTGGTTTGTTGTTGCATGGGTGGCGTTTCGATATGCCAGTAGGAAATTGTCCACCTTGTGTTGCAGTGGAATCTGATCTTCGCTCATGCCCTTTATTGCCTTTTTGAACGTCTGTACAAACCTCTCGGCCAGCCCATTCGTAGCTGGATGATATGGGCAGAGGTATAATGTTTCACCCCATTCTTCTTCAGGAATTTCTGGAATTCCTCTGACACGAACTGTGGTCCGTTGTCTGAACATATTTGCTCTGGCAATCCATTTCTTGCAAATATCGTTCTTAGCACCGCGATCGTCTTCTCCGAGGTAGTGGTAGTCATTTTAATCACTTCTGGCCATTTAGAATGTGCGTCCACCGCAATTAAAAACATGGAGTCCATGAATGGACCAGCAAAGTCAATATGTACACGTTGCCATGGATGCAGCGGTGCAATTGGAGGTGCATTTTGGACTTTTTGGCACCCTGAGCAGCTTTTCGTCAGATCCTCTATCTGTTGGTCGATACCTGGCCACCACACATAAGCCCTAGCAAGGCTTTTCATCTTGACTCCCCCCAGATGACCTTCATGTAGTTCTTTTAGAACTCTCTCTTAACTTAGGAGGGATAATCACCCTTGTTCCATACATCAATGTTCCCTGACAGATGGGCAGCTGTTCTCGTCTTGCTGAGAATGCCGGTAACAGTGGATCACCATGGGCTGGCCATCCCTTTACTGTCAATTCGTAGACCCGGGACAGTGTCGGGTCATTCCTAGTCTCCCTTTCAATATTTGCATTGGTGACAGGTAAACATTCGATGATGGTCGAGTGAAATAACTCCACCGGGTCAACCGCGGTGCCTCCTCCTCAGTAGGTAGTGGCAGGCGCGACAGCCCATCAGCATTACCATGCTGCTTTGTACCTTTGAATTCTATCTGATATTGATGTGCCCCTAGGAAAAGGGACCATCTCTGGAGCCTCTGTGCTGTCATCACCGAAACACCCTTCTTAGGGTTAAAAATGGATACCAACGGCTGGTGGTCTGTCAGCAGTGTAAACTTCTGGCCCTGCAGGTAATGATTAAACTTCTTTACTCCCCACACAAGGCTGAGAGCCTCCCTATCTATCTGAGCATAGTTGCGCTCAGCGGAGGTCAATGATCTGGATGCAAATGCGACTGGCCTTTCCAAGCCATTTGGCAACTTGTGTGAGAGTACTGCTCCAATACCATAAGGAGAAGCATCACAAGCTAAACGAATAGGTAGCGTTGGGTTGAAGTGAGCCAACACTTCCTCTGAGGTGATCAATGCCTTGCTTTTGCGAAAGGCCTTCTTACAGTCCTCGCTCCACTTCCATGGTAGTTCTTTCTGCAAAAGAGCGTTCAGCGGGTGCAGCACCGTGGATAGATTTGGCAGAAACTTATGGTAATAGTTAATCAACCCTAGGAACGACCTCAACTGGGATACATTTTCCGGAGCGGGAACCTTCACAACAGCTTCGATCTTGTCAGGTGACTTGTGCAGCCCCTCCTGGTCAATGACATGACCACAGTACGAGATCCGTTTCTGAAAGAACTCACATTTCTGGCGATTAACTCGAAGTCCATATTCCTTCAATCTGGTGAGCACCAGTTTCAAATTTGCAAGGTGTTCCTCATCGTCATCTCCTGTAATCAGGATATCGTCCAAGTAACATTGAGTGCTTGGAATTCCCTGTAATACCTGCTCCATGGCCCTCTGCCAAATTGCTGGAGCCGAAGCCACTCCAAAAACCAGTCTATTATATCGATACAAGCCTCTGTGCGTGTTGATTGTGAGATACTGGCGCGACTCTTCCTCAACTTCCATCTGTAAGTACGCTTGCGCCAGGTCTATCTTGGTGAAGTGTTTCCTGCCAGACAATGAAGCAAAGATATCCTCAATCCGCGGAAGCGGATATTGCACCGTGTGAAGCACCGGATTAACCGTGATCTTGAAGTCTCCACAGATGCGGACCTTCCCCGGTTCCCCTGGCTTCTTACTCGATGAACGCTTCATGACGGGAACAATGGGTGTGGCCCACTCACTCCAGTCCACCTTAGACAGTACTCCTGAACGTTCTAGCCCTTCCAGCTCAGCTTCCACAGCAGGTCACATCGCATAAGGTACCAGTCTGGCTTTGAAAAATTTTGGGTTTGCATGTTCTGCAATCTTGATTTTTGCCGTAATTCCTCTCAGTGTTCCCAGTCCCTGTTGGAACACCTCTAGCCTCATCCAATATTCTGGACAATCGTTCAGGTTTGACATCTTTTTTTCCGGAATCTACCGTTATTGCTTTTAGGGAGTGCCAGTCCATATTTATTTTCCTGATCCACTCCCGTCCCAGAAGTGGTGGACCTCCCTCAGGCAGTACATATAAGTCCATTCCTTGGTGTTCTTTGTCCTTGTGTACCACCTTGACTTTTATCTTTCCGATGGGGTATACTCTTTGCCCCGTGTATGTCTGCAATACTATCTCCGTATCCCGTAGGGGAATATGTGTGAATAACCTTTTGTAATCTTGCTTATTCATGACCGTCAACGCCGATCCGGTGTCCAATTCCATCTTCACTTGGACTCCTGCTATCTGAAGTGTGACCCAGATAGTTTGTAGGTCAGCTTCCTTACTCACATTGTGAATTCTCAGACTACCCAGTTCCTTGCTGTTGGAGTCTGAATCCGAATTCTGTTCATCCGAACTCTTCTCAGCCACCTTATGTACCTTTCTGCACTTTTCCTGCAGTGACTTTTTGTTGCTGGTCTTCTTTCCTGACCGGCATACTTTAGCTATGTGACCAAGCTTGCCACATTTTCTACATTCCTGATTTTTAAACCAGCATTGGTTCTGATCGTGTGTTGTCTTTCCACAACGATAACATTTCGCTGTACCCAAAGCCATTTGATCTACGCTGAGTACCGCTGCCTTCAGCTGCATTTCTGCAGTGCCTCTCGCTGCGGCTTCGTGCGATGCTGCAATAGTGACAGCCTTATCAAGTGTAAGATCATTCTCTTCAAGCAGCCGCTTTTGTGTTCCTTCTTTTGACAATCCACACACAAATTTGTCTCCGTGCCTCTGTCAGTCTTTCCCCAAACTGACAGTATTTCGCTAGCTTACGCAGTTCAATTAAATACTCCGCGTTGCTTTCCTCTTTCAGTTGCGTTCTCGCATAAAATTTAAATCGTTCCGCTAACATCAGCGGTGTGGGGTTCAAATGATTTCTCAGGACAGCAACAATTTTAGCGAAAGTCTGATCCGCCGGTTTAGCTGGTGATAGAAGATGCTTCAATAGCCCATATGTCTTCGCACCCATTGAGTTTAGTAAGGTTAGTGCTTTATCTTCATCTGATATTTTATTTGCCTTACAATAAATCTCTATGCGTTCTACATACGTGGCCCAATCTTCAACATCGGCATCAAAATTGTTGATGTTACCACGCTTAGGCATCCTCGCAATCTTCTTGAGAAACAAAAATAAATTTTTCTTTTTTTTTCAAAATGGCGGTTTCCCGCGCTTGTCTTCTTCCCCCGCCTATGAAAATGGCGGCTTCCCGCATTTGCCTTTCTCCCCCGCTGGCTGTAATGGCGATTGCCGTATTGCTGCGTTCGCCCTCCCCAGCGGTTCTCAAATCGTGCCTCCCAGCCCCTCTTGCAGTCCGGTCCTTTCCCCCGGCTGCGGCTGAGTTCTCCGTGTTTTAAAAAAAAAAAAATTATTTTCTCCCGCGCCTCGCGGCCTCGGTAGCTGCCCGGCCTTTTTCCCCGGTCGCGGTCGAGCTCTCTCTCGATGCTGTTGCATCTCCCAGCCCGCTTGCAGCCCGGTCTTTTACACCGGCTGCGTTTGCATTCACCGCGGCTCCCGTGCCTTACGCTGCCCCAGTCTCAGCGCCTCTGGCCCCGACTTCTGTCCGGCTCTTTTCCCCGGCCGTGGTCGAGTTCTCCGCCCTTATATCCTCCGTTTTTCCCTCCCCTACTTCACAGCCAACATGGCCGACTTGCTGCTCGTCGCTGATCGGCTTACCCACCACCGTGGTAGAAGGGATGATCACTGCCTGTTGCTGATGGAAGGCTTCGTGTCAGGATTCTTCCTTGCTCTTCAGACCCGAGTCTTTTCTCAGCAGGATGATGAGGGCGGATGCCTCTTCTCGACGCCCGTTAAACTGCCTTGGATATATCTCTGCCGCAGGGTAAGATCGTCATCGTCGCCACTGTTAAGTCTGTGTGCTCTAGTTATTGTTAATAAGAATCACTGCACACAGACCACAAGAATAAATTCAACAGGTCTTTACTAGTCGAAGGTCAGGCTGAACTGCCCAATAAATCATTACACAGCACTTATATACCGGTGTGGTCACCACCGGTATTACAGTATACAGCAGCCAAGATAAAGTAGTGCATCTCTTAAAATAGTTCTCTTAAAGGTGGAACGGTTACATACACCACAATGTCGCAGAGGGACAGCATGTAGATGAGAAATAAGAGGGACCAAGCAATGTTTCCCCTAATCTTTTTTGTGTGTGTGGCCCCTTTGAGGGGCTGCGCGGCTAATTTACAGTTTCGCACATGCGCGAAATTTAACATTGGAAAACCTGGTCCTAGGCCCCGGAGAGCTGCGTGGCCGCGCAGCTTAGAGAGAACGTTGGGGCCAAGGATAGATTCTTGGGGAACTCCAGAAGTAATGGTACAGGACCAGGAAGAGAAGCCACTGCAGGTGATTCTCTAGCTACGACTAGATAGATAGTAATGGAACTAGCCAATGGCAGTCTTCTTCTGTTCGGCAGTCCCTCGGAACCGAGGATGACTTGCTTCCACATTAAAAATGTGTTCACAGGTGACTGATTAGTCCAATGTGGGACCTGCAGTCTCTGTCACAGGTGGGGCAGACGGTGGTTGAAGGGGTGGGTGGGTGGGGTGCTTGGGTTGACGTGCGCTCCTTGCGCTGCCTGCACTTGGCTTCCGCTTGCTCCCGGCGAAGAGACTCGGTGTTCGGCGCCTTCCCGGATGCTTCTCCTCCACTTTGTGCGGTCTTGGGCCAGGGATTCCCAGGTGTTGGTGGGGATGTTGCACTTTCTCGAGGAGGCTGTAAGGGTGTCCTTGAAGCGTTTCCTCTGTCCACCTGGGGCTCTCTTGCCGTGTCGGAGTTCCGAGTAGAGCACTTGTTTTGGGAATCTCGTATCGGGCATGCGGACAATGTGACCCGTCCATCGGAGCTGATTGAGCATGGTCAAAGCTTCGATGCTGGGGATGTTGGCCTGAGCAAGAACACGGACGTTGGTGTGCCTATCCTCCCAGCTGGACAACGGAGAAGAGGCAAAGTAGCAAGTTGGATCCAAAATTAGCTCAGAGGCAGGAAACGAAGGGTAATGGTTGATGGGTGTTTTTGTGACTGGAAGGCTGTTTCCAGTGGGGTTCCGCAGGGCTCAGTACTGGGTCCTTTGCATTTAGTGGTATATATCAATGATTTGGACTTGAATGTAGGAAGTATGATTAAGAAGTTTGTAGATAATGCAAAAATTGGCCGTGTGGTTGATAATGAAGAAAGCAGCAAACTGCAGGAAGATATCAATGGACTGGTCAGGTGGGCAGAACAGTGGCAAATGGAACTCAATCTGGAGAAGTGTGAGGTAATGCATTTGAGGAGGGCTAACAAGGCAAGAGAATACACAATAAACGGTAGGACACTGAGACGTGCAGAAGATCAGAGTTGTGCATGTCCACAGATCCCTGAAGGTAGCAGGACAGGTAGATAAGGTGGTTAAGAAGGCATACGGGATACTTTCCTTTATTAGCTGAGATATAGAATATAAGTGCAAGGAGGTTATGCTTGAACTGTATAAAACACTAGTTAGGCCGCAGCTAGAATACTGTGTGCAGTTCTGGTCATCACATTACAGGAAGGATGTGATTGCACTAGTGGGGGTGCAGAGGAGATTTACAAGGATATCAGATATGACACCAAGGTTACGAACAGTCTGGTTCAACCTCAGACAGTTGCCAGGGAGAGGGATGGAGTTGGTAGCTAGGGAATGGAGTTTGTGGCAGGTTCCGAAGACAATGGCATTGGTCTTCCCAATATTTAGTTGGACGAAATTTCTGCTCATCCAGTACTGGATGTCGGACAAACAGTGACAATTTAGAGACCGTGGAGGGGTCGAGAGAAGTGATGGTGAGGAAGAGCTGGATGTCAGCGTACATATTGAAACTGACGCTGTGTTTTTGGATGATGTTGACAAGGAGTAGATGAGAAATAGGAGGGGGCCAAGGATAGATCCTTGGGGGACACCAGAGGTACCGGTGATTCTCTGGCTACGATTAGATAGATAAGAATGGAACCAGGTGAGTGTGGTTCCACCCAGCTGGATGACAGTGGAGAGGCGTTGTAGGAGGATGGTGTGGTCAAGGGCTGCTGGCAGGTCGAGAAGGACATTCTAAATATTCTGAAATTACATGAAACGAAAACCTATTTTACCATCATTTAATAAATGTACTGATGTATCTTTAATTTAATAAACATTAAAAGCTGATTAAAGGTAGAATATTAAATGTAAAACCATGAGTCCTGTACTACAAATCAGTACTTGAAGGGAAATGGTGTTCGGGAAATTGATGGGATTGAAGGCCGATAAATCCCCAGGGCCTGATAATCTACATCCTAGGGTACTTAAGGAAGTGGCCCTAGAAATAGTTGCTGCATTGCCGATCATCTTCCAACATTCGATGGAATCTGGAACAGTACCCATGGATTGGAGGGTGGCTATTGTTACCCCACTATTCAAAAAAGGTGGTAGAGAGAAAACGGGGAATTACAGACCGGTAAGCCTGACATCGGTAGTGGGGAAAATGCTAGAGTCCATTATAAAAGATGTAATAGCGGAGCACTTGGAAAACAGTGACAGGATCGGACAAAGTCAACATGGATTTACAAAAGGTAAATCGTGCTTGACTAATCTACTGGAATGTTTTGAGGATGTAACTGGTAAAATAGATAAGGGAGAACCAGTGGATGTGGTGTATTTGGACTTTCAGAAAGCTTTCGATAATGTCCTGCTTAAGAGATTAGCGTGTAAAGCTAAGGCACATGGGATTGGGGGCAAGGTATTGACTTGGATAGAGAACTGGTTGGCAGACAAAGCAAAGAGTTGGAATAAACGGGTCTTTTTCCGAGTGGCAGGCAGTGGCTAGTGGGGTACCGCAGGGATCAGTCCTTGGACCCCAGCTATTCACAATATATATTAATGATCTAGACAAGGGAACTAGATGTAATATATCCAAATTTGCAGACGACACAAAGCTGGGTGGCGTGTGTGCTGTGAGGAGGATGCTGAGAAACTCCAGGATGATTTGGACAGGTTGGGTGATTGGGCAGAAGCATGGCAGATGCAATATAACGTGAATAAATGTGAGGTAATCCACTTTGGTGGCAAAAAAAGGAAGGCAGATTATTATCTGAATGGCAATAGATTGGGAGAAGGGGATGTGCAACGAGACCTGGGTGTCCTTGTGCACCAGTCGCTGAAGGTAAGCATGCAGATGCAGCAGGCGGTTAAGAAGGCAAATGGTATGTTGGCCTTCATAGATACATAGAGATAGGAACAGGAGTAGGCCATTCGGCCCTTCGAGCCTGCTCCGCCATTCAATGAGATCATGGCTGATCTTCGTCGGAGATCATAGCTGATCTTACCAGTTCAGTACCCCGTCCCCGCCTTTTCTCCGTAACCCTTAATCCCCTTAGCCTTCAGAAATATATCCAATTCTCTCTTGAAAATATTTATTGAATTAGCCTTCACAGCCCTCTGTGGCAGGGAATTCCACAGGCTCACCACTCTGAGTGAAGAAATTCTTCCTCATCTCTGTTTTAAATGATTTGCCCGCTATTTTTAGACTGTGGCCCCTGGTTCTGTGCTCCCCGGCCATTGGAAACATTCTCTCTTAGCGAGAGGGTTTGAGTACAGGAACAAGGATGTCTTGCTGCAGTTGTACAGGGCCTTGGTGAGACCACATCTGGAGTATTGTGTGCAGTTTTGGTCGCCTTATCTGAGGAAGGATGTTCTTGCCATGGAGGGAGTTCAGCGAAGATTCACCAGCCTGATACCTGGGATGGCAGGAATGACGTATGAGGAGAGATTGGGTCGATTGGGCTTGTACTCGCTGTAGTTTAGAAGAATGAGAGGGGATCTCATTGAAACTTATAAAATTCTGACAGGACTGGACAGACTAGATGCAGGAAGGATGTTCCTGATGGTCGGGAAGTCGAGAACCAGGGGTCACAGTCTAAGGATAAGGGGTAGACCATTTAGGACAGAAATGAGGAAGAATTTCTTCACCCTGTGGAATTCTCTACCACCGAAGGCAGTGGAGGCGATTTCATTAAATATATTCAAGAAGGAGTTGGATATATTTCTTAAAGCTAAAGGGATCAAGGGGTATGGGGCGAAAGCAGGGACCGGGTACTGAATTTGGATGATCAGCCATGATCGCATTGAATGGCGGAGCAGGCTCGAGGGGCCGAATGGCCTACTCCTGCTCCTATCTTCTATGTTTCTATGTAATTGATTTATCACAGTGAGCACCACTATCTAGCTACTTCCTCGAAAGAACCCAAACATTTTCCATAATTGTATTTTTGTATGTAAAATTGCATTGAATTAATTTAATTATAAAATGTAAGAACTCTGATTAACATTTACATCGCATCATTCAAAAATACTGTAAATGTATAAGACAATTGGTATGATACTGAGCCAGAGTCCAGGAAGTCCCACACTGAATCCTCTGTCTGTGCTTTTGGCTGATCTGGGGTAGTGATAGACAGGCCATTCTCTCTATTTGTTCTACATCCTGCCACATCCAGTCATGAATTGTGGTGGACCATTAAACAACTAACGGGAGGAGGAGGCTCTATCAATATCCCCATCCTCAACGATGGTGGAGCCCAGCATGCGAGTGCAAAAGACAAGGCTGAAGTGTTTGCAACCATCTTTAGCCAGAGGTGCCGAGTGGCTGATCCATATCGGCTTCCTCCTGAGGTCCCCACCATCACTGAAGCCAGTCTTCAGCCAATTTGATTCACTCCATGTGATAAAGAAATGGCTGAACGCTCTGGATACAGCAAAGGCTATGGGCCCCGACAACATCCCGGCTAGTGTGCTGAAGACTTGTGCCCCAGAACTAGCCATGCCTCTAGCCAAGCTATTCCATAACAGCTGCAACACTGGCATCTATCCGACAATGTGGAAAACTGCCCAGGTTATGTCCTGTCCACAAAAAGCAGGACAAATCCAATCCGGCCAATTACCGCCCTATCCGTCTACTCTCAATCATCAGCAAAGTGATGGAAGGTGTCATCAACAGTGCTATCAAGCGGCACTTACTCACCAATAACCTGCTCACTGATGCCCAGTTTGGATTTTGCCAAGACCACTCGGTTCCCGACCTCATTACAGCCTTGGTCCAAACATGGACAAAGGAGCTGAATTCCAGAGGTGAGGTGAGAGTGACTGCCCTTAACATCAAGGCAGCATTTCAGTGTGGCATCAAGGAGCCCTAGTAAAACTGAAGTCAAGTGGGAATTGGGAGGGGGGGGCGGCACTCTCCACTGGCTAGAGTCATACCTAGCACAAAGGAAGATGGTTGTGGTGGTTGGAGGACAATCATCACAGCCCCAGGACATCACTGCAGGAGTTCCTCTGGGCAGTGTCCTAGGCTCAACCAGCTTCAGCTGCTTCATCAATGACCTTCCATCTGACATTAGGTCAGAAATGGGGATGTTTGCCGATGACTGCACAGTGTTCAGCACCATTCACAACTCCTCAGATAATGAAACAGTCCATGCTCACATGCAACAAGATCTGGATGACATTCAGGCTTGGGCTGATAAGTGGCAGGTAACATTTGCACCACAGAAGTGCCAGGCAATGACTATCTCCAACAAGCGAGAGTCTAACCAACGCCCCTTGACATTCAATGGCATTACTATCGCCAAATCCCCCACCATCAACATTCTGGGGGGGGTCACCATTGACCAGAAACTAACTGGTCCAGCCACATAAATACTGTGGCAACAAGAGCAGGTCAGAGTAGGTATTCTGCAGCGAGTGTCTCACCTCCTGACTCCCCAAAGCCTTTCCACATCTACAAGGCACAAGTAAGGAGTGTGATGGAATACTCTCCACTTGCCTGGATGAGTGCAGCTGCAACAACACTCAAGAAGCTCGACACCATCCAGGACAAAGCAGCCCGCTTGATTGGCACCCCATCCACCACCTTAAACATTCACTCCCTCCACCACCAGCGTAACGTGGCTGCAGTGTATACCATCTACAAGATGCACCACAGCAACTCGCCAAGGCTTCTTCGGCAGCACCTCCAAACCCCGCGACCTCTTCCACCTAGGACAAGGGTAGCAGCCGCATGGGAACAGCACCACCAACTCCAAGTTCCCCTCCAAGTCACACACGATCCTGACTTAGAAGTATATCGCAGATCCTTCATCGCCATTGGGTCAAAATCCTGGAACTCCCTACCTAACAGCACTGTGGGAGTACCTTCACCACACGGACTGCAGCAGTTCAAGAAGGCGGCTCACCACCACCTTCTCAAAGGCAAGTAGGTGTAATGTCAGTGTGTAATTGAGACACGGACTGCAGAAGTTGGTTATAACAGGTGTTTACTGAATGGAGACAAAACTGGAACTACTATACACAGGCTTATATACAGGGGTGGTCACTACTGGTACTGCAGTATACAGGGGCTGCAGAATATAGTTCCTTCTTCAAGGTACATACACTACAATTCCTCCCCTTTTAGCTAAACAGTACATAACATTCGATTAATAATTAAATAACATATTTACAATTACAGTTGCTATATACATTAGCTGAAGTTAATCATTATAAATTCAGTCTTTGAGGAGGCTTCCTGATTCCGTCCAGATAACGCCTCTTTGGGGTATCAGGTTCTTCTGGCAAAGTTGATTCGGGATCAACGTCGTTGTTTGGTTCGTCTGCTTCCAATATCACCGATTCTGAGGTAGATGCAATTGGTACTTCGGTTTCATCACCAGGTGTATAGGATCGTGGTGTAGATTTGACGTTTTCCAATGACTCTAGAATCTGGTCAGCATAGCGTCTTACAATGCTCTCTCCAACGTCCACGGTATACATTAGAAGTCCTTGCCGTGTTCAGATCGTTCCTGGCTGCCATTTCTCTGTGCGGTAGTCCCGGGCCAAAACTGGTTGACCTATCTTGAAACTCCTGGTTGGCCTTTCATTCATATTCTGAAACTGCCTGTTCTCCACATCTCTTCTGATGTTTGGCTTAACCAAATCCAAGCGGCATCTTAATCTTCGATTGAAGAACATCATGGCTGGAGTTTGGTTGGTAACCGCATGTGTCGCATTCCGGTAGGCAAACAAGAAGTTATCCACCTTGTGTTGTAGGGGTATGTCTTCATTACACATTGCCTTGATAGCCTTCATGAATGTTTGAACGAACCTCTCAGCCAATCCATTGGTGGCTGGATGATATGGGGCGGATGTGTAATTCTTAACACCATTGTTCCTTAAGAACCTCCGGAACTCTTCAGACACAAACTGTGGTCCATTGTCGGAGCAAATCTGTTCAGGCAGCCCATTTCTGGCGAATATGGTTCGTAAGACTGTGATGGTTTTTTCTGTGGCGGTTGAGGAAATTTTTATTACCTCTGGCCACTTTGAATGTGCAGCCACCGCAATTAAAAACATCGAGTCCATAAATGGACCAGCAAAATCAATGTGTACCCTTTGCCATGGAGATGAGGGCCACTCCCATGGATGTAGAGGGGCTCGTGGTGGGGCGTTTTGGACCTTCTGGCATCCTGTACAGCTCTTGGTCATCTCTTCGATTTCTCTATCGATTCCCGGCCACCACACAAACGCTCTGGCTAAGTTCTTCATTTTTACCCCTCCCAGATGACCCTCATGAAGCTCATTGAGCACTCTATCCTTCAATTTGGGTGGAATTACTACTCTGGATCCAC
Organism: Somniosus microcephalus; assembly: GCF_052327205.1. Lineage (NCBI taxonomy): Eukaryota > Metazoa > Chordata > Chondrichthyes > Squaliformes > Somniosidae > Somniosus > Somniosus microcephalus. The sequence continues at coordinate 120,217,648 of NC_140987.1, read as the reverse complement.
ACATCAAGGTTCCTCGGCACACTGACAGCTGTTCTCTTCTCGGCGAGAATGCTGGCAACAGTGGTTCGCCATGTGCTGGCCATCCCTTCACCATTAAATCATAGACCCTGGAGAGTGTCGGGTCATTTCGTGTTTCCTTTTCTATGTTTGCATTCGTCACAGATAGACATTCGACTATAGTCGAGTGGAATACCTCCACAGGATCCACTGCAGGTGCTTCTTCCACCGTCGGCAACGGTAGGCGCGACAATCCATCAGCATTCCCATGCTGTTTAGTTCCTTTGTACTCGATGTCATATTGGTGTGCCCCTAGGAAAAGGGACCACCTCTGTAGCCATTGTGCTGTCATTATCGGGACGCCCTTCTTATGGTTGAAAATGGAGACAAGAGGATGATGATCAGTTAGTAGAGTAAATTTCTGTCCGTGCAGGTAGTGATTGAACTTCTTCACCCCCCACACCAGGCTGAGGGCCTCACTGTCAATCTGGGCGTAGTTACGCTCGGCTGAAGTTAACGAGCGTGACGCAAAACCTATCGGCCTCTCTGAACCGTCAAGGAATTTATGTGACAGTACCGCTTCAACGCCATAGGGAGACGCATCACACGCCAGTCTTATCGGTAGTGATGGGTTGTAGTGAGCCAATACTTCTCTTGAAGTGATCAGGCCTTTACACTTCTGAAAGGCCTGCTTACATTCATCGCTCCATTTCCATGCTACTCCAGTTTGTAGCAGGTCGTTCAGTGGGTGCAGAATTGTGGACAAATTCGGCAAAAACTTATGGTCGTAATTCACCAATCCGAGGAATGACCTCAGTTGCGACACATTTTCAGGCGCTGGAGCCTTAACTACTGCTTCAATTTTGTCAGGGGACTTATGTAACCCCTCTTCATCAATCACGTGGCCACAACACGATATTTGTTTCTTAAAAAACTCGCACTTGGGGCGATTGGCTCGTAGCACATGTTCTCTTAGTCTAGTGAGCACCTGCTCTAGGTTGGCAAGGCGTTAGTGTTACTTGGACGACATCCTAGTGACAGGTGAGTCCCCGGAATCCCTTGCAGGACTTGTTCCATCGCTCTTTGCCATATAGACGGAGCTGATGCTACTCCGAATACCAGTCGATTATACTGGTAAAGACCTTTGTGAGTGTTTATCGTGAGATATTTCCTAGAGGATTCTTCAACCTCCATCTGCAAATATGCTTGCGCTAGGTCAATTTTTGTAAAACATTTCCCTCCAGATAGTGAGGTGAAAATATCTTCTATCCTCGGAAGAGGATACTGTACTGTGTGAAGGACTGGGTTCACAGTCACCTTGAAGTCCCCACAGATGCGAACCTTCCTTGGCTCCTCAGACTTATTGTTTAACGTTTTCTTCATGACAGGAACGATGGGTGTCGCCCACTTGCTCCAGTCTACCTTAGATAACACGCCTGCATTCTCCAGATTCTCCAGCTCTGCCTCGACGGCTGGGCGAATTGCATACGGTACCGGTCTTGCTTTGAAAAACTTGGGAATTGCATTCTCTTCTATTTTTATCGAGGCAGTTACACCTTTAAGAGTTCCCAGTCCTTGTTGAAATACCTCTTTAGCGTTAGCTAAGATTTTTGACAATCGTCCAGGTGTGACGTCGTCATCCTTTTTACCAGCCACAGTCAGTGCCTGAATGGAGTGCCAGTCTAAACTTATCTTTCTGATCCATTCATGTCCCAATAACGGTGGTCCACCATCTTGCAGTATGTACAGATACAATTTCTGTATTTCCTTGCCGTTGTATTTGACAGGCACCCTTATTTTCCCTCTGGGGTATACTTTCTGCCCCGTATATGTCTTCAAGACAATGGATGTGTCTTTCAAGGGTGTGTGTGAGAATAGCCGCTCATAGTCTCGTCGATTCATGATGGTCAGGGCTGATCCTGTATCCAATTCCATTTTGACTTGGGACCCTGCTATCGTGAGGGTGACCCAAATGGTTCGGTGATCCTCTTTTGCGATTACGTTGTGTAGTTTGAGACAGCTTAGTCTCTTGTTCCCGGATTCACTATCGCTCTTCTGGTCTTCGGAACTACTGTCAGTCATCTTTTGTACTTTCCTGTACTTTTCCTTAGTAGTCTTTTTGTTGTCGTTAGTCTTCTTCCCGGACCTGCAAACTCGTGCAATGTGTCCCATCTTTCCGCATTGCTTGCATGTTTTGTCCTTGAACCAGCAGTCCTTCTGGTCATGGGTTGTTCTGCCGCAGCGATAACATTTTTCAAATCCCCGTGTCATTTCATGGGTGCCGTATTCCTGTGGCTTTTGCTGTATTTCCGCAGCTCCCCTTGCTGCTGCTTCATACGATACTGCCACGCTGAAAGCCTTATCTAGCGTCAGCTCTTTCTCTGAGAGTAACCTCTTCTGGGTTCCTTCACTCAGGAGTCCAGACAAATTTGTCCCGTAAGGTATCTGCCAGTCCTGCTCCGAACTGGCAGTGCTTTGATAGCTTGCGTAGTTCCGTAAGGTAATCAGCATTGCTCTCATCTTTATGCTGATTTCTCTTGTGGAATTTAAATCTTTCTGCTATCAGCAGCGGTGTAGGATTTAGGTGTTCCTGTAGGATATCAACAATTTCGTTAAAACTCTTCTCCATCGGTTTGACTGGAGTGATCAGGTTCCGCAATAGGCCGTACGTTCTTGCGCCCATTAAGTTTAGTAGTACCGATGCCTTTTTCTCATCGGCTACTTAATTTGCCTTGCAATATACTTCGACTCTTTCCACTTACGTGGTCCAGTCTTCTATTTCATTATCGAAGGCAGTGATATTGCTAGTCTTCGGCATTTTGGAGATCTAAGATGGCGCCTCCCGCGCTTTGCCTTCTTCCCCGATTGAACAAAATGGCGCCTCCCACGCTTTTCCTTCTTCCCCACTGGATTAAGATGGCGCCTCCTGTCTTTTCCGCTGCTGCCAACGCTGTTGCTGGCATTTTTATGCCTTGATGGCGACGCCCTATGGTCTTCGCGTGCTTCCCCCTGCGCTGCTGCCAACACCGCTCTCTGCGGTCCCCGTGGCAAACTGCAGCTCCTCACGGCTTTCTGCGCTTCTAATTTTTTTTTCTTTTATTTTAATTACTGTTCCCGTCGTCAGAGCAGACCCTATGGGACACTTTCCTCCCTCTTCTCGGGTCTGTACACTGCCCGGCTTCGTAGCACCGGCCGCGCCCTGTGTGCTCCACCCTCTCTCTCTCTCTCTCCTCTTCCCGACAACGCTGCTCGGCCCCGTTGAAAAGCCACCCAATCGAGCTCTAGCCCGCCGCAGCCCAGGAAGGATCAGTGTACTACCTGCCACCAGCCCGATTAGCTGGAACACCATAGACTGGAGAACCAAGCCCAGCTCTCGACAGCCTCTCCTGCAAAACTTCGAATTCGATGAATCAGAGGGCGGTTGCCCACGGTCGACGCCCATTTCTTTGTTTTTTTTTCTTTTTGGATTTCTTCCTTCTGGCTTCAACTTCTAATAACTTCGCTTCAGGGATGGATCCCCGTGAGGTGGTGCAGAACTGTAGGTAAGTTCGCATCTGTTCGTCGCCAATGTAACGTCCGTGTGTAACTGAGACATGGACTGCAGAAGTTGGTTATAACAGGTGTTTACTGAATGGAGACAAAACTGGAACTACTATACAAAGTTACTACACAGGCTTATATACAGGGGTGGTCACTACTGGTACTGCAGTATACAGGGGCTGCAGAATATAGTTCCTTCTTCAAGGTACATACACTACAGTAGGGATGGGCAATAAATGCTGGCCTTGCCAGCGACGTCCATATCCCATAAACGAATTTTTAAAAAACTCAAGGAGAGGAAAAATAAACCAGGATTTCTGCATCTGATAGCTGAAAAGCTTATACGTGTTAATGCAAGGACAGCAAGGCTTGGCTGTGAACACCCTCAGGCTTCAGCATCCCACCAATACTTACTGTCTTGCTCACACTTTAAGAACCATCTCTGGTCTGACGTACCAGAATGTTGCAGGTAACTTTGAAACCCTGCCCCGACCTTCAGATGGCAAGAAAGCTGGACAAACAAAAAAAAAAAGTGCATAGCTTAAAACTATTTGAGTTACTTATTAAAGTAATTTACGTTTTATGCTTAATCAGCACGTATCATTCTCACTGTTTCCCCACTCGGGAACAATGTTGACGGCACTCCCCGATAACGAAAGGCGGGACAACATTATCATGTGAATCGACAGCGTACGCTGAGCACCGCATCTTGTGACTGGGTGGGGTGGGCCAGCCAATCAGTGCTGAAAATGTATCGGGGCGGTGATGACGCGATCCATAAAAGTAGGTGGCGCGCGCGTGTGATAGACTCCAGCCCGGGAGCAGCGGTAGCCGGAGATAGAGAGCAGAGGTGTGAGTAGCGGCCGCTTGCGTCCCAGCCTTAAACTGCAGTTAGGTTCACTGTTTTCTTGAAACAGTACGTGAAGAAGGTGAGGCTGTCTTGATTTGCTATTTTTTTCAGCTAAAATGGTGCGATTTAGTTATTTACCCGATGCTTTCAAATCAGTGGCATTCGCAGCGCTGAAATTCTGGGATCAGTGTGTTGTGATAAACTGTTGCTAAATAAGACTGTTACTTAGGAATGCCCCTTGTAATTAGGCCTGCTCTCCTTTCCCCCCCCCCCCCCCCGAAGCTCCGGTTCAGTGGTATGGAAACAGCTTGGTGTGGCAAAGTGACTGATGCATTGAGTTTCGGTCGGGCTTCCAGAAATCCTTGCGAAATGTTGACCCTTCCGTTTCCAGCTAAAGCTTCCATTTGCCGTGCTCCTGACTCATGGCAATGTTCAGTCCTGTGATCCGGGAATGAGGCAAACTCAGGCCGAAAATGGGTTTTCCTGGTCGTAGTGAAAATTTCACAGATTCCTTGAATAAAATGTCAGGTTTCTATTACTTCCTGGATCTATAAATCTCTTTGGATGTTTATCGGTCCATTAAGCAATCTTAAATTGTGTGCGTTTCTTTTTTTTTAAGGAGTGCATGTAGTTCGTAAATCTTGGTATCGGACATCTCCGTAACGTGCTGCGTTTTTAAAGCTTTTTAATATGATAAATTAAATGAGTAAATCAGTGAGTTTTTTTGGGTGATGGAGAGAATGCAAAGCTGTGAACTGATCACGTCCGCCCTAGATTTAGATTGATATAAACGTTGTTCCTCACTGGTTCTCTAGGATGATGATGATCTACTGTGTACTTTCTTTGTGCCTGGTTGGAGTCTTTGCAGCCCCAAGATTAGATCCTGAATTGGATGCACCCTGGCAACAGTGGAAGAGTTGGCATCACAAGGGCTATGAGCAGGTAATGTGGCTATGATAAATTCTTGTCTAATTTTATACTTGTTGGACAAGTGTCCCTCCGTAGATGAAATGCACAGATTTTTGACGACTGTCTTTCAGAAAGAGGAAGGTTGGAGGCGAATGGTGTGGGAAAAGAACCTTCGAAAAATTGAACTTCACAACTTGGAACACTCTTTTGGAAAACATTCATTCAGACTGGGAATGAACCACTTTGGAGACATGGTGGGCAGTTAGATGTACTGTTGATAGAATTGTTCATAGTGACCTGATTCCTACTCGTGGCTGTAGGAAGAAACCAGATAGTTGCTGTATAATAAAGCTAATCTCAAAACATTTAGAATAATGCAACCACTCTGTAACAAGCTTTGAACTGGATATGCTACTGTGTTGTGTGATTTGTAAGACTTGGATCCAGTTACCTTTTTAAGTGAAATGTGCTCTTAAAATCTGTTAAATAAGTGCACTTTAGGAACAAAACATTAACAGTACAAATGATGCTTTCCCATTTAATACTACCGAGTGGAGAACAATATGAAATTAAATTTGATAAATGACACACTTTGCACTTGCAGACAAATGAAGAATTTAGACAGCTTATGAATGGATACAAGCTGAAACAAACTGTGAAGAAGGCTCAAGGTTCTCTCTTCCTGGAGCCCAACTTTCTAGAGATGCCCAAGAAGGTAGATTGGCGTGAACATGGATATGTCACTCCAGTTAAAGACCAGGTATATGTTTGAATAATCCACCCAAATACAATTATTCCTACAAACTGAAAGCAATATAACGATGCGTCACTTATTTTTACAGGGACAATGTGGCTCATGTTGGGCTTTTAGTACCACTGGTGCCCTTGAAGGTCAACACTTTAGAAAGACTGGCAAGCTTGTCTCTCTCAGTGAACAGAATCTTGTAGATTGCTCTAAACCTGAGGGAAATGAAGGATGTAATGGTGGACTGATGGACCAGGCATTCCAGTATGTGCAAGATAATGGTGGGATTGACTCTGAGGAATCATATCCTTATCTTGGAACGGTAATTTAAAGCTAGCAATTCACCAGCTTGTTTCCAGATTTTGTTTCTATGTGCTATTTGGTGTATTTACATCTTCCTTCATCCTCCCTGTCTGTCCCCCCCCCCCCCATTCTTCCCCCCTGTTAAATGAACAATTTTGCCAAGTAGCTTTATTCATTTATCTGTTCTATTTAACTGTTTTAACAAGAAACAAACAATGGATAACTGTATTTGTCATTTGTTTATTACAAGATACACCGAACAGTGCAGCACAACAAATCTTTAAAAAGAATGTAATTTTTTAAAAAGTATTTTGAAAACATTGTTCTTGTACTGTATTGCTAGATGCATAGATATGTTATAAGCATTACAAAGTTTGAGTATCAGCACCCAATGAGGTGTTTTTCACACTTTAAACAAAAGCACTCGCCACATTATTCCCAAAAAATGCTTGAGCCCTTGCACCTGATGAGGTGAAAATGACTGAAGCAACTATACTTAAATGAATAAATCCAAACATTTGACTATTTTAATTAAACATTTTAATTTAACAGGGACTGCTATTATTGGAAAAGATAGAAAAAGGATTTGTGCATGGTGATTTTATTCTCTTGGCACTAAATTTTGTATTCTCATCATTTCATTTTAGTGGGTTTGACTATTGAGTGTCGGTGAGCATTAGTTTAGTGACCATCCTAGGAAACCCTTCTGGTTTAAATGGTTTTTCTAATGCACCTATAGTTTGGTGGCACTCTCTCCTGAGTCAGAAGGTTGTGGGTCCAAGTCCCACTCCAGGGACTTGAGCACATAAATCTAGGCTGACACACCAGTGCAGTGCTGAGGGAGTGCTGCACTGTCGGAGGTGCTGTCTTTCAGATGAGCCGTTAAACCAAGGCCCCGTCTGCTCTTTCCGGTGGACATAAAAGATCCCACTGCACAATTTTGAAGAATAGGGGAGTTATCCCTGGTGTCCTGGCCAATATTTATCCCTCAATCAACATAACAAAAACAGATTAGCTGGTCATTATCACATTGCTGATTGCAAATTGGCTGCTGCGTTGCCTGCATTACAACAGTGACTACACTTCAAAAGTACTTTGCTGGCTGCAAAGTGCTTTGGGACGTCCTGAGATCATGAAGGGTGCTATATAAATGCAAGTCTTTCGTTCTATTAATGGATAGATTTGGTGTTGCTTCTTGCTAAAAGTCTTGTGCACAACACTTAGCAAAGGACACTTGTTTTGATGCACTTTTAAAACCTATAAGCAGTAGATTTCTTTGTGGTATGCAAATGAGTGATTGCCAAAATCTATAACCCTGATTATTTCCCCCCCCCCCCCTCTACATTTCTACCAGTGCTGGCAGCTCACGATTTGAGAACCAATACAACTTTTTTTTCTTGTTGGCTCTAACAGTGTGACTGCATAGCAGTCCAGAATATTACTTTATTTTCTTTCACCTATGATTCCGTAGGAGTATACTCTACAGAATACAGCTCAGCAAACCTACTCCTTCTGGACTGCTTGTATCCCAATTGCCCACACTTTCCAGTTCATGTTCTACATTTAACCAGAAAGCTATTGTGGAGCCCCTATAACTTTGATTTATTTTATATCTGTGTGAAGACCAGTTATACATCTGTCTACTGGGAAAGTGCTGTAAATCAGCAGGTATAATACCTGTTCTCTTTCTATACCAGTATGACTTGGGAATAGTTTGATCTTGACTCACTTCATTGGTTCACTAATGCCTGCCTGGGTGAACATTCTTGTCAGAGTTGTTTATTTTTAGTTAAGTATCCCAAATGGATATGTTCACCACAGTAGCTTGGATTCTAAAATCTTTTCCTTCAAATTTTAGTCCTTGTCCTGTTCCTTGGTAGCTACTTGACTACCGAGCCAGTTCTTAGCCATGCCTTTCCAGACAGTAATGTGATTGCTTGACTGTTTCCTCCCCCTCCCCTCCTGTCCCTATCCCCAGTCTATAACTGAGGTTGTTGAGGCCAGTTGTATGCCTCAACTGTCTCCTAGCTGAAAGTGACTGGGGCCAGACCTACAGCTTCTGTAGCAGTTCAAACTAGGAAGTATGCAACAGCATGATGACCAAGTAACCAAATCCTTCCTTTGGGCAGTGTGGAACTTTTACTGGCTATGTTCTACTGGGTTGTGAGTGCTGGGGTTTTTTCTCCTTGTAAGCCAGCATCATTTGGAAGCACTGAATTTATCTGATCTGCCTAACTTTCTATTTCAGGATGATGGTCCTTGTAGCTATAATCCCATGTACAATGCTGCAAATGATACTGGATTTATGGATATTACCAGTGGTAAAGAAAGAGCATTGATGAAAGCTGTTGCTGCTGTTGGACCAGTTTCTGTAGCTATTGATGCTGGCCATAGTTCATTCCAATTCTACCAATCTGGTAAGAATCTATTGAATAATTGTCACTTGTAGGTGATGTGACTGCTGGAAGACATTACCTGAATTATACATCCAGGGTTTTGAGCAATTATCATCCAGACCACAACAGGGTCACATACTATACCCCATGGGATGGTGATTCCACCGGTTTTGCACCTCTTACTGGTGGAATCGCCATCCCATGGGATATAGTATGTGACTCTGTTGTGGTCTGGATGATAATTGCTCGTGGTTTTTGTATGTCTAGCACTTCTGCTATTGGAGGGGGTGTTTAGGATTCTTTGACCTGGCTCCTGATAGCACTGCAAGTCAGTGCCCTAATGGGAAGAGTTGTTATTTGATGGACACAGTGGGGCAAGCTTACCAGTATTTTGTACTACAGTATGTGGTTTGAGCTGGTGAGACTCCAGCAATACCCCTGTGCAACCTTGGCTCTGCCTATCTGTACCTTGTGCACTCTAGATTTTGGGGTGCCTGCCTATGGGGAGGGAGTGTGCATACTCTGGCAAAGAGAAGTTCTACTAATGCATTTTTTTCTTGGTAGCTTGGCTTAGACTCCTAAAACATGGTGGGTTTTATTGATGTGGAAAAGATATCTACCTTGGTTACATCCAATGTCAAAACTGATGCTCTGTATAAGTGGCTAGAAAATTGAATCTTCAATTAGTTTCAAGTCAAATCCAGTGTGGCAGTGGAATGCAAAACTCTTTCTCTTTCTTTCTTTCCCCCCCCCCCCCCCCCCCAATTTTTTCTCTTCCCTCCATTGCTAAGATACAGCTCAATTGCCACAACCTTTTGGTAATCACCTAATTGGTCAGTGTTTGGCCATTCTATGGGGCTGATTGGTTAAGTGTATTGCAGCCAAACACTATACTGGGCAGTCCGATTCATACAGGGATAGTATCTGGGAGCAGGAACCCTAGCACTTTCCTTGTCAGTCCAGGCGTTGGTGAAGCCAGTATCATCAGTGCCCCCAACTGCTACACCTACAGTTTCTTACTGGGGCATTGGAGCAACTGGATTAACTTTAAAACAACAAGGCTTTAGGCAATAGCAAAATACTGCAGATGCTAGAAATCTGAAATAACAGAAAATGTTGGAACCACTCAGCAGGTCAATCAGCATCGAGGAGAGAGAAACAGTCAATGTTTCGGGTCGAACCCTTTGTCAGAAGGCTTTAGGCAAAATGGACAGTGGCAAAGTTTAATTTTAGGACTTTTTACATTAATTCCTCAAATACCTGTTGTATTGGAGAATTTCAATCTCCTGAGATCTGATCTTTTCAGTTGTGTTGACCAAATCACATTCCACAAAAATAAATCCAAATTCCATGGCTTCAGTTGCTAAATTAAAATTGACCTTGCCTGCTAGTGCTGGTAAAGTCAAAAGACCATGATCTGATGTGTTGAGCAAATTATTTTGTGAAGAAACCTGTGTTCTACCCTCTTGTACTCTACCCTAGTGTCACAATGTACTAAACCTCCAGTTTGGACTCTAGAAACCTAGTCAGCAGTTTGTCCATTCACAAACATGAGGCACTTTAAGGTCTTGTCAGTATTTTCCCTTAAGTAAAAGGGTTAGGAAGTGGTTGAAGAAGGAATAGAAGGAAATTGCTTTGAATGTAAATTAGTAGAAATTAATATCCAACCACTAGAACTGTATGAAAACAGAAAATGCTGGAAATACTCAGCAGGTCAAATAGTATCTGTGGAGTGAGAAACAGAGTTGGTGTTTCTGGTTGTTGAACTGTATATGTTGTCTTCCTGTGATGATTGAATTGCTTTATGTGAATATGTACTAGTTTAAATCTAACTAGATGTTTGTTTCATTTAAAGGTATTTACTTTGAAACTGAATGTAGCTCCACAGACCTGGACCATGGTGTACTAGTAGTAGGTTATGGCTATAAAGAGGAAGATGTAGATGGAAAGAAATACTGGATTGTTAAAAACAGGTACTTATTCGATAAGCTTAAAGTTTAACTTGTCTCCTGTGTGAACACTTTTTATGTATTAATTTTTTATTTTTAAGCTGGAGTGACCAGTGGGGTGACCAAGGATACGCACTGATGGCCAAAGATAGACATAACAACTGTGGGATCGCCACTGCAGCCAGCTACCCTCTAGTATAAATATTAAACTGCCTTATTCAAACTATAACTTGAACTGTGTACAAAGACCTCTACTGTGGCCTGCAGGTTTCAATAAGCAGACTGTCTCTGGATGTGGAGGTGTTCTTTCCTAACAGGACTTCCAAGTTTTCCTTTTTTATCAGAAGCTGGTCTTGCTAGTGGTTCTGTTGTCAAACTAGCAAAATCACAATTCAAGTAAGACGTGTTGAAATGGCCAAGTAGTTTAATCTACATAGGTACATGATTTTGTTTATAACAAAATCATCATAAATGTCATTGTTAGCTATCACTAGTGTTTTACGGTAATACATGTTCCAATAGACTTAAGTGATTTTATGAAGTACTTGATGCCAAATTTGTTTCTTCTACAATTTTAAGAAATGGTTCCACTTGCTGTGTCCTGCTTGACTGGTTTTAACTGTGTAATTGCTGTGCGATGCACAATATAAACATGTTGTTTTTATGTGCATTTTTGTAATTATCTCAAATAAATTCTTGCTCCTAAACCTGCATCTTTTGAGTAACTATTGCGAATCAATGATGCGCTGTTCTTGGAGTAATAAATATAACAATCCACTCAAAGCAGTGTGCTACTGCTAGGTTGGGCAACAGCAATTCTTGAGGGAGGAACTGAATGAAATCAGTATTTGTAGGGAAATTGTGTTAGGGGAAATTGACGGGATTGAAGGCCGATAAATCCCCAGGGCCTGATAATCTACATCCTAGGGCACTTAAGGAAGTGGCCCTAGAAATAGTAGATGCATTGCTGGTCATCTTCCAAAATTCTATAGACTCTGGAACAGTTCCCATGGATTGGAGGGTAGCTAATGTAACCCCACTATTTATTTTTATTTAAAAAAAAAAAAAAAAGGTGGTAGTGGGGAAAATGCTAGAGTCCATTATAAAAGATGTAATAGCAGAGCACTTGGAAAACAGTGACAGGATCGGACAAAGTCAACATGGATTTACAAAAGGTAAATCATGCTTGACTACTGGAATTTTTTGAGGATGTAACTGGTAGTATAGATAAGGGAGTACCAGTGGATGTTATGTATTTGGACTTTCAACATAAGCAGGAGTAGGCCATACGGCCCCTCGGGCCTGCTCCGCCATTCAATAGGATCATGGCTGATCCGAGCCTAGACTCGCGTCCACTTCCCTGCCCGCTCCCCGTAACCCCAATTCCCTTATCAGCTAGGAAGCTGTTTATCTCTGTTTTAAATTTATTTAATGTCGCAGCTTCCACAGCTGAGGTAGCAAATTCCATAACTTTACTACCCTGAGTGAAGAAGTTTCTCCTCATCTCAATTTTGAAATGGCAGCCCCTTATTCTGAAATTATGCCCTCTAGTCCTAGTCTCACCCATCAGTGGAAACATCCTCCCCGCATCCACCCGATCAAGCCCCCTCACAATCTTACATGTTTCGATAAGATCGCCTCTCATTCTTCTGAATTCCAGTGAGTAGAGGCCCAACCTACTCAACCTTTCCTCATAAGTCAACCCCCTCCACTTCAGAATCAACCGTGAACCTTCTCTGAACTGCCTTGAGAGCAAGTATATCTTTTCTTAAATATGGAAACCAAAACTGTATGCAATATTCCAGGTGTGGCCTCACCAGTACCCTGTATAACTGAAGCAAGACTTCCCTGCTTTTATACTCCATCCCCCTTGCAATAAAAGCCAAGATGCCATTGGCCTTCCTGATCACCTGCTGTACCTGCATACTAACCTGTGTTTCATGCACCAGGACCCCCAGATCCCTTTGTACTGTAGCACTTTGCAGTTTCTCTCCATTTTGATAACTTGCTCTTTGATTTTTTTCTGCCAAAGTGCATAACCTCACACTTTCCAACATTATATTCCATCTGCCAAATTTCTGCCCACTCTATGTCCTTTTGCAGTTTTTTTAAATGTCCTCACTCACTGCTTTCCCTCCCATCTTTGTATCGTCGGCAAACTTGGATATGTTGCACTTGGTCCCCTCCTCCAAATCGTTTAATATAGATTGTAAAGAGTTGGGGTCCCAGCACTGCCCCTGTGGAACACCACTAGTTACTGATTGCCAACCAGAGAGTGAACCATTTATCCCACCTCTGGCTATCTAACAGAAAACAATCTTCCACCCATGCCAGTAAATTACCCCCAATCCTGTGTTTTTTTTTATCTTGTGCAGTAATCTTTTGTGTGGCACCTTGTCAAATGCCTTTTGGAAGTCCAAATACACCACATCCACTGGTTCCCCTTTATCCACCCTGTTACATCCTCAAAGAATTCGAGCAAATTTGTCAAACGTGACTTCCCCTTCGTAAAACCATGCTGAATCTGTCTGATTTAAATTATGCTTATCCAAATGTCCTGTTACTGCTTCCTTAATAATGGACTCCCAACATTTTACCAACAGATGTTAGGCTAACTGGTCTGTAGTTTCCAGCCTTTTGTCTACCACCCTTTTTAAATAAGGGTGTTACATTGGTTTCTGTGATTAGCAGTTTTCCAATCTGCTGGGACCTTTCCTGAATCCAGGGAGTTTTGGAAAATTACCACCAATGCATCCGCAATCCCTACCACTACTTCTCTCAAGACCCTAGGATGTAAGCCATCAGGTCCAGGGGATTTATCTGCCTTAAGTCCCATTATCTTACCGAGTACCATCTCCTTAGTGATTTTATTCGTGTTTAGCTCCTTTTCTCCCCCCCCCCCCCCCCCCATAGTCCCCTGTTTGTCCAGTGTTGTGATATTTTTAGTGTCCTCTACTGTAAAGACTGATACAAAATATTTGTTCAGCGTTTCTGCCATCTCCATGTTCCCCACCACTAATTTCCTGGTCTTGTCCTCTAAGGGACCAACATTCACTTTAGCCACCCTTTTTCTTTTTATATCATTTTTTATATTTTTTGCTAGTTTACTTTCATAATCTATCTTCCCTTTCTTAACTAATCTTTTATTCTTTGGCTTTTAAATGCTTCCCAACCTTCTATCCTCCCACTAGATTTGGCTACTTTATATACCCTTGTCTTTCAGTCGGATACTATCCTTTATTACTTTACTTAGCCACGGATGGCTGTCTTACGCCCCTTTTTCCTCAATGGAATATATTTATCTTGAAAGTTGTGAAATATCTCCTTGAATGTACACTGCTGCTCATGTACCGTCTTACACTTTAATCTATTTTCTCAGTCCACTTTAGTCAACTCTGCTCTCATACCTTCATAGTCTCCTTTATTTAAGCTCAGTACGCTGGTTTGAGATCCAACTCTCTCACCCTCCAACTGAATTTGGAATTCAACCATGTTATGGTCACTCATTCCAAGGGGATCCTTTACTAGGACATTTTTTATTAATCCTGTCTCATTACACAGGACCAGATTGCCTGCCCCCTGGTTGGTTCAGTAACACTGATCAAGGAACCCGTCCCTAATGCACTCTAATAACTCCTCCTCAAGGCTGCCCTGCCCAATTTGATTTGTCTAGTCAATATGAAAGTTAAAATCTCCCATGATTAAAGCTGTTCCCTTATTACAAGCCCCAACTATTTCCTGATTTATACTCTGACCAATAGAGTTGCAACTGTTAGGAGGCCTATAGACTATGCCCACTAATGACTTTTTCCCTTTTATTATTCCTTATCTCCACCCAAAAAGTTTCACTATCCTGATCCTTTGACCCAATATCATTTCTCACTATTGCAGTGATTCCATCCTTTATTAACATAGCCACCCCACCTCCCTTTCCTTCCTGTCTGTCCTTCCTAATAGTCAAATGCCCCTGGATGTTTAGTTCGCAGTTATGGTCACCTTGCAGCCATGTTTCTGTAATGGCCACCAGATCATACCCATGTGTAGTAATTTGTACCGTCAACTCGTCCTATTTTGTTACAAGTGCTGCGTGCATTCAGATAAAGAACTTTTAAATATGTTTTGTGACAATTTATTCCTGCTTTTACCCCCTTTACTACTTTACCTTTATATATTCTGTCCCTGACACGCTCTGGTTTTTAATTCCCCCACTGCTACCTTGCTCTATTGTCTTCTTCGCTGACATTTTTATTTTTCGCTCTCTTGAAACCCTACTAATGAATTTAAAGCCCTCTACAGCCCTAGTTATTCGAGTCGCCAGGATTCTAGTCCCAGCACTGGCCAAGTGAAGTCCGTCCCAACGGAACAGCTCTCTCCTGTCCCAGTACTGGTGCCAGTGTCCCAAGAAGCATAACCCATTTCTCCCACACCAGTCTTTGAGCCACGCATTTAACACTGATTTTATTTGCCCTAGCCAAATTTGCTCGTGGCTCAGGTAGTAATCCAGAGATTATTACCCTTGTGGTTCTGCTTTTCAATTTGGCCCCTAGCTGCTCATACTCCCTCAGCAGAACCTCTTTCCTCGTCCTATCTAGGTCGTTGGTACCAAGATAGACCACGACAACTGGATCTTCCCCCTCCCACTCCAAGTTTCTCTCTAGCCCAGAGGCGATGTCCTTAACCCTGGCACTGGGCAGGCAACACAACCTTCGGGACTCTCGCTCTCGGCTGCAAAGAACCCTATCTATCCCCCTAATGATACTATCCCCTACCACTACAACATTTCTTTTTACTCCCCCCACTTGAATGGCCCCTCGTTCCACGGTGCTGTGGCCAGGTTGCTCATCCTCCCTGCAGTCCCTGCTCCCGTCCTCAGGGAGTAAGAGCCTCGAACCTGTTGGACAAGAGCAAGCGCTGCGACTCCTCCAACACTACCTCCTGGATCCCCGTACCTGCCTCACTCATAGTCACACCCTCCTGTCCCTGACCACGGACTACATCTGAATTAGTTAACCTAATTGGTGTGACTACTTCCTGGAACACAGAGTCCAGGTAACTCTCCCCCCTCCCTGATGTGTCGCAGTGTTTGAAGCTCGGACTCCAGCTCATCAACACGGAGCCGGAGTTCATCGAGCAGCCAGCACTTACTGCAAACGTGATCACCGTGAACATCAATGGTGTCCACCAGCTCCCACATATTGCAGCAGTAACACATCAGAAGGCTTTCGATAAGGTCCTGCATAAGAGATTAGCATGTAAAGTTAAGGCACATGGGGTTGGGGGTAAGGTACTGACTTGGATAGAGAACTGGTTGGCAAACAGGAAGCAAAGAGTTGGAATAAACGGATCTTTTTCCGAGTGGCAGGCGGTGACTAGTGGGGTACCCTAGGGATCGGTGCTAGGACCCCAGCTTTTCACAATATATATTAATGATCTAGATGAGGGAACTAGATGTAATGGCCCAGAAATTCGGGTCGGGGGCTTCCCGCGGGCGTAAGCCCCCGACCTGCACTTACCTTGCGCGCCGGCAGTTAAGCTGTAGGGCCCCGTGGAATTCCACTCCGGGGCCTGGCCCAGCTGCCGGCGCGCTGTGCTTCCGTGTCCCAGGGGCGTAGTTAGTGCGATGCATCCCCTGGGATCACGTGAGCCATGGGCAGCCAACCGGAGGAGGGAAAAGCCCATTCATAAGTCTGACAGAAAGACCTGTCAAACCTTATAAATACTACGGGCCCCAAAATAGCAGTAAACCTTCAAAAAAAAATTTTTAAATCACACTTTTTAAATAAACTATAAATTACATTAAATAACTCTTTTAAACAAATTTTTGAAAAAAATAATTTTATATTCTAACGGGGCTAAAAATAAACTTACCTTGCTTTAAAGTATTTAAAAAGAATAAACCTGTGGAAAAAATGTTTTAATTTTAATTAATTGTACACTTACCTTGCAAAAAGCAGGCCTTACGCCTGCTTTTTAAATGTAAATCCTGCAGGCTTACCCTCCCGGGAAAACCTGTTTTAAAAAAAAAAACCTAAGTTCAAAGCGCACACGCAGCCTCCCCTGTACACGCGTTTGACCTCTGAACCTCTTCGTTCAGAGGATCGGAAGTGCCGGTTTCCCGCGCATGCGCAGTGCATGCAGGAAACCGGCACTTCCATTCGGCCTACGGGTGAGTACCCCGTGAGTACTCACCCGTGAAGAACCGAATTTCTGGGCCATTAATCTCCCAAGTTTGCAGACGACACAAAGCTGGGTGGGCGTGTGTGCTGTGAGGAGGATGCAGAGAAACTCCAGTATGATTTGTACAGGTTGGGTGATTGGGCAGATGCAGTATAATGTGGATAAATGCGAGGTTATCCACTTTGGTGGCAAAAACAGGAAGGCAGATTATTATCTGAATGGCAATATATTGGGAAAAGGGGAAATGCAACGAGACCTGGGTGTCCTTGTGCACCAGTTGCTGAAGGTAAACATGCAGGTGCAGCAGGCAGTTAAGGCAAATGGTATGTTGGCCTTCACAGTGAGAGGATTAGAGTACAGGAGCAAGGATGTCTTGCTGCAGTTGTACAAGGCCTTGGTGAGACCACACCTTTGGTCGCCTTATCTGAGGAAGGATGTTCTTGCCATGGAGGGAGTGCAACGAAGATTCACCAGGCTGATACCTGGGATGGCAGGAATGACGTATGAAGAAAGATTGGGTCGATTAGGCTTATATTTGCTAGAGTTTAGAAGAATGAGGGGGGATCTCATTGAAACTTAAAATTCTAACAGGACTAGACCGACTAGATGCAGGAAGGATGTTCCCGATGGCGGGAGAATCCAGAACCAGGGGTCACAGGATGAGGAGGAATTTCTTCACCCAGAGAGTGGTGAACCTCATTAAATATATTCAAGAAGGAGTTAGATATATTTCTTAAGGCTAAAGGGATCAAGGGAGAAAGCAGGGACGGGGTACTGAATTTGGATGATCAGCCATGATCTCATTAAATGGCAGAGCAGGCTCGAGGGGCCGAATGGCATACTCCTGCTCCTATCTTCTATGTTATGCATGAACTAGTTGTCATTGGTCTTGCAAATTTTTGTTCTCCAAATCAATATAGTTGTTTTGTAATATGTCGCCCAGGTTTTCCATCCTTGCATCTCATGTAAAGTGGGTTTCCAATGTGAGTAGAAGCATAGAGTGAAAAAGCAAGGACATTATGCTAAACCTTTATAAAACACTGGTTAGGCCTCCGCTGGACTATTGTTAAATTCTGGGAACCACACTTTAGAAAGGATGCCCAGGCCTTGGAGGGTGCCAAAGAGATTTACTAGAATGGTAACAGAAATGAGGGACTTTGGTTATGTGCAGAGACTGGAGAAGCTGGGGTTGTTCTCCTTAGAGCAGAGAAGGTTAAGGGATTTGATAGAGGTGTTCAAAATCATAAATAGTTTTGATAGAGTAAATAAGGAGAAACTGTTTCCAGTGGCAGAAGGGTCAGTAACCAAAGGACACAGCTTTAAAGTGATTGGCAAAAGAACCAGCGGCAACATTTTTTTTACACAGCAAGTTGTGATCTGGAATGCACTGCCTGAAAAGATGGTGGAAACAGATTCAATAACTTTCAAAAGAGAATTGGATAAATACTTGAAGTAAAAAAATTTACAGGACTATGGGAAAGAACAGGGGAGTGGGATTAATTGGCTAGCTCTACCAAAGAACTGGCACAGGCATGATGGGCCGAATGGCCTTCTGTGCTGTGTCATTCTATGATTCTATGACCCTGAAATTCGTGGAAGAGCAAATTGCCAAAACCAGCAGTTCCATTAATGTCCCTTTACCTTATGGGGCTGCTGCCAACAGCGGCCTTTACTTCAGTAAATGAAGTAATGCTGATGTCTCCTGTGGTGGATTTCCCTGATAGTTATGAAAGTTGCAGTGCTGTGGGCACAAATATAAACACTGCCATAGGCTGCACTGGCTGAATTTTGTTTTCTGGCTAACCCCATCCATATAGACAACATTGATGTTTCTTAATTGCTGGGCTGTACAGTCCTCCCTTTGCCATCAGGGGAAGTCCAACAGCTAGTGCATACACAATCATGATTTTACACATGTCAATTTATGTCTAATTACATTCTTGCAAAGCACCTTCAGAGGTTTTTCTACATTAAAGGTGCTATATAAATGCAAGTTGTTGTTGAACTGCTGTTTGAAACCAGCTGCCTCTGCTGCTTGCTCCATTCAATTTGCTCACCAAGACAAACCTCCCCTCAGACTCTAGCCTTTAATCCCGTCTTTCCAGTTTCTACCCATCATTCCTGTCCTCGCGTCTTTGCCAAGTTTACCTTGTCCATGCCACCACCTCCTCTTCCCTTGTCCTAATTCCTATTAAACTGCTGACCAATTTTACTTCACTCCAATCAGGCTTCTGCCTCTGCCGTAGTATAGAAACAGTCCAAAGGCACAAATGACATCCTCTGTGGTCCGTGTTGCATTTTCACTCCTTGACCTCTCAATAGCCTTTGACCCCTCCATTCCCTCCCTGGCCACTGTCTCCGACTGAACCAAACTGTTTGCATCCTTGGCATCCTATTTAGCCGCGAGCTGAGTGCCCAGCCTCATATCCACTTCACCACAAAGACTTCCATCTGAGTAACATCACCCGCCTCTGCCATTATCTCAGCCCGCATGTTCCTTCATCGTCGTATCAAAACCCTGCAACTCCCTCCCTAACAGCACTGTGGGAGTACCTTCACCACATGGACTGCAGCTGTTCAACAAGGCAGCTCACCACCACCTTCTCAAGGGCATTTAGGGATGGGCAATAAATGCTGGCCTTGCCAGCGACGCTCACATCCCATGAGTGTATTAAAATATAGTGGTAGTGAGGATCATAATCATAATCAACTTTATTGTCATTGTTAGTGCACAAGTGCAGTACAACGAAATGTAGGCTTGCGGCTCCCGAGAGTACATTTAGATTAAGACATTTAAACATTCAACATACATTTGGCTTGTAATGCATTAACATAAACATAACCATAATAAAGTGCATTGGCAGATGTGCAGGCTTTAGAGTTTATTTGTGGAGTTCAGTAGGATGACAGCCCTGGGAAAGAAGCTGTTCCTAAATCTGGTCGTACGGGTGCGAATGCATCTGTAGCGTCTCCCAGATGGCAGGAGGGCGAACAGACTGTGGCTGGGGTGGGTAGGGTCTTTGATGATGGACCGTGACCTCTGTAAACAGCGTTACTGGTATATGTGCTCTGGTCGTCAGTGTATTGAACAGAATTATGAATCTTCATGTGCCAGCTCTGCCTAGAGGGCAGCACGGTGTGGCAATCAACCAGAGAAGAAAACACAACTTCACTCGTTAGACCTCCAGCTCCTCCTGGAAGGCTTTGAAGGAGGGACGAACAGTTCCTACGTGTGGGTGGCACAAGTCACCCAGAATTATCACTCACGCAACCTGAAGGGAGCCGCCACTGACACTGACTGCTAGCTCCCTCACTCCCAAGACTGCAGAGCAGTGCTGCAAGAAATTCCACATTCTGAGCAGGGCAGGCCAGGTAACATACTTTCTTCCTTGCTCACCCTGGGCACCCAGTACACTCTTCATCCTCTTAAAGCAACACTAGCTCAACTAACCCTTCACAGTGTTTTTTGGTCAAGGGGTGCTCCAACTCATCATCTTGCATTATGGCTACCCAGTTCCCCTCAACAATTACTTACATGCACAGCCCTAAAAACCCTTACTCCGCTTTAATGCCCTCATACTCTCATATCTCTTAGTTCACCTCTCCTATGCCACTTGTCACACACTCCTCAACCGCTAGCCTTACCCTCAGTCACTCTATTTAACTGCAGGACAAATTGCCATGCAATGACCACCACAGGCACGACAGTTCCTCAACCTTAAGTATCTCAACCCCTTCAAGGTGAGCGGGTGCTCTGGGCACCTTCAATGTGACGTGGATGCTATTGATGACACCCTGTAACTTGGGGAAACCAGCAACCCCATAGAACTTTGTGGCCCTTTATTTCTGCTGCGTGGCTGTGAAGTCAAAGGTAATGACGTGGTCTGCTCTGTTGTAGAGAGTGTCAGTGATCTGACGTATGCCCTTACTGCTACCTGGCTTATCTTACACAGATTCCCGAGGGTGCCGGAAAGGAGCTTGAGTTATAAAATTAGAGGGCAGTGGTCACCTTCATAGCCACTGAGCGAGCAGAGCGGGCAGATGAACATGGCTTTAGATCTTTGTGCAGCAGGTCGTAGAGATGCTCCATTGTAGCTTTTGAGAAGTGAACACTTCTGATTCAGAGCTCTTCAGAGAGGTCCGTATAGGATCTATGCTGCCTGTAAATTCTTTTGGGGGTTATATCTAGTGGGCTTCAATCTTCTGGCATGCTCTCTGATGTCCTTCCCTCCAACCTGTGCAGGTGTGGACTGGCTCCCCTGAAAGGCCATGGGATTCTTTGGGATTTTCATGGAAAAAGTGGGCCGACGATAATACAGCATTATGGAATCATTTATGGGCATACTTGGGAAATCTCCTGATTTCCCATTTGGCCAGTCCATCCCTGAATCTGTGCTACTCTTCCTCCTCCTTCATAATAATGCCCTGGGGCAAAGCCATACATGGGCCCAGAAATTCGGGTCGGGGGCTTCCCGCGGGTGCAAGCCCCCGACCTGCACTTACCTACCGCACCAGCTGTTGAGCTGTGAGCCCTCATGGAATTGCGATCCTGGGCCTCCTCCAACTGCCGGCGCGCAGTGCTTGCGTATCCCAGGGGCGCAGTTAGTTCGACGCGTCCCCTGGGATCACGTGGGCCATGGAGAGCCAATGGTAGCAGGGAATGCTTCATTCATAAGTTTGACCTGTCAAACCTATAAATACTATAAGCCCCAAAACATCACTAAATCTTCAAATAAAAAAAAATTACATTTTTAAAATAAACTATAAATTACATGAAATAACTTTTAAACAATAATTAACATTTTTGAAAAAATTAATTACATTTTCTAACGGGGCTAAAAATAAACTTACCTTTTTTAAAAGTAATAAACCTGTGGAAAAAATGTTTTAATTATAATTAATTCACCACTTACCTTGTAAAAAGCAGGCCTTGCGACTGCTTTTTACATGTCTAACTCCTGGAGACGTACCTTCCCGGGAAAACCTGCAAAAAAAACCGTAAGTTTGATGCGCACGCGCTGCCTCCTGCGCACGCGTTCGACTTCTGAACCCCTTCTTTCAGGGGAACGGAAGTGCCGGTTTCCCACGCATGCGCAGTGTATGCACGAAACCAGCACTTCCATTGGGCTTATGGGTGAGTACCCCATGCGTACTCACCCATGGAGACCCGAATTTCTGGGCCATGATCTTGAGTTGCTCTGACTGGGGGTCGGAGGCTTGAGAAAAACATATGAATATATTGCCTTTAACAACTTCAGGACATCCCAAAGTGCATTACAGCCAATGAAGTACTTCTTGAAGTGTAGTCACTGTTGTAATGTAGGAAACACGGCAGCCAATTTGTGCACAGCAAAAATAGCAGTGTGATATTGATCAGATAATCTGGTTTTGTGATGTTGATTGAAGGATAAATATTGGCCAGGACACCGTGGATAACTCATGCTGCTCTTCTTTGAAAGAGTGCCATGGGATCTTTTACATCCACCTGAGAGAGCAGATGAGGCCTCAGTTTAACGTCTCATTTGAAAGACGGCACCTCCGACAGTGTAACACTCCCTCAGTCCTGTACTGTTGTGTCAGCCTAGATTATTGTCTCTGAAGTGGGACTTGAACCCACAATTTTCTGATCCAAAGGCGAGATTGCTACCCACTGAGCCATCTTCAGGTGGACTGACTTGTGTTGAAAGAATATTTCCAAACAGGAGAAATGAGTAATCAAAGTTTGCAGACTCTTTAAAGTCCACAAACTCCTCACTTTTGCTTGATTAGGTGACACAGCTATTCTGCCTCATATATTTGGATCTAACTTACCCAGAATGCAATTGGAGGGTAAATCCAGCAAACTCTTATCTACAACGTCACTGTCTCAAGGACGCACATGTGCCCAAGTGCACTCGGGGAAGTGATTTATTGAATCATGCAGCGTAGAAGGAGAACATTTGGCCCATTGCGTCTGTGCCAGCTCTTTGAAAGAGCTATCCAATTAGTCCCACTCCCCTGCTCTTTCCCCATAGCCCTGCAGATTCTTCCTTTTCAAGTATTTATCCAATTCCCTTTTGAAAGTTACCATGGAATCTACTTCCACTACCCTTTTAGGCAGTGCATTCCAGATCCTAACAACTCACTCCGTAAAATTTTTTTGCCTCATCTTCCTTCTGGTTCACAAGCAGCACAAGTCACTTAAACCCGAAATTCCTTACTTAAACCTGAATTTCGTAACTAAACATCCTTCCTACGCTGTTTCGGCACTGCTAATGCACTGAAAAGAGCAAGGAAATTTGTCTTGAGTGTTGACAAGCTATTCATCATGAAGGGTGTCACAACTGAGGCCAATTCTGTGCAAACCTAATTTCCACACGTACTTTCCTGCAGTGATCACTGGATGGCCAATAGTAATGGAAACCCTTGCCGACTCTTTCCCTCGCTAATCATGGATGTTGAGGGCAATTGCAGCACCTCAACTAGCATTAATTAGACAAATTATTGAACCTGGGATCTTTCTGGTCTATGTGGTTTAACACCACAATGCAGTGCAACCAAGCCATAAGAGGGGAGTTCCCTGTCAACACTTTTAAAAGCCCGATGGAAACTAATTAAATCTATTTTCTATATGTAATGTATTTTGTATTGGTTAGTTCAATACTTATGACTTAATACATCTGTTGTTGCTAGGATTAGATATCTGGACCGTGGAATGCGAAAAGCCACACTCAGCTCTATATTCTATATGACTGGATGATAACACAGGATGTGTGGCAGGCCACTGATTATCAACACCATTCCGCAAGTAGCCCAACCACATAAAACAAACACATTTTGTAATAGCGGAACATGTATTATTTGAAAATGTTTGGCAGTTTCTGTTTCCCTTTTTTTATGGCAGCTTGACATATCAAACCCCTATTGCATGAACATAAGAGCATAAGAATAGGTGATAACAAGTACAAAAAGCATGCGAGAGAATTGGCCTGTATAGTGGGACTGAATAGGTTCGTTTAAAAGTTCAGTTTAGAACAGGACAACTTTTAAAGTCTGAGCTACATGAGAATATTCTACAACAAAAGCATTAATAACTGATAGAGCTAAGGGATTATATACAGAGGGCAGTATATATGAGCAGGCCGGCATTCATGGTATATGAACCTGGGTTGAATAAGGGAGCCAGTATTAACAATTTAAACGCATGGAGCCAGCACACTGACTTCACGCTCCTGCATATTTGAACTACAGAAGTACCAAATCTAAGAGTGCCCATAGGGAAACAAAATTTATCCTGAGAGATCGCCACAATTGTTGGTTGGTATGGAGCCTCATAGCCAAAAAGGTCATCGTTTTTTTTGGCTCTATTTTTTTCCAGTTTCTCACCCTCTCTTCTGAAGGCACTAATTCTTGCTGGGGTATGGTTTCATGGGTACTGGTACCTGTATGAACCAAGATAGTGAGAATTAGCAGTTTTCTCAACTGTGGGACATCACGCGGAGCCTGATCCCATTGTTGCCTCACTAACATCCATATACATCAGTGGTAGCGCTCTCGTCTCTGAGTTAGAAGGATGTGAGTTCAAGCCCCACTCCAGAGACTTGAGCACATAATCTAGGCTGACACGTCAATGCGTGAATTCAAGGGGCATCAGATAGGAGAATAGAAGGCATTTTCCACTTTTTTTCCCCCAGTTTCACCATCAAGCACTTGAATGTTAGGTATAGCATGGTTATTGGAGTACACGGGGTCCCTAGGTGAATATTTTGTCTACGATTTCTTATTTTTTTCTTTAATATATTTCTTAATTTAAACAGGCATTTAGAAAGGCAATATTGAAGATGGAGGTCATACATTCATTTAAAATAATCTCATCTAATTGGGTTGTCAGCTTAACCCTTATAGAATCATAGAATGATACAGTATAGAAGGAGGCCATTCGGTCCATCGAGCCTGTGCTGGCACTTTGAAGGATCTATCCAATTAGGTCCATTCCCCTGCTCTCTTCCCATAGCACTGCAAATTTTTGTACTTCAAGTATTTATCCAATTCCCTTTTGGAAGTGCTTATTGACTCTGCTTCCACCACCCTTTTAGGCAGTGCATTCCAGATCATAACAACTCACTGCATTAACTTATTTTTCTTCATGTTGCCACTGCTTCCAAACTCTTCATGAATTTGAACACCTCTATCACATCTCCCCTTAACCTTCTCTGCTCTAAGGAGAACAACCCCAGCTTCTCTAGTCTCCACGGAACTGAAGTCTTTCATCCCTGGTACCATTCTAGTAAATCTCCTCTGCACCCTCTCTAAGGTCTTGACATCCTTCCTAAAGTGCGGTGCCCACAATTGACCACAATACTTCAGCTGGGGCCTGACCAGTTTTTTTATAAAGGTTTAGGCCAGGAATTTCCTTGGAGCTGCTCCTGCTCTGTCACCATAACTTCGCTAGAAGTGTGGTGGAAACTGCGTTTACACATATAAATGGGATTTCCTCCACACTTCCAGCAAAGTAGGAGCAGCTGCAAGGAAGTTTGTGAACTGGCTCCAGACTGCTGTTTTTGGACTGATTTCAATATCTTGTTCTCACTACTTGTGTATGGCAATAAATCTGTTCATGAATAAACTTGTTTAGTTTTTTGACTTATAAAAGTGAAAAAGTGCTTAGCATTGTTGAGATTATCTGCTTTCTGAAGTGACCTGAGGCATGTTGGAATTTCCATGTGTTACCTGACATTAATTACATCATTTTAATATATTTACAACATATTTAAACCTTGTTATTTCTTTTTGTGAATCATCTTCTACATTTTTCCATATGTTCTAGAACCAGAATCTAAGACTTTCTCATCAAACTGTCGTCGTTCTTAAATGTCGAAGAAGTAACCTGAGTCACTGGTACTTTCAGTCCCTCTCCCCCTCCCCATATAACACTTTCTGTCTGCGCCCTCCTGCATTCCTCGGGCCAAGAGAGCCGGATGGTCTGTGTCACATATAAGTGTTATAATGTTGCTGCATGGAGGGGGTATTTCCTCTGAGTGCCGTGTGTAGCAAAATCATAAATTTGTTCTTTATAAACACGTTTATATTTCACCGCACATAGCACACTTCCTTCTTATTGATCAACATATAGATATGTGAAGAGAAAAAGATTGGTGAAGTCAAGCGTAGGTCCCTTACAGTCAGAATCAGGGGAATTTATAATGGGAAACAAGGAAATGGCAGACCAACTAAATACATACTTTGGTTCTGTCTTCACAAAGGAGGACACAAATAACCTCCCAGAGATGCCGGGGAACATAGGGTCTGATGAAAGAGAGGAACTGAAAGAAATCAGTATTTGTAGGAAAATGGTGTTAGGAAAATTGATAGGACTGAAGGCCGATAAATCCCCAGGGCCTGATGGTCTACATCCCAGGGTACTTAAGGAAGTGGCTCTAGAGATAGTAGATGCATTACTGGTCATCTTCCAGAACTCGATAGACTCTGGAACGGTACCCATGGATTGGAGGGTAGCTAATGTTACCCCACTATTCAAAAAAGGTGGTAGAGAAAAAGCGGGGAATTATAGACCGGTATGCCTGACATTGGTAGTGGGGAAAATGCTAGAGTCTATTATAAAAGATGTAATAGCAGAGCACTTGGAAAGCAGTGACAGGATCGGACAAAGTCAACATGGATTTACAAAAGGTAAATCATGCTTGACTAATCTACTGGAATTTTTTGAGGATGTAACTGGTAAAATAGATAAGGGAGAACCAGTGGATGTGGTGTATTTGGACTTTCAGAAGG
Organism: Somniosus microcephalus; assembly: GCF_052327205.1. NCBI lineage: Eukaryota > Metazoa > Chordata > Chondrichthyes > Squaliformes > Somniosidae > Somniosus > Somniosus microcephalus. The sequence goes on along the minus strand of NC_140987.1, from coordinate 120,191,011 downwards.
CTTTCGATAAGGTCCCACATAAGAGATTAGTGTGCAAAATTAAGGCACATGAGATTGGGGGCAAGGTATTGACTTGGATAGAGAACTGGTTGGCGGACAGAAAGCAAAGAGTTGGAATAAACGAGTCGTTTTCCGAGTGGCAGGCAGTGACTAGTGGGGTACCGCAAGGATCGGTCCTAGGACCCCAGCTGTTCACAATATATATTAATGATCTGGACGAGGGAATTGGATGTAATATCTCCAAATTTGCAGACGACACAAAGCTGGGCGGGAGGGTAAGCTGCGAGGAGGATGTCGGGGAAACTCCAGTACAATTTGGACAGGTTGGGTGATTGGGCAGAAACATGGCAAATGCACTATAATGTGGATAAATGTGGGGTTATCCACTTTGGTGGCAAAAACAGGAAGGCAGATTATTATTTGAATGGCAATAGATTGGGAGAAGGGGAAGTGCAAAGAGACCTGGGTGTCCTTGTGCAACAGTCGCTGAAGGTAAGCATGCAGGTGCAGCAGGCGGTTAAGAAGGCAAATGGTATGTTAGCCTTCGTAACAAGAGGGTTCGAGTACAGGAACAAGGGTGTCTTGCTACAGTTGTACAGGGCCTTGGTGAGACTGCACCTTGAGTATTGTGTGCAGTTTTGGTCACCTTACCTGAGGAAGGACGTTCTTGTCATGGAGGGAGTGCAGCGAAGATTCACCAGGCTGATACCTGAGATGGCAGGAATGACGTATGAGGAGAGATTGTGTCGATTGGGCTTATACTCACTGGAGTTTAGAAGATTGAGAGGGGATCTCATCGAAACCTATAAAATTCTGTCAGGTCTGGACAGACTAGATGCAGGAAGGATGTTTCTGATGGCCGGGGAGTCCAGAACCAGGGGTCATAGTCTAAGGATAAGGGGTAATCCATTTAGGACTGAAATGAGGAGGAATTTCTTCACCCAGAGAGTGGTGAACCTGTGGAATTCTCTGCCACAGAGGACGGTGGAGGCTAGTTCATTAAATATATTCAAGAAAGAGTTGGATATATTTCTTGAGGCTAAAGGGATCAAGGGACATGGGGAAAAGGCAGGGACAGGGTACTGAATTTGAATGATCAGCCATGATCACATTGAATGGCGGAGCAGGCCCGAAGGGCCGAATGGCCTACTCCTGCTCCTATCTTCTATGTTTCTAACAGCAGGCATCATTTGCAGGATGAACCAATGCCTCTTTCTCCTTCCTCCCTTTCAAAGATGTTGGACTACTGTAAAACCATCAATTTACCATGAAGTCCATCTAGTCGCCAGATCTCTAAGAATAGGCAAGTTGGAATGACTCAAATTTGTGTCCTTGCAATGGAAGTTCAACCCAGTTTTTGCTGTACAGAATGTCTATTACTCAGATTAGACTCCATTATTATTGTAAAATTGGCCCAAAGGATATTATTTTATTCAAATGGTTAGTAAGTGTGCTCGACAACAGGAGCAGCATCTGCCTTGCAGGAGCCATACATTTTACTAGACAAGGATACTAAATACTACCTATTAATCTGGTGTTAAACACGCACACATCGACTGTGAAAAGGCATGTTTGCAATAGGTAATATAAAAATAGTTGACAAAATGGTCAGGGATCAGCTATTACCACTGCGTAAGTATCCTTTCACTGGATCCACTCGGGACCCCGTGCGATTGCACGGGTTGCACAATCCTAAGGTCACCCCTGCTTGACCGACCAAGACAAGTTGTACCTGAGAATTCCTTTCAAATGTCAACCTAATTAATTTTTCCATTGTTCAGAGTTGAGTTTATATTCAAAACATATCTGAGAGCTCAATAACATGGGAAAAGTGACCTGTAACAGAGGTGTGCATACCCAGCATTCTGTTTGATCCTGAGCTGAATTTTTTAACCCCACATCCAGTTTCTCACCAATACTGCAATCTTCTACTTCTGGGACATTAAGGAATGTCCCTACTTCTTCCAGACTGTTACTGAAAATCTAATCCAGGCCTTGAATATTGATGGTCTTCCATCTCCACCCATCACAAACATCAGTTAATGCAGAACTCTCTGACCCAAGTCCTCTCCTATATGAAGTTCTGTATATCCATTTCCCCAGTCTTTGCAAAGCTCTCCGTGCCCCAGCAGATCAATTTCAAACACCTCTTCCTTGTTTTCTCATCTTCCGCAGCCCCACGTCGCCCCAACTGAGAAATCTTCTCCAGCCTTACATTTTACCTAGTACAATGCATTCCTCAGATTCCGGGTTGCTTTTTGTTCCCTGCTTCCTCTGCGGCTACACCAGGAGCTGATCTTTTAGCCATTACCTCTCTGCACTTTGAAATTCTCTCCCAAAGCCACTTTGTCTTGTTATCGCTCTCCCTTTCTTCAAAAAATCCAGCTCCTCATCTGTGCATTAGGCCTCTCCTAATTTTCTTCCCTTTCCTGCTCAGTGTCCACCTCTTCCCTTGTCAGGTGCTCCAAGATATTCTTTTACATGAGAAGTGATATATAAATGCCATTTACTGTCTCAGGCGGGGTGGCAGTAAAGACCTATAATAGTTTGCAGTGCCCTTGGTAAGGGATGGTAAAATTGCCCAGGATTCCTTCATCACAAAACATTGACCCTTCTACTGGAAGTGCTTATGTACAGATATTGAGTGAGTAGCGGATCAGGTTCAGCTGCAATGCCCACCCAGGACAGGTAGCCTGCTGGCATTCATTGTAAAGGCTCACACATGACTAAGTGCTACCTGAGTAAGGTGCTGGAGGGTGACTAGCACCTGAGGTGTCATAATTCACTGAGGATTCAAGGTCTTCCAAAGAGGAGAGAATTGGTGAGAGAGAAAAATACCTGTCACGCGACTGGCTTTGTTTGTGACTCAAGCACGTGCTGAAAAACATACCGAACCCCCATCTAATCTGGCGAGTAACCAGTTAAACAACTAATGAATGGTGCTGCGTAACATCAGTTAACAGCCCCAAACAAACTAGTTACACAATCAAACAGATCAAAGGTCATGCCATACTGTCGACAGAGCGTTAACCGAATACTCTGCAGGCGCTCTCTAGATTTGTTTGTTCCCAAGTTGCCTTAAAGCAGAGGCAGCAAGGTTCGGCGTTGCTCAGATTAACCAAGGAAAACATGTCAGCTTGGCTCAGTTGGGAGCACTCTTGTCTCTGGGTCAGAAGCAAGTTCATACCAGGATTTGAACATATAATCTATGCTGACACTCCAGTGCAGCACTGAGGATAAGGTTGTCAGTGTCAGAGTTGTTGTCTGCTTCATGAGACATTAAACGGAAGTCCAGACTGACTGTTCAGGTGGATGGTCAAGATTTCAGGGCACTATTTGAGGAAGAGCAGGGAGCTCTTCTAATGTTCTGGCCAATACTCCTCCCCCAATCAACACCACAAAAATAAAAAAAATAGCTGATCATTCATGTTATTCCATTCATGTTATTCTTGTTTGTGGACATTGCTAGTGCAGAATGGCTGCATTTTTGCCTAGATACCAAGAGTTATTGCCTGTCAAAAGTTATTTATAGTATGAAGTTGACACAGAGACCACCTCAGGAGGTGATTTTTCCCCATGCGGCCAGCACTCAACAAGTTGCCACTTGCACAGAATTTTTATTATATTTTAGTCCATTTTTTTGGAAAATTCAGTTGTACAAGAATTGACATGCTTTCTCAGGTGAAAATACGACACATACTTACATAGTTCTTATGCATACATATATTGACAAGAACCTAATGTAGTTCTGTAGATTTTGGTGGAAGTACTAGTTAGTAGTGTAAGAGTCATTCCCTGTCAGGATTCTTTAGTCACCTCAACATCTCTGACTCGGGACTGAGATAAGCACAATGTTGCCACCCCCACCACACCTTCACTGCTTCACCCCCAAACAATTAATTATTATAACGTAAAATTGATATGGCAAGAGCTGAAGTGAGTGAGGAATAGTAAAATGATTGCAGTAACGGTGGACATGCTGATTCCAACCCCTGTCTAGCTCTTTGTTGCAGAGGTCAACTGGAGTCCCCTGTCCACAGCAGCCCTGGCTGAGATTAGCTAACTCTGCACTGACCCCCAGATCAAAATCAAGATCTTCCAGGTCAGCAAGTACCATGCCTGTGGTGCACTTCATTTACTTTAGATTCATTTATTAAATCAATAGCTGACTTATTGCAATCAGATTTTTATGATTCCCAAAGGTTTTATATATTTAGAAAAATGCTAATGATAGACATATGAGTCATTTGCCGCAGTGGAAGTGTGCTGAGCTCAAGGGAATAAAACCATTTTCTACTAGCAGCCAGGTCTTGAGCACGTAATCTAGGCTGACACTCCAGCACAGTACTGAGGGAGTGCTACACTGCTGTCTTTCGGATGAGACGTCAAACTGAGGCCCAATTCTACCCACTCAGGTGGATGTATAGGATCCCATGGCATTATTGGAAAAAGAGCAGGGGAGTTCTCCCGGTGTCTTGGCCAACATTTGTTATTCGTTCTACAACTAAAACAGATGATCTGGTCATTTATTTCATTGTTGTTTGAGGGACTTTGCTGTGTACAAATTGGCTGCCATGTTTCCTACATTACAGCAGTGACTAAACTTCCAAAAGTTGGTTGTAAATACTTTGGGATGTCCTAAGGTTATGAAAGGCATTACATAAATACAAGTTCTTTTTTGTTATGGAGTCAGTAATTAGATCACTGATATCTGCTCAGTCACAAGATCCTAACTCTTTCAACACATTCACTTCAAATCATTTGCTATCTCATCACTCACTTAACTTACCAGAATTTCTTTTAACATTTCCTCCCTCAACTTTTAAGATTTTTATCTCTTGTCTTCTTATTACTTCAGGACCATTTTAATAGACAGTGTTATCTTATTCAGCATCCGCAGAATTTTGTCTATGTAATTTTGGTTAGTGAGTGTCAACAACATTGCCAGTAGATGCAATACGTTTTCTTGGGGGTGGGGAATCAGTGATATAGATTGGAGCAACTCCACTGAAATAATTAGAATTGGGCAACTGGAAAGGCATAGTGGAGTGGGTTAGACTAGACACTGGGTTTTTGCCTCTACTATGTGGGTTCAAATTTAACTAAAAGAGTGTCCTCTCAGGCAGGGTCCCATCCCAAATGAGTTTTGGCAGTCCAGGCATGTTTTCGAACTTGTGTGATATGTAAGAATATAAGAACATAAGAAATAAGAGCAGGAGTAGGCCATTTTGCCCTTCGAGCCTGCTCCGCCATTCAATAAGATCATGGCTGATCTTCTACCTCATCTCCACTTTCCTGCACTATCCCCATATCCCTTGATTCCCTTAATGTTCAAAAATCTATCGATCTCTGTCTTAAATATACTGAACAATTGACCCTCCACAGCCCCCTGGAGTAGAGAATTCCAAAGGTTCACCACGCTCTGAGTGAAGAAAGTTCTCCTCATCTCAGTCCTAAATGGCTGAACTCTTATTCTGAGACTGTGACCCCTGGTTCTAGATGCCCAGCCACGGGAAACATCTACCCTGCATCTGTCAAGCCCCGTAAGAATTTTGTATGTTTCAATGAGATCACCTTTCATTCTTTTAAACTCTAGAGAATATAGGCCTAGTCTACTCAATCTCTCCTCAAAGGTCAATCCTCCCATCCCAGGAACCAGTCTGGTGAACCTTCATTGAATTCCCCCTATGGCAAGTATATCCTTCCTTAGGTAAGGAGAGCAAAACTGTACACAATACTCCAGGTGTGGTCTCACCAGGGCCCTATATCTTTACCCTTATACTCAAATTCTCTTGTAATAAAAGCCAACATACCATTTGCTTTCCTAATTGCTTGCTGTACCTGCATGTTAACTTTTAGTGATTCGTGTACAAGGACACCCAGGTCCCTCTGAACACCAACATTTCCCAATCTCTCACCATTTAAAAAATACTCTGCTTTTCTATTTTTCCTACCAAAGTGGATAACTTCACATTTCTCCACATTATATTCCATTTGCCATGTTCTTGCCCACTCACTTAGCCTGTCTATATCCCCTTGAAGCCTCCTTGATCCTCCTCACAACTTACATTCCCACCCAGCTTTATATCATCAGCAAACTTGCATATATTACATTTGGTCCTCTCACCAAATCATTGATATAGATTGTGAATAGCTGAGGCCCAATCACTGATCCTTGCGGTACCCCACTAGTTGTAGCCTGCGAATCAGAAAATGACTCATTTATTCCTACTCTCTGTTTTCTGTCCGTTAACCAATCCTCAATCCATGCTAGCATATTACCCCCAATCCCATGAGCCCTAATTTTGTTTAATAACCTTGTGTGGCACCTTCTCAAATGCCTTCTGAAAATTCAAATATACCACATCCATTGGTTCCCCCTTATCTATTCTGTTAGTTACAACCTCAAAAAATTCCAACAGATTTGTCAAACACGATTTCCCTTTCATAAATCCATGTTGACTCTGCCCAATCTTTTTATTATTTCCCAAGTGCCCTGTTATCATGTCCTTAATGATAGATTCTAGCATTTTCCCTACTACTGATGTCAGGTGAACTGGTCTGTAGTTCTCTGTTTTCTCTCTCCCTCCTTTCTGAAATAATGGGGTTACATTTGCTACCTTCCAATCTACGGGAACCATTCTAGAATCTATGGAATTTTGGAAAATGACAACCAGTGCATCCACTATCTCTATAGCCAGCTCTTTCAAAATCCTAGGATGTAGGCCATCAGCTCCAGGGGATTTATTAGCTTTCAGTCCCATTAGTTTCTCCAGTACTATTTTTTTTACTAATACTAATTTCTTTCAGCTCCTTATTCTCACTAGAGCCTTGGTTCTCCACTATTTCCGGGAAGTTTTTGCGTCTTCTTCCATGAAGACAGACACAAAGGGGGGAATTTTGCCGGTGCTCAGGGGGCGTGTTTGGAGGCGGGACTGCTGGCGAAATTGCAAAGAGTGACAGCGGGTCCCGAACCCGCTGTCAACCCGCCTCCAGACAATCTTCCCAAGTGTCGGGTCCCCGATTTGCACAGGGACCTGACACCTAGCGGCAGGAAGAGGATTATAGGCACTTAACTGCCTGTTAACAGGTAGTTAACAGGCAGCTAAGAGGCTTTTTTCAATTTTGACAGGTCGACTTCGGGCTTCCCCATGTCCGGACAGCACACCAGGGTAAGTGTCTTCTTCTTAGGCAGTCCCTCGGAACTGAGGATGACTTGCTTCCACATTAAAAATGAGTTCTCAGGTGACTGATAAGTCCAATGCGGAACCTACAGTCTCTGTCACAGGTGGGGTAGACGGTGGTTGAAGGGGCGGGTGGGTGCGGTGCTTGGGTTGACGTGCGCTCCTTCCGCTGTTTGCACTTGGCTTTCGCTTGCTCCCGGCAAAGAGACTCGAGGTGTTCGGCACCTTCCAAATGCTTCTCCTCCACTTTGTGCGGCCTTGGACCAGGGATTCCCATGTGTCGGTGGGGATGTTGCACTTTTTCAAGGAGGCTTTGAAGGTGTCCTTGAAGTGTTTCCTCTGCCCACCTGGGGCTCTCTTGCCGTGTCGGAGCTCCGAGTAGAGCGCTTGTTTTGGGAGTCTCGTATCGGGCATGCGGACGTTGTGGCCCGTCCTTCGGAGCTGATTGAGCATGGTCAAAGCTTCGATGCTGGGGATGTTGGCCTGAGCGAGAGCACTTGCCAGGGTAAGTGTGGCGTGCTGTGGGTCTACTGTAGGGTTTGTGCATTGATGACAGCTGCAGAAGTGGTATGAAGCATCCAATGGTACACTGGTGAGTTTCAGAGGTAAGAAAATGTTGGGAAAGTCATTTTTAATGTTTTTAGACTTTTCTGTAGGTAACATGCTTTGAAGTGTGTGTGTAGTCCCACCTCATTGGGAGAACCTCTCTCACCAGTGACAGATCACATCTGTAACCTCACCTGCAGCTGCCATCTGTTTTATCCTAAGGAGAGAATCACTGGAAAGCTGTAGTGTCCGTGTGTTGATAAAGACACTGAAGACAGGAGTTGGTTCATAGGTATTTACTAAGCAAAGTCTGGGGGGGGGGTTTCTAAAGGATATACACAATACACAGGCTTATATAGCCCAAGTGGCAATTACCGGCATTATGCACACCTGGGGCTCTTAAAGGCACATACACCACAATTCCTCCCCTTTTAGCTAACCAGTACATCATATTTTAAGTAATTATTAATTACATGTTATATGCAAAATAATATACATTGCTGTAATTAATTAATTATAAGCTAGTCTCTCAGGAGGCTTCCTGACTCGGTCCGGATAACGCCTCGGAGGTGTAGTAGTTTCTGGTGGTGTAGTAGGTTCTTCTGGCAAGGCTGATTCGGCTTGAATGCCAGTGTCGGGTTCATCGGGTTCCAGTATCACCGGATCGGAGGTAGATATGGGTATCTCTACTTCATCGTTAGATGTATAGAGTGGTGGTATAGGTTGTCCCTTTTCGGATGACTTTATGACTTGGTCAGCATGGCGCTTTATTATGCTTTCTCCGATGTCCACGGTATACATCAGTGGTCCTAGTCGTGTGCAGATAGTTCCAGGCTGCCATTTCTCGGTACGGTAGTCCCGGGCCAAAACTTGTTGACCTATCTGGAAGGTTCTAATTGGCCTTTCACTCATGCCTTGAAACTGCCGGTTCTCCACGTCCCTTCTGATGTTGGGCTTGACCAAATCCAGCCGGCATCTTAGGTTTCTATTGAAGAACATCATGGCGGGAGTTTGGTTGGTAACCATATGTGTTGCATTCCTGTATGCGAATAAGAAGTTATCCACCTTGTGCTGAAGTTTTATGTCTTCATTACCCATGGCCTTTATGGCCTTCTTGAAGGTCTGGACAAACCTTTCAGCCAATCCATTGGTGGCGGGATGGTATGGGGTGGACGTGTAGTGCTTAACCCCATTGTTTTTTAAGAACTTTCTGAATTCTTCGGACACAAATTGCGGTCCATTATCAGAACAGATCTGTTCTGGTAGCCCATTCCTAGCAAATATGGTCCTTAATACTGTGATGGTTTTTTCCGTGGTGGTGGAGGACATCTTTATTACCTCCGGCCACTTGGAGTGTGCATCAACCGCGATTAAGAACATTGAGTCCATAAATGGACCAGCAAAGTCGATGTGTACCCTTTGCCAGGGAGATGAGGGCCACTCCCATGGATGTAGAGGGGCTTGTGGTGGAGCGTTTTGGACCTTCTGGCATCCTAGGCAGCTCTTGGTCATTTCTTCGATGTCTCCATCGATACCTGGCCACCATACAAACGCCCTGGCTAGGTTCGTCATTTTCACTCCACCCAGATGCCCCTCGTGAAGCTCCTTTAGCACTTTATCCTGGAGTTTGGGTGGAATCACCACTCTGGATCCACACATCAAGGTTCCTCGGCACACTGACAGCTGTTCTCTTCTTTGCGAGAATGCTGGCAACAGTGGTTCGCCATGTGCTGGCCATCCCTTCACTGTTAAATCGTAGACCCGTGAAAGAGTCGGGTCATTTCTCGTTTCCCTTTCAATGGCAGAATTTGTTACTGGTAGACATTCCACTATGGTAGAGTGGAACATCTCCATTGGGTCTACTGTAGGTGCCTCTTCTACTGTTGGCAACGGTAGGCGCGATAAACCGTCAGCATTCCCATGCTGTTTTGATCCTTTGTATTCTATGTTGTATTGGTGTGCCCCTAGAAAAAGGGACCACCGCTGTAGCCTTTGTGCTGTCATAATGGGAACACCCTTTTTAAGGTTGAATATGGAGAGGAGGGGTTGATGGTCAGTCAACAAGGTAAATTTTTGTCCGTGTAGGTAATGGTTGAATTTCTTTACTCCCCATACCAGGCTGAGTGCTTCCCTGTCGATTTGGGCATAGTTACGCTCAGCTGAGTTCAATGAGCGTGACGCAAAAGCTATCGGCCGTTCCGAGCCATCAGGGAATTTATGCAATAATACTGCTCCTATGCCGTAAGGGGATGCATCGCACGCCAGTCTGATTGGCAGTGATGGGTTGTAATGAGCCAAAACTTCTTTGGATGTGATTAAGTCTTTGCATTTATGGAAGGCATTTTTGCAGTCTTCGTTCCATTTCCAAATTACTCCTGTTTGTAGCAGTTCATTAAGAGGGTGTAGAAGAGTTGATAAGTTCGGTAAAAATTTATGATAGTAATTTATTAATCCCAGGAACGACCTTAATTGTGAAACATTTTCAGGTGCTGGGGCTTTTATGACCGCCTCAATTTTTTCAGGTGACTTATGCAACCCTTCCTTATTTATTATGTGGCCACAATATGATATTTGATTTCGGAAAAATTCGCACTTGGGGCGATTTGCTCGTAGGCCCCGTTCTCTCAGCCTAGTGAGCACCTGCTCTAAATTGGCAAGGTGCTCGTTGTCGTTTTCTCCTGTTACAAGGATGTCGTCTAGGTAGCATTGAGTCCCCGGAATCCCTTGGAGGACTTGTTCCATAGCTCTTTGCCAGATAGCTGGAGCGGATGCTACTCCGAAAACCAGTCGATTGTACTGGTACAGACCTTTGTGTGTATTTATCGTGAGATATTTTTTAGAGGCCTCTTCAATCTCCATCTGTAGATATGCCTGTGCCAAGTCAATTTTGGTGAAACATTTCCCTCCGGATAGTGAGGCAAAAATATCTTCTATCCTCGGAAGAGGATACTGTACCGTGTGAAGGACCGGGTTTACAGTCACCTTGAAGTCTCCACAGATGCGAATTTTTCTCTGTTCTTCAGATCCATCATCCTTCAATGCTTTCTTCATGACTGGGACGATGGGTGTTGCCCACTCGCTCCAATCTATTTTAGATAATACGCCTGCCTTTTCCAAATTCTCCAGCTCTGCCTCGACTGCTGGACGAATTGCGTATGGCACCGGTCTTGCCTTAAAAAACTTGGGAATTGCTGCATCTTCCACTTTTATTGAGGCGGTGATGCCTTTCAAGGTTCCTAGTTTCTCTTGAAATACTTCCTTGGCGTTGGCCAAGATGTCTTTCAATCGTTCAGGTATGACGTCATCATCATTTTTTTCCTTACTGGTCACCGTCAGTGCCTGAATGGAGTGCCAGTCTAAACGTATTTTTCTGATCCATTCACATCCCAACAGCGGTGGACCACCATCTTGTAGAACGTATAAATACAACTTCTGTATTTCCTTGCCGTTGGAGCCCCAGCTTGACGCCCAGGAAGGATTAGCGCAGTACCTGCCACCAGCTTGGCCAGCTGGTGAAACCACAGCTTCTCTCACTTCCTTGAGTCTTCTGGACGCCGGAGGAATCGATGTCCTTGAGGTGCTGCCGAATTGCAGGTAAGTCCGTTTCCACTTCGTCGCCACTGTAGTGTCCGTGTGTTGATAAAGACACTGAAGACAGGAGTTGGTTCATAGGTATTTACTAAGCAAAGTCTGGGGGGGGGGGTTTCTAAAGGATATACACAATACACAGGCTTATATAGCCCAAGTGGCAATTACCGGCATTACGCACACCTGGGGCTCTTAAAGGCACATACACCACAAAAGCCTGGGTGCAAGGGCTCACCTTTGTACAGTGATTGGCAGTGTTTGCAGCACCTCAATGCTATCAAACACTGAAAAATCATCTGTCAAAAAAAAATGTGCATGTCCCCTGTACTGGCCGCGCTAGACGTGCTCCTATCTAGTTATCCAGCAAGTTAAACACTTATTCAAAAATAATTCTTCGTGAAGCCATTTGCTGTTTTGAAGCTTTACTTGAACAAATTTGTGAAACTGTAAAAAAAGATAAAGTATGTTTTGTACATAAAGTGAATACTATACATTTGATATTACATAAGATATAAACATATTTACAACAGTAGAATAGATTAATTGTATAACTAACTAACATTTGGACTCACTTCTGTAACTATCAAATATTAACCTTTTATAAACATATTATTGTCAAAATACTACTCTGACAATTTTGCTATTATGCTAAGAAACAAAGATACTCACAGATATTGCGCTTAGCCTAACATATGAAATCAGATTACATTGGATTGTGAAACCCTTATGGAATCCTCCATTACTGCCAGGTTCTTCCTGGAATTCTGCTTCCTGTGTTACACAGGAAGAAAGGTACGAAGGTCAAATGACCTCTCACAGGAAGAAAGGAACGAAGGTCAAATGCCCTCTCACAGGAAGAAAGGAACGAAGGTCAAATGACGTCACACAGGAAGAAAGGTAGAAAGGTCAGATGACCTTTCCAGCATACAAACTGCTAACACAATAACCACCACCAGAGGGTGCTATCTGCATATAAAATGTTCACTGCATGTAAAAAGTCCATTGGTCCATAACATCCCCTTTAAGAAAACCGGCAGATGACGTGTCATCAACTGACGTCATCTGGCACCAGCTTTCTCTTAATTTCTCTTAATTGGCTGGCAGGACGGGCTTAACAAGGCCAATTGACGTAAAATTACATCTGTGCGTTGAGCGTCGTTGGGGGCAGGATTGGAACCTGGAAGGTAGGTGACCCACTCCCAACTCGCACCGAAAGGTAAGATCGCACCCAAGGTATTTGTTTAATTTCTCTGCCATTTCCTTATTCCCCATTATAATTTCTCCCATCTCAGCCTGTAAGGGACCCACATTTACTTTCGCTAATCTTTTCCTTTTTACATACCTTTAGAAGCTTTTACTGTCTGTTTTTATGTGTTTCGCTAGTTTACTCTCATATTCTATTTTCCCTTTCTTTACAATTTCTTGGTCTTCCTTTGCTGACTTCTAAAATCTTCCCAATCCTCAGGCTTACTACTCCTTTTGGCAACATTATAAGTCTCTTCCTTTGATCTAATACTATCTTTAACTTCTCTTGTTAGCCACGGTTGGACCACTTTTCCTGTGGGGATTTTGTGCCTTAAAGGAATATATATTTGTTGTAAATTCTGTATTAATTTTTTTTATGCTAGTAATTGCTTCTCTACCGTCATACCTTTTAATGTAGTTTCCCAATCTACCTTAGGCAACTCACCCCTCATACCTATGTAGTTTGCTTTGTTTAGATTTAAGACCCTAGTTTCAGATTTAACAAAATCAGTTTCAAACTCAATATAATATTCTATCATATTATGGTCACTCTTCCCGAAAGGCCCCTTTACTACAAGGTTATTAATTAACCCTTTCTCATTGCACAATACTAGATCTAAAATAGCCTGCTCCCTAGTTGGTTCCTCAACATACTAATCTAGAAAGGATGATCTGGTATCAACCTTGCAAATCTTTTTTGCACCCTCTCCAGTGCCTCCATATCCTTTTTATAATATGACGACCAGAATTGTACGCAGTACTCCAGGTGTGGTCTAACCAAGGTTCGATACAAGTTGGGCATAACTTCACTACTTTTCAATTCTATCCCTCTAGAAATAAACCCTAGTGCTTGGTTTACTTTTTTATGGCCTTATTAACCTGTGTCGCTACTTTTACTGATTTGTGTATTTGTACTCTGAGATCCCTTTGCTCTTCTACCCCATTTAGATTCTTATTTTCCAAGTAATATGTGACCTCCCTATTTTTCTTACCAAAATGTAATACATCACATTTATCTGTGCTGAAATTCATTTGCCAATTATGTGCCCATTCTGCAAGTTTATTAATGTCTTCTTTTACTTTGTTGCAGTCCTCCTCAGTATTGACTAACTCCCCCAATTTGGTGTCATCAGCAAATTCAGAAATTGTGTTTTTAATCTAGCTCAGTGTAGAGTGAAACATTCCCAGCTGAGGAGCAGCAAGTAACCCCATAGAAGCAGACCAGGGAGTGGAGTAGAGTCTGTCCAGCAGAGAATACATCTAATTAGAAAACAGCGACAAAGGTGGAAGTCACAGTAAACACCAGAAGCCAGTGGAGAAGTGGCCAGTGGCGAAGGCGCATTTCTGTCCAGGACCCAACACATGAGCAGAGTAAAGCAGCGAAGCCAGCACTGCGCCAAAGTGCAGTCCTTAAGCTCAGCACGTAACACTAGATGTGGGGATGGGCACTGTTGGCTGGAACAGGTTACGGTAAAACATGTCAAAGCAGAGTCTCAGCAGCCAAGGCATACAGCGTAGTCCAGCAGAGCAGCGCAGTCCTAATGTCAGAGAGTGGTCTGGGAAATCAAATGTATGCAGATCTCCAGTCATTGGAAAGAGCACGGTAAAATCACAAAACAAGCTGGGTCGAGGAATGGCAGTGCGCGCTGCACAGGCAGCTTTAAACTTATAGTTCAAGCTCTGCGAGTCTACAGAGTGCAGTGGCAGGTGAAATAAAATGAACAGGGGAAAGTGACTTAGAGGTCAGTATAGCTCTACGCTCCTGAAACCACACAGCAAAGTAAAAGCAGCTTTAAATGACTGCAAAGTTTTGGCCTTTGCAACCTATCGGGGAGTCCAAATTCGCTTTGCCTCTTCGCAGTTTGAACCTGTGGCCCTTGTTCTACTTTGATAGCACACCTTGAAGCAGAGCTCTTGGGGTAGTGAAGGAGGGAAGGATGGAAAGAAAGCAGGCAAGAAGGAAGGAAGGATCTTATATTTATATAGGTCCTTTCAAGACCTCAGAATGTCCCAAAGCGCTTCACAGCCATGAGTTACTCTGTAACATCCCTTTCAAGGCTGAAGAGCCCAAGTGTCTCCAATCTTTTCTCATAATTAAATCCTCTGACTCTAGGAATCAGCCTCATGTCTCTTCTGTGTACTTTCTCCAGGGCCTGAAATTTTCCTCTGTGTCTCGGTAACTGAAACTGGACACAGTACACATGGAGTATTCTGTCTGAGGAAGTATGGTTTCAGCATGACATATTCTGAATTACATTCCAGTGATTTATAATATGGACTTGAAAAATTGGGGCTTTTTTGTTAGAATGCAGATTATGGGGCAATATGATATGAGTGTTTAAAATTATGAAAAGATGGGACCCAGTAGATAGATGCAAGCTGTTTCTAGTGGCTGAGGTGTCTAGAACGAGGGGCCATAAATATAAGATTAAATAGAAGAGATTTAGAACAGAGAGCAAGAGAAAGTTCTTAACACAGACAGTTGTGAGGATGTGAAGTCCACTTCCAGGATTAGTGCTTGAGGCAGAATCTATGTCAACATTCAAGATTAGATTGGATGGAGGAAAAGGGGATAAAGGCATTTAGAAATAGGGTGGGTAAATGGGTGATGTGCCTCAATAAATCCGAGACTCGATGTTAGCGAAACAAAACAAGGCTTTTATTGACTTAGAAGGTAACACACAGGAGAGAGGTATCTTCCATCCAGAGCGCTGCCGTACTGGATGTGCTGCAGGCTGGGCCAGCTTACATAGGGGCCAGGTATGGGCGGAGCCCTACACATAGTACAATACAATGGGCCAGGTATGGGCGGAGCCCTACACATAGTACAATACAATGGTGAGGAAACGGAACAGAGGTAAGGGAAATGAAACTGAAACCAACCACAGTCACAGGCAGTGATGAATGGAATATTTCATCACATTCACCCCTTCTATAGATTTAGTCTGTTCGGGGGTTTGATAGTCCTCTGCAACCGACGTGGCTGTTGTGGTGTCGGCTGGGTGTCCCCGGTGGCCTCCTGGGTCTCTGCCGGGGGTGCCACCAGGGTTGTTGAAGGGGTAGTTGGTGGGGGTGCCGTTGGTCGATGTTCTTCCGGGGGTGATGAAAGAGTAGTGGGTGGGTAAGAGTTGCTGTGATCGTTGTTGCTGCTATTGTCGTGGTTGTTGTCGTTACCGGCTGGGGCGACGTCTTTTATGGACACGGTGTCCTCCCTTCCGTCGGCGTGCCGGACATACGCGTATTGGGGGTTGGCATGGAGTAGGTGCACTGGCTCCACGAGAGGGTCCGTCTTGTGGCCCCTCACATGCCTTCGCATGAATACCGGACCTGGGGTGGAGAGCCATGACGGCATGGATACGCCTGAGGTGGATTTCCGGGGAAAGACAAACATTCGTTCATGAGGCGTGGCATTAGTGGCAGTACACAATAGCGACCGTATCGAATGGAGCACATCTGGGAGGACTTCCTGCCAGCGGGAGATAGGGAGGCCCTTGGTCCTTACAGCTAGAGTGACTGCTTTCCATACTGTCCCATTCTCTCGCTCCACTTGACCGTTACCCCGGGGGTTGTAGCTGGTGGTACGGCTCGTGGCGATCCCCCTGGACAGCATGTACTGGCGTAGCTCTTCACTCATGAAGGACGCCCCCCTATCCGTATGGATGTAGCTCGGCATACCGAACAGGCAGAACAGGCTGTTGAGGCATTTAATGACCGTGGCGCTGGTCATGTCTGGGCAGGGGAAGGCGAATGGGAACCGGGAGTATTCGTCCACAATGTTCAGGAAGTAAACATTGCGGTCGACGGACGGGAGGGGGCCCTTGAAATCTAAGCTGAGCCGCTCAAAGGGCCGTGTAGCTTTGATTAAGTGGGCTCTATCTGGGCGGTAGAACCGAGGCTTGCACTCAGCGCAAGTGCGGCAGTTCCTGGTCAGAGACCGAACTTCCTCAATCGAGTAGGGTAAGTTGCGGGACTTTATGAAGTGGAACAGCCGCGTGACCCCTGGGTGGCAGAGGTCGTTGTGGAGGGTCTGTAGCCGATCCCCGGTGGCGCTGGCACACATCCCTCGTGAGAGGGCGTCAGGGGATTCGTTAAGGGCCCCTGGCCGGTAAATGATGTCATACTCGAAGGTGGAGAGCTCGATCCGCCACCTAAGAATCTTATCATTTTTGATCTTCCCCCTCTGTTTATTATTGAACATAAACGCTACCGACCGCTGGTCGGTAAGTAGGGTGAAGCGTTTGCCGGCTAGGTAGTGGCGTCAGTGGCGCACTGCCTCCACGATGGCTTGGGCCTCCTTTTCCATGGAGGAGTGTCTGCTCTCGGGCCCTTGGAGGGTCCTCGAGAAGAAAGCTACGGGCCGCCCCGCCTAGTTGAGGGTGGCCGCCAAGGCAAAGTCAGACGCATCACTTTCCACTTGAAATGGAGTGTTCTCGTCCACTGCCTGTAGCGTGGCCCGCTCAATATCCTGCTTAATGCTTTTGAAGGCGGCGTGGGCCTCAGCAGAGAGCGGAAAAGAGGATGCTTTCAAGAGGGGGCTGGCTTTGTCGGAGTAGTTGGGGACCCATTGGGAATAATAAGAAAATAACCCCAGGCACCTTTTCAGGGCTTTGGGAGTGTTTGGCAGGGGCAGCTCCCGTAGGGGGCGCAATCGGTTGGGGTCTGGTCCGATTTCCCCATTCTCCACCACGCTGCCTAGTATGCAGAGGCGCGTGGTGTTGAAAACGCACTTGTCCTCGTTGTAGGTGCGGTTGAGTTTTTGTGCGGTTTTCAGGAACCTCTCGAGGTTCGAGTCGTGATCCTGCTGGTTGTGAGCGCAGATGGTGACGTCGTCGAGGTAGGGGAAGGTTGCCTGCAAGTGGTGGTCATCGACCATGCGGTCCATCTCCCTCTGGAAGACCGAGACCCCATTCGTCACCCCAAAGGGGACTCTGAGGAATTGGTAGAGGCGTCCGTTCGCCTCGAAGGCGGTGTACGGGCGGTCCTCTGGTCTGATAGGGAGCTGGTGGTACGCTGACTTGAGGTCGATGGTGGAGAACACCCGGTATTGTGCGATTTGGTTCACCAATTCTGATATGCGGGGTAGCGGGTAGGCGTCTAGTTGGGTGTACCTGTTGATCGTTTGGCTATAGTCAATCACCATCCGTTTCTTCTCGCTACCCCTTACCACTACCACTTGGGCGCGCCACGGGCTGTTGCTGCGTTCAATAATGCGCTCTTTCAGGAGCCTGTCTACCTCGGTCGCGATAAACCGCCTGTCCTCCCAGCTGTACCTCCTGCTTTTGGTCGCTATTGGCCGGCAGTTAGGGGTAAGGTTCGCGAATAGCGAAGGCGGCTTTACCTTCAGGGTAGCCAGACCGCACACTGTGAGGGGCGGCTGGGACCCACCGTACTTGAGCGTGATGCTTTGGTGGTTGCACTGGAAATCCAGGCCCAAGATCACGCTCGCACATAGATTCTTCATGATTAATACTTTAAAATTATCGTATACAGTTCCGTTAACGGACAATTGTACCGTGCAGTAACCCATAATGGTCGATGTCTGGGTTTTATCAGCCATAGAGATGGTACCCCGAGTAGGGACCACCTTTAGGGAGAGTTGTTGTGCCAGTTCAGGGTGGATAAAACTCTCCGTGCTTCCACTGTCAATTAAACATTTAACCCCGCACCCGTTTACCTCGATGTCCACCATTGATTTGGATAGCGGGTGCGGCCTGGTCTGGTCCACTGTGACCGATGCCACTGTAGGGCCCTGATCGAGACAAGATGGCGTCCACGCTGTCTGCTCATAAGATGGCGGACCCCACGAGGTCGGGCAAGATGGCGTCCAAGATGGCCGCTCCCACGGCGCACACGCGGCGGTGGCGGGTTTTCCGGCGGGGTTCCCTCTGCACACCTTCCCGAAGTGCCCCTTCTTACCGCACTTAAAGCAGGTGGTGCCTTTCGCCGGGCACAGGTTTCTGGTGTGCTTCGGCTGCCCGCAGAAGTAGCAGTTGTGTCCCCGACGCGTCGCGGCTGTCGTAGGGCTTCTGGGGGGAGAGCGGGGCCCCGACGGTGTCGGGCTGCCGGGCGGGGAAGATGCCTTCCAAGATGGCGGCGCCCTTGGTGCGCACGTGGCGGCGTGGACGGCGCGGGCTGAAGAGTAGGCATCCGAGTTTCTCTGGGCCACATCCAGGGATCGCGCTGTGTCCGCAGCCTGTTTCAGGTCCAATCCCGTTTTTTCCAGCAGTCTCTGCCGGATGTAAGTGGAGCTGAGGCCTGTGATAAAGGCATCGCGAACAAGCTCGTCAGTGTACACTGCGGCTTTTACATCTTGGCACTTGCAGTCTTTGCCAAGCGTTTTCAGGGTGCCTAGGAACTCCTCCACCGATTCCCCAGGTCGCTGTGCGCGAGTAGCGAGCAGATGCCTAGCATACACCTCATTCGTAGGCTGCTGGTAATGCGCCTTTAAGATGTCGCAGGCGGCCGGGTACGTGTCGGCATCTTGGATGAGGGGGTAAACCCGGTGGCTTACCCAATTGCGCAGAATTCCGAGTTTCATACTCGCAGCGTCCGTAGCGCCTTTGACGGCTGCGGAATTGTCCAGGAAGAATTCCATACACATAAACCAGTGTCCGAAGCGTGCCGATGCGTCCGAAGCATGCTGGTCCAAATCCAAACGTTCGGGTTTCAAGAGTTGATCCATTGTGTTGAAAATTAAGTCAATAAAATTGATGTGCCTCAATAAATCCGAGACTCGATGTTAGCGAAACAAAACAAGGCTTTTATTGACTTAGAAGGTAACACACAGGAGAGAGGTATCTTCCATCCAGAGCGCTGCCGTACTGGATGTGCTGCAGGCTGGGCCAGCTTACATAGGGGCCAGGTATGGGCGGAGCCCTACACATAGTACAATACAATGGGCCAGGTATGGGCAGAGCCCTACACATAGTACAATACAATGGTGAGGAAATGGAACAGAGGTAAGGGAAATGAAACTGAAACCAACCACAGTCACAGGCAGTGATGAATGGAATATTTCATCACAATGGGATTAGGACTATTTGTTCTTGTGGGGAGTGAACATCGACACAAAGTGGTTGTAACATTGATGCAGCTATTTTCTCCAAGCAGAACGCCATATTACACACAGAATTGCCCAAGGGGATGCCACACTTTCTTTTGCAAAAATATAACTAAGAAATTAATCTGCCAAATGCAAGATGATCTGGATGTCATACAGCATTTGCTACTGTTACTGTCAGCTGCTCAGTTAGGGAGCTTGTTTCATATTACAGCTGAGAGCACTGCAGCAAAATCAAACTTTATTGTATACTCATTCTGCTCTAAAGCTTAGTTCAAGAGTAACCACAAGCTGTGAGACCCCACAGTGCCAGCCCACCACGATAAACAAACTAATGTGCCATGCAGGATGCAGTAGACTTTGATAACCATGTAACAACCTCTTCCGCTACCCCCACACTCACATGATCAAAATATTGAAGGGTTTCAAAACAATATAGTTGAAGCTTTCTATGCTCCTTTTATGTTCCAGAACTGTTTCAAATCGAACCAATTAGGTAATACCCTGGTGTATCTATCTAGTCATAGCCAGAGAAGCACCTGCAATGGCTTCTCTTCCCACTCCCACACCATTACTTCTGGAGTCTCCCAAGGATCCATCTTTGGTCCCCTCCTATTTCCCATCTACATACTGCCCCTCGGCGACATAATCCGAAACACAACATCAGGTTCCACGTGTACGCTGACGACACCCATATCCTCACCACCACTATTTTTTAATTCATGGGATGTGAGTTTCACTGGCAAGGCCAGCATTTATTGCCCATCCCTAATTGCCCTTGAGAAGGTGGTGGTGAGCCACCTTCTTGAACTGCTGCAGTCCATGTGGTGAAGGTGCTCCCACAATGCTGTTAGGGAGGGAGTTCCAGGATTTTGACCCAACGACGATGAAGGAACGGTGATATATTTCCAAGTCAGGGTGGTGTGTGACTTGGAGGGCAACTTGGAGGTGGTGGTGTTCCCATGCGCCTGCTGCCCTTGTCCTTCTAAGTGATAGAGGTCGCGGGTTTGGGAGGTGCTGTCGAAGAAGCCTTGGCGAGTTGCTGCAGTGCATCTTGTAGATGGTACACACTGCAGCCACGGTGCGCTGGTGGTGGAGGGGCTGAATGTTTGAGGTGGTGGAAGGGTTGCTAATCAAGGGGACTGCTTTGTCCTAAATGGTGTCAAGCTTCTTGAGTGTTGTTGGAGTGGCACTCATCCAGGCAAGTGGAGAAAATTTCACCACACTCCTGACTTGCGTCTTGTTTGTTTTTATTCGTTCCTGGGATGTGGGCATCACTGGCAAGGCCAACATTTATTGCCCATCTCTAATTGCCCTTGAGAGGGTTGTGGTGAGTTGCCTTCTTGAACCACCACTGTCCCTTGGTGAAGGTACTCCCATGGTGTTGTTACGGAGGGAGTTCCAGGATTTTGACCCAGTGACAATTAAAGAACGGCGATATATTTCCAAGTCAGGATGGTGTGTAACTTGGAGGGGAGACACTCGCCACAGAATAAACAGCCTCTAACCTGCTCTTGTTGCCACAGTATTTATGTGGCTGGCCCAATTAGATTTCTGGTGAACAGTGACCCCCCCAGGATGTTGATGGTGGGGGATTCGGTGATGCTAATTCCATTGAATGTCACAGGGCGGTGGTTAGATTCTCTCTTGTTGGAGATAGTCATTACCTGGCACTTGTGTGGCATGAATGTTACTTGCTGCTTATCAGCCCAAGCCTGAATGTCATCCAGGTCTTGCTGCATGCGGGGATGGACTGCTTCATTACCATCAGCGAACATTCCCATGTCTGATCTTATGTTGGCGGGAAGGTCATTGATGAAGCAGCTGAAGATAATCGGGTCTAGGATACTGCCCTGAGGAACTCCTGCAGCGATGACCTGGGTCTATGATGATTGGCCTCCAACACCACAACCAACTTTCCTTGTGCTGGGTATGACTCCAGCCAGTGGAGAGTTCGCCCCCTGTTTGCCATTGACTTTAATTTTACTAGGGCTCCTTGATGCCATACTCGGTCAAATGCTGCCTTGATGTCAAGGGCAGTCACTCTCACCTCACCTTACGGAATTACAGACCGGTAAGCCTGACATCGGTAATGCTAGAGTCCATTATAAAAGATGTAATAGCAGAGCACTTGGAAAACAGTGACAGGATCGGACAAAGTCAACATGGATTTACAAAAGGTAAATCGTGCTTGACTAATCTACTGGAATTTTTTGAGGATGTAACTGGTAGAATAGATAAGGGAGAACCAGTGGATGTGGTGTATTTGGATTTTCAGAAGGCTTTCGATAAGGTCCCGCATAAGAGATTAGCATGTAAAGTTAAGGCACATGGGATTGGGGGCAAGGTATTGACTTGGATAGAGAACTGGTTGGCAGACAGAAAGCAAATAGTTGGAATAAATGGGTCTTTTTCCGAGTGGCAGGCAGTGACTAGTGGGGTACCACAGGGATCGGTCCTTGGACCCCAGCTATTCACAATATATATTAATGATCTAGACAAGGGAACTAGATGTAATATCTCCAAATTTGCAGACGACACAAAGCTGGGTGGGCATGTGTGCTGTGAGGAGGATGCCGAGAAACTCCAGGATGATTTGGACAGGTTGGGTGATTGGGCAGAAACATGGCAGATTCAATATAATGTGGATAAATGTGAGGTTATCCACTTTGGTGGCAAAAACAGGAAGGCAGATTATTATCTGAATGGCAATAGATTGGGAGAAGGGGAAATGCAACGAGACCTGGGTGTCCTTGTGCACCCCAGTCGCTGAAGGTAAGCATGCAGGTACAGCAGGCGGTTAAGAAGGCAAATGGTATGTTGGCCTTCGTAGCGAGAGGGTTTGAGTACAGGAACAAGGATGTCTTGCTCCAGTTGTACAGGGCCTTGGTGAGACCACATCTTGAGTATTGTGTGCAGTTTTGGTCACCTTACCTGAGGAAGGATGTTCTTGCCATGGAAGGAGTTCAGCGAAGATTCACCGGGCTGATACCTGGGATGGCAGGAATGACGTATGAGGAGAGATTGGGTCGATTGGGCTTGCACTCGCTGGAGTTTAGAAGAATGAGAGGGGATCTCATTGAAACGGATAAAATTCTGACAGGACTGGACAGACTAGATGCAGGAAGGATGTTCCCGATGGTCAGGGAGTCCAGAACCAGGGGTCACAGTCTAAGGATAAGGGGTAGGCCATTTAGGACAGAAATGAGGAGGAATTTCTTCACCCAGAGAGTGGTGAACCTGTGGAATTCTCTACCACAGAAGGCAGTAGAGGCCAATTCATTAAATATATTCAAGAAGGAGTTGGATATATTTCTTAAGGCTAAAGGGATCAAGGGGTATGGGGAGAAAGCAGGGACCGGGTACTGAATTTGGATGATCAGCCATGATCGCATTGAATGGCGGAGCAGGCTCGAGGGGCCGAATGGCCTACTCCTGCTCCTATCTTCTATGTTTACCTCTGGATTTCAGTTCTTTTGTCCATATTTGGACCAAGGCTGTAATAAGCTCTGGAGCTGAGTGGTCCTGGCGGAACCCAAACTGCGCATCAGTGAGCAGATTATTGGTGAGTAAGTGACACTTGATAGCACTGTCGATGACACCTTCCATCACTTTGCTGATGATTGAGAATAGACTGATGGGGCGGTAATTGCCCAGATTGGATTTGTCCTGCTTTTTGTGGATAGGACATACCTGGGCACTTTTCCACATTGTTGGGTAGATGCCAGTGCTGTAACTGTACTGGAATAGCTTGGCTCGAGGTGCGGCTAGTTCTGGAGCACAAGTCTTCAGCATGACAGCCGGGTTGTTTTATTGGGCCCTGTTGTGTATGTGCCTTTAAGAGAAGAACTGATTCTATACTGCAGTACCGGCAGTGACTACCCCTGTATATAAAGCCATAGCAGGCTTCTGTATTTCAGTCTTAAGTTACCCTCTGTTCAAGTAAATACCTGTTTTATTGTTCTCCTGCAGTCCGTGTATTATTTATACTCGGACATTACAGGGCCCATAGCCTTTGTTATATCCAATGCGCTCAGCTGTTTCTTGATATCACGTGGAGTGAATCAAATTGACTGAAGACTGGTTTCTGTGATGGTAGGGACCTCAGGAGGCCGAGATTGGTCATCCGCTTGGCAATTCTGGCTGAAGATAGTTGCAAATACTTCAGCCATATCTTTTGCACTCTCGTGCTGGGCTACACCATCTTTGAGGATGGGGATGTTCATGGAGCCTCTTCCTCCCGTTAGTTGTTTACTTGTCCACCGCCATTCACGACTGGATGTGGCAGGACTGTAGAGCTTTGATCTGATCTGTTGGTTTTGGGATCGCTTAGCTCTGACTATAGCATGCTCCTTCCACTGTTTAGCATGAATGTAATCCTGTGTTGTAGCATCCCCAGGTTGGCACCTCATTTTTAGGTACACCTGGTACTGCTCCTGGCATGCTCTTCTACACTCCTTATTGAACCAGGGTTGGTCCCCTGGCTTGATGGAAATGGTAGAGTGAGGGATATGCCAGGCCATGAAGTTACAAATTATGGTGGAATACAATACTGCTGCTGATGGCCCACAGCGCCTCATGGATGCCCGGTTTTGAGCTGCTAGGTCTTTTCTGAATCTATCCCATTTAGCACGGTGGTAGTGCTACACTACCCGATGGAGGGTGTCCTCAGTGTTAAGATGAGACTTTGCCTGCATAAGGACTGTGCAGTGGTCACTGCTACCAATACTGTCATGGACAACTGCATCTGCAACAGATAGTTTGGTGAGGACGAGGTCAAGTAGGTTTTTCCCTCACGTTGGTTCTCTCACCACCTGCCGCAGGCCCAGACTGACAGCTATGTCCTTCAGGGTTCAGCCAGCTTGGTCAGTATTGTTGCTACTGTGCCACTCTTGGTGATGTACATTGAAGTCCCCCACCCAGAATACATTCTGTGCCCTTTACTATCCTTTGCCCTCCACTGCCTCTGATTGGTCATGCTGCTTGTCCAACAGGCAATACAGGATGAGCAGAAATTTTCTCCAATTAAATAATAGGAAGAACGACACTATTGTCTTTGGTCCCCATCACAAACTCTGTATCCTAGCCACCAACTCCACTCCTTTCCATAGCCTCTCTCTGATGCTGAACCAGACGGTTTGCAACCTTGGCATCCTATCTGACCCTGAGCTGAACTTCTGACCCATATCCTCTCCTTCACCAAGAACACCTACTTCCACCTCTGTAACATCGCCCGTCTCCGCCTCCGCCTCAGCTCATCTGCTGCTGAAACCCTCACCCGTGCTTTTGTTACCTCCAGACTCGACTATTCCCGTGCTCTCCTGGGTGGCCTTCCACCTTGCACCCTTCGTAAACTTGAGCTCACCCAAAACTCTGCTGCCGGCATCCTAACTCGCACACCAAGGCCTGTTCACTCATCACCCCTGTGATTTCTGATCTACATTGGTTTTCGGTACGGCAACACCATGATTTTATAATTCTTATTCTTGTTTTCAAATCCCTCCATGGCCTCGCCCATTCCTATCTCTAACGTCCTCCAGCCTTACAACCCTCTGAAATCTCTGTGCTCTTCCAAGTCTACCATCTTGTGCATCCCCAATTTTCATCGCTCCACCACTGGCGGCCATTCCTTCAGCTGCCTAGGCGCTAAGCTCTGGAATTCCTTCCCTTAACCTCTCTGCCTATCTACCCCTTCTTTAACATGCTCTTAAAATCTACCTCTTTGACCTCACCTGTCCTAATATCTCCTTATGTGGGTCGATTTGAAATTTTGTTTGATAACGCTCCTGTGAAGCGCCCTGGGGTGTTTTGCTACATTAAAGTTGCTATAAAGAGGCAAGTAGTTGTTGTAGTTTTTGCTGTTGTGCAATCACTCCCATATACAATGCAGTTCAAATTCCAATAGGCTGGCAGCAAATCTTGATTTATATAAAGCCTTTATCTTAGAAATATGTCCCAAAGCAGAAACATAATCAAAAAAAGATGCCGAATCAAAGGTGGAGATATTGGAAGGAGGTGATGCAAAGCTTGGTCAACGAGATGGGTTTGCGGGAGGGTCTTATAGGGGAAGAGAGAGCTGGAGAAACAAGGGGGTTAAAAGGGCCAATTTAAGATTCAGCAACTGAAAGCACAGTTATCAATGAAGGGGAGAAATGCACAAGAGACCAGAGTTAGAGAAATAGTTCTGGGAATGGAGTAGGTGACAGAGATAGGGCGGGTGAGGCCATTGAGAGACTTAAACAAGGATGAGAATTTTAAATTTTAAATGTTGGGGACCTGGGAGCCGACTTGGAAATGATACAGGCAGCAGAGGTTTGGATAAGCTAGTGTACAAAGGGTGGAAGTTGGGAGGCTGAAGCTTTGGAATAGTTGAGTCTGGAGGTGACAAAAGCATGGTTGAGAGTTACAGCAACATGCGGGCTGAGATAATGGCAGAGGCGGGTGATGTTACTCAGATGGAAGTCTTTGTGGTGAAGTGGATATGAGGCTGGGCACTCAGCTCGCAGCTAAATAGGATGCCAAGGATGCAAACAGTTTGGTTCAGTCTGAGACAGTGGCCAGGGAGGGGATGGAGGGGTCAAAGGCTATTGAGAGGTCAAGGAGTGAAAATGCAGCACAGACCAGAGAGGATGTCACTTGTGCCTTTAGACTGTTTCTATGCTATGGCAGAGGCAGAAACCTGATTGGAGTGAAGTAAAATTGGTCAGCAGTTTAATAGGAATTAGGACAAGGGAAGAGCAGGTGGTGGCATGGACAAGGTAAACTTGGCGAAGACACGAGGGCAGGAATGATGGGTAGAAACTGGAAAGACGGGGTTAAAGGCTGGAGCCTGAGGGGAGGTTTGTCTTGGTGAGCAAATTGAATTGGAGCAAGCAGCAGAGGCAGCTGGTTTCAAATAGCAGTTCAACAACAACTTGCATTTATATAGCGCCTTTAATGTAGAAAAACCTCCCAAGAAACATCAATGTTGTCTATATGGATGGGGTTAGCCAGAAAACAAAATTCAGCCAGTGCAGCCTATGGCAGTGTTTATATTTGTGCCCACAGCACTGCAACTTTCATAACTATCAGGGAAATCCACCACAGGAGACATCAGCATTACTTCATTTACTGAAGTACAGGCTGCTGTTGGCAGCAGCCCCATAAGGTAAAAGGACATTAATGGAACTGCTGGTTTTGGCAATTTACCCTTCCACTAATTTCAGTCATAGGGCTGGATTTTGAGTGAGGAGGCGTGTAGGAGGCGGGACTACAACTTTCGGGGTTGTAGTCCCGCCTCCATCGAATTCTAGCCAACCCACGTGATTTTCACTTGATTGACCTTGTTGAGCCTGCCCAGCGGGCTCAGCTGGCCAATTAAGGGCCACCCGGCAACAGGTGACTTCACAGATTGACAGATGAAATATCAGTGTTTGAAGATGTCAAACACTGACAATCCATACTCCAAGTTAATTCCTTCCTCTCAGGCTGATTTACAGATCTCTCCAGAGCAGAAAGCTGAATGCTGTAACTTTTGACAGCTCGCGGCCATTCTGCTTTCTGTGCCGGTGAGATGAGGGACTCCCGAGACCTGAAGGAAGGAAGCCTGTAAAGGTAAGTAAAGGTATGTAAAACTTCTTTAAACACTTTACACACCCCAAACACGCTTACCACTGAACTCATGCACCCATCGCTCACCTGAACACTGGACATCTCGAACCCTCCAAGCCCTTCAGCCCGACGGTCCACCTCGCTAACTTGGCGTGGTTTGGAGCAGTCGGGACTCCCACACTTCAGCAATAAAAATAGGGATTAGGCTAAAAACTGCCTGTTAACTACCTGGTAACAGGCAGTTAATTGGCACTAATCCCCTTCCCGCCTCGGGGAGGCGGGCCCCAGCACAGGTCGGGTATCCGCCTCCTTTTAAACTGGCATGGAGGCAGGTTGGGGGCGGGATGGGTTCGTGCCCCCCGATTTTGAGATTTTAATCCCCCACACGCTTCCAATCCCGCCTCCACGGCCCAATGAAAATCCTGCCCATAGAATCATAGAATGATACAGCACAGAAGGCCATTTGGCCTTTCAACTGATTTTCTCTCCTCTGTGTGGGTGGAGGTGAGCATGTAAGCTATCTCCTCCCCACAGAGTTGGCTGAAACTGGGAACTCATTAGAGTGGAGGATTAAACCTGTGCTCATTGTGGGATGCACTGGTACTATGCCACCCTCATTATGCACTATGCCTCCTTGCCATCTTCTCAGTGTTTCTTAAGTTTAATAGGATGAACCAAAACCCTTACTGCATATTCATTTGCTATTATTTCAAAACTACTTACAGCATACTTCTTACTTAAACATGTCCACCCCCCACCCCCGGCCCCCCACCCCCACCCACCATCACTGTGGAAGCTGAAACATGAACAATGACCATTTGACAAGGTACCAGAGGATGCCAGGTGCCCATGGAATGGTACCATAGCAAGATGTTAACACTTTCAGGAGAGGCAGAGGAAAACTGGTGAGAAAAAGAGAACTGAATATTAAGAAACACACAAAGCTGCTTCTGCAGCTTAGTACCCTCAGTACATTTGTGGTTTCCTTTGTCAGCTTTAGGTGAACACATCCAGAGGCATTCTGACACCACACACCCATCATCAGCTCCTATTCTTGATACATATATAGTCCTTTCAAACTGAATCCTAAAAATAATAAGGTTATTAAAATATATAAATTAATTCAATAATTAAAATTTACTGGCCTAGAAATTCAGTCTGGCCACTTTTGGGGCGGTAAAGTCGGGCGGTCGCTAAAGTTAGCGCCCGCCGGAAAGTGTAGGCCACTTCGCCGAAATTCAGTAGATTTGGCCAAGAGTTTGGGCGAGCGCTGAAACTGGCGTTGCACTGCTATCTTCAGGTGCTAAGCCGGCGATGCGGACTGATAACGCCGAGGCCGGGCGCAGCGCAGGTGCGGTCATGTTTTGATTGACAGCAGACACCCTGACGCCGGCCAGCTCTTAAAGGGGGAAGGGTCGACTTTGACTGCTGCCACGCCCTGCATAGTGGAGCCCTGCAGCTAGGCCTCAACACTGCTGGTGGACCCAAATAGCGCCTGAAGCCATGGAGAAGGCCCGTGAACGAGCGCAGCGCTTCTCCCAGCATGCTTTGAGGGTGCTGGTTAATGGTGTGGAAAAGAAAAGAGAGATCTTGTGCCCGGACAGTGGCAAGAAGGCTCCCAGGAGGCAGTACAGGAGAGCCTGGAAGAAAATCGCCCACAGGGTGTCATCCACCAGCGATGTCCCCAGGAGTGCGGACCAATGCCGCAAGAAGTACAACGACCTCACTCGGATGGTGAAGGTGAGTACCCTTTCCAGTGTCCTCCTCATCCTTGCATGTGCACCTCACATTATGGGCAAAGGGACCTCAAAGGCCTAATGGCCAGCCCTCATGCAGCAGCTATGGCACTGGCATGATCATCAATAGCACTTTCTGCACTTACCACACTGGCCAAGCTATTCGACCATGGGAGGCAGTGCACACAGCAACAGGGCACCACACTGGCCAAGCTATTTGACCATGGGAGGCAGTGCACACAGCAACAGGGCACCACACTGGCCAAGCTATTTGACCATGGGAGGCAGTGCACACAGCAACAGGGCACCACACTGTACTTAGAGGCCGTCCTTTCTCTTGCAGGCCAAGCTGGCGTGGAATTTGAGGAGCCAGTCTGCCACCGGGGGAGGCCGTCCCCAGTACCAGGCGCTCAGTGAGCTGGAGGAGAGCGTGGCTCGACTCATGCGTGGCCGGGTGACTGGCCCTGTTGCCATTGGAGATGCGGACCCTGTACTGAGACCCACTGGTAAGGACATGACCGGTTGGACCTCTCTCGTTGCCCTTGCGCTTCAGATCTACATCCTTTCCCACTGTCCGACCAATGCGCATAATGCCACCACTCATGCCTCCCTCGCTGACGCCCTGTCCTCACTCTAAAGCTACTCTTGTGCCTTCCTGCTTTCAGCTGGTGAGGAGGAGGTGGTCCCTGAAGCTCAGAGTGCCAGGCCCTTGGAGGAGGAGGACGACGAGGACCAGGAGGAAGGCGGCACATCGGGGGAACCCTCATCCGCGCCAGGGGATGGCAATGGAGGGGAGACGTCTGGCCTGGAGGAGAGGCAGGGGGAAGTGTTGCAGGGGGGTGTAGCTCCTGGGCCCAGTGGGGTCGAGGCACGCGGGAAGGGTCGGGCAGCACGGCGGCCTTCTCCCCAGAGGGGGGAAGTGTTGCAGGGGAGGGCAGTTCCTGGGCCCAGTGGGGTCGAGGCACGCGGGAAGGGTCGGGCAGCTCGGCAGCCTTCTCCCCAGAGGGAGAGTACGCCCTCCAGTCCGGAGACGGTCCTCGCCCAGGAGGTGCGCCTCCTTGATGAGATGTCTGCGGCGTCGGAGCGGCGCCACAAGGAGTTCATGGGGGTTGTGGGACAGTTGCCTCAGGCCATTGAGTCCCTGGCTCATAGTGTGGTCGCTTTCGGGGAATCACAGGCCAGGGGGGTCGAGCAACTCGCGGCAGCACACGACAGGGGTGTCCAGCAACTCGCGGTAGCGCAGGACAGGGGTGTCCAGCAACTCGCGGCAGCGCAGGACGCGAGTCGCGAGTCCATGAGTGGTGCTGTCCAGACACTGGCAGATCTGATGCGGGCACATACCAGGGCAGTTCGGGCACTCACTTCTGCCACACTCGCTGTGGCGCGGAAGCATCGCCAGGGCACCCGCCGCCCTGCTGCAGCACAGCGGTCTGGCCTCCACCAGATTGCTGCGCTTGCTGCACTGCCAGCCCGGCCAAGTGCCAGTGTCTCTGGCGAACAATGCGCGCCTGGCATCAGCCAGCTTGCCCCCATTGGTGCAGCTGACACTGCCACTCCCCCAGCCAAGGTGCGACGAGCTGCTGCTGAGACTGATGCTGGCCAGCCACAGCTGCAGCAGTCAGCAGCCGGCCCCTCCCGGGCCGGGCCTCGTCTAGGCCGACCCCCAAGGGCATCTGCCGTCACGCATTGTGGCCCTCATGAGCCTTCCCCCAGCCTTGCCACACTCACAGGGCCCAGGTTGAGGCAGAGCAGCAGGTCGGGCAGGGGCCGGAGAAGCCTGCATAAGGACTCGCCCTCTCGGCACACCCAGTAGAGTGTGGTGATAGCGGTTTTTTTTATATGGGGGTGTTTGTGTTCTGGGCGGGGGGCTTATTTTGGTAAGGCCGAAGATGAAGGCATTTTTTGTTTTTATGGGGGTGTTTGTGTTGTGGGGGGGGGGGGCTTATTTTTGTAAGGCCGATGATGAAGGCCAATTGGATGGGCAAGTTTTGTTATTCCTCCCCAGGTTGTGGGAGTGACAGATGTTTTTGACTGTTTTTTGGGGGTCTTGTCTGTTTTTCTGTTTCATGTGGGAAGGGCCCTGAGTTTGTAAAATAAAGCTTTTTATTTATTCAGCATGTCCAGGTGTCATGTTTCAAGTGGTTGTTGCGTTAACCGGCTGAGGGCTTGCGGAGCGGCTGCATTCAGGTGCGTTCATTGCCACAGGCCATTCCCTGACAGGGGGCCTAGAAGTGTCGTTCAATAAGCCGCCGGCGGACGGCCCTTGGACCTTGTGGCTCCCTCCTGGGCTGGTACTCCTCCTCCTCCTCCTCCTCCTCCTCATGGTCCTCCTGCTCGTCCTCCTGAGGTGGTGGTGCAACGTGAGGTGGCAGTGCCTGAGTCCTGCGGATAGCCAGGTTGTACAGCATGCAGCACACGACGACGAACTGGGAGACTCTATCCGGCGAATACTGTAGAGATCTGCCGGAACGATCCAGGCAGCGGAACCGTTGCTTGAGGACACCAATCGTTTGCTCTATGATGTTCCTTGTGGCTTGATGGCTTTCGTTGTATGCCTCCTCCGCTGGGGTCCTGGGCGCGCGGAGCGGGGTCATGAGCCATGTACACAAAGGGTAGCCCTTGTCCCCAATAAGCCATCCCCTTGGTGGAGGCTGTGCCTCGAACATGTCAGCCACAGTAGTCTGGCGCAGGATAAATGCATCGTGGCTGCTTCCTGGAAAGCGGGCATTGACAGCTAGGATGCGCTGCCTGTGGTCACACACCAGCTGTACATTGAGGGAATGGTAGCCCTTCCGGTTGCGGTAATCCTCGGCATTGTCGATAGGTGCCCGCATAGCCACATGCGTGCAGTCAATGGCGCCCTGCACCATGGGGAGGTCCGCGATCCTGCCAAATCCGACTGCACGCTGCTCCTGCCTCTCTAGGGTCATGGGGAAGGAGATGAATTGGTGTCTCCTCGCGAAAAGTGCATCGGTGACCTGCCGGATGCAGCGATGCGCGGCGAACTGGGAGATGTTCGCTATGTCCCCAGCAGCGGCTTGGAAGGAGCCGCTTGCATAAAAGTTCAGAGCCACCGTGACCTTCACTTCCACTGAGAGAGACGTCCTGCACATCAGCTGTGGACGCAGATCTCTGTGAAGCAGCTGGCAGATCTCTGCAACCACCTCCCTTCTGAAGCGCAGCCTCTTAACACAATGCGCCGCAGTCATGGTGAGATAGGACACCTGCTGCCGGTATTGCCTGAGTGGGTAAGGCCTACGTTGCCGACACCTGATGGCCCCTCTGCGTCTAGGCATGGCTGGCCCTCTCACACAGCGTCTGCGAGCCCTTCGCACATAATGCTGCAACTGAGGGTTGGAACCCCATACAGCCCCCATAATAAACTTGCAAACAGTGAAATCACAATGATTCAAATGTCAAAGCTCTGGCCAGAAGCCAAAAATACCTCTCCTATGTTGTCCCAAATCAGTAAGCTCTGTTCCTTGGTCTCTGTCCAGAAATCCAAAGCAGTAAAGTCATTGCAGCAAAATGGCTGGGCTTTATAGGTCAGTGTAAATGCCCTTTAATTAGCGCTCCCCGAGGCCCGCCGGGCCTCTGTTGCGTTCCACTTCACAGTTCTTAACAGCGCCACGCCCACATTGGGCGGGCGCCACTGAATTTCCGGTTTGGGGCGCACAAACAGCGTTGCACGACGAAATGATGTCATAAGCTGCGCGCACAGCTGAGCGGGCGGTTTGCGCCAGCGCTAAATGTCTACTGAATTTGGGCGTAGGCGCAGATCAGCCTGCGCCCGGGCGCTAAGTGCCTAGCGCTGGAAATATACCCCTCTTATGGCGTTAACGGCTGGCGAACGCAACTGAATTTCTAGGCCACTGAGTTTCGTGTGATAATTTTTAGTTCTGTAAATCGTAAAATTATGTTAAAGTAAACGTGCTTCAGATTAATTACAGTTGTAGCAAATACCACCAAACGATTCAGCTTTAATTCTAATCATCTAAAACTTATATTGCTTGACCACTGTGATAATTCTCTTTCTTTCTTTAGGCTGTAGGTGAATTTATTCTTGTGAAACAGGATGTGAAAATAAAGAAGAAGGGAAGTATATACAGACTGAATGAGGGTTATGCCAAATACTTCGATCCTGTGCTCACAGAATATATCCGGAAGAAAGAATTTCCTGAGGTATGAACTTTAATATATTAAAGGGAACCTTCAGTAATCTTAGCAATGTTCAAATTTAATAGGTTCAAATCAATGAAATCTGGCAAGTGATTTCCATTAACTGTCACTCCTGTAAGCAAAGAATCATAGGGGTTGAAATTTGGGGGCGGTAACCAAATTATCACCGGAGATTTAGCGCCCGGCGCAGAAGTACCGCCCTGGCCGCTAAATTCAGCTCAATGCCCCAGCGAGGAAGCGGAGCGTTATCTTGGGCACTCCACTTCGACTTGGCATGGTGGCGGGGGCGCAAACGCGGTAGTGCTGGAGTGCTGCGCAGCCGCTCCGCGCAACGCTGACGCGTTTCAGCGCCCCTCCCCTTCCGTTAAAGGGGAGCTCTGCAGGGCCTCCGATGGCCCACACTGGTCCACCAGGGCGGTGTGGTGCCATGGATGCAGCCCAGCACGAGATGCGGTGCCGGGCTGCGTGATGGCAGCCATGGACCACGCCAAAGGTCACCACGGAGGACCGACCTGGTGGATCGCCCAAAAAATATAAATGGCAGCGCAGTTGCAGCAGCACCTCCCTTTAATTATTGCCCCGTGAGTGGAGGTCGGCCCCGCTCGTGACCCGCAAGGCTGGCGCTGACACCGCCTGCTGCAGCCTCGCGGAGCACAGCTGAATTTCTGTCGTTGGTAGGTAAGGGGTCGCGGTGGGGCGCTAAGGGGTTGCGGTGCAGCGGCCTGGGACGCTACCAGCCAAATGTCTCGGGAGGCGCTATTAGAGCCCCCACCTGGACGATAAGTCCTTTGCACTCTGTTAGTGCCCCTCTGGAGGCACTAACGGCAGGCGCAAAAGAGCCGAATTTCATTGCCATAGATTCATAAAATGGTTACACACGGAAGAAAGCCATTAGGCCGGTCTAGCCCGTGCTGGCTCTCTGCAAGTGTATTGCAGCTAGTCCCACTCCACCGCCCTTTCCCCGTAGCCGTGCAAATGTTTTTCTTCCAGATACCTATCGAACTCCCTTTTGAAAGACGTGATTGAGTCTGCCTCCACCACCCTTTCAGGCAGTGTATTCCAGATCCTAACCACTAGCTGAGTAAAAAAGTGTTTTCTTATGTCGCCTTTGGTTCTTTTCCCAATCACCTTAAATCTGTGTCCTCTCGTTCTCGACCCTTCTGCCAATGGGAACAGTTTCCCTCTATCTACTCTGTCCAGACGCCTCATGATTTTGAACACCTCTATCAAATCTCCTCTCAATCTTCTCTGCTCTAAGGAGAACAACCCCAGCTTCTCCATCCCTGGAATCATTATTGTAGATCTTTTCTGCACCCTCTCTAAGGCCTTCACGTCCTTCCTAAAGTGCGGTGCCCAGAATTGGACACAATACTCCAGTTGAGGCCGAACCACTGTTTTATACAGGTTCATCATAATTTCCACGCTTTTGTACTCTACCTCTATTCATGAAGCCCAGGATCCCATAAGCTTTTTTAATTGCTTTCTCAACCTGCCCTGCCACCTTCAACGATTTGTGCACATATACCCCTAGGTCTCTCCATTCATGCACCCACTTTAGGATTGTACCCTTTAGATTATATTTCCTCTCCTCATTCTTTCTACCAAAATGTATCACTTCACACTTTTCTGCGTTAAATTTCATCTGCCACGTGTCCGCCCATTCCACCAGCCGGTCTATGTCCTGTTGAAGTCTATCACTATCCTCCTCACTGTTCATTATATTTCCAAGTTTTGTGTCATCTGCAAATTTTGAAATAGTGTCCTGTACACCCACATCCCAGTCATTAATATATATCAATAAAAACAGTAGTCCTAGAACCGACCCCTGGGGAACACCTTCCTCCAGTCCGAAAAACAATCATTCACCACTACTCTGTTTCCTGTCACTTACCCAATTTCGTATCCATGCTGACACTGTCCCTTTTATTCCATGGGCTTCAACTTTGCTGGCAAGCCTATTATGTAGCACTTTGTCGAACGCCTTTTGGAAATCCATGTACACCACGTCAACCGCATTGCCTTCATTAACCCTCTCTCTTACCTCATCAAAAACTCGATCATGTTGCAACGAGGCCAAGGTTGGGAACTAAATATTCCAGGATACTTAACTTTTAGAAGAGATAGACAAAATGGAAAAGGAGGAGCGTTAGCCCTGATAATAAAGGATGGGATAAAGACTCCCTGGTCTGCTTCTGTGAGGTTACTTGCTGCACCTCAGCTGGGAATTTTTCACTCTACACTGAGCTAGATTAAAAACACATTTTCCAAATTTGCAGATGACACCAAAACAGGGGACATTAATAAACTTGCAGAATGGGAACATAATTGGCAAATAAATTTCAGCACAGATAAATGTGAGGTATTACATTTTGGTAGGAAAAATAGGAATGTCACATATTACTTGGAAAATAAGAATCTAAATGGGGTAGAAGAGCAAAGGGATCTCGGAGTACAAATACAAATCAGTAAAAGTAGTGACACAGGTTAATAAGGCCATAAAAAACCAAACCAAGCACTAGGGTTTATTGCTAGAGGGATAAAATTGAAAAGTCATTAATTTATGCTACAATTCTGGTTACCACATTATAAAAAGGATATAGAGGCACTGGAGAGGGTGCAAAAAAGATTTGCAAGGATGATACCAGATCATCCTTTCTAGATTAGTATGTTGAGGAACCAACTAGGGAACAGGCTATTTTAGATCTAGTATTGTGCAATGAGAAAGGGTTAATTAATAACATTGTAGTAAAGGGGCCTTTAGGGAAGAGTGACCATAATATGGTAGAAGTTTATATTGAGTTTGAAAGTGATTTGTTAAATCCGAAACTAGGGTCTTAAATCTAAACAAAGCAAACTACATAGGTATGACAGGTGAGTTGGCTAAGGTAGATTGGGAAACTACATTAAAAGGTATGATGGTAGAGAAGCAATTTAAAGAATTAATACATAATTTACAACAAATATACATTCCTTTAAGGCACTAAAACCTCACAGGAAAAGTGGTCCAACTGTGGCTAACAGGAGAAATTAAAGATGGTATTAGATATTACATCAAAGGAAGAGTCTCATAATGTTGCTAAAAAGAGTAATAAGCCTGGGGATTGGGAGGATTTTAGAATTCAGCAAATGAGGACCAAGAAATTGATAAAGAAAGGGAAAATAGAATATGAGAGTAGACTAGCGAGAGACATAAAAACAGACTGTAAAAGCTTCTATAGGTATGTAAAAGGGAAAAGATTAGCAAAAGTAAATGTGGGTTCCTTACAGGCTGAGACGGGAGAAATTATAATAGGGAATAAGGAAAAGGCAGCGAAATTAAACAAATACTTTAAGAACATAAGAACATAAGAAATAGGAGCAGGAGTAGGCCAATCAGCCCCTCGAGCCTGCTCCGCCATTTAATAAGATCATGGCTGATCTGATCCTAACCACCAATCTACTATCACAGAACCATCTCCTGAATCTAACAGAATTAGACACACGAAATAGGAGCAGGATCAGGCTACACGGCCCCTGGGCCTGCTCCGCTACCCACAGGGCCATGACCGATCCGAACCTAGGCTCATGTCCAAATTCCTGCCCACTCCCCGTAACCCTTAATTCCCTTTACTTCTAGGAAACTGTCTATTTCTGTTTTAAATTTATGTAATGATGTAGCTTCTACAGCTTTTTGGGGCAGCATATTCCATGGACCTACCACCCTCTGAGTGAAGTAGTTCCTCCTCATCTCAGTTTTGAAAGAGCAGCCACTTATTCTAAGACTATGCCCCCTAGTTCTAGTTTCACCCATCATCGGAAACATCCTCCCCGCATCCACCCGATCCAACCCCTTCACAATCTTATATGTTTCAATAAGATCGCCTCTCATTCTTCTGAACTCCAATGAGTAGAGTCCCAATCTACTCAACCTCTCCTCATATGTCCATCCCCTCATCCCCGGGATTAACCGAGTGAACCTTCTTTGTACTGACTCGAGAGCAAGTATGTCTTTTCTTAAGTATGGACACCAAAACTGTATGCAGTATTCCAGGTGCAGTCTCACCAATACCTTGTACAACTGAAGCAACACATCCCTATTTTTATATTCTATCCCCCTAGCAATGAAAGCCAACATTCCATTGGCCTTCTTAATCAATTGCTGCACCTGCATACTAACCTTTTGAGTTTCGTGCACCAGGACCCCCAGATCCCTTTGTACTTCAGTACTTTCCAGTTTCTTGCCATTAAGATAATAGCTTGCTCTACGATTTTTCCTGCCAAAGTGCATAACCTCACACTTTCCAGTATTGTATTCCATCTGCCAAATCTCTGCCCACTTACTTAGCCTGTCTATGTCCCCTTGCAGGTTTTTTATGTCCTCCTCACTCACTACTTTCCCTCCCATCTTAGTATCATCTGCAAACTTTGATATGTTACACTCGGTCCCCTCCTCCAAATCGTTAATATAGATTGTAAAGAGTTGTGGACCCAGCACCGACCCCTGCGGAACACCACTAGTTACTGATTGCCATTCTGAGAATGAACCATTTATCCCAACTCTCTGCCTTCTGTTAGATAGCCAATCCTCTATCCATGCCAGAATATTACCCCCAATCCCGTGATTTTTTTATCTTAAGCAATAATCTTTTGTGTGGCACCTTGTCAAATGCCTTTTGGAAGTCTAAATACACTACGTCCACTGGTTCCCCTTTATCCACCCTATATGTTACTTCCTCAAAGAACTCCAGCAAATTTGTCAAACATGACTTCCCCTTCATAAAACCATGCTGACTTTGTCCTATTAAATGATGATTATCCAAATGTCCTGTTACTGTCTCCTTAATAATGGACTCCAAAATGTCACCTACCACAGATGTTAGGCTAACCGGTCTATAGTTTCCAGCCTTCTGTCTACTGCCCTTTTTAAATAAGGGTGTTACATTAGCAGTTTTCCAGTCTGCCGGGACCTTTGCTGAGTCCAGGGAGTTTTGGAAAATTATTACCAATGCATCCACAATCCCTACCGCCACTTCCCTCAAGACCCTAGGATGTAAGCCATCAGGTCCAGGTGATTTATCCGCCTTGAGTCCCATTATTTTACCGAGTACCACTTCCTTAGTGATTTTGATCGTGTTTAGCTCCTCCCCCCCCTATAGCCCCCTGTTTGTCCAGTGTTGGGATATTCTTAGTGTCCTCTACTGTAAAGACTGATACAAAATATTCATTCAGTGTTTTTGCCATCTCCATATTTCCCACCATTAATTTCCCGGTCTCATCCTCTAAGGGACCAACATTTACTTTAGCCACCCTTTTTCTTTTTATATAAGTATAAAAACTCTTATCTGTTTTTATATTTTTTGCTAATTTACTTTCATAATCTATCTTCCCTTTCTTAATCAATCTTTTTGTTATTTTTTGCTGTCTTTTAAAGTTTTCCCAATCCTCTATCCTCCCACTAGATTTGGCTACCTTATATGCCCTTGTTTTTAGTCGAATACTATCCTTAATTTCTTTACTTAGCCACGGATGGCTGTCTTTTCTTTTACACCCTTTTCTTCTCAGTGGAATATATATTTTTTGGAAGTTGTAAAATAACTCCTTAAATGTACACCACTGATCATGTATCGTCTTACCCTTTAATCTATTTTCCCAATCCACTCTACTCAATTCCGCTCTCATACCTTCATCGTCTCCTTTATTCAAGCTTAGCATGCTTGTTTGAGATCCAACCTTCTCACCCACTAATTGAATATGGAATTCAACCATGTTATGGTCACTCATTCCAAGGGGATCCTTTACTAGGACATTTTTAATTAATCCTGTCTCATTGCACAGGACCAGATCTAAGGTTGCTTGCCCCCTGGTCGGTTCAGTTACATACTGCTCAAGAAACCCATCCCAAATACACTCAATGAACTCATCCTCAAGGCAGCCCTGCCAAATTTGATTTGTCCAATTAATATGATAGTTAAAATCCCCCATAATTATAGATGTTCCCTTATTACAAGCCTCAACTATTTCCTGATTGATACTCCGTCCAACATAGTTGCAACTGTTCGGAGGCCTATAGACTACGCCCACTAGTGTTTTTTTCCCCTTATTATTCCTTACCTCCACCCAAACTGTTTCATTTTCCTGATCTTTAGACCCAATATCATTTCTCTGTATTACAGTGATTCCTTCCTTTATTAACATAGCCACCCCACCTCCCCTTCCTTCCTGCCTGTCCTTCCTGATCATTAAATAACCTGGTATGTTTAATTCCCAGGCATTGTCACCCTGCAGCCATGTTTCTGTAATGGCCACAAGATCATACCCATATGTAGTTATTTGTGCCATTAACTCATCTATTTTGTTATGAATGCTACGTGCATTCAGATAGAGAACTTTCAAAGATGTTTTGTGACACTTAGTTCCTGCTTTTGCCCTTTTTATTACTTTACCTTTTACTCCATACCTTCTGGCCCTTCCTGACACGCTCTGGTTTTTAATTTCCCCACTGTTACCTAAGTCTATGACCTTCTCTGTTGTCATTTTTATTATTTGCTCTCTAGGAACCTCCCCCTCACTAGTTAGTTTAAAGCCCTCTCTACAGCCCTAGTTATATGATCCGCCAGGACTCTAGTCCCAGCACTGGCCAAGTGAAACCCGTCCCAACGGAACAGCTCCCTCCTGCCCCAGTACTGGTGCCAGTGTCCCAGGAAGCAAAACCCATTTCTCCCACACCAGTCTTTGAGCCACGCATTTAACTCTCTAATTTTATTTGTCCTAGCCAAATTCCCTCTTGGCTCAGGTAATAATCCAGAGATTATTACCCTTGAGGTTCTGTTTTTTAATTTGACCCCTAGCTGCTCATACTCCTTTAACAGAACCGGCTTCCTAGTCCTATCTACGTCGTTTGTACCAACATGGACCACGACATTTTGCCAATGGGGATGTGATGCAGGCGGGACTGCTGCTTGTCGGGTTTTAGTCCCGCCTCCATTGATGTCTGGCCAACCTATGCTATTTTCCCTTGATTGACCTTGTTAAGCCCGCCAGCCAATTAAGGGAAAGCTGGTGACAGAGAACAGAGAATTTTTGACAGATGAATTGTCATCATTTGACAGCTTTGAGAAGCTGTCAAACACTGACATTCTCTATTGTTTGGGGAGTCCTTGTATTCAAGACTCACCAAACCTATTTCCTGAGCAGAAATCAGATGGCTGTTACGTTGGAGACTGCAGCAGCCATTCTGTCATCTCTGCCGTGGAGATGCCGGAGCCTCTGGATCTTCAACGATTGAAGCCTGCAGGAAGAAACAAAGGTAAGGAAACTTTTTCTAAGACTTTTCACTCACCTCACATACTTACCTCTCCACACTTGCACCCATCACTCACCTCCACAGCGCAATTTTCAAACCCTCTGACCCCCGCAGACCCACTGCTCACCTCGCTGACCCTGGCAGGGTTTCCCGAAATCAGGAAGTCCGCACATGTGTTGGAAAAATGGGGATAATCCTCTTAACTGCCTGTTAACTACCTGTTAACAGGCAGTTAAGTGGCTGTAATCCCCTTCCCGCCTCGAGGAGATGGGACCCAGTGCGAGTCGGAGACCCGCCTCCTGGGAAGATGGCACGGAGGCAGGATGGGAGCGGGTTCGGTACCCGCTTCCAGTTTCTGCCATTTTCCCGGCAGTCCCGCCTCCATACCCACCTCCCCAGGGCTGGCAAAATCGCCCCCTTTGTGTCTGTCTTCACGGAAGAAGATGCAAAAGACTTCCTGGAAATAGTGGAGAAAGTGGGACTGAAAGCTGATAAATCCCCTGGAGCTGCTGGCCTACATCCCAGGGTTATGAAAGAGTTGGCTATAGAGATGCTGGATACATTGGCTGTCATTTCTCAAAATTCCATAGATTCTAGAACGATTCCCACGGATTGGAAGGTAGCAAATGTAACCCCACTATTTCAGAAAGGAGGGAGAGAGAAAACAGGGAACTACAGACCAGTTAGCCTGACATCAATAGTACGGAAAATGCTGAATTTATTATTAAGGATGTGGTAACAGGACACTTAGAAAATAATAATAGGATTGGGCAGAGTCAACATGGATTTCTGAAAGGGAAATCGTGTTTGACAAATCTGCTGGAATTTTTTAAGGTTGTAAATAGCAGAATAGATAAGGGGGAGCCAGTGGATGTGGTATATTTGGATTTTCAGAAGGCATTCGATAAGGTGTCAAACAAGAGGTTATTAAACAAAATTAGGGCTCATGGGATTGGTGGTAATATATTAGCATGGATTGAGGATTGCCTAATGGACAGAAAACAGAGAGTAGGAATAAACGGGTTAATTTCGGGTTGGCAGGGTGTAACTAGTGGGATACCGCAAGGATCAGTGCTTGGGTCTCAGCTATTCACAATCCACATCAATAATTTGGATGAGGGGACCAAATGTAACATATCCAAGTTTGCTGACGATACAAAGCTGGGTGGGAATGTAAGTTGTGAGGAGGATGCAAGGAGGCTTCAATGGGATGTGGACAGGCTAAGAAAGTGGGCAAAAACACGGCAAATGGAATATAATGTGGAGAAATAAGAAGTTATCCACTTTTGTAAGAAAAATAGAAAAGCACATATGCAAAGTGTACTGGTGTAATTACAGGGCTCTGTTTCAATGTAAGTGTTTTTACCTGGTTAGCTTTGATGTTGTTAGCATCATGACGACAGATGCACTAAATCAGCTCTGCATGATTAGCTGGTGAATCTGGGTACAGCTAATAAAATCCAAGCAAAGTGGGGCTCTGCTGTCACCAGGAAACAGGTCATTTGTATTTAGAAGTGCAGCTGATGGTGGCAGAATCAGGCATTTGCCCTTTGGATGCACTCGTGACATAAAGGTGCCTTAAAAGATGGTTGGGTATTGAGATATGGAGACTAGTCTTACCAGATTGATGAGCTAAGATCTTGAAATACGGCATTCCTCATCCATATATATCTTATAATAATCTTGCAGCCAGTTATTAGCATTCTACTAAT
Organism: Somniosus microcephalus; assembly: GCF_052327205.1. NCBI lineage: Eukaryota > Metazoa > Chordata > Chondrichthyes > Squaliformes > Somniosidae > Somniosus > Somniosus microcephalus. The sequence goes on along the minus strand of NC_140987.1, from coordinate 120,148,889 downwards.
TTGTCTGAACTGTAGTCCTCAGGATGATTACTAATGAGTGGTTAGCCAGCCAAATATGGGGCCCCTGGCAAAACTCACCATTATGCAGAAAAACTGCATACAACTGCTGCATCAGTTTAATTTAAACGTTGCATATTGTGACATGATTTGCTTTATTATTAATGCAATATGTAAACATTCCACGGGCCAATTTCTTCATGCTACACATTTGTGTTTTAATGGATTGTGGGGGTATGGGGCGGTTTTGTGCGGAGTGTGGAGTGGTTCTTAAACTGCTCTGTTACTTGTAAAGATATTGTATTTATTTTTGAATACCAATAGGGGTGAAATTGGTCTTCAATGCTAGCACTAAACAGATGATAGCGAATCGGCAGCCCGCTTTACACCCCGCCCGATATGCTTTACCATTGAAGTAAATTTGTTATTGCCCCTTTTGTGCTACTGCTGAGGACCAATCTCAACCCCAGTCTTTTAACACTTGTCTCTAGTAAAAACTATATTCATGTAATTCTTGATTCATTTTACTAAAATACACAGAGATATAGAAATAATTTTGGAAGTAAGCGTCTGACAGTTCTCTCATTTTCCATTTTTATATGATTTAGCCAGAAAACTGTAATTTCAGAAAACAGAGATGAAAGAAAACAAAATGCAGAATCTAGTCACACATGAAATGAATATTTAGTAATATGCACTGACTTTTTCTTTAAACGGGTTTTTTATGTTTTACAGTTTACGCTCTTGTATCGAGCACAGTCCTCTTCACTTAAATCTCATACATCTATCTCTTAATTAATATTGTTTCCTGTGATCAGCTTTGCAAGTTGTCGAACACAAACAGGGTTTGAGAGTTCACGCACTGGCTTGGTGTTTCTTTACAAAGGATAGGAATTCCTCAACATCGTCAGGTGATCCCATAATAAGCGGGACTCGCTGATGAATAGACTCTGGCTGCACATCAAGTATTGGCTGGGCTCCTGTAGTGGCTATTCCGCCAGCCTGTTCCATGATGAAGGCCATTGGGTTGCACTCATACATAAGACGAAGCTGTGGTTAAAAAATAATAAATGTAAAATAATTATTTTAAAAATTTACCAGCATATTTACAACATCACTTGTGATACCCAGCAGTGAGCTGGGGGCACATCACTCAGGTTGGCTGGTAGATAGTAAGAGGGGGACAGGTTACTCCTGATAAGTGATAGATGCTACATGGGAACATATGAACAGCCTCTGGAGCCTGCGCCGCCATTCAATTAGATTAAGGCTGATCTGTACCTTAATTCCATTTACTCACCTTAGTTCCATATCCCCTGATACCCTTGCCTAACAAAAATCTATCTAGATTTATATCACAGCACACAAAATCGACAACAGGAGTCTGGTCTTTGACAGTAGCGCGATAATATGATTGATTCAAGTTCGTGTCTTCGGCAGCACAAAGTGCCATCTTGAGGTGTTTTCTCCTGCACTGCTGCCTCCATAGAAGCCTCAGGAAAACCACCTTCTTTAGTTGTTCTTTGCTTCCACAATGGCTGTGGGGCCACCTCATTTATATTACAGGGCTATTGGCAAAGTCAGAGCTACTATCAGTGGCAAGTTGAAGTGGTTCTATAATAACACCGGCAACAACTGACAACCAACTGCTGCAATCACAGTATTTCCTGCAGCGCTGCTTCCAGAGATGGTTCCCCACTGCTGGTGAAAGCAGCGGCACTAGTTTATTATGTGGACCTGCCGCCAAGGTTAGGGCTGCCATTGGCAGCTGTAATAAGGGTGGGTTAAATTACTGCCATGAGAAGTATAACAACAAAAGTATAAGAAAAGCATTAGCTGCCCCAGTGGCTCTGTGGGTGAATACACCGCCTAAGGAAAGATTGCAGGTTCGTGGTCTGTGCTGAGTTGGCTGATCTCAGCTTGGCAGCAGTAGGGATAGTATAATTGGCCTCAGTGCCCTGGTTAGGGAGGGGATTCCTGCTTCTGATAACTCACTTCAGGATGATGATGCTCTGGCTAAGATCAAGTAACTCAGCACAGACCAGAAATTGAAACTGATCTTCCTGATTCCTAGGCCTCAGTAACACCTCACAGAACATTTATCAACTGAGCTACTGAGAGCCTGGGTGGTCCTTCTTTACCACACAAACAAGCATGAAGAAGCAGATTTATGTGTACTTAGGCTGCAATAACAGTGCTAAAAAATTCAGTTGTTTGCGCCTCCTGTTAGCGCCTTAAGAGGGCGCTAATGGGGCGCAAAGCAACTAGCATCCGGGCACGGCGATGTTTGCGCCGCTCGCGAAATTAACTTGACATTTTGCGGCGGCGCTAAACACTACCGCCACGATCTCCTGCGCCGGCAGATTGTGACGTCAGTCGAGTGGTAGCACCCCAGACTGGATATTGGGTGGCACCCCCTGCCTTACCGCCTGCCACTAGCAACGACAGGTTGAGGGGAGCGTTTTGCAGTCAGAAAGGGACTGGGGGAGCACTATTTAAAGGTGACCGCTTCCTGCCTTTTTTTGTTGGTGATATTTTTGCACACGCATTCTGAGAGAGAGAGGGAGAGAGACTTCTGGGGAGATTCAACGCTGTGTGAAGGAGTTTTGGGTACTGAGCAGCACTTTGCAGGTTCATTTTGATTTGCCCTTCCTTGCTTCGCCAGCGCTCTGAGGTAGTGCCTTGCTCCTCGGCCTTTGCACCTTAAGACAGGTGTGAAGCGCCTGATTTAGCGCTCCAATCACCTCCAGGGGCGATAAAAGCCAAGTTTGCTGTCAGAGGCGATAATTAGCGCCAGGCGCTAAACTTTGCGCATGGCCGATAATGGCGCCCCAAAAGGGGCGATACTGAATTTCCCCCCCCTAGTGTTTACATCTAAAATAAGGTACAGACCTGAGAGTGTGCAATTACAACAGGTGAAAACCTACCTTTCCTTTTGGACTTTTCTTGTTGGCAGGATACATGAAGATTCCTCCGTACTTCAACGTACGATGAACATCTGCCACCATAGAGCCTACATATCTTGAACTGTATGGAGCAGTGCCATCCTGCACAGAGAACAGAAATAATGTAGGTGAATGCAGCTATTCTAAAAAACAGTGAAATACACTGTTAATTCCACTTAATTTGCAGTTGTACAGGGCCTTGGTGAGGCCACATCTTGAGTATTGTGTGCAGTTTTGGTCGCTTTATCTGAGGAAGGATGTTCTTGCCATGGAAGGAGTGCAGCGAAGATTCACCAGGCTGATACCTGGGATGGCAGGAATGACGTATGAGGAGAGATTGGGTCGATTGGGCTTGTACTCACTGGAGTTTAGAAGAATGAGAGGGGATCTCATCGAAACTTATAAAATTCTAACAGGACTAGACAGACTAGATGCTGGAAGGATGTTCCCGGTGGTCGGGGTGTCCAGAACCAGGGGTCACAGTCTAAGGATAAGGGGTAAGCCATTTAGGACAGAGATGAGGAGGAATTTCTTCACCCAGAGAGTGGTGAAGCTGTGGAATTCTCTACCACAGAAGGCAGTAGAGGCCAATTCATTAAATATATTCAAGAAGGAGTTGGATATGTTTCTTAAGGCTAAAGGGATCAAGGGATATGGAGAGAAGGCAGGAACAGGGTATTGAATTTGGATGATCAGCCATTATCTCATTGAATGACAGAGCAGGCTCGAGGGGCCGAATGGCCTACTCCTGCTCCTATCTTCTATGTTTCTATGTAATTAAGTATCCATCCTGTAAGTATATAGCTTTCTCTCCCAATTTTCACCTGAAGGCAGTAACTTTCCAGGTGACTGTTTCAAAGGTGCCAACCTCTCTCCGGTACCTCATCCAAATGACCATTTTTAACGTATGAGCCTAAACAGTGAGGCCTGAAATTTCCTCAATGTGATTTACTTTGGACTTAAAAAAAAAAGTGTAGCATCCATCGGTGATCTATAGAGGGAGATACATCGAGGTTTCCTGGGTATGTGGCTCAGGTATTGGTGTAAAACTGGTGTAACTGAACCAGCAGGAACTTCTGTGCAGCCTCTTAAATGCAATGTTCAGTCTGTACTCTTCAGTAGAACTTAGAGGGACAATCAGGTAAGACAGAAATAGTGCTTGGCTCTGGCATTTCTCTCTCAAGTTATTTTTATTACACTTAGGCAGAATTATGAATCTTCATGTGCCAGCTGTGCCCAGAGGGCAGCACGGCGTGGCAATCAACCAGAGAACAACGCACAACTTCACTTGTTAGATCTCCAGCTCCTCCTGGAAGGCTTTGAAGGAGGGACGAACGGATTCCTGGGTGTGGGTGGCACAAGTCACCCAGAATTATCACTCACGCAACCTGAAGGGAGCCGCCACTGACACTGACTGCCAGCTCCCTCACTCCCAAGACTGCAGAGCAGTGCTGCAAGAAATTCCATATTCTGAGCAGGGCAGGCCAGGTAACATTCTTTCTTCCTTGCTCACCCTGGGCACCCAGTACACTCTTCATCCTCTTAAAGCAACACTAGCTCAACTAACCCTTCATCGTGCTTTTTGGTCAAGGGGGGCTCCAACTTGTCGTCTTGCACTATGGCTACCCAGTTCCCCTCACAACAATTACTTACATGCATAGCCCTAAAAACCATTCCTCCTCACGAAGAAATCACAGCTTTTTCCAGTGGCACTCACACTTCACCGCGTGAGTGGTAATCTGACGGAGTGGATCACCTGTCCATTTTAAAACCCGCCCAATTTTTCTTCCATTGATTTCAATGGAAACCCTTCAGGTGAGTACCATCCACCACTTAGACATACTTATCTAGGGACCTTCTGCCAGCCTCAAGCATTATTTTAAGAGTTTTCCTATTAGGGAGTCCATGCAAAATAGACATGATTGGGTGATTGCATCTGGGCCAATTTATTTTGGTATGGTGGATCTTCCATTGATTAGTTCAAATGAAAGATTAAACTGAGCTCCCTATTCTGTTGCTCCATGGTAATATTTGAAGGAGCAGCGAGTTCTCCTGGTGTCCTGATCAGCATTCCTCCCTTGTGACCATTGTCCTGGGAGAAGGAGGTAAGCAAAGTACTGTATCTGGCATTGAGTTAGCACCAACAAACATGCTGAAAAAAATCTCAGTGAAATATTGCTGGTACAGAATGGCTGCCACCATTTGCATGTACAACTGCACTTCAGAAGTAATTCAATGTGTGAAGCATTTTAATGTAATAAAATAGATAAATGCAAATATGCAATTTTAAAAATTTGGGTTTTATCCACTCTCCTCCAGATTAGAGTGGAGAACATGAAATTAGGTCATGTCAAAAAAACGTCTAGATCAGCAGTCTTGTGATCATGTTCAACAAGTAAACATTGTGGTATTAGACTAAGCTGCAGGAGAGCAGTAAGAAATCATCATTCTAATACATGAAAGAAGATGCAAAGAATGATGGTTAGTTTTACTTTACATGCACCTTTCTTGAAAGTTGTTATTTTTGAGTATAACCGGTTCTGAGGCAATTTGATAACGTGGCACTGAATGTTATTTGTGGATTTTGTGACATTAATGGAAAGAAGCCATAAACTAATACCATTATTTCTGGGAACACCCCTTTTTCAGATTGATAACACCACTGAAATCTGTTGTGACAAAAATATTTTGTCTATGATTTCTTATTTTTTTCTTTACTATGGCCTAGAAATTCGGTGGGCTGCGCCACCAGTTAGCGCCTAAAGAGGGCACTCAGTGGCTTTAGCGCCACTGGCCACGCCTCACGCGATATTTAGCTGGGGCGCTAATGGCGGCGTTAGCCTGTTGTGCTGTGCCGCCACCGATGATGTCATCAGTGTGCGCAGCGCCCTGCTACCGCCCCGATCTCGATATTCGGTAGCGCCCGCCTCTGTAGCGCCGTTCGCAAATTGTGCCCAGTTCACAGGGCCTACCTGTGGCGGCAGTGGCGCAAATTAAGGTGGAGGTGCAGGGCGGCCGTTTTTTTCGGCGGCCGCCTGCCAGCACCTCCGTCCCTGGCCTCCTGATCTCCCCCCGCGGCAGTGCCGGCTGTTTTCCGAGAGCCCGGCACTTCTCCTCGGTGCCGGGCTCTTTTCCCGGCACTCGCGATCTCCGATCGCGCTGGTGCAGGCCCCTCCCCCTTAAGAATGGGAGGAAGGCCTGCAGTACCGCAGCGCGCCGTGCCGCAGTGTGTGGCGCTGCGGCACATTGCGCTGCGATATTCAGTTTCAGCGCCCTAAGAGGGACGCGGAGCACCTCGAGCCTTGCCCCGTGGCCCTCTTGGGGCGTTCCTAGCTGAATTTCTGGCGGTCGCAACTGCTCCGATCGCTGCGCTAATTCCGGCGCCCAGGCGAGCTTGGCGCCCCGTTTGCGGCTCCACCGAATTTCTCCCCCTATGTTTCTTAATTTAAACAGGCACTTAAAAAGGCAATATTGAAGATGGAGGTCATACATTCATTTAAAATAATCTCATCTAATTGGGTTGTCACCTTAACCCTTATAGAATCATAGAATGATACAGTGCAGAAGGAGGCCATTCGGTCCATCGAGCCTGTGCTGGCACTTTGACGGATCTATCCAATTAGTTCCATTCCCCTGCTCTCTTCCCATAGCACTGCAAATGTTTGCACTTCAAGTATTTATCCAATTCCCTTTTGGAAGTGCTTATTGACTCTGCTTCCACCACCCTTTTAGGCAGTGCATTCCAGATCATAACAACTCACTACATAAATTTATTTTTCCTCATGTTGCCACTGTTTCTTTTTAGCGTAAATCTCTGTCCACTGGTTACCGCCCCTTCTGCCACTGGAAACTATTATGTCCGTGTGTAATTGAGACACGGACTGCAGGAGTTTGTTACAACAGGTGTTTACTGAGTGGAGACAAACTGGAACTACTATGCAAAGTTACTGCACAGGCTTATATACAGGCGTGGTCACTACTGGTACTGCTGTATACAGGGGCTGCAGAATATAGTTCCTTCTGCAAAGTACATACACAACAATTCCTCCCCTTTTAGCTAAACAGTACATAACATTCAATTAATAATTAAATAACATATTTACAATTACAGTTGCTAGATACATTAGCTGAAGTTAAGCAATTATAAGTTCAGTCTTTGAGGAGGCTTCCTGATTCTGTCTGGATAACGCCTCTTTGGGGTATCAGGTTCTTCTGGCAAAGTTGATTTGGGATCAACGTCGTTGTTTGGTTCATCTGCTTCCAATATCACCGATTCTGAGGTAGATGCAATTGGTACTTCGGTTTCATCACCAGGTGTATAGGATCGTGGTGTAGATTTGATGTTTTCCAGTGACTCTAGAATCTGGTCAGCATGGCGTCTTACAATGCTTTCTCCAACATCCACGGTATACATTAGAGGTCCTTGCCGTGTGCAGATCGTTCCTGGCTGCCATTTCTCTGTGCGGTAGTCCCGGGCCAAAACTGGTTGACCTATCTTAAAACTCCTGGTTGGCCTTTCATTCATATTCTGAAACTGCCTGTTCTCCACATCTCTTCTGATGTTTGGCTTAACCAAATCCAAGCGGCATCGTAGTCTTCGATTGAAGAACATCATGGCTGGAGTTTGGTTGGTAACCGCATGTGTCGCATTCCGGTAGGCAAACAAGAAGTTATCCACCTTGTGTTGTAGGGGTATGTCTTCATTACACATTGCCTTGATAGCCTTCTTGAATGTTTGAACGAACCTCTCAGCCAATCCATTGGTGGCTGGATGATATGGGGCGGATGTGTAATGCTTAACACCATTGTTCTTTAAGAACCTCCGGAACTCTTCAGACACAAACTGTGGTCCATTGTCGGAGCAAATCTGTTCAGGCAGCCCATTTCTGGCGAATATGGTTCGTAAGACTGTGATAGTTTTTTCTGTGGTGGTTGAGGACATTTTTATTACCTCTGGCCACTTTGAATGTGCATCCACCGCAATTAAAAACATCGAGTCCATAAATGGACCAGCAAAATCAATGTGTACCCTTTGCCATGGAGATGAGGGCCACTCCCATGGATGTAGAGGGGCTTATGGTGGGGTGTTTTGGACCTTCTGGCATCCTGTACAGCTCTTGGTCATCTCTTCGATTTCTCTATCGATTCCCGGCCACCACACAAACGCTCTGGCTAAGTTCTTCATTTTTACCCCTCCCAGATGACCCTCATGAAGCTCATTGAGCACTCTATCCTTCAATTTGGGTGGAATTACTACTCTGGATCCACACATCAAGGTTCCTCTGCACACTGACAGCTGTTCTCTTCTCGGCGAGAATGCTGGCAACGGTGGTTCGCCATGTGCTGGCCATCCCTTCACCGTTAAATCATAGACCCTGGAGAGTGTCGAGCCATTTCGTGTTTCCTTTTCTATGTTTGCATTCGTCGCAGGTAGACATTCGACTATGGTCGAGTGGAATATCTCCACAGGATCCACTGCAGGTGCTTCTTCCACCGTCGGCAACGGTAGGCGCGACATCCATCAGCATTCCCATGCTGTTTAGTTCCTTTGTACTCGATGTCATATTGGTGTGCCCCTAGGAAAAGGGACCACCTCTGTAGCCGTTGTGCTGTCATTATCGGGACGCCCTTCTGAGGGTTGAAAATGGAGAGAAAAGGCTGATGATCAGTTAGTAGAGTAAATTTCTGACCGTGCAGGTAGTGATTGAACTTCTTCACCCCCCACACCAGGCTGAGGGCCTCTCTGTCAATCTGGGCGTAGTTACGCTCGGCTGAAGTTAACGAGCGTGACGCAAAAGCTATCGGCCTCTCTGAACCATCAAGGAGCTTATGTGACAGTACCACTCCAATGCCGTAGGGAGACGCATCACACGCCAGTCTTATTGGTAGTGATGGGTTGTAGTGAGCCAATACTTCTCTTGAAGTGATTAGGTCCTTACTCTTCTGAAAAGCCCACTTACATTCATCGCTCCATTTCCATGCTACTCCAGTTTGTAGTAGGGCGTTCAGTGGGTGCAGAATTGTGGACAAATTCGGCAAAAACTTATGGTAGTAATTCACCAACCCTAGGAATGACCTCAGTTGTGACACATTTTCAGGCGCTGGAGCCTTAACTACCGCTTCAATTTTGTCAGGGGACTTATGTAACCCCTCTTCATCAATCACGTGGCCACAATACGATATCTGTTTCTTAAAAAACTCGCACTTGGGGCGATTGGCTCGTAGCCCGTGTTCTCTTAGTCTAGTGAGCACCTGCTGTAGGTTGGCAAGGTGTTCACTGTCATTTTCACCTGTCACTAGGATGTCGTCCAAGTAACACTGAGTCCCCGGAATCCCTTGCAGGACTTGTTCCATCGCTCTTTGCCATATCGCCGGAGCTGATGCTACTCCGAAGACCAGTTGATTATGCTGGTAAAGACCTTTGTGAGTGTTTATCGTGAGATACTTCCTAGAGGATTCTTCAACCTCCATCTGCAAATATGCTTGTGCTAGGTCAATTTTTGTAAAACGCTTCCCTCCAGATAGTGAGGCGAAAATATCTTCTATCCTCGGAAGAGGATACTGTACTGTGCAAAGGACTGGGTTCACCGTCACCTTGAAGTCCCCACAAATGCGAACCTTCCTTGGCTCCTCAGACTTATTGTTTAACGTTTTTTTCATGACAGGAACGATGGGTGTCGCCCACTCGCTCCAGCCTGCATTCTCCAGATTCTCCAGCTCTGCCTCGACGGCTGGGCGAATTGCATATGGTACTGGTCTTGCTTTGAAAAACTTGGGAATTGCATTCTCTTCTATTTTTATCGAGGCGGTTACACCTTTAAGAGTTTCCAGTTCTTGTTGAAATACCTCTTTAGCGTTAGCTAAGATTGTTGACAATCGTCCAGGTATGACGTCGTCAGCCTTTTTACCAGCCACAGTCAGTGCCTGAATGGAGTGCCAGTCTAAACTTATCTTTCTGATCCATTCATGTCCCAATAACGGTGGTCCACCATCTTGCAGTATGTACAGATACAATTTCTGTATTTCTTTGCCGTTGTATTCGACAGGCACCCTTATTTTCCCTCTGGGGTATACTTCCTGCCCCGTATACGTCTTCAAGACAATGGATGTCTCTTTCAAGGGCATGTGTGAGAATAGCCGCTCGTAGTCTCGTCGATTCATGATGGTCAGGGCTGATCCTGTATCCAATTCCATTTTGACTTGGGACCCTGCTATCATGAGGGTGACCCAAATGGTTCGGTGATCCTCTTTCGAGATTACGTTGTGAAGTTTGAGACAGCTTAGTCTCTTGTTCCCGGATTCACTATCGCTCTTCTGGTCTTCGGAACTACTGTCCGTCATCTTTTGTACTTTCCTGTACTGTTCCTTAGTAGCCTTTTTGTTGTCGTTAGTCTTCTTTCCAGACCTGCAAACTCGTGCAATGTGTCCCATCTTTCCGCATTGCCTGCATATTTTGTCCTTGGGCCAGCAGTCCTTCTGGTCATGGGTTGTTCTGCCGCAGCGATAACATTTTTCAAATCCCCGTGTCATTTCATGGGTGCCGTATTCCTGTGGCTTTTGCTGTATTTCCGCAGCTCCCCTTGCTGCTGCTTCGTACGATACTGCCAAGCTGAAAGCCTTATCCAGCGTCAGCTCTTTCTCTGAGAGTAACCTCTTCTGGGTTCCTTCACTCAGGCGTCCACAGACAAATTTGTCCTGTAGAGTATCTGTCAGTCCTGCTCCAAACTGGCAGTGCTTTGATAGCTTGCGTAGTTCCGTAAGGTAATCAGCATTGCTCTCATCTTTATGCTGATTTCTCCTGTGGAATTTAATTCTTTCTGCTATCAGCAGCGGTGTAGGATTTAGCTGTTCCTGTAGGATATCAACAATTTCGTTAAAACTCTTCGCCATCGGTTTGGCTGGAGTGATCAGGTTCCGCAATAGGCCGTACGTTCTTGCGCCCATTAAGTTTAGTAGTACCGATGCCTTTTTCTCAGCGGCTACTTCGTTTGCTTTGCAATATACTTCGACTCTTTCCACATACGTGGTCCAGTCTTCTATTGCATTATCGAAGACAGTGATATTGCCAGTCTTCGGCATCTTGGAAATCTAAGATGGTGCCTCCCGCGCTTTGCCTTCTTTCCCGCTGGATTAAGATGGCGCTTTCTGTCTTCTCTGCTGCTGCTAGTGCTGTTGCTGGTGTTTTTATGCCTTGATGGCGACGCCCTATGGTCTTCGCGCACTTCCCCCCCGCGCTGCTGCTAACGCCGCTCTCCGCGGTCCCCGTGGCAAACTGCAGCTCCTCGCAGCTTTCTGCGCTTCTAATTTCTTTTATTTTCCCGTCGTCAGAGCAAACCCTACGGGACACTTTCCTCCCTCTTCTTGGGTCTGTACACTGCCCGGCTTCGTAGCACCGGCCGCGCCCTGTGTGCTGCACCCTCTCTCTCTCTCTCCTCTTCCCGACAACGCTGCTCGGCCCCGTTGAAAAGCCACCCGATCGAGCTCTAGCCCGCCGCAGCCCAGGAAGGATCAGTGTACTACCTGCCACCAGCCCGATTAGCTGGAACACCATAGACAGGATAACCAAGCCCCGCTCTCGACAGCCTCTCCTGCAAATCTTCAAATCCGATGAATCAGAGGCGGTTGCCCACGGTTTGACGCCCGTTTCTTCTGTTTGTTTTTTTGTTTTTTTTTCTTTCTTCCTTCTGGCCTCGACCTCTGACAACTTCGCTTCAGGGATGGATCCCCATGAGGTGGTGCAGACTGTAGGTAAGTTCGGATCTGCTCGTCGCCAGTACTATGCCCGTGTGTAATTGAGACACGGACTGCAGGGGTTGGTTACAACAGGTGTTTACTGAGTGGAGACAAAACTGGAACTACTATGCAAAGTTACTACACAGGCTTATATACAGGGGTGGTCACTACTGGTACTGCAGTATACAGGGGCTGCAGAATATAGTTCCTTCTGCAAAGTACATACACTAACAGTTTCTTATTATTTACTCTATCAAAACTCTTCATGAATTTGAACACCTCTATCACATCTCCCCTTAACCTTCTCTGCTCTATGGAGAACAACCCCAGCTTCTCCAGTCTCCAGGGAACTGAAGTCTTTCATCCCTGGTACCATTCTAGTAAATCTCCTCTGCACCCTCTCTAAGGTCTTGACATCCTTCCTAAAGTGTGGTGCCCACAATTGGCCACAATACTTCAGCTGGGCCTGACCAGTTTTTTTATAAAGGTTTAGGCCAGGAATTTCCTTGGAGCTGCTCCTGCTCTGTTACCATAACTTCTCTAGAAGTGTGGTGGAAACTGCATTTACACACATAAATGGGATTTCCTCCACACTTCCAGCAAAGTAGGAGCAGCTGCAAGGAAGTTTGTGAACTGGCTCCAGACTGCTGTTTTTGGACTGATTTCAATATCTTGTTCTCACTACTTGTTTATGGCAATAACTCTGTTCATGAATAAACTTGTTTAGTTGTTTGAAAGTGAAAAAGTGCTTAGCATTGTTGAGATTATCTGTCTTCTGAAGAGAACTGAGGAGTGTTGGAATTTTCATGTGTTACCTGACATTAATCACATAATTTTAATATATTTACAAAATATTAAAACCTTGTTATTTCTTTACATGAATCATCTTCTGCATTTGTCCATATGCTCTAGAACCAGAATCTAAGACTTTCTCATCAAACTATCGTCATTCTTAAATGTCGAAGAAGTAACCGGAGTCACTGGTACTTTCAGTCCCTCTCCCCCTCCCCATATAACACTCTCTGTCTGTGCCCTCCTGCATTAGATTGGAAAACCGCAAATGTAACGCCACTATTCAAGAAAGGAAGGAGACAGAAAGCAGGAAACTATAGGCCAGTTAGCCTAACATCTGTCATTGGGAAAATGCTGGAATCCATTATTAAGGAAGTAGTAGCAGGACATTTAGAAAATCATAATAAAATCAAGCAGAGTCAACATGGTTTTATGAAAGGGAAATCGTGTTTGACAAATTTACTAGAGTTCTTTGAGGATGTACCGAGCAGGGTGGATAAAGGGGAACCAGTAGAGGTAGTGTATTTGTATTTCCAGAAGGCATTCGATAAGGTGCCTCATAAAAGGTTACTGCACAAGATAAGAGCGCATGGTGTTGGGGGTAATATACTTTCATGGATAGAGGATTGGCTAACTAACAGAAAACAGAGTCGGTATAAATGGGTAATTTTCAGGTTGGCAAATTGTAACTAGTGGGGTGCCACAGGGATCAGTGCTGGGGCCTCGACTATTTACAATCTGTATTAATGACTTGTATGAAGGGACCGAATGTACTGTAGCCAAATTTGCTGATGAGACAAAGATAGGTGGGAAAACAGGTTGTGAGGAGGACACAAAGGGCTGGATTTTCCCTGTGGAGGCGGGATGGAGGCAGGAGAGCTGGTTGGTGGGCTCTGGTCTCTGGTCTCGCTCCCATCTACAGCCGCTCTCTGAAAATGATTTTCTGTAGATTGGGCTTGTTAACCCCTCCGTGTGGACTTCCTGGCCAATTAACAGGAAGCGGGTCTGATGACGTCATTTGATGACACGTCATCAACCGGTTTCCTGAAAGGGACCACGGCCACATTGATTTTGACAGTTGTGTTGTCAGTGTTCTGCAACATTGAGGTCCTGCAAACACTGACACGCATTGCACAAAGGTGACTGCAAATCTGCACCCAGGCTCATGCATGACTCCCTCCATATGTTTCATCCCTTCCCATGGGCGGAAGATCAACAGAGTCTGATTCATCATTGCACAGGAGGACACAAGCAGGGATGTCTTCAGGAGTCCCTGGCTGCAGTGGCGCCATCCTTTCAGTGATCTCAGTAGATCACAAAATGTTACTGTCAAGCCACACTCAAATTCAACCTGCTGTGCCACTCATCACATCCCCATCACTCTGCCTTCCATATCCAACTCCTGCACATCCTTACTCACACCAACTTACCTTGCACCTCCACCCATCCCTCTCTATCTACATTATCACTTCCTTATCTCACTAACCACCCATCACACTCACCCTCATCCTACTGCAAGCATACCAACTAACAACACACAAGGGTAGGCACTTGAGAGGTTTAGCCAATGTTCATGTGAAGTTTCTGTTAATGTGTTGTCATCCATTGAAATCTATATTTTCAACACTTCATTTTATTGGACAGATCAGTGAGCACCTTGAGAAGTGTCTTAGTGAGTTCCAGTGAATGTTGAGACATAACTCCACCCCCCCTCCCACTATTGTGATGAGTGTGAAAGGAATGGTTTGGACATTATAGGGATTCTTTATGGTGCTGGTGTGGGATGGTGTCAACTTGGTGCATCATGTGGCAGCATCAACTGAAGTAAATCTGGCCATGGTGATGCCATCACTGGCCTCCCGCGGGGGCAGCAATGTTGTCAGGTGCTGATGCCCTGTGTCCTGTGCAGCATCAGGTGATGATGGAGAAGGTTGGTGTTGTTGTTGGTGATGTTGGTGTGCCTGTTGATGTTAGTGTTGGGACTGATCGTGGAAGGATTCAGAGGACCAAGGTGTGATTATTTTCAAGGGCACCGATGTTGCTGGAATAGATGGCAGCTGCAGTTGCGATGACAGAAGCGATCTGTCAATGGTGAAAGAAGTTGCTCCAATGATATACAGTTGGCTCTAAACACCTGCAAGCTAAAGAAATCTTTATATGTCTTACAAATGCAGTTAACAATAGTTTCTGAGCTCTGAAACTGAACAGCTGCAACATGGCATCCTTTATACCACTTCTGCAGCTTTCTGGTTATCAGATAAATCCAAGCAGACTCAACTCACGACAGGGTGAGCTGGCGTGTTCCCCGAGCAGTGGGTAACCCATGGGGGAGCACGTAAAATTACAAGGTAGCCTCAAAATATAATTAAATTAGCTGTTAACAAGCCATTTCATGATCTAAATTGTCTCCCCCGCCGCTTGGTGTCGGGTCAGTTCTGCACAGACAGACCCGACACCTGGGCGACTCACATGGAGGCAGGTTGACAGTTGGTTTCCTACCCGCTGTCAATCTTTGCTATTTTGACAGCGGACCCGCCTCCAAACTCACACACTGAGCAGCAGCAAAATCCAGCCCAAAGAATCTGTAAAGGAATATAGATAGGCTAAGTGAGTGGGCAAAAATGTGGCAGATAGAATATAATGTGGGAAAATGTGAGGTCCACTTTGGTAGGAAGAATAAAAAAGCAAATTATTATTTAAATGGAGAGAGACTACAGAATGCTGCGGTACAGAGGGATTTGGGTGTCCTCGTACATGAAGCACAAAAAGTTAGTATGCAGTTACAGCAAGTAATTAGGAAGGCAAATGGAACGTTGGCATTTATTGCAAGGGGGATGGAGTATAAAAGTTGGAAAGTCTTGCTACAACTGTACAGGGCATTGGCGAGACTACACTTGGAGTACTGCATACAGTTTTGGTCTCCTTATTAAAGGAGGGATATACTTGCATTGGAGGCAGTTCAGAGAAGGTTCACAAGGTTGATTCCTGAGTTGAAGAGGACAGTGGTTTAAACGAGAATCGGGAAACTATAACATACTGTATTAAATTTGTAGCTTAACTAGTTAAACTAATTAATATAACTATAAATAATCATTGATTAAAGACTTAACTAATTAAATAAGTAAAATAAGGCTAGACTAAGATATGGCAGGGCAGATTGTGTTTCTGGACTGCAGTATGTGGGAGTTTGTGGACGGCGAGACTGTCCCGAGCAAATACATCTGCAGGAGATGTCTCCATCTCGAATCTCTCCGGCTCAGAGTCATTGAGCTGGAGGGTGAGTTGGAGACACACCGACACATAAGGGAAGGGGAGGAATTTCTGGACAGTTTTATCCAGCATGCACATCCCAGAGGAAAGCACAGGTTCAGGAAAGGGAGGGTGTGACTGTTACGGAGACGGGTAGCGGGGATTTAGGATAGGTTGAGAAGCAGGTCCCACAGGCACTGGTCCTGTCCAACAGGTGCGATGTACTCGCTACCTGTGAGGACAAGGAGAAAGACTGCAGGGAGAACAGCCACAATGTAGACCAAGGCACCGTGGCTCAGAAGGCTGTCCAAAAGGGGGAAGAGCAGAATAGAAATGTGGTAGTGATAGGGAACTCTATAATTAGGGGGGTAGATAGCGTCCTCTGCAGCCAAGAATGAGAATCCTGAAGTGTGTGTTGCCTACCTGGTGCCAGGGTAAGGGATATCTCACGGTGGCTGGAGAGGGACTTGGAAAGTGAGGGTGGAAAACCAGTTGTCGTGGTCCATGTCGGAATAAACAACATAGGTAGGAACAGGGAGGAGGTCCTGCTGAAAGAGTATCAGGAGTTAGGCTCTAAATTAAAAAGCAGGACCTCGAGGGTAATAATTACCCGAGCCATGTGCAAATTGGTACAGAAGCAGACAGATCAGGAGAATTAACATGTGGCTAAAGGGCTGGTATGGGAAAGAGGGGTTCCTTTTCATGGGACACTGGCACCAGTTCTGGAACAGGAACGAGTTGGACTGATGGGATGGGCTCCACCTGAATCGGGATGAGACCCGTGTCCTTGCAGAAAAGATAAATAGGGAAGTGGCAAAGGCTTTAAACTAGTAAGATGGGGGGAGGGATCTACAAAAAATGTAACCACCTCCAACAACAACAACTTGTATTTATATAGTGCCTTTAACGTAGTAAAACGTCCCAAGGTGCTGCACAGGAGTATATCCTATGTAATCCTATGTAATGTTTCAGATTTCCAGCATCCCCAGTTGTTTGCATTTTATTTATAGAACTGAATGTGCGGGTTAGGTTGATTGGCTATGATAAAAAAAAATTGACCCTTAGTGTTAGGGGGATTAAATACGTGGGGTTACGGGGATAGGGTGGGATATGTGTTGGTGTAGGGGTTACGGGGATCGGGTGGGATATGTGTCGGTGCAGGCTCGATGGGCCGAAATGGCCTCTATCTGCACTGTGGGGTTTTCTGTGATTTCTGTGATCTGTGAATAGCCCTGAAAGTGTGGTGTCTTCAAGCCTTTCCAAAACAAATGAATTGCCCAGCAGTCTTGAAGATGGTATTGGTGACCTGTCATTTGCAGTCATGGACAGCACCCTGGCTGGAACATAAACACTGGCATGGACTGGCTGGGCCGAATGGCCTGTTTCTGTGCCATATAGCCTATGTAATCCTATGTAATCTTATGAGGAAAGGTTGAGCAGTTTGGGCCTATACTGATTGAAGTTTAGAAGAATGAGAGGTGATCTTATTGAAACATATAAGATTCTGAGGGGGCTTGACAGGGTAGACGCTGAGAGGAAAGTGGAGTTGAGGTCGATTATCAGCCATGATCTTATTGAATGGCGGTGCAGGCTCGAGGGGCCGTATGGCCTACTCCTGCTCTTATTTCTTATGTTCTAGGATGTTTCCCCTCGTGGGGGAATCTAGAACTAGGGGGCATAGTTTCAGAATAAGGGGGCTCTCATTTAAAATAGAGATGAGGAGGAATTTCTTCTCTCAGAGGGTCGTGAATCTTTGGAATTCTCTACCCCAGGGAGCTGTGGAGGCGTAGTCATTGAATATATTCAAGGCGGAGATAGACAGATTTTTGAAAAACTGGGGACTCAAGGGTTATGCGGAGCGGGCAGGAAAGTGGAGTTGAGGCCTAGATCAGATCAGCCATGATCTCATTGAATGGTGGAGCAGGCTCGAGGGGCCGAATGGCCTACTTCTGCTCCTAATTCTTATGTTCTTATGTTCTTATTCCTCGGGCCAAGAGAGCCGGATGGTCTGTGTCACATATAGGTGCTATAATGTTGCTGCATGGAGGGAGTATTTCCTCTGTGTGCCATGTGTAGCAAAATCATAAATTTGTTCTTTATAAACACGTTTATATTTCACCACACATAGCACACTTCCTTCTTATTGATCAACAGCAGGCATCATTTGCAGGATGAACCAATGCCTGTTTCTCCTTCCTCCCTTTCAAAGATGTTGGACTACGGTAAAACCATCAATTTACCATGAAATCCATCTAGTCGCCAGATCTCTAAGACTAGGCAAGTTGGAATGACTCAAATTTGTGTCCTTACAATGGAAGTTCAACACGTTTTTGCTGTACAGAATGTCTATTACTCAGATTAGACTCTATATTATTATTGTAAAATTGGCCCAAAGGATATTATTTTGTTCAGATGGTCAGTAAGTGTGCTTGACAAAAGGAGCAGTATCTGCCTTGCAGGAGCCCCATGTAAAGGTTTGCTTTGGGACCCCTACATTTTACTAGACAAGGATACTAAATACTACCTATTACTCTGGTGTTAAACATGCACACATCGACTGTGAAAAGGCATGTTTGTAATAGGTAATATAAAAATAGTTGACAAAATGGTCAGGGATCAGCTATTACCATTGCGTAGGTATCCTTTCACTGGATCCACTCGGGACCCCGTGCGATTGCACGGGTTGCACAATCCTAAGGTCGCCCCTGCTTGACCGACCAAGACAAGTTGTACCTGAGAATTCCTTTCAAATGTCAACCTAATTAATTTTTTCCATTGTTCAGAGGTGAGTTTCTATTCAAAACATATCTGAGAGCTCAATAACATGGGAAAAGTGACCTGTAACAGAGGTGTGCATACCCACCATTCTGTTTGACCCTGAGCTGATTTTTTTAACCCCATATCCAGTTTCTCACCAATACTACATTCTTCTACTTCTGGGACTAGTAATGTCCCTACTTCACTGTTAGTAGTTAGCACTGTTCACCACTGTTCGTTATAACTGTATCACTGACCACTATTGTATCACGGTACGAGGTCGCCTCTTGCCACACTGCTATACCTGGGATGACCACTGCCGACTCCGCCTTGGCTCCACCCACCAGGCCAGGTATAAAGGTGAGCGACTGGCTGGTATTCCTCCTGCTTGGATCGGATCACCCACGAGAGTGGGCTCTGTTATTTAGTCAATAAAAACCTTTAGTCACCTTCGTAACTCTTCGCCTTTTATTGGAGGAATTGATAGGTATATCAATTTTATTGACTAAATTTAATGATGTCCGACAACGAGTCACAACCGGCGGAGGAGCCACCAGCGCAGCTCCCAGGAGCACAGCCACACCAGCCAGCTTGGCTGCGAGCCCTCAGACCGCCGTACCTGGACCTGAACCCACGAGCAGCAAACTCAGCCGCAGACTTTAAACACTGGCTGGTCTGCTTCGAATCATACCTGAGAGAATCCAGCGTCCCTCAGGCATCCAAACTAAGTGTCCTGCAGGCACAACTGAGCCCGAGAGTATACACTCTCATCGAGGACATGACTACCTACGAGACCGCCATCAACCTGCTGAAACAGAAGTACCGGACCCCGGTAAACTACATGTACGCTAGGCACCTCCTAAGATCACGGCCGCAACAGCCAGGAGAATCAGTAGCCGAATTCTCACAGGCGCTATATGCACTCGCCAGGAACTGTGACTTTAAATCGGTGTCGGCAGCCGAAAATACTGAAGATAATATCCGCGACGCATTCCTGAAAGGCCTACGGTCCGAGTACTCACGGCAAAGACTGCTGGAAGCTAAAGACCTCAGCATGGAAAAAGCTGAAGCCCTCGCTATCTCCCTGGAAGTGGCCCACCAAGATCAGGAAGCATTCACCAGGTACTGCTCGCGACCCTGGGACTCGGGCCCGACCCCTACCACAGCACCCTTCCCAGCGCCGCCCCCGGGACCTACCTCTGCGTCGGCGTCCCGGACCCGACCGGCCCCGCCACCCCCGGCACCGGCCCCGACATCGGGCATCCGCGATCGGGCCGCCGGCTGTTTTTTTTGTGGCCAGGAGAAGCACCCGAGGTCGCGCTGCCCAGCCAAGAACTCCATGTGCAAAACCTGCCTGAAGAAAGGCCACTTCTCCAAGGCCTGCAGGAGCGGATCCTCAGAGGCCAGCAGTGCCGCATGCGAACTATGGGGGCGGCCATCTTCGTTTAGGGCAACTGAGGCCAGCATCCCCACACATGAGTCATGGGGGCGGCCATCTTTGTTTAGGGCAACTGAGGCCAGCATCCCCACACATGAGTCATGGGGGCGGCCATCTTTGATTAAGGCAACCGACCCCAATAGTGCCTCATGTGAGCTACGGGGGCAGCCATCTTCTCCGTCATTTTGCCCTACCTCGTGGGAGACGCCATTTTACTCACCATGCCCGACCGCCTCGCCCGCAGATGACAACGACTCGCTCAGCTACACACTAGCTTCCGTCACCCTGGACCAAGCCCGCCCGCACCATCTGTCCAAGTCAATGATGGACATCAAAGTGAACGGCCACGCCACGACCTGCCTGTTCGACAGCGGAAGCACGGAGAGCTTCATCCACCCAGACACGGTGAGCCACTACTCCCTCTCTGTCCTACCAACGCGCAGCCGAATCTCGATGGCATCGAGGTCCCACGCCACGGACATCAGCGGCTACTGTGTCGTGACCCTGTCGGTTAAGGGCACGGAGTATAAAAACTTTAAACTCCTCGTCCTCCCCCATCTCTGCGCTGCCGTCCTACTAGGGCTGGACTTCCAATCCCACCTCCAAAGCGTAACCCTAGCATACGGTGGACCCCTCCCCCCACTCACAGTCAACAACCAGCAAACGTTAAACCGCCCACCGCGTAACACCTGCAGCCTCTCCACCCTCAAGGTCCCGCCACCCTCTCTGTTTGCTAACCTTACCCCTGACTGCAAACCCGTCGCTACCAAAAGCAGGCGGTATAGCGCCGGGGACAGAGCCTTCATTAGCTCTGAGGTGCGGCGCCTCCTGAAAGAGGGCATTATCGAGGGGAGCAGCAGCCCCTGGCGTGCCCAGGTCGTAGTCGTAAAGACCGGTGATAAAAACCGCCTGGTCATCGACTACAGCCAGACCATAAACAGATATACCCAGCTGGACGCATAGCCCCTCCCCCGCATATCTGACATGGTCAATCAGATTGCACAGTATAAAGTATTCTCGACCATCGACCTGAAGTCGGCCTACCACCAACTCCCTATCCACCCTGAGGACCGCCAGTATACCGCCTTCGAGGCGAATGGGCGCCTATACCACTTCCTTAGGGTCCCCTTCGGTGTCACTAATGGGGTCTCGGTCTTCCAAAGGGAGATGGACCAGATGGTTGACCAGAACGAACTGCAGGCTACATTCCCCTACCTAGATAACGTCACTATCTGCGGCCGCGACCGGCAGGAACATGACGCGAATCTGGAGAAATTCCTCCGTACGGCCCAACGGCTGAACCTCACCTACAATAAGGAGAAATGCGTGTTTAACACCACGCGCCTTGCCATCCTCGGCTGCGTAGTGGAGAACGGAATCATCGGCCCCGACCCAGAAAGAATGCGCCCCCTCATGGAGCTACCCCTCCCCCACTGCCCTAAAGCACTTAGGAGAACCCTGGGGCTTTTCGCCTACTATGCCCAATGGGTACCCAATTACGCGGACAAAGCCAGACCCCTCCTGAAAGCCACTTCCTTCCCCCTCACGGAGGAGGCGTGCGCGGCCTTCTCCCTCATTAAGGGAGACATAGCCAAGGCCACGATGCACGCAGTGGACGAGTCCATCCCCTTTCAGGTGGAGAGCGACGCATCCGACTTCGCCTTAGCCGCCACCCTAAACCAGGAGGGGAGGCCAGTGGCCTTCTTCTCAAGGACCCTACAGGGCCCCGAGATCTGACATTCGTCGGTCGAGAAAGAGGCCCAGGCGATCGTGGAGGCAGTACGGCGCTGGAGGCACTACCTGGCAGGCAAACGATTTACCCTCCTCACCGACCAGCGTTCGGTGGCTTTCATGTTTAATAACAAGCTGAAGGGCAAAATCAAGAATGACAAGATTTTGAGATGGAGAATCGAGCTCTCCACCTACGATTATGAGATCTTGTACCGGCCAGGCAAGCTGAACGAATCCCCTGATGCCCTTTCACGAATGACATGCGCCAGCGCGCATATCGATAGGCTTCAGACCCTCCACGACCAGCTCTGCCACCCCGGAGTCACCAGACTCTACCATTTCATTAAGGCCCGCAACCTGACCTACTCCATCGAGGAGGTCAGGACCATGACCAGGAACTGCCAGACCTGTGCGGAGTGCAAACCGCACTTCTATAGGCCGGACCGAGCAAGCCTGATCAAGGCCACCCGCCCCTTCGAGCGCCTGAGCATCGACTTTAAGGGGCCCCTCCCGTCCTCTGACCGTAATGTGTACTTCCTCAACATCGTTGATGAGTACTCCCGTTTCCCCTTTGCCTTCCCCTGCCCCGACATGACCAGTAGCACGGTCATTAAGTGCCTGAATGCCCTCTTCGCCTTGTTCGGGTTCCCGAACTATATACACAGCGACCGGGGCTCCTCCTTCATGAGCGAGGAACTCCGGCAATTCCTCCTAGAGAGAGGTATTGCAGCAAGCAGGACCACCAGCTACAACCCCAGAGGTAACGGTCAGGTGGAAAGAGAGAACGCGACGGTATGGAAGGCCGTCCTCTTAGCCTTAAAGTCTAAGGGCCTCCCAACCTCCCGCTGGCAAGAAGTCCTCCCGACAGCGCTGCACTCCATCCGGTCATTACTTTGCACGGCCACTAACACCACCCCCCATGAACGAATGTTCGTTTTCCCCAGGAAGTCGACTACGGGAACCACTCTACCAACCTGGCTGACCGCCCCGGGGCCGGTCTGGCTGCGGAAACACGTGAGGGCCCATAAAACGGACCCCCTGGTCGAGAGGGTGAACCTCCTGCATGCCAACCCCCAGTACGCCTACGTGGCGTACCCAGACGGGCGGGAGGACACTGTCTCCCTACGAGACCTCGCACCCTCAGCCGATCCGGAAACACCGCCACCACCCCCCCCAACCCCAGCCCAGGTAGACGGCATGCCGGAACCCCACGAGCCCTCGCCGACCACGCAAACACCAGCATCAACACCGGATAAGGCACCAGCACTGGATAAGGCAACACCACCGCTGCGGCGATCGGAGAGGCTTACGAAGCCTCCGGACAGACTGACCTACCAGAATTGGTAGTACACTTCACCCCGCCGGACTTAATTCTAAACAAGGGGTGAATGTGGTAAACCACGTTCACTATCGTATCACTGTTAGTAGTTAGCACTGTTCACCACTGTTCGTTATAACTGTATCACTGACCACTATTGTATCACGGTACGAGGTCGCCTCTTGCCACACTGCTATACCTGGGATGACCACTGCCGACTCCGCCTTGGCTCCACCCACCAGGCCAGGTATAAAGGTGAGCGACTGGCTGGTATTCCTCCTGCTTGGATCGGATCACCCACGAGAGTGGGCTCTGTTATTTAGTCAATAAAAACCTTTAGTCACCTTCGTAACTCTTCGCCTTTTATTGGAGGAATTGATAGGTATATCATCCTTTCACTGGATCCACTCGGGACCCCGTGCGATTGCACGGGTTGCACAATCCGAAGGTCGCCCCTGCTTGACCGACCAAGACAAGTTGTACCTGAGAATTCCTTTCAAATGTCAACCTAATTAATTTTTTCCATTGTTCAGAGGTGAGTTTCTATTCAAAACATATCTGAGAGCTCAATAACATGGGAAAAGTGACCTGTAACAGAGGTGTGCATACCCACCATTCTGTTTGACCCTGAGCTGATTTTTTTAACCCCATATCCAGTTTCTCACCAATACTACATTCTTCTACTTCTGGGACTAGTAATGTCCCTACTTCTTCCAGACTGTTACTGAAAATCTAATCCAGGCCTTGAATATTGATGGTCTTCCATTTCCACCCATCACAAACATCAGTTAATGCAGAACTCTCTGACCCAAGTCCTCTCCTATATGAAGTTCTGTATATCCATTTCCCCAGTCTTTGCAAAGCTCTCTGTGCCCCAGCAGATCAATTTCAAACACCTCTTCCTTGTTTTCTCATCTTCCACAGCCCCGCATCGCCCTAACTGAGAAATCTTCTCCAGCCTTACATTTTACCTAGTACAATGCATTCCTCAGATTCCGGGTTGCTTTTTGTTCCCTGCTTCCTCTGCGGCTACACCAGGAGCTGATCTTTTAGCCATTACCTCTCTGCACTTCGAAATTCTCTCCCAAAGCCACTTTGTCTTGTTATCGCTCTCCCTTTCTTCAAAAAATCCAGCTCCTCACCTGTGCATTAGGCCTCTTCTCCTAATTTTCTTCCCTTTCCTGCTCAGTGTCCTCCTCTTCCCTTGTAAGGTGCTCCAAGATATTCTTTTACATGAGAAGTGATATATAAATGCCATTTACTGTCTCAGGCAGGGTGGCAGTAAAGACCTATAATAGTTTGCAGTGCCCTTGGTAAGGGATGGTAAAATTGCCCAGGATTCCTTCATCACAACACATTGACCCTTCTACTGGAAGTGCTTATGTACAGATATTGAGTGAGTAGAGGATCAGGCTCAGCTGCGATGCCCACCCAGGACATGTAGCCTGCTGGCATTCATTGTCAAGGCTCACACATGACTAATTGCTACCTGAGTAAGGTGCTGGAGGGTGACTAGCACCTGAGGTGTCATAATTCACTGAGGATTCAAGGTATTCCAAAGAGGAGAGAATTGGTGAGAGAGAAAAATACCTGTCACAAGACTGCTTTTGTTTGTGACTCAAACATGTGCTGAAAAACATACCGAACCCCCATCTAATCTGGCGAGTAACCAGTTAAACAACTAACGAATGGCGCTGCGTAACATCAGTTAACAGCCCCAAACAAACTAGTTACACAATCAGACTGATCAAAGGTCATGCCATACTGTCGACAGAGCGTTAACCGAATACTCTGCAGGCGCTCTCTAGATTTGTTTGTTCCCAAGTTGCCTTAAAGCAGAGGCAGCAAGGTTCGGCGTTGCTCAGATTAACCAAGGAAAACATGTCAGCTTGGCTCAGTTGGGAGCACTCTTGTCTCTGGGTCAGAAGCAAGTTCATACCAGGATTTGAACATATAATCTATGCTGACACTCCAGTGCAGTACTGAGGATAGGGTTGTCATTGTCAGAGTTGTTGTCTGCTTCATGAGACATTAAACGGAAGTCCAGACTGACTGTTCAGGTGGATGGTCAAGATTTCAGGGCACTATTTGAGGAAGAGCAGGGAGCTCTTCTAATGTTCTGGCCAATACTCCTCCCCCAATCAACACCACAAAAATAAAAAAAATTGCTGATCATTCATGTTATTCCATTCATGTTATTCTTGTTTATGGACATTGCTAGTGCAGAATGGCTGCATTTTTGCCTAGATAACAAGAGTTATTGCCTGTCAAAAGTTGCCACTTGCACCGAATTTTTATTATATTTTAGTCCATTTTTTAAAAATTTCAGTTGTACAAGAATTGACATGTTTTCTCAGGTGAAAATACGACACATACTTACATAGTTCTTATTATGCATACATATATTGACGAGAACCTAATGCAGTTCTGTAGATTTTGGTGGAAGTACTAGTTAGTAGTGTAAGAGTCATTCCCTGTCAGGATTCTTTAGTCACCTCAACATCTCTGATTCGGGACTGAGGCAAGCACAATGTTGCCACCCCCACCACACCTTCACCCCCAAGCGATGAATTATTAGAAGTTAAATTTGATATGGCAAGAGCTGAAGTGAGTGAGGAATAGTAAAATGATTGCAGTAATGGTGGACACGCTGATTCCAACCCCTGTGTAGCCTTCGTTGCAGAGGTCAACTGGAGTCCCTTGTCCACAGCAGCCCTGGCTGAGGTTAGCTAACTCAGCACTGACCCCCCAGATCAAAATCAAGATCTTCCAGGTCAGCAAGTACCGTGCCTGTGGTGCACTTCATTTACTTTAGATTAATCTATTAAATTAATAGCTGGCTTATTGCAATTAGATTTTTATGATTCCCAAAGGTTTTATATATTTAGAAAAATGCTACTGATAGACATATGAGTCATTTGCCGCAGCGGAAGTATGCTGAGTTCAAGGAATTAAAACCATTCTCTACTAGCAGCCAGGTCTTGAGCACGTAATCTAGGCTGACACTCCAGCACAGTACTGAGGGAGTGCTACACTACTGTCTTTCGGATGAGATGTCAAACTGAGGCCCACGTCTGCCCACTCAGGTGGATGTATAGGATCCCACGGCATTATTGGAAAAAGAGCAGGGGAGTTCTCCTGGTGTCTTGGCCAACATTTGTTAGTCATTCTACAACTAAAACAGATGATCTGGTCATTTATTTAATTTTTTTTGAGGGACCTTGCTGTGCACAAATTGGCTGCCATGTTTCCTACATTACAGCAGTGCCTACCTGGGTTCAAATTCAACTAAAAGAGTGCCCTCTCAGGCTGATTGTAAGGGTCCCATCCCATGTGAAATGAGTCCAGGCAAGTTTTCAAACATGTGAGACACGTGATCGAACTTTTTGATGAGGTAACAGAGAGGGTTGATGAGGGCAATGCGGTTGACATGGTGTACATGGATTTCTAAAAGGCGTTCGACAAAGTGCCACAAAATAGGCTTGCCAGCAAAGTTGAAGCCCATGTAATAAAAGGGACAGTGGCAGCATGGATAAGTATCCATGGCTAAATGACAGGAAACAGAGAATAGTGGTGAACGGTTGTTTTTCGGACTGGAGGAAGGTGTTGCTCAGGGGTCAGTACTAGTACCACTGCTTGTCTTGATATATATTAATGACCTGGATGTGGGTGTACAGGGCACAATTTCAACATTTGCAGATGACACAAAACTTGGAAGTATAGTGAAAAGTGAGGAGAATAGTGATAGACTTTAAGAGGTCATAGACAGGCTGGTGGAATGGACGGAGACATGGCAGATGAAATTTAACGCCGAAAAGTGTGAAGTGATACATTTTGGTAGAAAGAATGAGGAGAGGAAATATAAACTAAAGGGTACAATCCTAAAGGGGGTGCATGAACAGAGAGACCTGGGGGTATATGTGCACAAATCGTTGAAGGTGGCAGGGCAGGTTGAGAAAGCAGTTAAAAAAGCTTACGGGATCCTGGGCTTCATGAATGGAGGTATAGAGTACAAAAGCGTGGAAATTATGATGAATCTGTATAAAACACTGGTTCGGCCTCAACTGAAATATTGTGTTCAATTCTGGGCACCACACTTTAGGAAGGATGTGAAGGCCTTAGAGAGGGTGCAGGAAAGATTTACGAGAATGATTCCAGGGATGAGGGACTTCAGTTACGTGGATAGAGTGGAGAAGCTGGGGTTGTTCTCCTTAGAGCAGAGAAGATTTGGATGAGATTTGATAGAGGTGTTCAAAATTATGAGGGGTCTGGACAGAGTAGATAGAGGGAAACTGTTCCCATTGGCAGAAGGGTCGAGAACCAGAGGTCACAGATTTAAAGTGAT
The DNA here is from genome assembly GCF_052327205.1 of Somniosus microcephalus. Classification (NCBI taxonomy): domain Eukaryota; kingdom Metazoa; phylum Chordata; class Chondrichthyes; order Squaliformes; family Somniosidae; genus Somniosus; species Somniosus microcephalus. Next base: position 120,121,584 of record NC_140987.1, on the reverse strand, counting down.
TGGCTTAAGAACCAAAGGCAACATTAGAAAAACTTTTTTACTCAGCGAGTGGTTAGGATCTGGAATGCACTGCCTGAAAGGGTGGTGGAGGCGGACTCAATCATGGCTTTCAAAAGGGAGTTGGATAGGTAACTGGAAGAAAAACATTTGCAGGGTTACGGGGAAAGGGCGGGGGAGTGGGACTAGCTGAGGTGCTCTTGCAGAGAGCCGGCACGGGCTCGACAGGCTGAATGGTTTTCTTCTGTGCTGTAACCATTCTATGATTCTATCATTCTTTGCCCACAGGAGTGACAGTTAATTGAAATCACTTGCCAGGCTTGATTGATTTGAACCTATTAGATTTGAATTTTGCTAAGATTACTGAAGGTTCCCTTTAATATATTAAAGTTCATACCTCAGGAAACTTTTTCTTCTGGATATATTCTGTGAGTGCAGGATCGAAGTATTTGGCATAACCCTCATTCAGACTGTATATACTTCCCTTCTTCTTTATTTTCACATCCTGTTCCACAAGAATAAATTCACCTACAGCCTAAAGAAAGAAAGAGAATTATCACAGTGGTCAAGTAATATAAGTTTTAGATGATTAGAATTAAAGCTGAATCGTTTGGTGGTATTTGCTACAATTAATGTTAATATTATTTTGGTTTTAAATAACTAATTAATCTGAAGCACATTTACTTTAACTTAATTTTACAATTTACAGAACTAAAAATTATCACATGAAACTCAGCAAATTATAATGATTTGAATTAATTTATATATTTTAATAACTTTATTATTTTTTGAATTCAGTTTGAAAGGACTATATATGTATCAGGAATAGGATCTGATGATGGGTGTGTGGTGTCAGAATGCCTCTTGATGTGTTCATCTAAAGCTGACAAAGGAAACCACAAATGTACTGAGAGTTCTAATCTGTAGATGTAGCTTTGTGTGTTTCTTAATACTTAATTCTCTTTTTCTCACCAGTTTTCCTCTGCCTCTCCCAAAAGAGTTGACATCTTGCTATAGTACCATTCCATGGGCACCTGGCATCCTCTGGTACCTTGTCAAATGGTTATTGTTCATGTTTCAGCTTTCACAGTGAGTTTTGGGAGACAATTTGCCGAAGGGGATGGTGGGTGGGGATGGGGGGTTGGGGGTGGCGGGTGGGGGGCAGTGGGGACATGTTTAGGTAAGATGTATGCTGTAAGTAGTTTTGAAATAATAGCAAATGAATATGCAGTAAGGGTTTTGGTTCATCCTATTAAACTTAAGAAACACTAAGAAGATGACAAGGAGGCATAGTGCATAAAGAGGGTGGCATAGTGCCAGTGCATCCCACAATGAGCACAGGTTTAATCCCCCTTTCTGTAGGGGGTTTTGGTTTGGGGTTTGTGTCTGGCCAGTCAGGCGTATCTGAGCTGCTCCAGCCCCGTGCAGTTCGAATCGCTTCCCCTCTGGTTCTGACCACCGGACTTATTACGAGCAGCGATATAAACAAAACGAGACCAGTGGTTTGGTGCAAAGAAAACCAATGTTTATTAAAAATAGAGAAAAATAAACACTATATAGAGAAAATCACTATGTATGTAACACAATTACACTTAGCGGGGGAGGAGAAACAGACACATCGAGGGAAAATGACTAAAATGACAATTTTAGCAATCCCCTTAACTCCCACCCTTTACACCTATCTAAGTTGTCTTGTGATGGGCCAGAACGTTTATGTTCACCAGTCTCGGATGTTAGAACGCCAGCTCCGTGCCCCGTTGCCTGCTGATGTCTTTAGGGTTTTCACCGCCCAGAGCAGAGATACCCCAGTGATTCAAAGGTAACTGTCGGTATCCTGCTTCCCTGGACGGGCTCTTCGTCGTCGATCTTCTTGATGGTAAGGCAGGGCACCGGAGTCCAGGTGAGAGAGAGAGAGAGAGAGAGATATGGCTTCCCAAGGGACTACTTACACCCCTTTCTGGGAGCTCTTATCACTCGCCAGATCAGCCTGTTTCTTTGTCTGACCTGGACGTGTTGAAGATGATACAAAGGAAACCGATCTGGGCCCATCGACCTGGATGGCCGGTTAATCGGTCTTTAAACATCCCATAAGTGTTTTCCTTTGTGTAACTGGTCTTGTGATGGGGCCATTCCAGTTTTAATGCCCCGTTGATCGTTTCCAAACAGTGTTGAAGTCAGCTAACGAAGGTCTGAATGCAGTTATTACCCGTTGATTATCTGTGCAAACGGCCTTGATGGGTTTTAATCAGAGGCCCGAATGCCACTGTTTGCTTCTCATACATAAATGCAGAAGGCCTGTCTGTCTTCTAATTTCTGGAACATTCTTTCTTTGTCAGTCCAAACCTGAACTTTGCAGGCCTTGGCCATGAGGTTGATTGTAGCCATCTTGTTGGGTCCTGGAGCCCTGGATTTTAAACTCAGTCCATAAGAACATAAGAAATAGGAGCAGGAGTAGGCCAATCGGCCCCTCGAGCCTGCTCTGCCATTTAATAAGATCATGGCTGATCTGATCCTAACCGCCAATCTACTATCACAGAACCATCTCTTGAATCTAACAGAATTAGACACACGAAATAGGAGCAGGATCAGGCTACACGGCCCCTGGGCCCGCTCCGCTACCCACAGGGCCATGTCCGATCCGAACCTAGACTCATGTCCAAATTCCTGCCCGCTCCCCGTAACCCTTAATTCCCTTTACTTCTAGGAAACTGTCTATTTCTGTTTTAAATTTATGTAATGATGTAGCTTCCACAGCTTTTTGGGGCAGCATATTCCATGGACCTACCACCCTCTGAGTGAAGTAGTTCCTCCTCATCTCAGTTTTGAAAGAGCAGCCCCTTATTCTAAGACTATGCCCCCTAGTTCTAGTTTCACCCATCATCGGGAACACCCTCCTCGCATCCACCTGATCCAACCCCTTCACAATCTTATATGTTTCAATAAGATCGCCTCTCATTCTTCTGAACTCCAATGAGTAGAGTCCCAATCTACTCAACCTCTCCTCATATGTCCATCCCCTCATCCCCGGGATTAACCAAGTGAACCTTCTTTGTACTGACTCGAGAGCAAGTATGTCCTTTCTTAAGTATGGACACCAAAACTGTATGCAGTATTCCAGGTGCGGTCTCACCAATACCTTGTACAACTGAAGCAATACCTCCCTATTTTAATATTCTATCCCCCTAGCAATGAAAGCCAACATTCCATTGGCCTACTTAATCATTTGCTGCACCTGCATACTAACCTTTTGAGTTTCGTGCACCAGGACCCCCAGATCCCTTTGTACTTCAGTACTTTCCAGTTTCTTGCCATTAAGATAATAGCTTGCTCTACGATTTTTCCTGCCAAAGTGCATAACCTCACACTTTCCAGTATTGTATTCCATCTGCCAAATCTCTGCCCACTTACTTAGCCTGTCTATGTCCCCTTGCAGGTTTTTTTATGTCCTCCTCACTCACTACTTTCCCTCCCATCTTAGTATCATCTGCAAACTTTGATATGTTACACTCGGTCCCCTCCTCCAAATTGTTAATATAGATTGTAAAGAGTTCGGGACCCAGCACCGACCCCTGCGGAACACCACTAGTTACTGATTGCCATTCTGAGAATGAACCATTTATCCCAACTCTCTGCCTTCTGTTAGATAGCCAATCCTCTATCCATGCCAGAATATTACCCCCAATCCCGTGATTTTTTATCTTAAGCAATAATCTTTTGTGTGGCACCTTGTCAAATGCCTTTTGGAAGTCTAAATACACTACATCCACTGGTTCCCCTTTATCCACCCTATATGTTACTTCCTCAAAGAACTCCAGCAAATTTGTCAAACATGACTTCCCCTTCATAAAACCATGCTGACTTTGTCCTATTAAATGATGATTATCCAAATGTCCTGTTACTGTCTCCTTAATAATGGACTCCAAAATTTTACCTACCACAGATGTTAGGCTAACCAATTTATAGTTTCCAGCCTTCTGTCTACTGCCCTTTTTAAATAAGGGTGTTACATTAGCAGTTTTCCAGTCTGCCGGGACCTTTGCTGAGTCCAGGGAGTTTTGGAAAATTATTACCAATGCATCCACAATCCCTACCGCCACTTCCCTCAAGACCCTAGGATGTAAGCCATCAGGTCCAGGTGATTTATCCGCCTTGAGTCCCATTATTTTACCGAGTACCACTTCCTTAGTGATTTTGATTGTGTTTAGCTCCTCCCCCCCCTATAGCCCCCTGTTTGTCCAGTGTTGGGATATTCTTAGTGTCTTCTACTGTAAAGACTGATACAAAATATTCATTCAGTGTTTTTGCCATCTCCATATTTCCCACCATTAATTTCCCGGTCTCACCCTCTAAGGGACCAACATTTACTTTAGCCACCCGTTTTCTTTTTATATAACTATAAAAACTCTTACTATCTGTTTTTATATTTTTTGCTAATTTACTTTCATAATCTATCTTCCCTTTCTTAATCAATCTTTTTGTTATTTTTTGCTGTCTTTTAAAGTTTTCCCAATCCTCTATCCTCCCACTAGATTTGGCTACCTTTTATATGCCCTTGTTTTTAGTCGAATACTATCCTTAATTTCTTTACTTAGCCACGGATGGCTGTCTTTTCTTTTACACCCTTTTCTTCTCAGTGGAATATATTTTTTTTGGAAGTTGTAAAATAACTCCTTAAATGTACACCACTGATCATGTACCGTCTTACACCTTAATCTATTTTCCCAATCCACTCTACTCAATTCCACTCTCATACCTTCATAGTCTCCTTTATTCAAGCTTAGCACGCTTGTTTGAGATCCAACCTTCTCACCCTCTAATTGAATATGGAATTCAACCATGTTATGGTCACTCATTCCAAGGGGATCCTTTACTAGGACATTTTTAATTAATCCTGTCTCGTTACACAGGACCAGATCTAAGGTTGCTTGCCCCCTGGTCGGTTCAGTTACATACCGCTCAAGAAACCCATCCCTAATCCACTCAATGAACTCATCCTCAAGGCAGCCCTGCCCAATTTGATTTGTCCAATTAATATGATAGTTAAAATCCCCCATAATGATAGATGTTCCCTTATTACAAGCCTCAACTATTTCCTGATTGATACTCCATCCAACATAATTGCAACTGTTCGGAGGCCTATAGACTACGCCCACTAGTGCTTTTTTCCCCTTATTATTCCTTACCTCCACCCAAACTGTTTCATTATCCTGATCTTTTGACCCAATATCATTTCTCTGTATTCCAGTGATTCCTTCCTTTATTAACATAGCCACCCCACCTCCCCTTCCTTCCTGCCTGTCCTTCCTGATCGTTAAATAACCTGGTATGTTTAATTCCCAGGCATTGTCACCCTGCAGCCATGTTTCTGTAATGGCCACAAGATCATACCCATATGTAGTTATTTGTGCCATTAACTCATCTATTTTGTTACGAATGCTACATGCATTCAGATAGAGAACTTTCAAATATGTTTTGTGACACTTAGTTCCTGCTTTTGCCCTTTTTATTACTTTACCTTTTACTCCATACCTTCTGCCCCTTCCTGACACGCTCTGGTTTTTAATTTCCCCACTAAGTCTATGACCTTCTCTGTTGTCATTTTTATTATTTGCTCTCTAGGAACCTCCCCCTCACTAGTTAGTTTAAAGCCCTCTCTACAGCCCTAGTTATGTGATCCGCCAGGACTCTAGTCCCAGCACTGGCCAAGTGAAGCCCGTCCCAACGGAACAGCTCCCTCCTGCCCCAGTACTGGTGCCAGTGTCCCAGGAAGCAAAACCCATTTCTCCCACACCAGTCTTTGAGCCACGCATTTAACTCTCTAATTTTATTTGTCCTAGCCAAATTCGCTCGTGGCTCAGGTAATAATCCAGAGATTATTACCCTTGAGGTTCTGTTTTTTAATTTGATCCCTAGCTGCTCATACTCCTTTAACAGAACCGGCTTCCTAGTCCTATCTATGTCGTTTGTACCAACATGGACCACGACAACTGTATCCATCCCCTCCCACTGCAAGTTTCTTTCCAGCCCAGAGGAGATGTCCTTAACCCTGGCACCGGGTAGGCAACACAGCCTTCGGGACTCTCACTCTCGGCTGCAGAGAACTCTATCTATCCCCCTAATAATACTATCCCCTACCACTACAACATTTCTAGTTACTCCCCCCTCTTGAATGGCCCCCCGTTCCACGGTGCTGTGGCCAGGTTGCTCATCCTCCCTGCAGTCCCTGCTCCCGTCCCCACAGGGAGTAAGAGCCTCGAACCTGCTGGACAAGAGCAAGGGCTGCGGCTCCTCCAGCTCTACCTCCTGGATCCCCGTACCTGCCTCACTTGTAGTCACACCGTCCTGTCCCTGACCATGGGCTACATCTGAATTAATTAACTTCATAGGTGTGATCACCTCCTGATACACAGAGTCCAGGTACTTCTCCCCCTCCCTGATGTGTCGCAGTGTCTGAAGCTCAGACGCCAGCTCATCAACACGGAGCTGGAGTTCCTGTAGCAGCAGACACTTGTCACAGACGTAATCACCGTGAGCCTCAATGGGGTTCACCGGCTCCCACATCTCGCAACAGTAACACATCACCTGCTCCATTCTATGTAATTAATTAAATTTTTTATTGTTAGTTATGGACACCCTCTGCCCGATTATAGATGCTAGTATCCCCTTTAATTAATTGGATTTAATTTAATTCAATCCCTCTAATTACACCAGTTAAATGGTTTACCAACAGTCACTCTGCACCAGAAAGGCCTTATTAACTACAACCCACAGAGTTAAAGTTTGAAAAGAGCACCTAACACCCCACTTACCCTAACTCACACACTTACACAGCACTCTCTGCTGACTCGCACCCAGTGCTTGCTTGCACTAGCCTGGTCTTTTTATACTGTTTGTTTGTTTACAGCCAAATGAGTCACCCCTGCTGATTGGTTAGAAAACTGGTTTCCACTGCCTGCTGTGCCAATTTACTCCGACTGCAGTGTAACCTTGTTTTACTCTTCTTAAACCAACAGAATCCCAAATATTTAACTTTTCCCCTTTACTTAAACTGCTTAAGTAATCTTATCAAGAATGATTTAAAGAGAAATAACAATTAAAGAACTCACACACTTACCCAAACTCACAGCACTCTCTGCTGACTCCAGCCAGGGTTTCTCCAATAAGCCAGAAGTAAATCTTCAGGGGAAGAGAAAAGCATCCTTTTGGCTGCAGGAAGTGCATGATGGGAGACCCAGCAAGGGGAAGAAATCAGTGTGCAAACAGAGTGAAAGAGAAAATTATTCTGGTTTAACCAAGAAAGTCTTATTTTGTTGGTCTGTTTCAGTTAATAATTTTATGGAGAATATAAGGTCCAAGTTTTATTTCATCCTTCCATTGACCCCTACCACCCCCCACCTCCCCCAACCCACCCCACCGCCAACAATTCTTTTTTCTTTTACTGAATTGTGATTACTGTCAGGACCTGAACTGAAGTCCTAATCTCTCAAGTAACTTGTATTCATACGTATTTCCAGACCCACCCCCGCCATTCTCAGTATAATGCAAAGACAACTACTGTATGGTGTAATGTTTCATTTTGGGTCATTCAACTGCCACGAATACTCATAGGTAGTGTATCAGATTAGAAATGATGATAATTCCATGAGTAATATCAGCTACATACTGGGTCCAACATGAAGAAGTTCACTCCTTGTCCCGTGGAGAGCGCTACTAGGGTAGCACTGCCGTAGAGTGCGTATCCAGCGGCCACCATGGTTCGCCCGGGTTGAAGGACATCTTTCTCAGTAGGCTCCTCTGCAGAATCCTGCCAAAGCAAAGAAACTGGTCAGTTATTAAGGAATCTACTGAATCTTCAAGTGTTCATTCTTCCAGAAACCCAGGTAAATAAGGGCGAGATGCAGTGACTGAATAATTATGACTAATAACTCTTATTCAAGCATCACATGCCTTTCTGTGTCACATGTTAAGAGTATTCTTGTTGTTAAGCTATTGTATTAATAAAGAGATTCAGAATTCTAATTTGAATTTCTGGCCCTAACTTTCCTCTGGTCCTGCTCCATTGGCAGCAGGCGGGATATTCGCCCACCCCACAAGTTGGTCCTTGACCCTGTCGTACTTCCAGGGGTCAGGGGTTCAGGGCTATTTAAATATTTCAGGCAGGTGCCTGTGCTATTGATGGTGCAGCAGGGGCACCAATCTCAGGTGGGGGTAGAAAACTCACTGGTGCTTTCCCACAGCGTAAGTGGGTATATTGTTCACCCGAAGATTTTTAAAAAAGTGTCTCATTTTTCAATAGACCAGGTTCTGTACTGCAATCAATCACTTTGCAATCAGCTGCCGTAGGGAAAATGACCATTTGAATTTTACATACCACCCGCGGCCTTGAGCAACAGTTGAAATCATCAACAAATAAACATCTCTTGCACCCAGCGTTGCTGGGGGAGGGTGATGTATTTCCTTCATTTGTATATTGTTATCCTTCGCCTGCCCAAATGTGGGGAGACATATTTTGTGATCATCCCCATAATAAATAGGAATTTTGACAAATGAAAAGGAGCAGGCACCCAGAATAATCAGGCTCAACCTCCTTCAACCCTCCATCCCTTCCCACCCAGTTTGTTGTGTTTTCATACTGATTTAACAGTGGAAATTTGGGGCTGTTCGCCAAACTTCCTCAGAGATTCTCTGAATTTTGTCATTTGAAGTCCCATGCATGCACTGAAAGAACTTAACAAGACCGTAGGTTGAGGTTGATTCCCTCCTCGTGTTTATGGGTTCTAAAGGGGAAAGTTGCACAGGGCAAGTACACAGGAAATCTTTATCTCATCCACTTTGGTGAACTAAATTTAAGGAAAGCTGAGGTAAATCAGTTGTTTGACAGACTTCAGCTCTGCACAGTGGAATTGTCTGGCTGGGTATATAGTGAGTACTTCCTCTTTCAGCTTTCAGGCTTTTGCTACTGCCATTCTTCAATCACTTGATGCACATCAATTACATTCAATAAATTATAAGTTAATTTACTTTAGCATGTTTTATTATTTTAAAATAACTATTGGAAATGAACTTTCATTCACCTCCCTGTGATGTTTCCAAGGTTTAATTCTTAGTCCCTGGTCTTTACTCAATCTTCCCTTGTTTTGGTCTTTTACAATCTCAGATCTTTGCTGCTTCTCACTATCTTTTTAAAATTTTGAGCTGTGGGCTCCGTGGAATTCCGATCCGGGGCCTGGCACAGCTGCCAGCGCGCAGTGCTTGCGTGTCCCAGGGGCACAGTTAGTTCAATGCATCCCCTGGGATCACGTGGGCCATGGGCAGCCAATCGGAGCAGGGAAATGCCCATTCATAAGTCTTGACAGGAAGAGCTGTCAAGGCTTATTAATACTACGGCCCCAAAATAGCAGTAAACCTTCAAATAATTTTTTTTTTTAAATCACATTTTTTAAATCTATATATATAAATCGGTACTTCTGTCCTTCTGTCCTTCTGTCTGTCTGTCATCGCGTGTGCGTCTGGGTGGTATGCGCTCGAAAGTTACAGGGCGTACCTACGTGCGCGTTACCTCCAAAGAAAGCTTACGCTTCCGAGACGGTTTTAAGCGTATTTACGTTTCGGCCGGGCTAAAATCGCGCCCGCGGTATCCCAAAAACTTTCAACATTCCGCTCATTAGCATCTCATTATCCGCTCATTAGCGACAGAGTGACCTCGAGGTCGACCAATCGTACGGCAGCTTGCTGCCGCATGCGGCCGGGCCCTCCTATGGTCGAGTGACGGGACGATTGACCAATCCTACGCTTTGGTGACCTGACGGTCGACCAATCGGTGCGTGTGTGGGGCGGGCCTTATCGTTCTGAACCGAGGTGAGTTGCCGCCATCTTGCTTCCATTCTTTTTCCTGCTTTCTGCGTCTTTCTTTTCAAATATACATTTCCACCAAAATAAAATTGAATTTATTAAATTGTTTTTAAAAAAATCACTCATTTGTAAACCTAACATGAACATTCTTTTTCCTACCTTTCCCCATTTTATTCTTAGGCCTCAAAGCCTGCGCCTTTCTTGCCCAGCCAGGCCCGAGCTAGGTGATTGCGCTTCTGCTAAGCTCCTCACCGCCCCCCCCGCCATGTCACGTTACCCAGGACAACGGCGTCAGCCACGAGGGTCAGGGTGCGTGCGCAGCAGGAGCAGGTGAGACGCGGCGTCTCTGTTCCGCGCTCGGCGGGGCTCAGCCGCCGGCCGTCTCTCAGAGCCGCAATCGGGCTCAGCGGGGGGGGGGGGGGGCGGGGCTCAGCCGCCGGCTGTCTCTCAGAGCCGCAATCGGGCTCGGCCGGGGGGGGGGCGGGGCTTGGCCGCCAGCCATCTCTCAGAGCCGCAATCGGGCTTGGCCGGGGGGGGGCGGGGCTCGGAGAGCGGGGCTCTCGGCCGGGGGGGGGCGGGGCTCGGAGAGCGGGGCTCTCGGCCGGGGGGGGCGGGGCTCGGAGAGCGGGGCTCTCGGCCTGGGCCTTCCCCCCCCGCCCCCGCCCCCCCCCTCCGCCCCCCTTCTCCCCCCGCCCCTTCCCCCCCGCCCCCCCTTCCCTCCCTTCCCCCCCTCCCTTCCCGCCCTCCCTTCCCCCCCCGCCCTCCCTTCCCCCCCCGCCCTCCATTCCCCCCCGCTCTCTTCCCCCCACCCGCTCTCTCTCTTCCCCCCAGTCGCTCGCTCTCTACCACCCAGTCGCTCTCTCTCTTCCCCCCCCAGTCGCGCTCTCTCTCTCTCTTCTCACCCCCCCCCCCCCAGTCGCTCTCTCTCTCTCTCTTCCAACAACAACATGCCCTCGAAAAAGCCTCGGCACCGCCGGGCACTGCACTTCAGCTAGTCTATATATATAAATCGGTACATCTGTCCTTCTGTCCTTCTGTCCTTCTGTCTGTCTGTCATCATGTGTGCGTCTGGGGGGTATGCGCTCGAAAGTTACAGGGCGTACCTACGCGCGCATTACCTCCAAAGAAAGCTTACGCTTCCGAGACGGTTTTAAGCGTATTTATGTTTCGGCCGGGCTAAAATCGCGCCCGCGGTATCCCAAAAACCTTCAACATTCCGCTCATTAGCATCTCATTATCCGCTCATTAGCGACAGAGTGACCTCGAGCTCGACCAATCATACGCCGGGTTGCTGGCGTGTGCCGCCGGGCCAATCGGTGCGTGTGTGGCCGGGCCTTATCGTTCTGAACCGAGGTGAGTCGCCGCCATCTTGCTTCCATTCTTTTTCCTGCTTTCTGCGTCTTTCTTTTCAAATATACATTTCCACCAAAATAAAATTGAGTTTATTAAATTGTTTTAAAAAAAATCACTCATTTGTAAACCTAACCTGAACATTCTTTTTCCTACCTTTCCCCGTTTTTTTCTTAGGCCTCAAAGCCTGCGCCTTTCTTCCCCAGCCAGGCCCGAGCTAGGTGATTGCGCTTCTGCTAAGCTCCTCACCACCCCCCCCCTGCCGTGTCACGTTACCCAGGGCAACGGCGTCAGCCACGAGGGTCAGGGTGCGCGTGCAGCAGGAGCAGCTGAGATGCGTCGTCTCTGCTCCGCGCTCGGCGGGGGGGGGCGGGGCTCGGAGAGCGGGGCTCTCGGCCGGGGGGGGCGGGGCTCGGAGAGCAGGGCTCTCGGCCGGGGGGGCGGGGCTCGGAGAGCGGGGCTCTCGGCCTGGGCCTTCCCCCCCTGCCCCCGCCCCCCCTCCGCCCCCCTTCTCCCCCCGCCCCTTCCCCCCCGCCCCCCCTTCCCTCCCTTCCCCCCCTCCCTTCCCGCCCTCCCTTCCCCCCCCGCCCTCCCTTCCCCCCCCGCCCTCCATTCCCCCCCGCTCTCTTCCCCCCACCCGCTCTCTCTCTTCCCCCCAGTCGCTCGCTCTCTACCCCCCAGTCGCTCTCTCTCTTCCCCCCCCAGTCGCGCTCTCTCTCTCTCTTCTCACCCCCCCCCCCCCAGTCGCTCTCTCTCTCTCTCTTCCAACAACAACATGCCCTCGAAAAAGCCTCGGCACCGCCGGGCACTGCACTTCAGCTAGTCTATATATATAAATCGGTACATCTGTCCTTCTGTCCTTCTGTCTGTCTGTCATCGTGTGTGCGTCTGGGGGGTATGCGCTCGAAAGTTACAGGGCGTACCTACGCGCGCATTACCTCCAAAGAAAGCTTACGCTTCCGAGACGGTTTTAAGCATATTTATGTTTCGGCCGGGCTAAAATCGCGCCCGCGGTATCCCAAAAACCTTCAACATTCCGCTCATTAGCATCTCATTATCCGCTCATTAGCGACAGAGTGACCTCGAGCTCGACCAATCGTACGCCGGGTTGCTGGCGTGTGCCGCCGGGCCAATCGGTGCGTGTGTGGCCGGGCCTTATCGTTCTGAACCGAGGTGAGTCGCCGCCATCTTGCTTCCATTCTTTTTCCTGCTTTCTGCGTCTTTCTTTTCAAATATACATTTCCACCAAAATAAAATTGAGTTTATTAAATTGTTTTAAAAAAAAATCACTCATTTGTAAACCTAACCTGAACATTCTTTTTCCTACCTTTCCCCGTTTTTTTCTTAGGCCTCAAAGCCTGCGCCTTTCTTCCCCAGCCAGGCCCGAGCTAGGTGATTGCGCTTCTGCTAAGCTCCTCACCACCCCCCCCTGCCGTGTCACGTTACCCAGGGCAACGGCGTCAGCCACGAGGGTCAGGGTGCGCGTGCAGCAGGAGCAGCTGAGATGCGTCGTCTCTGCTCCGCGCTCGGCGGGGGGGGGCGGGGCTCGGCCGCCGGCCGTCTCTCAGAGCCGCAATCGGCCTCGGCCGGGGGTGGGGGGGGGCGTGGCTCGGCCGCTGGCCGTCTCTCAGAGCCGCAATCGGGCTCGGCCGGGGGGGGGGGCGGGGCTCGGAGAGCGGGGCTCTCGGCCGGGGGGGGCGGGGCTCGGAGAGCGGGGCTCTCGGCCTGGGCCCCCCCCGCCCCTTTCCCCCCGCCCCCCCTTCCCCTTCCCGCCCCCCCCTTCTCCCCCCCGCCCCCCCCTTCCCCCCCGCCCCTTCCACCCCGCCCCTTCCCCCCCGCCCCATTCCCCCATCCCTTCCCCCTCGCCCCTTCCCCCCCTTCCCTTCCCCCCCTTCCCTTCCCCCCTTCCCTTCCCCCCCGCCCTTCCCCCCCGCCCTCCCTTCTCCCCTGCTCTCTTCCCCCCACCCGCTCTCTCTCTTCCCCCCAGTCGCTCTCTCTCTTCCCCCCCAGTCGCGCTCTCTCTTCCCCCCCAGTCGCGCTCTCTCTCTCTCTTCTTCCCCCCCACCCCCAAGTCGCTCTCTCGCTCTCTTCCAACAACAACATGCCCTCAAAAAAGCCTCGGCACCGCCGGGCACTTCAGCTAGTAAACTATAAATTACATTAAATAGCTATTTTAAAGAATAATTTAAATTTTTGAAAATATAATTTTATATTCTAACAGGGCTAAAAATAAACTTACCTTGCTTTAAAGTATTTAAAAATAATAAACCTGTGGAAAAAATGTTTTACTTTTAATTAATTGACCACTTAACTTGTAAAAAGCAGGCCTTACGCCGGCTTTTTAAATTTCTAAATTCTAAAGACTTACCCTCACGGAAAAACCTGTAAAAAAAAAAGCATAAGTTCAAAGCGCACGCGCAGACTCCCCCGCGCACGCGTTCGACCTCTGAACCCCTGCTTTCAGAGGAACAGAAGTGCCAGTTTCCCGCAATGCGCAGTGCATGCAGGAAACCGGCACTTCCATCGGGCCTACGGGTGAGTACCCAGCGCGTACTCACCCGTGGAGACCCGAATTTCTGGGCCATTGAGTGAGAAAGGCTAAAGGATTCCCAAATGATCATGATGTGTTAATAGTCAAGATGCAGCTAGTTGAGATGAAAATGTGTTTGCAGTGATGCCCATGGGATTGCCTTTGAGGCAGTTGCATTCAGGGTTCACTTATCTAGGAAAACTTCCTCAACGTGTAATATTTGTTCTTATTTATGCCAATGGCTATTTCAAATGCAACATGCTGTTCATCTACTCAATCACTTCTTCCCCGCCAGCCTAAACAGCAGACCTTTGAGGAGGTTTGCCCTCAGATTCAAAGATAGCAAACTCCTGTGCTTCACCTCTCTCAGCATCACCTCCAGGATGTTCGGTGAAGGGAGTAGTCCTTTTCCCTCCTAGGCCTTTAGCAGTACCCTAAGCCATCTCTTTCAAGGCAGTAGATTTAAAATTTGATTGAGGGTAACTTGCATTGCTGGAATCATCACCGCCACTTTAATGCACAGCAGCGGCTCTTTAAAGCTGCTGCTGCAGTGGATATCCTGCCTCTGTGGCCTGTATGTTCCCAGTGAATGGCCCAATCCGCATCGGGAGCGATGGATAATTCATGTACCATGTGTACCCGACACAATGTTTGTTGACATTCTCTGGGTGTGTCGCAACGGCAGCCCAGGTAGAAAATCAGCTTTATATTCTTATCCATTTTACAAAAATATTCTCTTTGTAAAATTTCAAGCTGTATGAATGCCAAAAATTAATTTTGTATCACACATATAAAAATGATGATCAGCTGCACCCAGTTTCTGATGTGCTGGGTAACTTGTTTATGCTGAAATGTGAGGAACAGTTTGCTTCTCTTCTAGTTATTGGGAAAATACCAGACAAGGTTACAAAGGTTACAGATATCTTTGTTTTCATTATAGCTTGGCAAATAATGCTTCTGTCAGAATAGCACTGCCCACCTAACAGCAGTCACTGCATTCCAAAAAAAGTAGATAATTGTGGGAAGTGTCCTCAGACATTTGAGTAGTGTGTTAATGCAGGTAGTGTACTAATTCTGCAAGTCATGGTTATGTCAGCTAAATATATATTTTGAAACAAATGATCCTTCCAGCAACAGAGTTACAAGGGAGGTAGAATTGTCTAATCCTTACGCTCCTCCTGTGAAAGATTAGGATTGCTGGTAGTTGAGTGTAGGAGGGAACTGCATGTTGGTTCTTGGGTTTAGAAATGCTTAAATGATTTAGCTGCCTTTGAACTTAATTTTTCTCTTAGTGTGGACCCTTATGTAATATGATTCTATTATGAGCTTGAACCAACTGTTGTACTTACACGGTGTCAGCCTTACGGACACACGTACATACGAACATACGAATTAGGAGTAGGCCACTCGGCCCCTCGAGCCTGCTCCGCCATTCAATAAGATCATGGCTGATCTGATTACTCCACATTCCCGCCTGTCCCTAATAACCTTTCACCCCAATGCTTATCAAAAATCTATCTACCTCTGCCTTAAAAATATTCAAAGACTCTGCTTCCACCGCCCTCTGAGGAAGAGAGTTCCAAAGACTCACGACCCTCTGTGAGAAAACATTTCTCACCTCTGTCTTAAATGGGCAACTCTTTATTTTTAAACAGTGACCCCTAGTTCTAGATCCTCCCACAAAAGGAAACATCCTCACCACATCCACCCTGTCAAGACCCCTCAGGATCTTATATGTTTCACTTGGCTTAGTGGTAGCACTCTCACCTCAGAGTCATGGGTTCAAGTTCCACTACAGAGGCTCTGGGAGCTAAATTGGATAGCCCCCAAAAACGGACGCGGGGATCACGATACACAATTAACCCGCACCCGTTGATTGCAATGCAGGCAGCATGCCAACTTTGTGCTGCCTGCTCATTTCCATGATTTCAGCGTCCAACCAAAGCGAACTGCGCGGTTCATTAGTTGGACGTATCAGCAGGGGCCCAATATCGGAACTTGCTAGCACCAGTTAAAGCTAGCCTGCACTGCTTTAAGTTAGCCTTCCCCTCTTAAAGAGGAGGTGCATTGTGGCAGGAGCAGGTGCTGGGAGTCGTGCAGGAAGTGAATCTGACCTGGGAAACAGTGAGGAATGGCACAACATGGGAGAGAGTAGGCTCCAAGGTTTTTGGATGCTGCACTGGAGGCCTTGGTGGAGGAGATGGAAAGTAGGAGAGATGTCCTGTATCTGCAAGAGGCCAGGAGGCCATCCAGACACACGCTCAAAAGGCAGTGGGAGCAGATAGCCATGGTGGTCAATGCCCGAGGACCTGGATGCAGTGCTGCAAGAAGTTCAATGGCTCACACGTGTGGTCAAGGTCAGTGAATGCATCTTCAAATGGCATATCCTACCAACTGTACCACTAGCCTCAAACACTCCTCAAGTCACTACACCCATCACTCACCTACCAACAATCACTTAATCAGGCCTCGTAACTAACATTCATATGCTTCACCTCACCCTCACACACTTACCACTGCTGCAAGCCTCACACCCACATCTCACAGCTTGCACACACTGCCAGCTATTCAATCATGACAGGCACATCACCCAGATTACATGAAACTCGGTGACACACTTCCCTCTCTCTTGCAGGAAAAGGTGGTGCACAACCGGAGGCAGGAGGGGCTATCCGTAGGGGAACAGGGGCGCCTGCATGTCCTAATTGCTGGCCATTATTGGAACAGCAATTGCTGAGACCATGGCCAGTGGCGGAGTTGAATCAATTGAAGGTGATTTTCTACAACAATATGCCCTAGAGGCAACAAGGGGGCATGCCATATTAGATTTAGTAATGAGTAATGAGCCAGATTTAGTTATCAGCCAAACTCTGCATGAACATTTATCCAATAGCAATCATAACATGATCGAATTCAATGTAGTGTTTGAAAGGGAGAAACGCATATATTTATGATAGGGGCTGAGGTTATAATCTGAAATTGTTTAACTCTATGTTGAGTCCAGAAGGCTGTAAAGTGCCTAATCGAAAGATGAGGTGCTGTTCCTCAAGCTTCTGCTGAGCTTCAGTGGAACAATGCAAGAGGCCGAGGATGGTGAGGTCTGAGTGGGAGTGGTGCGAAGAATTAAAGTGGCAGGCAACCAGAAGCTCGGGGTCCCCCTTAAGGACTGAACGGAGGTGTTCCACAAAGTGGTCACCTAATCTGCGTTTGCTCTCCCCAATGTAGAGGAGACCGCATCGTGAGCAGCAAATACAGTATACTAAATTGCAAGAAGTACAAGTAAATTGCTGTTTCACCTGGAAGGGGTGTTTGGGGCCCTGGACAGTGGGAAGGGGGGAGGTATAAGGGCATGTGTTGCAACTCCTGTGCTTGCACGGGAAGGTGCCGGGCGAAGGGGAAGGGGTGTTGGGGGCGATAGAGGAGTGGAGCAGGGTGTCGCGGAGGGAGCGGTCCCTTCGGAATGCTGAAAGGGGAGGTGAGGGGAAGATGTGTTTGGTGGTGGGATCACGCTGGAGGTGGCGGAAATGGCGGAGGATGATCCGTGGAATGTGGAGGTTGGTGGGGTGAAAGGTGAGGACGAGGGGAACTCTATTTTCCCCATCCACCACCACCCTCCTCCGCCTGGCTGAACTTGTTCTCACATTGAACAACTTCTCCTTTGACTCCACTCACGTCCTCCAAATTAAAGGTGTTGCTATGGGAACCCGCATGGGCCCTAGCTATGCCTGCCTGTTCATGGGATATGTGGAACATTCTTTGTTCCAGTCCTACTCAGGTCCCCTCCCTCACCTCTTTTTCCGGTACATCGATGATTGTATTGGTGCCGTTTCCTGCTCTCGCCCTGAACTAGATAAGTTCATTCACTTTACTTCCAATTTCCACCCTTCCCTCACCTTCACATGGTCCATCTCTAACTCTTCCCTTCCCTTCCTTGATTTCTCCATCTCCATTTCTGGCGATCGGCTTTTGACAAACATCCACTACAAGCCCACCGACTCCCACAGCTACCTGGATTACACTTCCTCCCACCCCGCCTCCTGTAAGGACTCTATTCCATTCTCCCAGTTTCTCCATCTCCGCCGCGTCTGTTCTGACGATGCCACCTTCCATACCAGCGCTTCCGGCATGTCTTCCTTTTTCCTCAACCGAGGATTCCCCTCTAATGTGGTTGACACGGCCCTTGACTGTGTCCGTTCTATCTCCCGCACTTCTGCTCTCACCCCTTCCCCTCCCTCCCTGAACCACGATAGGGCTCCCCTTGTCCTCACCTTTCACCCCACCAGCCTCCACATTCAATGGATCATTCTCCGCCATTTCTGCCACCTCCAACGTGATCCCAACACCAAACACATCTTCCCCTCACCTCCCCTTTCAGCATTCCGAAAGGACTGCTCCCTCCGCGACACCCTGATCCACTCCTCAATCACCCCCAACAGCCCTTCTCCTTCACCTGGCACCTTCCCGTGCAAGCGCAGGAGATGCAACACATGCCCTTTTACCTCCTCCCTTCCCACTGTCCAGGGCCCCAAACACCCCTTCCAGGTGAAACAGTGATTTACTTGTACTACTTGCAATTTAGTATACTGTATTCGCTGCTCACGATGCGGTCTCCTCTACATTGGGGAGACCAAACGCAGATTGGGCGACCGCTTTGCGGAACACCTCCGTTCAGTCCGTAAGGGTGACCCTGAGCTTCTGGTCGCCTGTCACTTTAATTCACCGCTTCACTCCCGCTCTGATCTCTCCGTCCTCGGCCTATTACATTGTTCCAATGAAGCTCAACGTAAGCTCGAGGAACAGCATCTCATCTTTCGATTAGGCACTTTACAGCCTGCCGGACGCAACATTGAGTTCAACAATTTCAGATAATTATCCCTGCCCCCATTTTTCATGCAGTATGATTTTTGCCACTCCCATTTGCAACATTTTATCTTTCCTGCCTCTTACAAAAGTACAGGGTGTTCTTTCAATTCCTTCCTCCCCTCCTAACGCCCCCCCCCCTGTCTCTGCACCTACTTAATATCTGTTGCATCTCCAGCTTTTTCCAGTTCTGATGAAGGGTCCCAGACCTGAAACGTTAACTCTGTTTCTCTCTCCACGGATGCTGCCTGGCCTGCTGAGTATTTCCAGCATTTTCATAAGAACATAGGAACATAAGAAGTAGGAGCAGGAGTAGGCCATACGGCCCCTTGGGCCTGCTCCGCCATTCAATAGGATCATGGCTGATCCGAACCTAGACTCACGTCCACTTCCCTGCCCGCTCCCCGTAACCCCTAATTCCCTTATCTGCTAGGAAACTGTCTATCTCCATTTTAAATTTATTTAATGTCGCAGCTTCCACAGCTCTCTGAGGTAGCAAATTCCATAGATTTACTACCCCCTGAGTGAAGAAGTTTCTCCTCATCTCAGTTTTGAAACGGCAGCCCCTTATTCTAAGATTATGCCCCCTAGTTCTGGTCTCACCCATCAGTGGAAACATCCTCCCTGCATCCACCCGATCAAGCCCCCTCAGAATCTTATATGTTTCGATAAGATCGCCTCTCATTCTTCTGAATTCCAATGAGTCACATTGTAACATTTGCATACTGAATTATCATTGGCCCGCAGGCATCTGCAAGGAATACCTATTTTCTGTTGTTATCTATGTCTGTCCGTCCGTCCGTCCGCAATACACTCAAAAGTTATAGAGCGTACCTACACGCGTGTTACATTAAAAGAAAGGTTACGATTCTGGAATGGTCATAAGTGTATTTACTTTTTGGTGAGACAAAAATTGTGCCGACGGTATCCAAAAAACGTTCAAAATTCCGCTCATTATCCCCTCATTAGCATTGAGTGACATGAAGGTTGACCAGTTGAGCGACCCGACGGTCGACCAATCGCTGCGTCACGGGGGCGGGTTCATTGCATGTGCGGGCGGGCCATCCTTCAGTTGAGTGACGTGATGATTGACCAATCCTACACTTCAGTGACCTGATGGTTGACCAATCGGTGCGTGTGTGGGCGGGCCGAATCATTCTCAACTGAGGCGAGTGTCTGCCATCTTAGAAACATAGAGATAGGAACAGGAGTAGGCCATTCGGCCCTTCGAGCCTGCTCCGCCATTCAATGAGATCATGGCTGATCTTCGTCTGAGATCATAGCTGATCTTACCAGTTCAGTACCCCGTCCCCGCCTTTTCTCCGTAACCCTTAATCCCCTTAGCCTTCAGAAATATATCCAATTCTCTCTTGAAAATATTTATTGAATTAGCCTTCACAGCCCTCTGTGGCAGGGAATTCCACAGGCCCACCACTCTTTGAGTGAAGAAATTCTTCCTCATCTCTGTTTTAAATGATTTGCCCCCTAACGATTTTTTCCCCCACTTTCTGTGTGTTTATTTTTCCCACTTTCTGTGTGTACCCCGTTAGGTTCTTTTGTGCAGTTGTCTTCTTAGCTATGGGGTGCTTAAAAACCTGAACTTTGATATTTAGGAATCTCTCTTTATTGTAGTGGATGCGCGGAGCCACGGCCTAGCAGCGCGGGAAGCCTGGACCTCGAGTTCAGCGGATTCCCAACGCGCCCGGAACCTGTCGAGCCTGCTGAAGGCCCCCATCCGCCCCCAGTCTTATTCTCTCTCTTCCCCACACAGCCCGGGGGAAGAGGGAAGCGAGCAGCTGAGCGGCGGGTGGCGTCTCTCTCTCCCGGAACCTGTCGAACCTGCTGAAGGCCCTCGGCGTCTCACTTTCCCCCCCAGTCTCTCTCTCTCTCTCTCTTCCCCGCGCAGCCCGAAAGCCCGGGGGAAGAGGGAAGCGAGCAGCTGAGCGGCGGGCGGCGTCTCTCTCTCTCGGAACCTGTCGAACCTGCTGAAGGCCCTCGGCGTCTCACTTTCCCCCCCAGTCTCTCTCTCTCTCTCTCTTCCCTGCGCAGCCCGAAAGCCCGGGGGAAGAGGGAAGCGAGCAGCTGAGCAGCGGCGTCTCTCTGTCTCCCGGAACCTGTCGAACCTGCTGAAGGCCCTCGGCGTCTCACTCTCTCCCCCCCCCACCCCCCGCCAAGTCTCTCTCTCTCTCTCTCCCCCCCAGTCTCTCTCTCTCTTCCCCGTGCAGCCCGAAAGTCCGGGGGAAGAGAGCAGGTGAGCGGCGGCGTCCCTCTCTTCCCCCCCCCCCCCACCGCAGCG
The DNA here is from genome assembly GCF_052327205.1 of Somniosus microcephalus. Lineage (NCBI taxonomy): Eukaryota > Metazoa > Chordata > Chondrichthyes > Squaliformes > Somniosidae > Somniosus > Somniosus microcephalus. The sequence continues at coordinate 120,100,699 of NC_140987.1, read as the reverse complement.
AAAGGCGTTTGTCTGCCGCCCGGCCAACCGGTTCCAAAGGCCCGCCGCGTTCACCATGAGCAACCCCGGGTTCGCTTCGGAGCGATGGGCACCCGGCCTCCCGATGTCAGACTGACTCCATTCTGGTACTGGGAGGGAGGGGAGAGGAGAGGGGGAGGGAGGGAGAGGAGAGGAGAGGGAGAGGGGGACGGAGGGAGAGAGAGAGAGAGCGAGGAGGGGGAGGGGGTGAAGAGCGAGGAGGGGGAGGGGGTGAGGGAGGGGGAGGGGGTGAAGAGCGAGGAGGGGGAGGGGGGTGAAGAGCGAGGAGGGGGAGGGGGTGAAGAGCGAGGAGGGGGAGGGGGTGAAGAGAGAGGAGGGGGAGGGGGTGAAGAGCGAGGAGGGGAGGGGGGTGAAGAG